>NW_024429212.1:11858178-13058178 GCF_017639785.1 Mesocricetus auratus | reverse complement strand
ACCCTTACCCTTTTGATCTGTAAAAGTGAACTCTCATTGTGTTGTAGAACAAATTGTTTGGTTCTTCTCGAATTGTTTATTGGTTCCTTTGTTTCTGACTAATTGTCTTATTTTTCAGGACACTTTAGTTTAATTCCTAGGGGGGAGCGTTTCTTTGTTTATCTAACTCATTAATTAATTTGCCCTACAGTGTGGCCGAAGCCAGTCCCTGTGAGTGTTAAAGAAGAGAAGCTAATCACAACCGCAGAGCCCAAGGCAGAAGCAGCCCGGATGTGGGGCTGTTCTATTGGGGAATGTGGCTATTGCCACTGGGTCAGACTGATTTAGTTTCTGCTATGGGATGCTCCACACTGATTTATATTATTTGTGTCTCATCTGGTGGATTCTAACCATTCTTGATCTGTCCCTGTGCCCTTGAGCCCGTGCCTGACTGGCTCTGCTTTTGGCACTCCGGGGTAATTCAAGTGTCTAAGACAGGGTCGGTCAATCTGTTAAGGGTTAGGCTATATATATATTTCAGAAAGGAGAGTGAGGTCCAACCCTAATAGGAGCAATGTGTCTGGTGGGGTGCATGGAAGCCTAGCACTCTTGAGAAATTTTGTATTGTTGGGCACTCTGTGGAGTCTTTAGGTGTGAGACTTGAAACAGATTGGTTTTTATTCACTTGCCCCCCTTAACACAGAAATTAAACAGGGTGACAGATATGTGGACCAGGGCCTTCTTCACATACGTATCTTCCTTTCACTGAAATGCCCCATGGCTGTTAGGAAAAAGGCATTTCTTATGCTCTGTAAAGCTGGCGTGGCGCTTGCTGCTATCTGTGACATGGGACAACAGGCACCTCCATTTTAAATGACATGACTACAAGGGTGGATTTAAAGGAACCCACGTTTACCTTGATAAGGACTCTGATGTGTAATGATGGTGGGAGGTCCTAACCTGTCATTCAGTTACATACTATACAGTCTTTACATGAGGTATTGCTGTGTTTCTGAGGGGTTTTCTGAGATCTAGAACTGACAGAGACATCTTGCTACCTGGACAGTCACCTGAAGTTCCTCCGTAACGTTGGGGCATCCATCTTCAGCCCATAGGCTGTGTGTGTCTGGCAGTCTTCTCGGCAAAGCGGGAAATTTCAAACTGTCCATCCACACTGGCAGTTTGTCAGTCATTTTTCTTTGTCCTGTAGAGTGTTTGGCAGACTCTTCCATGAAGCAGGAACCCTGAAGGACTATTTGAGTTCAGCAGTCACTTTCCCGTGGGTCCTGTATGTCCAGTTTATACAGCAACAGTCAAGCAGTCCAGGCAAGAGCAGTTTCTTGCCCAAATGGCTAATCTTGCAATGTTGAAAGCAAACTCCATAACGAGATTCTTAGATGCCCATCTTCCTCTCAGAAGTAATTGGTGTGTCAGGAGTAGTTGTGTCTCAATATCATGAAAAACTCTAAACCATTTAAATGTGCTGCTAATATCCGCACAGTTCATCCTGGAAGTTAATCGGTGAGCAGTCATAAGCCCCAGCATTCATTGTTATTCACCAGTGACCCCTACTAGGCAACTAACCCTGATGGTGTTCTTACGACTACATAAATCAGCTGTTCCAGTGTTGACCAGATTTAATTAAGCTTAAATTTATGTAGTAGTTATTTGTATGGTTATAACAGGATACCACAACCTAGAGCAACATAAGGAAGAGTCTGTTTTGGCTTCCAGAGGGATAGAGTTCGTGTGGCATGGAGCAGGCATGGCAGCAAATGACAGAAAGACAATTGGGGCAGGAAGCTGAGAGATCACATCTCCAACGGGAAAACATAAAGCGGACACAGCACACTGGGAGTCGGGCAAGGTCTCAAAGCCCATCCTGCGATGTAGTTCCTCAAGCAAGGCTGTACCACCTACCCCAAAGAGCACCGCCCTCCGGGACCTGAGAGTTGAAATGCCTGAGCTCACACGGCGAGCTTCTCATTTAAACCACCGTGGTGTACAAGTGAGCATTACAGCCATTCTTCCTATTCATGACATGTTGGGAATACTAACACCCGTGGAGTTCCCCGTACTGCCCGATGCTGCATCGTGACTCTCGGTTAGGAGAACAGCTTTTAGACAGCAGAGTCATTCCTTGAGACACTATGAAGCAGAGTAACAGGGGGGACAATATTCTTCTATTTTGGGCCAGTACTTTGTCCAGTAAGCTCATAGAAGAGTGGACAAGAATTAAGGAGGCCAACAAGAGAATGCACAAGAAGCATGAGCAACTTAAGTGTCGGAAATGAAGAGCTCACCAAATAATGAAAAACAGCTCCACAAGAAGCAAAGTCAGAGCCCACGGGTGCTTCTTTATAGAATTGGTTGCCAGCAGCCCACAATATCCAGGAGGCTGACAGGTGAGAGAGAGAGCCCTTTCATTCCTGAGTATTCTCTCTTGTTTTCCTTTATGTGTCTACAGAAAAGAAGAAAAAGGGTGACTGTAGTTAACCTCTGTTTCCTGTCAAGTGCACGCCTCTCTTGCTCTTTTCTGGTGAAGCATACTATATATAATCCCAGTCTTTTTTTTATGAGACCTACAGCAAAACTGTCACACTATTATTCTGGGGGGGGGGGGGAGAAGAGGAGGGGAAGGGGGAAGAGGGAGGGGGGAGGTAGAGAAAGGGGGAGCATTCGCACAAAGAAGGAATGGTGATTGGAACTGGTGTGGACTGCAATGACAGTTTCTCACAGTGTCCTTGAAGTTCAACCAGGTGACCCTTTGCCATTCTTGCTGATGACACACAGTGCTCTGTCCTCAGCCTGAAGTCACCCCAGGTTGTCCTGCTGTCAGAGAAGCATCTGAGCAGATCATGGTTTGCAGAGCTCCACTGAAAGTATGGGCAGAATTTTGTTTTCTCCTAAGCAAAGAGCTCTTGTTTGTCCCTTTGTATTGCAGGCCTGGGTTTCAGGATTTGATACTAAGTTTGTCAAAGAGCTCAGATTATTCATATATGGATAGCAATAGCACTTCAGAGATTCTTTTAAGGTTTATCTTTATTTATGTCTGTGTCTGTGGGTCTCTGTGTGTGTTTGCAACATGCTCTAAGGGTATCCTCTGATTCCATGAGAGGGTGTCTGATCCCCTGGACTTGGAATTACAGGTAGTTGTAAGCTCTTGAACACGGGTGCCAGGGAACAAATCTGTGACCTCTGGAAGATCACGAAGCACTCTTGACTGATGAGCCATCTCTTCAGCCCCTATTTATCTGTTTGTCCTTGTGATAATCCCTTGTTGCTCAGTCTGGACTGGAACGCCCTGTGTTGTGAGTAGCAACCTTGAATATCTGCTCCTCTTGGCTCATCTCTGAGATTATAGGTGCACAATAGGTCACATGGTGCTGAGCAAGTGTTCTAACCACTGAGCTATGATCCAGAGTCATGGATTTCCTCTAGATATTATTTAAAACATTAAGTGCTAGTGTTCAGAAAAAAAATTGGATGCAATTATCATATGTTAGGAAGAGTATATCCTTAAGATCTAGGGCTCAGGCATTTGGAAACCATCCTTGGAAGTAGAGTTCAATGTGGAAGTTGGTAGTGCCTGTGAGACTACCCTTGAGAAAAGTTAATTTAAAAATTTTTGTTTTAGGGCACTCTTTATTATAGCAATCATGGCAATACTGATTTTGTCAACAACTAATGACAATAGTTCCCTTTCTATAAAGTACAATCATATATGGATGTGGCTCGACACCCTACTTATTTTGCTGTTCTGGTACACATTCTATTTTAGTCCAAATTACCTGCTTTGGGACCGAGGAAGCTTTTTCTCGGGGGGTAATTACCAGTGTAATCGCAGTACCATCTGCTTGCCTTATGTTCTGTACGTGGCTCAAAGGAGGCAGTTGCAGAAGAGACCTGGGTAAGGAACATTTTAGGACAAAGGAAATGAAGATAATCAAAATGAAAGTAATAATTAGGAGCTTAAAGAGGAAAAGCATAAGGCATTGAACGCGGAGCTTAGACAGCAGCATCTTAGACCCCTGACCCACCTGAGGTTTCCATGGGAGTGAGAACCGGGGGATACCCAAGACTAGAACAGAGAGTGGCCAATTAACCTAGGGAAATCTCCAGAGGGACTGCCAGAGAGGAATAGCAGATGGTATTCATTTGCGTTTAAGTGGGAAGAAGTAGCCACAGGGTAGATGGAGCCTGCGGAACCCTGCTTTCCATACTCCAAGACAAGGCTTTAAAAGGGAAGCCTGAGCCCAGAAGGATTTTCATGCAGTCACCATTCATTTAGAGAGATGTGCTTAGCACTTGCTAGGTAGGATGTACTTGAGTGGGAGGCTGGGGTAGATACACTGATGTCCAAAGTCACAGTTGCTACCCCTGGGGAGTACACGATGCGTAAGAAATCAAGGGAAATAAAATGGGCACAAGCGCAGATAGCCAGCCTCCTTGGCACGTGAGTGTTGTGTGAGGGAGATGACATGAGGATGCTTCCCAGAGGTAAGAGATAATTCACACTGTGGGGCGATTTAAACAGGAGCCTATGTAGCTAGAGAGGACTTTTCTTAGGAAAGCTTAGCAGTGAAATATTGCTAAAATGGAGGTCAGAATCAGTACCAGGGCTCAAGGACCATGAGTTGAGTGGTTCGGAGTTTTACTATCTCTCAGACGACATAAATATTTCTTATGCCTTGAAGTCTTCTGTTGTCTTGGGCAATGAAGTTGCACTTGAAGAGATGTGTACCATCATCCCTCCCGAGTCTTTCTCAACGTAGCATATGTTAATCTCCTCCTGCAGCTGTGACCCCAGAAATAGTTATTTAGCAAGAATCTTTTTTTTCTTTTTAAATACAGCAAACAAAAGGGGAATGACTTGAATTGCAAAAACAGCTGATGATGTCAGCACCTCTTTCAGCTAGAGCCAGGTGAGATCTGGTTTGCAGGAAGTCATGGAGAGAACATTCCTTATTCTCTCAGTGGGGTTGTTTGTATCTGTCTAAGATACAAACGTTCGCATTTCTATTGCCACAAAATAAATCATAACTTGGTATAATGTTGAGACTGGTAAAAAGTGACATGCGATGTAACCTAACTTCTTTCCATAAAGCTGGAGTATTTATGGACTTTTCCAAAGGGGGGAAGAAATGTTGAAATTGCTATCCCTAGTGCTGTATTAACTGACCATTTACTTGTTGTAGTTTCCCCACTCTTAATTTTTTGAGTATACATAGATGAACTTCCTCCTTCTCAAGTTATAAGCATACGCAGGTCTTTCTGCACAGTTGCTCCCTTGACATTCCTCAAGTCTGTCAGCAACAGGAACTGATAGGATCAATTGAGGTGTGAATTATGTTTAATTAAAACCCATCACTTAGAGTTGAGTGAAGGAGCATTTTCTGTTCATTCCACCCCAACTACTCCAAGCCTCCCAGGGTTATATGACAGGGGCCAGGTTGCTTCCTGGGGTTTGGGTGGAAAACACAGCTGTCTGTTGCTTATGACAAGAGATGCTCACCAGTGCTCACTCAACCCCAAGGTTAGGAGAGCCCAAGGTCAGTGTCATCGAACATTCTGTTCTCTCATTTATTGTGCTAATGCCCCATGGGAGTTTGAAAGACCCTGTGTTTGATCTCTCCTGTTCTTCCCTTCTCTAGGGTTCCTTTCTTTCTAAACACTCATATTTCCCACTAAAGTGGCATTCATGCTGCATTGTTATCCTCAATGCATTGGCTAACAAGAACGTTTGTCAAGAACTCTCCCAATTGTTTTTTCTTTTGCAATTTTAACTTCCATTTTGAATTCCCAATAAATTACACTCCCCTTAATTTGGCCCTCCTTTTGACATTTAAAATTGCATCTATAAATTTGTTAGAATAAGGCATGAATCTCACGTGGAGGGGTCCAGTAGATGATTCTGCTAGGAAGAAGGTTGGTGAGAGGCTTGTCAGTGTGTGAAGAAAGTCTACCACCTTAGAGTATCTGAAATCCATGGGTGATGGCCAAGGAAGACATGGGCCATATGTAAATAGGGATCATCACCTGGAAAGATAAGATGTTGAGGAGCAGGGAAGAAAAAGAAGTAATTGAAACAGATTAGGCATGTTAAGGTAGTGATAAAGCAATATCTGATCCAGAAAGTATATCAGCCGTTCTTCTTGGGCATTCCATTTAGAAAGGTTGGCACACTTTGGTGGATTTGAGTTGCACCTAAACTTTCCATGATTGTTAGAGAAATTTGTGTTTTTGACAAAGAAATAGTCTGTTTCCTTCAATTACAGTGCCTTAAAACGTCATCACAATTCTTAGTTAACCAAAAATTCTTCCAGTTCCTCCTTCCTTCCATTGGCTGTGTGCTCAGACAGTGTCTCCGAGGTAGCTCCGATTCTTTTGTCTCGTTCTTATTTTCTTTTTGCACAGCCGGTGATAACAGTCTCCTAAAAGTCTTGTTTTTGGTGGTGTTCTATATGGCTTCTTTCACACGGCTGGCAACCTTTTTGATGCAACCGTTGATTGTTTATTCAGATGCTGTAACCTTTCAGTGACTTTTATTTCCCATTCTGTTTATGATGACGAGAAATTCCTCAGGTGGTACATGGGACTTTTTCATCTAATTTCAACACACTCTAGCAAGGGTTTTTGATCACTGCACTTCAGGAGCCATTGCTGTCGGGAAAGTATGGGAAATGCTGGTTTGTCTACCCCTACCTATTTCACATCTTGTTTGGGTGGATCCTGCTCCCTCTACCATGTCATATTCTTTTAAAATATTTTTGATATTATAATATAGTTGTGTCACTTCTCCCTTCCCTTTCCTCCTTCTAAACTCCCCATGTACGAACCCCACTTTGTTCTTTTTCAAACTCTTGGCATCCTTTATTTCAATTTATTTCTCTCTCTCTCTCTCTCTCTCTCTCAATCTCTCTTACTCTCACATACATGAACACACACAAACACACACACCTGTGTGTATTCCTAAAAATAAAAATATAACATGATCAGTCTGTATAATGTTACTTATAAAAATTAAATATAATGTATCATTTTATAATGTTATTTATATAAATCATTTATATGTATAATTTTCATGGCTTGTCAATTGATCATTCAGTTTTGGATAGTGTAAGCGTTTCGCGATGGGTCGGGACAGGATGAAACAGGAGTGGGTCAGGTACTCTGGCACTCAGGAGTCACAGAATACTGAGTGTTACACAGCTCAGGTGGAAAAGTATCCTGGAGCTCGGGAGCCAAGGACCACCACAGGTTGCAGTAAGCTTGGCAGCTTACAGCCTTGCCTCAGAGAAAGGCTTCTCCGGTGTATCAGCTCCGCTCCGGCAGGACAGGGTCTTCCAGCTGGGGATGTTCGCCTAGTGTAGCAGTTTTGCTAGGCAGGAGGTTTCTCTGGCCTAAGTTGTTACAGTTCAGCTCTGCTCCTAGAGAGTGGAGAGCCGAGAGCGGGGAGCCGGGAGCAGAGTGTAACAACTCTGCTCTGCCAAGGAAGGTTTCCCGGGTAAGTGTTACAGCGCTGCTCTCTCTGCTCTGCTCTGCTCTGCCCAGGGTCGCCTCTGTTCTGTCACCGCTGCAGAAGAAGATCTTCACCCGAAGCTCATCCAAAGGGGTTTATTGGAAGGCAGCTGGACCAGCCAAGCTGAACATACACAGGGTTTATATAGGGATTCCTGGGGTTGGGGAAGTTTTTCCAGAGTAGGGATTGGTCCGATTTCAGTGCTGAGCTCAGATTGGCTAGAGCTCTGCTCCGGGATTGGTTACTTTTTTACACAAGATTAGGGTCAGATTTGGCTCTGGTTTCAGGGCCAAAGTGTGTTTCTTTCTCTGGTCCTTTTTAGCCTTTTGGCTCCAATTTTAGGGCCAGGGTACATTTCTTTCACTGACTCTGATTCCAAGGACAAAGTGTGTTCCTTTGGCACTGGTTTTAGGGTCAGGGTACATTTCTTTGGTTGTGGTTGCAGGGCCAAAGTGTGTTTCTTTGGCTCTGTTCAGGGTGTGTTTCTTTGACTGGTCCCTTTTCCCTACAGATAGCCCATGGGGGCTTTCCCCTGGGGAAGACTATTGTTCCTGTTCTTGGGATTCTTTAGTTTTCTGTGGTTCTTTGTCCAGGGTTGATGCCTTGTTAGCCTTTCCCCATCCATGTTAGCGTGTCTACTGACGTTATTCTTGCTCAGGTCACTTTTAGATGACTGTGTTGGTGAGACTTCATAGGAGTAGCTTCTCTGACATTTCAAGAAGACGCAGCCCCATGGGAAACTTCTTGCTCCTGTAGCTCATGTAATCTTTTTGCTCCTTCTCTCTTGCTAAGATCCCTGTGCCTCGGGTGCAGGGTTAGGCTGTTAATGTATCAGCTGGGATAGGCTCCAATGCTCTGCATTTTTGTCTAAACCACCATAATACATTCTAAATATTTATCCTTATGCCCAAAGGTAAGTGAAGATCTTATCCTTCACCAGGAAAACTTTTTGGCTCGGCAAAAGAGATTATTTCAGAAAACTAAAACTTACCCCATTTCTCATCAGGCTGACGCTATTTCAAATGATTAAATACCAGCTGGTCTTCTTCAGTTCAAATACTGTATCTCCTGCAAAGCAACTTTAGCCTTAATCTTTAAGATGGAAAGATCTCTACCCAATAAGAACCCCTAAGCATTTGATTTGTACTTCTCTTAGTTTATGTTTTTTTGTTGTTGTTATGTATCTGCATTACAATGAATGCATTTGAAGAGAGAAACATCATTCAGTTAGAATTATGCCATGTTGAGGTTTTGTTCAGCCTAGTTCCCAATATAATGAATGCTTTGATAGCAGATGATGTTCAGAAAATGTTAGAGTGAATTAATAAATGAATGAAACAGAGACCAGATGCTTTTGCACATGCTCTTATATATATGAATATGCTAGAAATTCTATGATTCCTATTGCTTATGTGTTGAAGCAATCTGTATATGTGAAGAGAGGGGAGCACTCCTCCACTGCTGGTGGGAGGGCAAACTTGTTTAATCACTTTGGAAATCAGTATGGCAGTTTCTCAGGAAAATGGGAATCAGTCTACCTCAAGATCCAGCAATTCCACTCTTCGGCATAAACCCAAAGGATGCACAGTCATGCAATAAGGACATATATTCAACTATGCTCATAGCAACATTGTTTGTAATAGCCAGAAATATGCCCCTCAACCAAAGAATGGATGGAGAAAATGTGGTACATTTACATATGGAGTATTACTCAGTGAAAAAAAATGAGATCTCGAAATTCACAGGCCGATGAATGGAACTGGAAGAAACCATCCAGAGTAAGGTAACCCAGTCACAGAAAGACAAGCATGACATGTACTCACTCATATATTGATATTAGACATAGAGCAAAGGACTACCAACCTACAATCCACACCACCAGAGAAACTAGGAAACAAGGAGGACCCTAAGAGAGAATCATATGGTCCCCCAAAGAAGGGGAAAGGGACAAGAACTCCTGAGCAAATTGGGAGCATGGGGGGGAGTTGTTGAGGGGGTGGGAGGGAGGGCAGGATGGAGGTGGGAAAAAGAGAAGGGGAGAAGAGGATGGGGGGAGGAGAACAAGAGGCATCAGGAAGACTAAGTCAGGGCAGGAATAGAGGAGAGCAAGACAAGAGATACCTTAATAGAGGGAGCCAGTATAGGTTTAAAGAGAAATCTGGTACTAGGGAAATGTTCAGAGATGCACAAAGATGATCCCAACTAAGAATCTAGGCAGTGGTAGAGAGGCCGCCTTTGATGCCCTTCCCCTATAATGAGATCGATGACTATCTTAATTGCCATCCTAGAGCCCTCATCCAGTAGCTGATGGAAGCAGAAGCAGACACCCACAGCTAAGCACTGAGCCACACTCCTGGAATCCAGTTGCAGAGAGGGAGGAGGGATGAGCAAAGGAGTCAAGACCATGCTGGAGAAACAGCTAACCAGTGCACAGGGACCCCAGTCGTAAAGCTGGGGAACCAGCATTAGACTGTACCAAGTCCTCTGAATGTTCCTCTTACAGTAGAACCAGTATTTATCCCTAATGCTCAAAGGGAATTTGGGAGCCCATTCCCTATGGAGGGATACTATTTCAGTCCAGATACATGGATGAGGGCATAGGCCCTGCCCCAAATGATGTGGCAGACTTTAATGATTCCTCATGGAAGGCCTCATTGTCCTTGGGGTGGGGTGTGGGATGGGGGTGTTAATAGGGGGCATGGGAGGATGGGAGGAAGAGGGAGGGGAGGAGGAATACGTATGTAAAATGATTGTTTCTAAATATAAAAAGAAGGAGCTGAAAGGAAGCTGAGCTCATACTTGTAAACAATTTGATCTGAAAGGATGTTATTTGGTTAAAAAAATTCCTTCTGGAAAGCTAAGGGTAGTGTAATGATTCATTTGGAGGAGGAATGCTAACTCTGGACTTTGTAATTTTGGAAAAAATGAGTTATAAGGGTTGGATTGGCAGGCATCCATTCAGCCCGTAATTCCAAAAAGCTGCATGTTTGGTTCATTTTGAAGTAGGGTTTGTTTATATAGAGTTCACCCCAAATTGATCCCCCCACTAGTACTAAGAAAAAAACTATATTTTACTGAGGAAAAGACTTCAGGTATATTCTGTGCTTTCTGCAGTGTCATTTCTCCACCATCAAAGCATCCACCTCTGCCCTCTCCTTCCTGCTGTTGTCAGAAGCTTCATGACACTGGAAAGGAGAAGCAACAGAGGGGAGATTGGTCAAATCCTTCGGAAACCGGAGGCTTATTGAAACTAAAAGGAAAAGAGCAAGTTCTACATAGAATTTATCTTCTCTTATCTAAGACATCAAAAAACACGTTTCATTTAGCTAAAAACAAATGATTTTCCAAATCATACCATTTATTTGAAAGATGGTTTCATAGTTTTATGTGCCCACATTGGCTGTTTTGGAAAGCTATACTAATTCCAAAAACTACAAGGTAATAGGAGGGTACGGAAGTTCAAAGGCGTTCTGAAAGGACTGGAGGATGGAGACCCAACTTAGAAACCAGATTTTACTGTACTGCTTCCTTAGCTGGAGAGAGCACTGTAATCCCACTGACAAAACAGCTGATTTGCAAAGATACACAGATACATACTGGAGAGGGACTTCCGTCATAGCTCAGACTGAGAGGCAGGGATGGGGTTAACTGAAGTGGGTTTAAGCCTAGTGGAGGACTAAAAGAAGGAAGTGTGTGTGTGTGTGTGTGTGTGTGTGTGAGAGATCTTGTTTCTTAGTAGTGTGAGACGGAAGGGACCCTCTGCTTGTGTGTTGTCTCCTGTCTCCTGATAGAAGCCTGCAATTGAACTACATTAGCCTCCTAAATTCTTCAGTAGGGGAGTAATAAAAACAAGTGGCCAGAAGTAGGTAGCCCATGAGAGTTGTTGAGAAAGAGACAAGTTGTCTTCTCTAAGGAGACTGTGTCCTCTGCTAAGAGAGTCTGCTTCAGTGTTATCTGGAGTAGTTGTTCAACTAACACAGGAAATAATCAAGATACAACATGACCGCCACACACACAGTTATGTCCACCTTGGCATGATTGGGGTCATGAGGCCTGTTGATGTTGGGCAACTTATTGACAAGATATAGAGTTCAGCGATACAGATAGGTTCTGTTAAGTTGGGACTCAGGAGAATGATATATTGAAATAATGCTGTAAATTAGGAATATCCTTCAGCTGTGTGTGTGTGTGTGTGTGTATGTTCTCTGTGTGTTGTCAGGCATGTACAGAGGAGAATGGTGAAGGGAACCATTCCTCTTATCTTTGATGTCATTTATTGGAAGAGAAGAATTGTATAGAGATGATATACTCAGATTATTCAGTTGTTTGTGAATGAATTATTTCTGTTTGGGGTATATACATTATTTATTCTTATAATATGAGCCTCTTCATGAATTACTACAAGTTACTCATAAAAGGAATGAGAGACTTTAGTGATGAAAAGAATACTGTTTACCCAGTAGAGGAGTTCAACAATGATACTGTTTTCAGCTCAAGTTGTCTTTTTCAAAGCAAGGTCTGGCTTAAGTGTAAGTGTTACAATGTATCCTAGAAACTTATAAAAATGATTATTGAAGAAAAAAACTGTTGAGCCTTAGATTTGTGATCCTAGAGCTTGGCAAGCTTCCCACCACAGAATCCATCCTATTATGGCATTTTTGCATATCTTCACTTTATGATCTTCATTTTGAATGATTCGATGGTTCAGAGGTGTGGTAATAGGTATGAATTCTATTTTGACATGTGGAGGAAGGCATTTAGATACCAGAGTGTGTGCACTGGGAGATGATTAGAAATTATTATGGGGTAGAAAATTTGTGATTGAGTTTGAATGATTGAATCTATTTTAAAAATGTGCAGAGCTGTTAGCTTTCAACATAATTTGTGCAGTCAAAAGAAATCAAAATTCATTTCAGTTATTCATATTTTATTTTTGAGATAAGCCATAGCTATTTCATTATTTCTTTAAAGGAATGGCTTAACAATAACCCTGTTTCTGCTAAAGGGGAAGAATCTGTTGGAAGTCGTGGTGAGAGACTGCTTTTCTTTAGGTTGGAATTAAGAGTTAGTAAATTAACAGCTATTTTTAATTAGTTACTTGGTGCTTCTGATTCACACATTCCAGGGCAAAGTAGGAGGTAGCTGACAAAGGTCTACAGACTTGCAGAGAGATCTCACATTTCAGATGAAAAGTAAAAGCTTTCTCAGGTACCCATATTGTTTCTTGGCTCTTGCTTGGGATATAACAACTGACTATCACATAGAACACTAGATGGTATGAGGTCTGAGATGAGACACTTTAACTCTTGAGCTTGGTTTCTAGGACTAGTTGTCCTCTTGCTTTCTAGCTGTAAGTACTTGGTTTTCCCCAGAAACACACAACTATTCAACTGTGATTTGATGAAACCAGAGTTGTGACTACTGTTGTCTGCAGTATGAGAATAGCTGACGCCTCAAAGGGATAGAATATTCGGTTCATGTATGTTTATTTTTTGTCTTCATTTACTGACTCTGACAGTGGGGTACATGAATTCCAGCCTCCAGTGGCTTTTAGGGCAGTCATGTTTCCAGGATCAGATGCCCCAAAGCAGTGATCAGTTGATGCATGGAAATACTTTCTTTTCCTCAGGCAACAGGATATGGCTGAGTGTCTCAGATCATCCATTTCTCCTCCTAGCATCTCTGGGGGGTTTCTATGGTGACAGATTTCCTCTACATGTTTTCAGTCTATAAAATACATATTTTTGTGGTTATAAAAGCTTTTCATGGCCACTTCAGTTATTTGAAAAAGCCCTTTCTCAATTTTCCCCAAGTCTTAGAAAAATGTCTTAACATATTATGAGTCTGGCCCTGTTTTTTTCTTTATAACTATTGCTCACAATTAGGCATTACTTTTTTTCTTCTAAAGGTTGCATTTTTTTACTATGCCAGATGTTCACCTATTAAATGGATTGTTAGTATATTACAACAAGAAAAGCATTTAATCCTTCTCTAGGAAAAGGAATTTAATATGTAACTAAACAGTGGTAATTGTAAATCTCTTCAACACTTTTTTTTTGTTTTGTTTTGCAATGGATGCAATTTTTATTTCCCTTTTACCTGGGAGGAACTGGTATTTAGAAAGATTCCTAGTCTTTCCCATTTTCTATAAAGAAGATAAGCAGGAAACAGATTTTATTGAGCAATGTTTCTCCCACCAAATAAATAAGGGCCTTTCTCCAGATTCCCTGCACTAGGATTGCTGTTTACCCTTTCAGACAAAGATGCAAAAGCTTTACCCATAGAGAAGGTGATTTGACACCAAAGCAATTGTTTCATTAAAAAAAAAAAGGCAGGAGTTTTACAAAGATGACAATATCATTTTTTTCCAAGCCTACTTTGTATAAAATCTGTATGTTAGGCTGGAGAGACAGCTCGATGAAGGAATGTGTTTGGTATGTAGGCGTGAGCACTGGGTTTTAACATCCAGAGTCTGTGGAAGCTTAGCGTGAGGGTGTGTGATCCAAGCGCTCCTATGGGCAGCAAGGGAGGCAGAGACAAGGGAACCTGAAGATAGCAGGCCAATATCCTGGAGGACGCAACAGAAAAGCAATAAAGAGACTCACTGTCAACAAGATTAAAGGCAAGGATTGACACCTGTGGTGTTCTCAAACCTCCACAGCTATGTTGCGGAACCTCTGAGCCTGCTCTCTCTGGCTCTCTGTCTCTCTCTGTCTCTGTCTCTCTGTCTCTGTCTCTCTGTCTCTCTCTCTGTCTCTCTGTCTCTCTCTCTGTCTCTCTGTCTCTGTCTCTGTCTCTCTCTGTCTGTCTCTGTCTGTCTCTGTCTCTGTCTCTGTCTCTCTCTCTCTCTCTCTCTCTCTCTCGCACGCACGCACGCACACACGAACACTAAACGCATACTTACACATCCTATACCTCCCTCACAGAGAGTGCCGCATATATCAATTAAGCTAGATTATTAAGTGAATAGTTGTTCCAGAGTGTGGCATTTTGGAATCCAGACTCTGGAGGAATGCCGTAGGGGGAGAGGTTGCAGACTCAGGAAGCCAAACACGTTTCATCACTTTGACAAGAAGTGGATAAGTTGAACGCCTCGCTGGGGGTCGCCGGTGAGGATGGATCCTGGGGGTGTCACTTGTGAAGGCACGCCACACAAGTGGGTACTGAGGCCAGACGCTGATGCTCCGTCCCTCAGACAAGTCTCAGTGTCAGTGCTTCCCACGGTACGGTTTGGACGTGAGGCAGCCTTCCCCAGCTCAGTGGCTGAGGTGTTGACAGTTTAGTTCCTAACTAACTGCTGCTATTTTGGAAGGAGGTAGAAACTTCCACAGCACGTGACTTTCAAAGGTTATACCTACCCCACTCTCTTCTGTGTCTCCTGTTGCCATGAATAGAGCCCCCCCCCCCCAGCACATGCTCAGTCTGCTGCCGGAATTTGGCTCACTACAGGTCCAGAATCAGCTGAGTTGAGGGCCCTTGACTGAAATTCAAGCTGTGAGCTAAAATACACATTTCCCTCTTAAACTGTGTGTGTGTGTGTGTGTGTGTGTGTGTGTGTGTGTGTGTGTGTGTGTGTGTGTGTTGGGGGGTTGTAAAAAGAATCCAGGTCTGGTTAATGAAACAATAAACCCCAATTCCCGGTTGGGGGCAGTACAAAGAAATGTCTTTTCTTACAACGATTGGGACAATTGGGTGGGTGTCCTGACCCGCAGAACACTCAACGTGGGTCTGGTGGACACCTAGGAAAAAGATGGGGGGCAGGGGACACAAGGACGGACGCCAAGACAAGAGTCTGATCAAGGCGACAACTTTATTCATCCCAAAGGGATTTATATAGAGGAAGGGAGGAGGGGAAGGAATGGGGGGTGTGCTGCAGCTGCGATGAGCCTGGCGGAGCAGAAGGTCAGTGGGATGGGTAGGGCATCCTGTGTCCTCTGGTAACCTAACTGCAGACTCTAACTTTATCTTTCACATTCCACCTTCTAATGTTTAAGCCTACGCCCTAGATTAGGCCACAGGTCTGTTTCTGGAATTTGGCAGGTAGCAGGGTGGTCCCGAGTCACGTACTCTCTATGAGGGTCTTTTCTTATGAGTACTTGAGGCAGCTGTACCTTTTTGATGGCGGGAGGTCCCTGACAGGTGGGGTTGCTTTGGTACAGTATCACTGAGCATCTTTCAACTGCCATGTATTAGGAAATGGGATGTGGCTGGCTTCCCCAATTCCTTCTCATAGAGATTAATGAAAACTTCTTTATGGAGTTGAACGTCCCCTTTATATTTGAAGGTAGGCTAATACATTTTTTTTTACACAAAAAAATTCACCGTCTACGAAAACTTTTAATTAAGGACCTAATAGTCCTGTACTGTATCTTTCTTGTTAGTTTGTCTGTTTATTTTTTCAAGACAGGGTTTCTCTGTAGCTTTGCATCCTGCCCTGGAACTCACTCTGTAGGCCATGCTGGCCTCGAACTCACAGTGACCCACCTGTCTCTACCTTCCGAGTGCTGGAATTAAAGGTGTGTACCACCACCACCTGACTCAATGGTCCTGTATCTTAAACTTTCAAAAGATAAAATTTTCTTTCAATTGCAGACAACCAAATCAGTTGACCCAGATAGAGATACTGTGAAAATTAACTCAAAGATGTACTAATATATTTATTTTAGCCAAACTCATAGGTATATATTTTTTAATTCCCAACATCATTCTACACTAGTTTCATTTTTATTAAAATAGAACCATCAGGTACCAAGGTCAGAAGCAAAAACAAAAAACAAAACAAAACAAAAACAAACAAAAAAAAAACCCCAAAACCAAACCAAAACAACACCGAGTAAACTGATATGACCTTGCATTTTATTGGTTTTATTTTCAGAATTCCTCCTGGCAGTCATTTCCCTGTGGGATAGGGTGAGACTGTGAGATACATTGTGGAGAAAATGCCCACCGTTAGATGATTTTGAAATTGACGTATGCCTGGACTTCACTCCTTCTGTTCTGAAATAGCCACTGAACCGATCTCTTCATGTTTTAGTCAAAATCCCGACGGGAAAATGGATAGAAGTATTCCTCCCAGCATGGTGATGCATACTTTTGCTTGCTAGGAAATTCACTGGCACACACTCATTTTCGCACAGGTCGCAGAGAAGGCAGCCCAGAGCACTGGCACTTGCTATTTATAGGGAAGGTGATTTTTTTCCTGTGCAAGCATTTCTGGCACCCACAACGGAGATGAAATGCCCGCCCTAACAGGTTCAAGACCACTCTCGGGCATTTTGTGACGCTAAGGCTTTGAATTTCTGCCCTCTCTCTCTACCTCAAAGGGTTGCTATTAACTAGGAGTGGATACTTGCCATCCTGGAGCAGATGTTTGTAATTTGGGTTTGAAAGACTATTATTGAGGTAATAATACTTCCCAGTCTCTCACCTGCATCACTGTGTATACACAGAAAGCACAGGGACTTGGGAAGAGAAACAACACAAGAGGAATCCATCCAAATACCACTCAAAGAGATTGGGAGCCCTCTGCATACCAGAGCAGAAAAGAGAAGGGTCTCTAGATTTGCTCAGTGCCTCTGGAGAGCCAAGTTTGTGTTGGTATCGCTTGATAATTGGTCTCTAAAGAACCATATCAGAGGGCAAGTACCAAAAAGTACCTGTTGTTCTGGGTGCACTTGTCTGTTCTGGGGACACAGCATGCCCTCTTCTCCACCGTCATGTTTTGTCATTTGAAAGACAGAGGTCACAGAGTACAAAGCTTTCTGTGTCTTCTGGCACCTGGGAGCCAGACAATTGCTACACAGAAAGACAGAAAGAGGCATGAAACTTCGGAATCAGGAAGGAAAAAGCCTTAAGTGTGGGGTCATAGCACAATATGTGGAGTCGGATATCCAGAGAGTGCCGATGGAAGTGGACTGGAAATCCCTGCGAGGACCACAATTCCTGGTTAGCTAAAGCCGCATCTCCGCTGTAGCCATGGTCTTCATCCCGGCTGCAGAGGATGCCCATGCTCACAGTTGCAGGCGAGTCTCCACAACGCGGTCCTGTGACCCCACTGCCGCTGCTCTGTGCTGGGAACATTTCCAGAGGAAAACTGCACACGCGCTTTCTAAAATAAAGACATCACCCACCTTCCTTTCACGTGGAATTATACTTTGATGCTAGAAAGGCTTGAATGCAGTTTGAAAATCAGAAAAAAACCCTTTGTAATCTTTGCAAATCCAATTGAATGTTAAGCTCCCCTAAGCTCAATTTACAAAGAATTTTGCCTTAATATGGTGGGTTTTATTCTATTATACAATTGGAATATTGACTTTTGTGTTCCTGAGGATACATTAAAAATATATTTCTTCAATGCACTATTTCTCAATAAAATATAAGTAATGGTGTTAA
Organism: Mesocricetus auratus; assembly: GCF_017639785.1. Classification (NCBI taxonomy): domain Eukaryota; kingdom Metazoa; phylum Chordata; class Mammalia; order Rodentia; family Cricetidae; genus Mesocricetus; species Mesocricetus auratus. Next base: position 13,040,285 of record NW_024429212.1, on the reverse strand, counting down.
ATTTTTTCTTCACCTACTCCATTTAGTTTTGTTTGGAGTACATATGGCTTGTGAGTTGACTCACAGAAAAGATCAATTAAAAAATTGTTTAAAATTAGAGTTCCTATTATATCCCATATTATCCAGTAGGGGGCAAGAGAGTACTACATATAACCATATAAGCCCAGAAATACCCCCCTCTCTCTCTCTCTCTCTCTCTCTCTCTCTCTCTCTCTCTCTCTCTCTCTCTCTCTCTCTCTCTCTCTCTCTCTCTCTCTCTCCTCCCTTTCTGTTCTCTCTACACTTTTGCAAACCAATTAAGTTCCTAAATTGTGAAATGGTAAACATGAGAGGGAAAGAGATATTCAAATACATTAAATATAATCTTTCCATATATCAGAGGGCTATTAAGCATGATCTTTCACTGCTCAGTGTGTCCTTCTGGGAGACAGAGAGATGAATTTGGGGATTTGGGAAAGACCCAGAGAATAGAATGTCATGCTTTGGTGAAGGCTTCTTGTCAGCCAGCCAACTAACATTTTTCAAGGTCTTAGCTACCCCCTCCCAATGCTCTGCCCCACCCCTAAATATCAGCTGGTTAAAATGCTGACTGTCTTGAAGATAGTCCTGTGTGTGTGAGCACTCATGCCTGTTATTTCTGTAGCCCTGCGTAAGGAGTAGCTTTCAGTTGTTATTAGAGAAGGAAGACATGCTGTGGTCTTGAGCTCACAGCTTTATTGACCAATGCCACCGAGAGAATCAATGACTCATAATTGATCCAGGTTATAAGCAGGATTGTGGTTCGGGTACTCTAAGACCCTTATGTAGTCTTCAGAGCAGATTTCTAAATCCAAAGGTTCTTTACTGGGCACAATTTTTCTCTTTTATGACCATGAGTTCAAATGCCATTTCCATGTAATATTTTTTTTTCTCTCTTAACTTTGATGGAGTAGTTTATCCCTTACTCTAGTTATTTTAAAGGAATAATCACCTATAAAATAATATAAATTTGCCATATAATGCATTTGGCATCTCTCTCTCTCTCTCTCTCTCTCTCTCTCTCTCTCTCCCTGTGTGTGTGTGTGTATGCGTGTGTAAAATTTGGAAAGTCTCAATTTTTTATTGTTTTATGTTTAAAATCGGATTGACAATCATTTTGGCATAATACTTGTTTTTTGTGATGTTTATTAGCTATAGAAGTCAATTGCTTCCACATGAGTAGGTTCTGTTCACTGGTTACTTGAAAAACAGATGGCTGTTTGAACATGAACTGAGGTACTTAAAGGGAAGACATTTAGGGTGCATGGATATAAAAGCTATGGTGAAGTTGTCAGAAACAGGTAGGTGACTTCACAAATGTCAGTGTGGCATTTCATCGTCTCTGCCTCAGGAATTGGCTTGCATTGTTTGCAAGAACTTGTATTCACATGATTGATGCAGTCAATCAAATAGAATACGGAACACAGCCTCCTGTTGGAAGTGAGTCCTGTCTTTTAGCATGCTTTATTTCATCTGTGTCAGAAACCTAGGAGTCATAATTTGGAAAAATACAGTAGTCACAGTGGTTAGAGTGAAGACCTCTTTCCCTTACCGATTAAGTGAGCTTCCACAGATCAAGCAGGCGTGACCTACAGATAGAACAGGGAATCGCTTTCCATATATTGGGAGGATTATTGGTTTATTTTCAAAAAGTTTGGTTTTATTTCCAAGTGCTTGCATGCTCTTATTCATTTTTTTTTCCAGAAAAGACCTTGGTCAGTTCTTAGCAAGTCATCTGGACCAGAGTCCTAATAACATGCTTCCAATCAGCTGTCTTGAACCTGGTTTTTGCTCTGATTTATACTTATGAACCTTTTTCTTTTACACTTACAGAAATAGGATATGTGGATCCCAGCAGAAAATATGAGAGCTGTTCAGCATGATTTAGTGAAAATGCTACTTATACAAAACATGCCATCGAAGTAGTTTGTTCACAGAGGTCTCACATGGATCAAATTCAGTTTTACTTATTCTTTGAGCTTGAGTTGGCTTCTTTACTGAGAAGAAAGAGCGTGTTTTAGTACAGCAAGGCAATAAATAGTTTGTTGTTGTTCTTAGTGTTTGGATGCTACACAGAACTTTGTACATGTCAGACAGCGCTCTACCACAGAGAAACATCCCCAGGCCTAGGGCTCACATTTTCAGCCATCTTCTTTACTTCTATTGGGAGAATTTTTCTTTTTTGTATATTGATGTTGCTTTGTGTGTATGGACGTTTTTGCCAACATGTATTATCCGTGCACCATGCATTTCGCAGTACCTATAGGTGCCCTGGAACTGAAGATCCAGATGGTTGTGAGCCACCATGGAGATGCTGGGGACTGAATCCCCATCCTCTGGAAGAGCAATCAGTGTTCCTAACTGCTGAGTCACCTTTCTGCCCTAGGACTTTCTATTTTCAAATAAGCTGAAACCCTGTAGAAATACCTCTTTGTATATATAGTAAGATTTTTAATTACCCAGAAAGGTGAGCCAACCTAAATATGATCATATTGCCTCTATAGAAATTCTATCAAGTATATAACTTCAGTAATGTGCTGCAAGGGTTTTCAGTCCTATTAACTGTTCTTGCTCACCATATTAAAAAGAGGATGCACTTGTATGCCACCCTAGAGCCTTCATCCAAGAGCTGATGGAAGCAGAAGCAGACACCCATAGCTAAACACTTAACTGAACTCCTGGAACCCAGTTGCAGAGAGGGAAGAGTGATGAGGAAAGGGGTCAAGACCAGACTGGAGAAACCCACAGAAACAGCTGATGTGAACAAAGGGTGCTCATGGACCCCAGGATGATATCTGGGAAACCAGCATCCAGACCCCCTGAAGAAGGATGTCAGTTTGGAGGTCTGGCTAATCTATGGGGCTTCTGTTAGTGGATCAGTATTTATCCCTAGTACATGAATAGACTTTGGGAGCTCATTCCACATAGAGGGATACTCTCACAGCCTAGACACATGGGTGAGGGTCTAGGACCTGCTCCAAAGCTTATGAAAGACTTTGAAGATCCTCCATGGAAGACCTCACCCTCCCTGGGGAGCAGAAAGGGTATGGGACAGGGGATTATTGGGGGACTGGGAGGAGGGGACAAAGAGGAAACTGGGATTGACATGTAAAGCAAGCTTGTTTCTAATTTAAATAAAAAATAGAAAGAGGATGCTATGGATTTCAGAAGGAATATAAAGATATAGATGATATATATATATAGACATAATTTGAAAAAACATAATAATAGCATTATACACACACACACACACACACACACACACACATATTCACAATATTTTTTGAAGGGGGAAAAAGCCAAATCACTAAACTACCAGTAGTTTGGGAAGCAACCAATTCCAATGACCTTGTGAGTTCAAGAAAATGGAATGGTCACATGCAGGCACTAATTTAATTTTCAGTTAAATGCACTTGACATACTGTCTTATGAAAAGGATAACTAGTGGATTTAAGCATTAGCCTAAATGCTTTTGCAAAGTGTAAGATTGTTCAGGCCAAGACATAAATACCCAGTTTGTTAAGTGCAGGATTGATTTTCACATCTTGATTAGGAATCCTACACAGTATGAAGTCCCTTGGGAGCTTGGACTTGTGGAATAGAAAACCATAACCTCTATAGAACAAGATACATCAAAGAGGCATAGCAGAGCCATTTCCCAAAATGTCTTTGCTATGGTGACTTTCACTGGTTTCTTGCAACTTTACTGTGTTTATGAAGGGACTCATTCTTTACGGTAGAGCCAGGGAATAAGCAATGTGGAGTGACAAGCTTCCTCGTGTGTGATCCTCCCATGCTGGACACCTTTTTGTTTCTGAGATACAATTTTTCATTATTCTGAACTCATCAAGTAGGACAGACTGGTCCACTTGACTCTGCCTCCCTAGTGCTGGGATTACAAGTGCACAGCACTGCGTTTGACATTTTTCTCACTGGGTAATGGGGACTCAAACTTGGGCCCTCAGCTTTCGCGTCAGCAATTTACGGTCTAAGACCTCCCCTTCTCCCCCATGTAGCAGGAAGTTTCTTTAGAAGACAATATGGATTGTAGAAGATAGAAGGTACCTGGTGGTATTTTGATCTAAGCTGGGTTAAGTTAGTCTCTGAGTCAACCGACAGGAAAGCTGACCATCCCTCTTTTCTAGGTACATGCTATTCTGGTCTCTGGTCTCTTCTCTCTCTCTCTCTCTCTCTCTCTCTCTCTCTCTCTCTCTCTCTGTTTCTCTCTCTTTCTCTCTCTCTCTCTGTGTCTCTGTCTCTGTCTCTCTGTCTCTCTCACTGTCTCTCTCACTGTCTCTCTCACTGTCTCTCTCTCTCTCTCTCTCTCTCTCTCTCTCTCTCTCTCTCTCTCTCTCTCTCTCTCTCTCTGTCTCTCTCTCTCTCTTTCCCCCCTTTCCCTCTCTCTCTCATCAGTTTTCCTCAGCACTTGTTCCAGTAAGAGTAACTCACGATCCCTACAGGAAACAGAATTCATTAGTGTCCATCATTTCTCTGAAGGTTTTAATCAGTCGCCGCGTGCATTACAAGGCAAAGACGTGTGGCGGTGGCCGTGCAGTCCTCCTGCAGCCGTTTAATGGTCGCGGCACTTCGTCTTTGAGAAGTGTAAACCTTAGCAGCTCAGACGCTGGAAAAACAAGCTTTTGATTGGTTAGACACCTCGCGTTCTTTGAACTCCCTGGATGCGAACAGAAGCCCATTTTCAACGATTTCTCTTAATCTCGACTTGGCTAATAATATGTGCTTGCTTTGGTTCTGGAAGAAAAACACACCCTTTGCTGCGGTTGGTGTAAGACGTTGCAAGTGGCGCACAGAACAAGAGGCTTTTCTGTTCCGGCCTAGTTGCTGTCAGGTTCAGCACTTCTTAGGCCGGAGTTAGTCTGGCTTTGTATACATTTAGGAAGACTGCATACTGAACATTTCTCACTTCCTTGCACAATGCGAGATCCTTACGTGTTTCAGCGGTGTTTCTTTCACAATAAGATGCCTAGAAACGCTTTGTTTGGGATTTGTAGGTGATTTGTGCAATGAATGCTCCTTGGAACTTCAACACCTGTTGGCACAGACTCTCTGAATGAAAACAAAGAGATGAGAATAAAGATTTTTAGCTTCAGAACAAACCCAGATCCCTGGCCTGGATGAGAACAAAGTGAAAAACTGTCTTCAACTTGGCATGACTCGAAGACAGGTTGAGCACTTCTCAAAGTTATTTATGTTTTAAGTTAACTTTTACTTGGCTAGAAATCAGAAGACAGCTTAAAACCAAACTCAGTTTCCATAGACCCGAGTCCAAGGGACAGAAATAGCTCTAATGACACCACACTACCTGGGAACAAAGTGATGAGGAAGAAACATTTCAAATCAATAAAAAGCATATTTCTCTTATGGACCACCTGTGGGGACAGGAAGTTTCTTGTCCCTGAAACTGCCATGCGCCACCCAGGAAGTCCACGTTAGAAGCTGTGATGTGTGTTCTAGCTCAAGGGTCTTTTAAGCATTTTAGTGAAGTCTGCAGCTATGTAAGGAAATGTGTAGGGTCCTCTGTGACATCCAGTCATTTCCTGAGTCTTTCCCAGATGGAGTTAGAAGCTATCCCAGCAGCCAATTAAATGACATTAACAACTAGGACCACATGGTCTATGGGCTATGCCTAAAAAGTGAAGCATCTCTATTTACCTGGCCCCCGGTTATTTTTCTTCGATAAATTTTCACCCCCCAATACTAAGAAGTCACTATTATGTCTCACTGTCAATAAAATGGGTCAATCACTTTTTTCCGGGCTTTTCTCTGATTCCTTAATGACTATGAGACAGAGGGAAGGTAATTAAGGTAGAAAAAGTCCCCACACTAAAACATATACCCCCTATCTAAAGAACACAGTTTTATGGGGAGGCAATTCCACAGAATAAGTTAGATTTCCAGGGCTGCCAATCTGGCAGGGGTTCAACAATAAATTTAAAAAATTTAAAGAGGGGAAAAATACCCTACCTGCCAAATATCTCTATATTGTCAATAAAATCAAATGAACTGCTTTTCGTGAATATTGGTCCCCAAGGAGAAGGGTGTGCTGATTACTTTAAACCTATCACAAATTCTTTTCTTGTAGGCTTTTCCACTCTTTTAATACTTCATTGAGAATTATCAAGTATTTCCTATTAAAAACTTGACCTTTAGGTTAAATTGATCATTAATATCTTAAATTAATAAAGATTATGAAAACGTTGGAGCAGAGCATTTCCCTCCACCAGGCCTGGAGACCTTGTAAAAGCAAATTGCAATGCTAGCTGTATTAGTGTTATTTTACTGAAAATTTTCCTACTTTTGGTTATTGATGTAATATACATTTTTCCAATGAGCATTTACATAAAACTCAGTCTGGAATTCTGACAATGAAAACAAAATAAGAAGAAAAATAAAATTCAGTTTTCTTTTTAGAAGGGACCAAAGTGTGATTATCAGCAAAAACACCCAAGGGCTAATACAAGTGATCATGCAAAACACGCAGAGGGGAAGGTGTTTCTAATGAGCGTTTAATGAGGACTAAGTTGCTGAAACTCCAGTTATTGCAGCATTGGCTGGACGGAAATGAGAAAGTGGCCCTCAGACTAAAGCATCTTTTGACTAGCTGCAACCTTGAAATCAAATTAAACACTGAAACAAATTGTGAATAGACTTATTTGTTAGCAGTGGTCAGATATTAGGAACCCATGAAGGGACTTATAAGTGTATCATGCTTATAGAAAAATTGTTCCATCAGATAAAGAGAAGACGGTGTGTTTCTTCCTTTCTTGATAGACAGGAGAAGCATCAAGTACATGAACTAGAGTATGTGCGTTGTAGTAAATTACTTGGAGGAGAAGCAATGTTCCTCAGACCTGTGTGGTTCTCAGAGGTGGCATCCTCAAACTGGAGTGATGATTTGGAGACTTAACCTGGCGCTAATGGGTATCAATGTAAACCATTTTCAATGAGAGCTCAATGCTTGTGGACTGGTGCATTGGGAAGCTTTGAAATATCGTGGTAAAATATTTAAAATGTAAATGTGGGATAGGAGTATGAAACTTAATATCATTATTTGGGTAGAGAGAAGCACAGTGCATCTTGGGGCACACACACACACACACACACACACACACACACACACACACACACACACACACACACACACAAATGAGCATCAGAAAGCCAGGACTGTAGCTCTCGTCTGGTCGTGCAGGAGTTGAGTGTCCTGAATTCCTCTTAATAAGCAGCTGTTCTGCTTTCCTGCCTTTTGTTCTACGATGTGTCACTGAGCATGGTGGACAGGAGGGCGCGGAGCACGCCTTTGCTTTCCTTTTACCCATAGGTGTATACGTACCACGCACTTAACTTTCCCACATGCTCTTCAAGGTAGCTGTACTTTGTTCCTGTGTGACATCAGCCATCTTAATTTTATAGGCGGAAAACCCGACCTCAGAGGACCAGAATTATTAGGTTAGGACTGGTTAGCGGTAGAACAGACGCTGGAGTGTGCGTCCTTTCTAACGCAAGAGATACGCTCCACCTGTTGCATCGAGACGTGGTAGCGGGGCTGCACCTGTGCAGCCATAGAAACCCTGCCAGCTTAACTACGGCAGTGGTGTTAACAAAGTGTTGGATTAGCCCCCTGTATTTTGGGTTTAAACACCATACTGTTAACTTAATCATACTTTCCTTGGCTTGTAGTTCTTTCCTATAGAGATGAGGAGACACAAGAAACCAAAAGGAAACAAGAAAAAAAATGCCTAACAATACGTAAAAACTTAGAAGGGTAGGTGAAGGGGAAGAAAAAAAAACACAAAAAAATTAAAATTCAGTAAGTTAAGTATCTGCTAACATGTGTGCAAATGCCTTATGACTCCAAACACACCAGCAAATTCATGATCAGTTAGATACAAAGCCACAGAGGCTGAACTCCTTCTGTTTCCCTCTCTTCCTGCACCCATCTCCCTCGTTTGCCCCTCCCTTACCCATCCTCTGGCCTCTCCCATTGCTTGGGTTTCATTTTGTGATGGTTCTCAAAGTTTAGAATATTGTCTGGCCTATAGGAGTTGATATAAGACGTATTTTCACAATGTTTTGGTGCATAATATAATTACAGAACAGCGCCATTTTCAGAACTCCTATGAAATAAACTAGCTAAATTCCAACTCCTACAGGACAGTTCAGCTACGGTCCACTCATTATGGAAAGCATAAGTGTCAGAAAATCAGAAACAGTCAGGTTTGCATCCAAGGCCACGACTCAATTATTTGCTGTGAATGTGGTTAGGTTAAGTTCTGAATTTCTGCTTTTTCCCTCCTTTCTTCTCTTTCTTTCTCACCGTTCTTTGTACCTGGGAACTTCCTAGGAATCATCATCGTCCACACAGTTTAGTAAGACACAGAGACCACTTAACTTAAGGCCTGACACAGCCGTAGCTAACGCTGGTTTTGCCTCCTTCTCTGTATGACTTAGCGGCACTTGAGCTTATCGTGTACGCCTGGGAGTGTAGTTTGCAAAGCCTCTGCACTAAGCATGAGTGAGAGCTCAGCCATCAACACCTGACCTCCAGCAGCACAAGGCCTGGGTCCTTCATATGCTCATTGCTGAGGTTGTCACCCCCCCCCCCCCCCGTATCCCATCTTTGTGATGCATAATGACCACTGTGCTTATGCAAACTTGCTTCTTGGAGCACTGCTATGTTTCTTAGTTTTTTCTTTCCATATTGTGTTGTAATTATTTCTGGCATCAAGAGGCAAAATTTGCCTCTCAAATCAGACTTAACCGTCTTTCGTTTTTTAGCCTTCTGCCTTCTAAACGATACATTGGAAGAACGTTTGCTCTGAACTGAAGCTCCAGGAGTCCCCTGGAACCTCACAGGGCGCTTTCCCTCGTGTCAGAGAAGGCACCGATGGCCCATCTCCTCTCCCACATGATTCCTTGCCTTCCCCTTCAGAACGAATGCCTTACTCACTGCTGAGTGTTCCCCATTGCATACCCACTTCTACTTACTGTGTGTTGCTCACGGGCCACGCTTCTTCCGACTCTAATCCTGCTGACATCTGTAACTAGGTGTGGACAGAGTGGTCTGGCCTTTGTTGCTATGTCACTTGTGTGTGGCATAGGGCAGCATACAGAAACAAATGGAGGGCTGACATTTTCAATGTTTCATCCCAGCTGTTTGGAGCCTCTGAGGCTCAGGCAAGGCAGGCCCAGGTCTTCAAGGTCTAGGCCTGCTCTAAGGGAGGGAGAGAAACACAGACACACAGGGAGGGGGCTCCATACAGTTCTGTTTTGTGATCAAATGCGGGGGGAGGGGGGAGACGACCAAATCTGCAGGAAGGAGACACAGGAGGAAGCAAGGGGGGGCCATAATATGAATCAGGCAGTTTCCCCAATGTGCTCTAATTTAGCTCCCGGCGTGTCTCCGATGTGTGCGCCGCCTCTGGCTTAGAATCATGAAACACATGGGCCCCGAAGAGTGCACACTGTTGGTGAGAATGCGAATTAGTATAGGGCTTATGGATGATAGTAGCAGGCTCCTGAAAACGATGAATGGTCACAGGGAGCAGTGGCTTTTATCCCTGGGTACATATCAAAAGCAGATCAGCTCAGGGTGTTGAAGAGACATCTAGCTGCCTCCGGTATCAGCAACACACTCCACAGCAACTGAGCATGGTAACAGCCCAAGCGATCGCCAGTGGATGGATAGTTATAGGAGACATGGTGCGTGTACAATAAAATCCAAGAGGAAATTCTGTTACTTGCATTAAGTTGAGTCTGAGGGCATTATGCTAGATACAATAACACCTATGATCCCACTCAGAGACAGAATAAAAAAAATGGACAAACAGAGGGATGGTGTTTAGAAGCTGGGGAGCAGAGATGAGGGAGAGGAGGAGAGGTTTACAGTTAGATAGGAATAATAATGCCAGAGGTTATGCTGTACAGCTAGGCGGCCACAGTCACCAGTATGTTTCATATTTCAAAACAGTCAAAGGAAGAGGGTTTTGACTACCTCACCAGGATGAATATTTGAGGAGGTGGATATGTTAATTGCCTTGATATGATTATTATACACTTTATCCATGAGGCGAAACAGTTCGCCGTTTTCATAAAACTGTACAAGCACAGTATGTACTCATTCATAAGTAGATATTGCACTTAAAGCAAAAGATAACCAGTCCATGATCCCAGAGAAGCTGGGTAACAAGGAGAACCCTAAGAGACACATATATGTATCACCTTGTCTAGACAAGATCTCCTAAGAAAATAAGGAGTGGGGGGGGTGGGGAGGGAGAAGAGTGAAGGGGAGGGGGTAGGAGAACATGAGGGAACATGATGGTCAGGATGGGGGAAGGACAGAGAGGGAAAGCGAGGGAGGAGGTAGCTTGGTTGAGGGAGTCATTATGGGGCTATTGAAAAAAACCTGAAACTAGGGAAATTCCCGGGAATCCACAAGGATGATCCCAGCTAAGCCCCTAAGCACCAGTGGAGAGGGTGCCTGAGCTGTCCTTTCCCTGTAATCAGGATGATGGCCACATGTATTATCATCAGAACCAATCATCAGAGCCTTCATCCAGCAACGGATGGAGCAGATGCAGAGATCCATAGCTACGCACTGGACTGAGTTCCCAGAGTCCAGTTGAAGAGAGGCAGGAGCAATAACATGAGCAAAGGGGTCACGACCGCTTTGAGGATACCCACAGAGACAGCTGACCTGGGCTATTGGGAGCTCACTGATTCCAGACTGACCATGGGAGAACCTGCATAGGACCAAACTATGCCCTCTGAAAGTGGGTGGCGGTAGTGTGGTTTGGGCAGACTGTGGGGCCATTGGCAGTGGGATTAGAATTCATCCCTCGTGCTTGAACTGGCATTTTGGAGCCCATTCCCTTTGGAGGGATACCTTGCTCAGCCTAGATATAGGGGAGAGGGCCTTGGTTCTGCCAGACTTTGTTGACTCCCAAGATATTGGGATTCAAGATGAGGGTCAGATAATTAAAGCAGCTAACCGTTAGTTCTACCTCAGATGGAGGCTGATTCAGTCTCCCTAAGCTCTCCTCCAAGCCTCAGACTGCTGCCTCTTCTCAGAGTGGCTGGAGGATAAATCTCAGAATATGCTTCTGAGATACTGGATTCCCGTCTTTTATATACCTCTCTAGGGCTGGGATTAAAGGCATGGGCTCTAATTCTCTTTTAGACTGATTCAATTTTGTATAGACTTAGGTGACCTTGGATTCACAGAACAATCCATCTACTTCTGTCTCCTGAGTCCTGGAATTTAAGGTGTATGCCGCCACTGCTCAGCTTCTTTGGCTAACTAGCATGGCTGGCTTTGCATTTTGATACTTCAGGCAGTCTGTATTAAATCATAAGTAATACATCACCACGAGGGAGTGGGAACTGGGATTGGCATGTAAAATGAGAAAATACTGTTTTAAAATAAAAATATGATAAAAACTGTATATTTAGAATATTCTGTTAAAGTTAAGCAATTAAACAAAGTTTGTGAGCACTATGGTTATATAGGATATTCTTTTGGTAAGCATGTTGATTACTTTTGCCATCACTGTGATAAAGTACCTGACAAAAGCTAAGGGTTTCAAGTCCATTATGACAGGGAAGGCATGTTAGCAGAAACTGTTTACTCTGGCAGCAGAGATACAAGGAAAGGACTTGCTCATAGGTGTGTACCAGGGATCAGAGAAAGCTGGAGGGATTAGAAGAGGTGTGATGCTCAGAGCACCACTCTTCCCAGTGGAGTGACCTACTTTTGTTTTCAGTCAGGCCCTACCTCTTAAAGTCTCCATAGCCTTTAAGAAAGATAGGACCATAAGCTAAGGATGTAATATTCAGAACGTGAGCCTTGGTGGTCACTGTAAAACCAAACCATCACTGTATGTTACTGTTGACAAATGCCAGTGAAAATAACCAGACATGTTTGAGCTTCAATGAAAATTTATGACTCAATGGGAGCTACTTTACACTTCTATAAGATGCTGGGAAAGAATGAGAGGCAAAAATGCTGCTTATATGTGCACAGGCAGAGTTCACAATGGAGATGGTCCAATTGACGTCCCTTCCTGACCATGAAGTAAGTAGCTGGTTTGCTTCTAATTCTTCACTGGCCTCTAATGACCCATTTTATTTTTCTTTCTCCTTTGTACTGGTACCTTTATATCATCATTTTCTTTTATTCTGTACTTGAAATATTTTATAAGAACTCATGTTTACATTCATACAGCAGTCACAATTCTACCCTTCAATGAAATTTATTCTTTAGTTTATTACAGCATTTCACTATACTGGTTCACACTTCGATTAAGTAACACACATACATATAATAGTGCATTTGTGTGTGTGGGGTTTAGTATACAGTGAATCCTACAGGAGACTGGGTGATTACTGGATGCCCCCTCCTTTCTCTATTCCTGCTATGCTGTAGCATCTCCCATTCCTATCAGCTCTTGGATAATTCAGGATCAGACTATATCTCTTGGACATTGTATCTTCACCACTCATTTTCCTGATAACTCCAAAAAGTCTACTCTAACATATTTTATAGATCTCTGTCTATGTTTTGCCTTATCTAAGAAAGTAATAGTTCGTGGCGATTTACTGATGATAAAACACAACCTCCCACAGAAGCTTATAACATTTCAGCAGTAAGATTACATTGTGTTCCAGGGAAATAAAGGCAACTATGGGTTTCACGAGCTAAATTCTAGATCTAGGCATGGCTTCATTCTTTTTGGAGAATGGAAAAGAATGTGTTCCCTTTGTTTTTCTCATATTCAGAAGATTTTTATTCCTTAGTTCAAAATAGATTCTCTCCATCATTAAGACGATAAAGTTGCAGTTCTCTGACCCTATTACATCTTCCTTTCCTCTGCCTTTCTGGTCTGTGTTTAAGGACTCTTGAGATTAGTTTTGGCTGTATGGGTAATTTCTCTATTTGAAGGTCATTGGAATAACAACTTCCAGCTGCTGCTGTGTCCTCTCATGTACTCATGAGTTCCAGAATTGGTAGGTGAACATGTTGGGATATGTTAGTGAAGGATAAGGAGCATTTTATTGTGCGTGGTTCTACTCAACATGTACATAACATCAAATAGGTTTTACATTGCCACGTCTTAAGCTTTGGCTGAATTTAAAGACACTATTACAAATAGGCTAAGGTAGGTTAGTGACTCAACTTTAATAGAGGAACATCAGTGAGATGCTTAATTTGAAATTTTAGTGTCTTAAACATTAAATCAGTCTCTGGGACTCGCACAAACACAATTTATAAGACAACAGTGAAGATATTCACGTGTGGACTCATTGTTTTCTAATCAGTAGCTTTGCAAACTTATATTCTCATCCACCATGCAGGTAGCTTTTCACAAAGGGTATAAATTAGATAAATAAAATAGAGAAAATTCTGAGCAAAGAAGCATATGTCTTCATGGCCAGAGTATCTGTTTTAAATAGCATCTTTTAAAATGCTGTTTAATTTTGCAAAAGACTTAGCACCTTTCTTCTTTGGGCCGTATAAGTGCAATATGTAAAATCCTTGAACTATCCTTCCTCTAGGTTACATAGAAATTTTGTCTATTCAGGTGGTCTTCCATTCATTGGGTTATTGCCATAACCAGGATTATGTAATCTAATGATTTTTGCTGTAGAATGCATCTTTTTAAATGACCTCCAAATAATCATCATCATTATCTATTACTATTATTTATTTATTGCTTCTTTTGAGATAACTTGTCTTTAGCTGAGTTTTCAGTAGGTAAAATATCACAGGCATTTGATACGTCTGTTTTAACATTCAAAGAGAAGTTTGTCTTCCTTTTTCCCAACTAGGTGTTTTCTGTAGTTCTTCCTTCTGACCTGAACCTGGCTGTGGAAATTGCCTGCATGGTAATTAATTACTCATTTCCACCAAGTGCCGATGGATGTTGCCCTGCATTCTCACTGCTACTGTGTGCTTTGCTCTTCCTTATAGTGAAATCCTATTATTTCCCCCTACATCTGCATTGAGTATTCACTGGTGACTGATCCTTTTCATTTATTTTCTCAGGATTAGCGTGAATTCCTTTTTCATCCTCCTTCTTCAGCTGGGGTCCTCGCCAGTAAAGCTTTCTCTGCTTATTTTCACCAAATGTAAATCCTGCTGCTCTGGATACCTTTGACAGTTTTCATACCATTCTTAATAAATTTGCAAGAACTTCTATATTTTTCTCCTGGATTGAAATAATCTCGCAGAAGACCAGACAACTGCAAAATTTGCGCAGTGTACAAAGTGTGTCTGTTTGTGCTAATTCACACTAGCCCAGATATTCATCTTGGTATACAAATGAGACATTTATGCCTTCATGTCCAGACTGTTGTTCAACAACAACAACATTTTCACAGATAAGCAGAACAATTCAAAACTGTCAACTTTGAGATCTGTTTTCACCCTATTATTAAAGGAGTTAAAGGATATCAATTGCTATTTAAAAAGCAGTAACTTTTCAAACTTATAAATTGTTGACTGCTGTCTATTCATTAAAATAGAAAAACAGTAACAAATAAAAAATTAGCATCATTCTTAGCAGGACAATCATTGGGAAAACCAGCGTAAGAAATGTTTTAGAGAGGTTCTTGTATCATTTTCCATGTGAAAGAGTGTTTTATTATTTTTTAGAAGCTTAGAGAGTAATGACAGACTCTCATTTTTTTTTCACAGTGCTTAAGAGTGTTGAAGGGGATGCCTATACTGCCCTAATGCAAATTGGAAGGGAATATTTTAATCACTATTTCAACTCCTTCCTCTTCCCCTTGAAACCAGAGAGCTTCAGGACTAGTTTGTCAATCACCGGGTGTTGATGGGTACTATATTTACTTTGTCAGGTCTGAGCATAGTTTAACAGTTTCCATGCTTTACTGAACTATCTTTCTCAATATTTTATGTTTCCCTGTTGATCCATCTTTCCATCTTTTGAAGCATCCTGGACGTCAGCTTTACCCTTGTTCAGTAGTCACATTGACCATTATCTGCTCCTTTCCACACTAAACTAGTGTGTGTGTGTGTGTGTGTGTGTGTGTGTGTGTTGGGGGGATGAGTAGGAAGAAAACAGTATTCTTTGAAGTAAATATAGTGTCCAGTAGAAGGTTCCTTGATCCCCTTTCTTTGTAATAATATTGGAAAGTAATAGTCTAGACATGTCATATTTGACAGCACAAACAGCCTTTTCATTTCTGACTCCAAGAATGCTCTGTTTAGATGTCTGTGTCTCAGAAAGGGATGTGGTAACAGAAGAGATTGTGGCAGAGCTAATCCTCACTGGGACTGGCATTATCAAAGTGGAAATTGAGCCAGGTAAGCTGGTCTCACTGGAGCTACTGTCTATCTGTTTGGTGGCAATATCATCGGAACATTAAAATCTCACTCTTGCCATGTCTTCCCAGGCTCTTCTGTGTGTGCAATCAGAAGAAAATTGAATCTGAAATATCTGTAGCTCATTGTTATTATGGCCTGTGTAGATGCTATCTGTATCTCATTGTAGAGATGGCCTGTATAGACACTACTCATTACTCAAAGATCCAAAGTCTGTGTAGGTTTCAAGGCTGCCCAGCACCTAAGTATTCTGCACTGTGGAGACTCTGGTACTGGTCAGGACTCATGTTCCTGCATTCTTGACGTAGGCCATTGTGATGTTGTTGACAATACTTATGAAATACATGCTGTCTCTCAGTTGTGCCTTACTTTGTATGGTGGAGGGTGCAGCTGTACTAGAGACATGATAAAGACTTCCTTCTTTCCTTCCTTCCTTCCTTCCTTCCTCCCTCCCTCCCACTCTCCCTCCCTCCCTCCCTCCCACTCTCCCTCCCTCCCTCCCTCCCCACCCTCTCTCTCTCTCTCTCTCTCTCTCTTTCTTCCTTCCTTCCTCTTGAGAATCTAGAAGGGCACAGGAGGAGGATCTTTTCCTCCTCTCTGGACATCCTCCCCCCATTGGATTCCAAAACCAAGTCTTATGGTAATGGCTGAGATGCAGAGAAGGAGTTGCTACAGGTTTTTGCTGTTGTTGGTGTTAATTATAGTATTTGAAGTCCCATGTAGCAATCTATGATGTTTGTCTTTTGCTCTCAGGCAGATAAGTCAGCTGGGTTCTTCTCTAAAGTCCCATTTTCTGGGATTTGAAATGGTCTCTTAGACTTCCCAGGAGAGTCTGTTTATGTACTTATAAAACCTGTGTGTACTCCACATTCTTGTCTACTTTCAGGTAGATACCCTTCATATACCTAAAGGGGAGCAGCATAACTGGGGCCACTCTTTACGGCCTCCTTCTATGAATGTCTGTTGAGACTTTCTTACAGGGGACAGACAGATGCTGTGACCAGATGAAAATGCAGGGCCTTGAAGCTTGTGTGAACACCTCTGAGCAGGAGAGTGAAGAGCAGTGCTCGACACGGCCTTCTGTGTTATGTATTTTACTGTTTTAACAGTAAATGTTTCAAAATATTGTAGAAACTGGGGAAACTGAAGAAACTACATTAAACCGAGCAGGTTATCATTCTCATTGGGCATATATCAAACTTGGAATCCACTCCAAATGACTGGGAAGAAAGCATAGCTCTTGCTAAGGCACACAGTAAACAGAAACAGGTTCAGAGACAACTTTGAGAAATTCTTTAGAGGTGCCTTGGTTTTCATTTCCAGTAGTTTAATATTAATTTTCTTGGTCTTAATACAAATGCATTAAAGTGAGCTTTAGAGCAATAAAACTAAAGAAAGGAAAACAAATGATGGAAGTTTATAAGGAAATGGGGGTTTCTGTGTTACTTGGTCGGGAGTCAAAGCTTGTCTTTTTCATATAATTTATAATGCTAATCTTGCAAGTGTTGATCTTTCTTAAAGGGACTTGAATTCTTGAGCAAAATGAATGCAAAGTTCTGAAATGTTAAAGCCCCATTTTCCAAAGAAAATTTCTTTAATGAATATTTTTGGAAGTGTGGTTTTTTTTAAAACCTTACTAAAATGAATGATTATTTCAGAGGATAAGGACACATTAAATTTGGATATCTTATGAAACAGAAATAACAGCAACCACTTCCTGCATCCAGTTGCGGTGCTGAAGGAAGACACAAGGTATAGAAACTTAGAATCTTCAACTCCACTGTCCATTCCTTAGTTATAACACTATGGTTCATTTACAGCTCAAGGGCAGACATTCAGTGAGTACATAGCCTTTCCCAGGTAGCAGTTTATGGGTATACAGGGAGCTAACAGGCTTGATTAAGCACAGGTTTCTGGAGCTGGACATCACCATTTGACTGTTTGCTCTGGAGCCAAAGTATCTGAGGCTCTAATCCCAGCAGGAGTAGTTGCTTGAGCAAAATAAAGGCATTTATTGGCCAAATTACTAGAGTAATGTGAATTACCAGTGTGCTGGAGGGAACTTGTAAACTTTTTGTTGAGAGCCAATGGGCTGAGGCTGAGGAGGGCTTGTCTCTGGGGTACAGTGTTCTTGGACTCTAGTTGATATCTTCAGCATCACTGAATAAAGACTTATTCTGTCCCCATGATCCTTTTCTTGATATCAGGCGATGGCAATGTCCTTGTAGCCAAAACTTAGGGTGGTTTTGAACTTAGAGAGGCATCTTTCAAATGAAAAGCTAGGTGTAAGTTTACATCTACCATTTGAGAGGATAGATTCTCTCACCCTTTCCACCCCTCTTTAATTTTCTTTCTTCTGGGAACTTACAGTTTCATATGCAAAACATTAAGTATATAAAGTATTTCTTCCCTCCTTCCTCCCCTCTCTGTTTTCTATTTCCTTCTAAACTTGCCTGTCTGTCTCTCCATTGCTCTCAATTATGACACCTAAAACCATTTATAGAACTTAGATTGAATCACAGTGTATGATTTAGCTCAAACCCATACTTGACGAATGTTTAAATCCTGTCTTTGCTTGTGTATCCCTTTTCCAGTTCTTTTAGTATATAAAAAAATTTGTACCTGGAAAAGGCATCTACTCTGTCTTTCCTACTATTTTGTGATATGTGTTTTATACTTTTTCTTCTCTTTCCCTCTCCTTCTTCCCATTAATCTCTCTCTCTCTCTTTCTCTTCACTTTCTTGACAGAAAGTTTTTTTTAAGCCATAAGGGAAATTATGAAACTCCTTTAAAAAAATTAAAGGTCATGATAAAGGGGCAAAGGTTTTCTAGGCTCTGACTCCTCCTCCAACAAATGTGAAACCTGATTCTGAATTTGTCTTCTGTGAATGCATTGTGTGTAGGGGATGGGACTAGGCAAAAATTTCATTAACACACTAGGTTGGGAGTGAGGATGAACTACTCAAATGATAGCATGGAGGTTTTAGAAAGGCTTGGCCTGCTTTAGAAATAGATACATCTAATCTGACCTTTGTTGTGTTGAAATTAAATTTCATCCTCACAGATATCCTCTTGTTTAGTTTTCAGAACACTTTTGGATTCTTAAGTACAAATACCCGTGATGATATGGATGGCACATTACCTTGGGTAGGTGATGTTGGAGGTTGCATGTTTCTTTCACTGGGCAAATGAATTTAAAGCCTCACATTCAGTGTACATTTCCTTTCGAATGATATGCAGTTGGGTGCATTAAACCATTGTAATGCTGTAATATCTTTGTGAACCTTCAGTTTTAGTGTTGCAATGCATGTAATACTGGTTTTACAGAACTGCATTGGACCTTGATCTTCTTAGCACTTTTGCTTTGCTTTTGTGCATCAATTTCCTAAAATATAGGATAACCTAATATTCAGCAATAGGAAAAGAGAACCATATGCTTGCTTGAAAGTTAAATTATGCTAAAAGACTAAAAGGTCAAGGAGAAAAAAAAGTATTCCTATGGTATGCGAAAATACAGTGAGAATTTAACGTTGTAGACAGCGTGATAACCGGTTATTCTACAAGTATTATTTCTCCCACCAGTCCCCGTAACACACACCTTTGCTTCCATTTAACAAAACACACAGCAGTTAAGTTGCTCACCCAAGGTCACAATCTCCCAGGACGTAATTAGAATTCAAATTAGGAGACTTCTAAGCAAGTGGTCCTCATCCTAGAGCCTCACTAACATAGGGCAACTATTGAAAGAATTAAGGTCATCACAAACATGGATGGGAACACATTTGGTTTTATTTAGTGATACATGCATATGTCCATCACAGAAATCTAGTACCAGCCCTACCTTATCATACATAAATTTGTAAATTTTTTAATGAATTAGTTATTGCTTGTATCGTTTAGTTGTCATTATTGACAAATGATAGTTTCTCTTTACTATATTGATATGTGTCTAATGGCAGGAAGGCAACATGGCTCAGTGAGTAGAGGAGCTTGCTGTGCAAGCCTAGTGATCTGAGTTTGGTATCTGGGCCCTGCATAAAGGTTGAAGGAGAGAAACTCTACAAGACCTCTAATCACTACAAGCTTGCAGTGGCATTCATGCCAAAGACATATGTGCACGTGCGCAGATATATACATATATATACACATTATGCATACACAAGTACACACAGTAATAAGTAATTAATTAAAACACTTCTGAATATGTTTCAGTACAATTTTCCTCTCTATTTTGCATGTAGTGCTTCTTATTTTATATTTGATATTTATACATTAATGTATATTTTTTTTACTATGGACATTAAAAAGCATTTTCTGAAATGAGTTGGTTAGCCCCTCAAAAGGATCCGTGAACCCGTTGCCTTGCAAATTTGTTTGGTATCTTTTCTTCTTGGCTATTGTGACTATGCCATGTCTGGATGCAGAGCAGAAATCTTATGTAAAAGACAACTTAGCTAATGAAGAGTGCAGTTCAGGGGCAGGAAAGAAAAAGTGCAGCATCTAGAAAATAATGCATTTGTTATTTCTAAACATCTGTGTGTCTGCAGGACACTAAAGGGGAATGTGTGTTCATTTCCCACAAGGCAAGATCTCCAGACACCCATCCATTTCACAGGCCATGTTGAGTTCTGGAAGTTGTTCTGCTCCTTTCCTCTGGTTCTGAGTTGTGTTCAGGTTATTTATGGTGTTTTGTTTTAGTTAATTCTTGAAGATAATATCCCAGGCAATTTTTCTCATCTGGTTGACCTGTGCCTGGATCTGGGCTTTCTCATCTAAATCCAACTAAAAGGCATAAAACAAATAGTAGAACCCAGATACCTGCCTGTCTTTGCTTCAGATTATATTGTGCTCAGTAAGTTATCGAATGTGATCTTATAAGTGCAGGGTTGTTAAATTATGGATGAGCATCAATTAATGGTTCATTTACTAAGTTTACTAATGTCCAGACATTCTTTCAATAGATAGAGATTAGAAACAGAATGTTTCGAAGGAACTCTTTGCTGACTTTCTCTTTATTTGAAGGTATCAGTTTATTAATTGTTAATCAATTAGTTTATAAACTGCATTTATATACCAAGATCCTAAAAAGTTCCCATAGACAATGTGGAACTATATATAGATGCTTTAGCAGCCTGTCTCATCTTTGCTGTGTAACCAGGAATATGTATGTCTGTGCTTTAACATTTCATTAGGGTGAGTCAATCTAAATGCTAAATGACTAAGAAATGACCTCCAATTGTCTTCAGAACATACCGAGCCCACCTGGACTGGGAGACACTTTATTTTCTCAGAGGAGGTTAGACCTGGGACCAGGGAAGTGGCCAAGAGCAGTTCTTTCCTTCTCGGTGAATGGCAGAATCAGAGCCAGGTGTGCACATCTGCAAGGATGCTTTTGGAATAGAGACTCGGATGCCAGATCCTCCATGAAGAGAAAGACATGTGCACTGGCTGGGATGCTAAATTCCCAGTCCGACACTAACTACTGTGACCTCGAGATTGAGAATGTCAACTAATCTCTCGAGCTCACAGAGTCTCTATTTTTAAATCAGTAGGCTCAAATATCTCCTCCAGGCCTGAATTTTTATGATTCTGTGATTTTGAGACATTGCAAATATAAGTTAAGGCCTGAAATTTAATTTTTATTCCTATTGAGATGACAAAGCCTCGTTTCCCAAACATCTGTTCCATGAAGCATTATCTTTAAAATTACATCGTAATTGAAAAGCAATTGATCTTAGTTTCCTAGTAAAGAGAGATGATTGGTTGCTACAGAAAACAAAACCTGTTTTGTTCTATATAGTACTTTGTGTTATATGCACTCCATAGAGTATGCAGTCATAATTTGGTCAAGCCAAAGGGATGCTTTGAAAATACACATGTTAAATATTCTTCATTGCTTTTCACATATGTTTCTAGATATGTTTTAGTGTTAATAATTATTGAGTTAAATAGTAATGTAAAACGCCAAACCTTTTTGCTGGTTTTGTAACTCTGCAAAAGATACAAACATAAAACATGTCATTGTAATTTTCATACCTTCTTCCTTGTGGTTTAGTGGATAGGCTCTTTCCCAGAGTTAGTTGTAAGAACGTTGTACTGATATTCACTACTAAAATCAGCAAAAACCAACATGTGGAATGAGGTGAAAATGGATGGCTTTTATGTAAACTCACCATTGAAGCACCCCTTCCCGACAACAGGTCTGTTTTAGCATACCCCTTTCTGGAATGTAGCTGAGAAAGTTGCATCAGAAGGGGAATGCGTGAACTTTCTCTCTGCGCATTTGCCCAGAGGCATGGTGATACAAGTCTAGAAAAATGAAGTATGTGTGAAGGCTGTGTCCTCTCACTTTGGGGTAAGGTTACAAGTGGTATCTGTTGGCCTGTTATAATGCCATGTGATGTGAGATGGCATTACCAGGTACAAATAACTCTCTGCAGCACAATGACACACGTGGCACAAATTTGTTTTCTCACCAAATTTTTGTTCATGATTGACGTGAGTGGGAGACAATATCAAAAGTCTGAAAAAGCATGCCATCAATGTAAAATCTGAAGGACTGACACAACCAGGAGACTGATACGCCATTCTGTGCTGGAAATACTACCCAGGTAATAGATGCATTTTGTAGGTGCTAGCTCAACTTTTCTGGTTTTGCTTTCAGCAGACGTCACAGGACAGTGAAACCCTGGAATATTCCAACAACGTCTGGAAGAATGTAGGGGGAGGGGAATAGGCTTATCGTCAGTCATTATATTAGTTTAGTTTGTAAACGCATTCAGAAAACCCGCTGAAAGGCGATGTTATGTCATCTGGCATCTACACAACCTGGCACCAATTAAAACTGTAGAGTACAAGGATAAATTCCAAAGGCCCACACCTGATAGAGGTTTTGTTTGCATATGGACAAGAGATGAGCCTCAGGCACATGTGAATTTGCTTTTCTTCTCTCTAATAAGAGTTGAAAGGGGGGAAAAAGTCTTTCCTCTTAGAAAACTAGTATTCGAGTTATGATAGAGGTCGCAACCCAAAGTCAACCTCATCCAGTTTATATAAACACCCTCCTTCTGGGAAGTTAGAACAGAGAGGAGCATTTCTAGGGCTTGTTATATGCAGTGCAGAAAGAAAGCATTTCTTTCTTTCCTTTCTTTTTGTGGTCCAAAAGAGAGTGAGTTCTTGTGTTTATGATGAGGGAGGTGATAGGTTTTCACCTTTGACTTCTTTTCAGCTGATTGCTTTAGTAATTAATAGATTACAAGAGAAGCCTCTTTCATAAGAAATTCTTTGTTCCAGATTTCTGAAAAGACATGTGCACCAAGCTATGTTCCCTATGTAAAACTGTCATTTCAATATCTATTACCTTTATTAGCTATTGATTGCTTCCACAAAATGAGATTTGGAATTCTCTCTCTCCAGTCTTGTTTTCATCCTGGCCTCTTTCCATGAAGACAAGAAAGACAAATAAAAATTTGAAAAATAAAGTTTTCCCCAAAGTTACTCATCTCTACATTGGCTCATGGATAGGCATTTGATTTTCCTTCTTTTGTAATCTTTCACCAGTGTCCTTTTCAGCAACTATTGCTTTTTCCCTTTAAAATGAATATCTGTAGGGAGTCACCTAGAAAATACCAATGAAAAATGATTGTTTGTGAAGTTCTGTGCATACAACATTGTTGTCTCACTTGGAAAAAACAGAATTTTGTTGTTCTATTTTGACTTTGTCTCATCTACACCTTCCACTACATCCGTTGAGCCCAAGGAATTTGACTCATGTTGACTGTGGCCACACAACAGCAGAGAATTAAGTTGGCCACACAGGGATCAGGCTTACAGCCTTGCTTCCATTTACCCAGTGCTCCGCTCGACTGAGCTAACAGCCCACACATTTGTAGCTGCCCAGACTAAAGGAGATGGATGCCTTCTCCTTGTTTCTCCAGTTACTGAAGATGTTTCAAGTGGTCCCACTGGGCTACTGAGATGCATTTGCTTAGAGCATCTGCCAGATTAGTCCAGGCTTTGAAATTTGTTGGTGTCAAAGTACAAGCTTACTCTGTTAAATCAAAGAGCCTTTTTAGACGATATTCCCAGTACACCGGATAATTGGGAATGGAAGTCTTGGGAGATTCTTGTATAGCCCAGAAATATCCTTGTGAAATCTAGACATTGTGTCTATTGACAACCCAAGTGAAATCATTAAAAATAAATGTGAATGTTGCCCCGAACATACTCTCATGAACAAATCATTCATGTATGGCAGACTCTGTGAGGGTGTTTGACAATAAAGATAACCTTGTTTTCTTCACTGTTAGCCCAGGAATACCTGTATTGAGCCTCACCCTGAAAAGAGGCTGCATTGGCTTACAGAACTTTAGGCCATCCTGATCAGTATTTTTGGGTCTGGTCATTCTCAAGTCCTCCTTCCCGAGTAGAAATCATTTCCCAGAATGTATTTTAACTCTCCATGTTTGAGGTTTCACTAAAAATTAGTTTTATTCTTTTCTCATTTTTGCAAACCCTCTTGCCTCACTCCTCTGGTTTTATCTGTTGCAACTGATTACTTATCACACGTTTTGTAAAAACAAAACAAACAACAACAAACAAAAAACAAAAAAACTCTCACTTTAAAAAAGCATCAAAGTCAAAGTATTATGTACACATGGTTTTATTTTCTGTGGGATGGTCTTCTAGAAGGCAGCAAATAGTCTTGAACAAAACAGAAACCTTTTAAATAATCACAGGGCATAAAATTAAACAGACTGAGTCAGGAGTAACGCAGACCAAGCAGAACGAGTTTAGCCTTTCTTTCCCCATTTCCCTCTGCTTTGTTCCCTGAAATGTGTAAACCTCATAGGAGTGTGTGAGGGAAGATGCGCCTGAGCACAAGTGAGCTTCCTCTGCTAAGCCTGCAGTGTTGCCTGAAGCCTGGAGACATGCACTCTTCCTTGCTTCTGCTCTTTGGGTTTCCTTCTGAGAGGCCTTTTCTGGACATGGGTCTTTCAACAGTGGAGCTATTGGTATTTGTTATGAGGAGATACTGGGTATGCTTCTCCCATGCTCGTAACTGAAAGTGCCTGAGGGAGCCAGATCCTTTAGGGCCATGGCCTTCATCATGCCCATGTCTGATAGATGGTGCAATGCCTTTCTGGGTCACACATTCTGACTAATTCAGGACGACCATCCAGTGAAATTGTGAAATTGAATAATATCCACTAATAGGGGAAAAATGAAAAATAAGGAACTGGAGAGAATTTGGGAGTAATTTTCCCAATAAGAAACAATCCTCTCTTTACCAAATCCCTGCTGTTCTCCAGTGGCACGTGAGAAACATTTTAATCTGTAGGAACACTAACAAATAATATCTTGTGTTGATTTGCTTTTCCATTGCTAGTGTGTTGAACCTGACCACACATGCTCTCTGACCATTTTTAAGTTGTCTTTTTAATAGCTATTAGCTTATTTAGATTTTCATTTTTTTCAAGTTACTTGGATTAAACCAGATATTCCTTATGGTTATAAGTGAGTTGTTTATTTGCATTACAGAGTATTTTTTTGCAATATCTGTATGTGTTGTTTATTTGATATTAAACTTTCATACAGCCCCAAATGTCAAAAATTTCCTCTATGACCACTTAGCATTATGAATTGATCCCCCCTTATTCATGGAAAATACATTCTAAGACCTCTGATGCATACTTGTTAGTAGAAGATAGATTAAGCCTTATTCAGACTGACTTTTTCTGGAATCCCTTCTTGGCTGCTACATAGTCCTAGAGTTAGTTGGTTTTCTCATGGTTCACGTATGATGCCTCCTTTGTATCACTGCTTATATACCCTGGGGCCAGTGTTTCCTGAACGCAAGAGTATAATACAGCAACAGACAATCAGAGAGCTTAGATGCCTATGGTCTAACTAACAGTTGGGTTGCAGATACAGCATGGATCCACTGTAGGAAGGGATGACCTATGTCCCAGTCAAGGCAGAGTGGTATATATAGGATGTTATCATGGTACTCTGAAAACACACAATTTAGAATGGATAAAATTCTTATTTCTGGAACTTTCTATTGAATGTTTTCAAACTGTGCTTGAATGCAGGTGACTAAAACCATGGCAAAACTGAATTAAAGTAGAAATTATTTATTTAGAAAAGTTTCATTGTTCAGATATATTATAAACTTCCTAGTTTTCTCCAATTATTTCATAATTTCCCTATTAATTTGCAATAAAAATAAGAGTTTAGCTGTGTTTTCTTGCTGTTATGAATCTATAGCAATATTTATTTATTCTACTTTAAACTCAGTGATGAATAACCACAAATCTTACTGGCTTACAAATTTTTTGGTTGTCTAAGGTTCTGTTCCATGTTATTTTATTCCCTATCAAACATTAAATTATGATGTTGGATGTGGACATTAAGAAAAAAAGAGAATTGTAGGTCTGTACTTGAGTGATTAATATTTCTGCTAAATGTGACAAGCACAACCATTTTGGGAGATGTTATTTTGTAAATATGTGTCTGATTGGTTTGAGTAAAGCACTTTTGGCCAATAGGGAAGCAAGAGAGGTGGGACTAGGAGTTGAGGAGGATTCTGGGAAAGAGAGACACAGGCAGAAATGATGTAGGCCATCAGAGTAAGAGGTCTGGACCTTTTTCTCCAGTAAGAGAAATACTTAGATTAACAATTATGGGTTAAATACTTAAGTCAGAGCTAGCCAGCAAGAAACCAAACAAACGGCCAACAGCTTCATGATTAATATAATGTCTTGTGTATTATTTGGGGACTGCAACTATGGCAGGGCCCAGGCGTCTGGCAGGGAAGACTAAACGTTACACAACCACTTATGTTTTAATTGCACAAAGAAACCATATCAAATCCTGATATCCACTCATGGGCTATAGATGCTTCTTGGTATTCAATGGGATTGTTATCAGATAAATTTACTCCACGTTGAAATATCCTAAACCAAAATTGATTCACTATACCATTAACCTATATTCAATATAGCCTATTAACAATCATCACTTATGTACACAATGCAGCACATAGATGGTCAGTTGTTACTCTTTGTGATCCTGTGGCAGGTGAGATGTTGAGGCTGGCGGGCGGCCTCGCATCATGGCAATGTATGATATGCATCTTGACAGGCTGGAAAAGTTAAGAATTAAAATGTGGAGTGCATTAAAAAGGCATATGGGATGGAAGAGGCTATAGACCTAGGTCATTCTTAACGGGATGTACAGGTTCCGCAGCCTTGGTCCGTCCCTTTCACGGTGCCACCTGGAATGCAGTGTCTAACTTTCCTCAGGGGTCTAATTGGTGGGAATGGTTCAGAAGGAGTGGGAGACATCTCAACAAATAAGCAATTTATCACAAGAGTCATTTTTCCCTAAGATCATCATCAAGAATTTCCATTGGCTTGCTGCAAGACTTACATGAAATTAGCTTACATTATATGTTATAATTACTTATCCTTTTATGAGTATATTTTCTTGTCTACTAAGGAATTTTGTTGTGATAAGGGAATTGATCTTATTGAGATTCATGCTTAATCATTCAATTAATATTTGGGAATTAGGAGAGTAACTAAACTTTCATTAGTATGTTAATAGCAAGGAAATATTGAAGATCGTATCACATGTACAGGTTTCTCAGTTTTATATGATACCATCCAGAGATATAATGTCCTGCAAAATTGTACCCTAAAAAAGCCAAGAATTTAGGGGGAAAAGGTTTGTGTGAATTGCAAATGTATGTGCCATCACTATCAAAAATACTAAAAGGAACTGAATGCAGATCATATGAATACAAAAGAGGTTTTAGTGGGGCATAGGGTAAAGGGGAGAGTATAAAAGGGGACTACTAACTCTAAGGATTTGCAAAACACATATGGAAACCTAATATTTCATAAGTTCCATATGTGTGTGTGTTCATAAAACAGTGTAATGGAAATTACCCTATAAAAAGGATAATGTTCCTTGCAGAAGCCATAGGTTGCCAAATAGAAAAGCCTAATGCCAGGCATGGGACACTTCCCCTTGACATGTTGATCAGTCATGTTCCTTTGCCCTCACCCAATACAGACTACTGTCATTGTTGTTAGTCATCCACACAAACTTGATGGTAAGACCTGTTACTGAAAACACCACATAGTTTAGTCACAGGCAGTGGGAAATTCAAATGTTTTTACACAAGGGGAAGTGTCCTTCCTGTTGAATAGCTTTCACAGTACTGAATGTTGTTATACAGGCTGCTAGGGGAGAAAAACCATCACTATTGTTACCCAGTTGTGAACCTTGTGAGTTACAATCACAATTGTGAGGCAAAAATATTCCCGAGGGTGCAGTGGTGGCAGATAAGCGTCGGGGGTAACCACACTATAGGATGAAGCACATGCCTAGTACTGTAAGTCCTGCCCAAAACCCACAGTTGGGGAGCTCATAGTCTCCAAGGGGGAGCCTACTACTATTGTTTATGGACAATCATATCAAACTGCTTTCTAAAGCCATATGTCTGTATCCACATGGCTCTCAGACCTCATGAGAAAAGTTTCTTTATCCGGTGGTTACCACAGAACGTCATAACTGGCTAAACTAGAGAGACTAAGTGTCATTGGAGTGTTCAGCCACAAAATATCTGTCTACACAGATTTGTCTATACCTCTCCACCAACGCTGAGGATCATTATAGAAGACAGGGAAAAATGATTTTAAAAGACAGAGGTCAGGGAGGATCATAGCAGGACACTGTTTTCTGGACTTTACAGGAATGCTGCACTCATGAACTTTTAATAGATATGATTACTTTTAGAAGATCCACACAAAGTCAAGCCTGTTAACATTCCAGAATGAAGACGAGGAGGAGTTCTAGTCCCTTACACACACACACACACACACACACACTCACACACACACAAATTGCCTGCCACCTTTGATAGGTTGACAGTGCTTTGATGATTGGCCCCACACTGATGGGTGTTCATATGGGCAGCACTAGTTCGATTTGTTAGATTATAAAACACAAACAAAAACAAAAAGGAAGAGGTATTGGGGGAGTGTGGGGGCCATGGAGACTATCTTAGAGACTAGGCAGAAGAGTGGGAGGTAATAAGAGAATATATTAGAGTTATGGGGAAGAGTAGAAGGCAAATATGAACAAAATATATGTGTGCATGAAATTCTCCAAGAATGAGTAGAAGTCATTATATTGAAAAGGATGACAGCTTTCCAATTATTACAAAAATACTAAGGAGACAGCAGCCTTCCAATTATCACAAAAAATGCTAAAACACACACAAGATTTCTTAACTGAGAATAGAGTGGTGAATAGATTGTGTAGACATGTTTTTAGCTTGTTGAATTTAAATACAAAAACAATAGGCGTAAAGATTTCAGACAAGCACCACATGGATGCTTCTAAGTGGGTAGATGTCACGCTAAGAAGAGGGGACAATGGGGATGACTAGGCATCTTGAGCATCTCTGTAGACCTGTGTTTGCATGTTTCCTCTCTACTTGAGAGCTGTGTGATCTGCTACTCTCTTCTGACAGCTGTAAGCATGAAAGAGATGGGAAACCACTTAGGAGCCACTGATAACTTCTTTGTTAAGCTTATTTCGTTTTCCCTTTACCATTTATGTATGAGCCAATTTGCATTATAGTGGCAGATTGTACATCCGGCAACATGGACAGATGTTTAAAACATAATGTGGGGATGAGAAGGTAAGAAACAGCAGGGGATATATTGCACACAACTATCTATGTAAATTAAAAAAACAAACATGGCACTACATATTTTACAAGGATACCCACGTATTATAGGGCCTTTTCCAAGCACAGTAGAGATAGCACAGCGTCTTTGGGGAGGGAGAGGAATTGCGATTTGCACACAGACAGGAGAGTAAACATAACACAAAGCCAAACAAGAGAAAGAAGTCTCCCAAGTACTGATGAACATAGCAGGCTGCATACAACAGAGCATAATTAAGTCAGCCCCCGTGGATAAGAACCGTGGTTTCTTGTTCCTGATGAGGTATTAGGGAAGACAGTTTATATGTGTCCTCACTGACCCAGTCCCCTATTAGTCTGGGGTCTCATTAATCGAAATTCCTACTCAATCCAGACCAGTTCGAAATTCCATTGTCTTAAAATCCTGCTTGGGTTGACTCTGGCCTCCAGGACATCATCACTGGGTTCCAGGAGTCACACTGCAGGACATCACATCACCGCAGAATCTACAGTTTAAGAACTGAATTTGCAGGGTCAAGTTCAGGAGTCATATGAACTCTCAATTAGGAGTCAGAGGCTCTCTCTAATTGGAGGTCTATTTGGCGGTACCACCCCATCCTCCATCCCCTACCCCACCCCAGCCCCCATGCCCAAATCTGCAGAGTCTTTACAACCTATGTCAGCAGTGAGTGGTGCTAGGGTCATGGGACAGTTACAGTCTTCCCGGACCTGCTGAATGTATGGCCACCATGCACCACGGGAGCCATTCACATGGACTGAGAGGTTAGCTACCACCCCCTGAGTCCCCAGCCTCCTACTTGCTCAGGAATGACTTAACCGTCTCTCCTTTGCCACTATCTTTTTCCTTCCTCAGACCATTTTCCTTAGAGAGAAAATCGTTTCCCCTTTCAGAGCCCTCCTACGCAAGCAAGCCTTAGCTCACTGTCCTTTCTGCTTTGTTGGTTGGCGAGTTTCCACAAGAACCCTTCCCATCCCTCTGCTTAGAGCCAACCTCAACACAACACGGTAAAAAGGCTGCTCGCTCGCTTTGTCCACTGTGGTATCCCTTCCGGTGTGTTACTTTGTTCTGCGGCCCTACTAAGACTAAGTGAATCAATAGAAATAGTCTCTCCTCTCCCAAAGTTGTTCGCCATCTAGCACGCCGTAGTCACCGGTCTGCTAAAGTGTTGAAACTCCCTGATTTAATAGAATAGATTTGCTAGCTGGAAAAGCACATGCTGCTTTTGTTTTTTCTTTTTTGCTTACATTTTTAACTTTCCCCATACCACTTGACTAAGTAGTTTACTTCATTTCTTCAAAATTCAGTTTCCGTTAGCTTCTGAGACACCAGCATGCGCCGACTCTTCTACTAGCATTCACATGCCTCTTCCTGCTCCTCTTTGGGGAACACTGATAGCCTTAAATGTCAATGAGCCTTTGCCTTTATTTAATATTTTTAGGTGTATTTATTTTGCTTTACGTGTATAAGTGTTACAGCTGCATGTATGTAAGTGTCTCGTTCATGACTGTTCCCCCGAAGGTCAGAATGCCATCAGATCCCCTGCTACTGCAGTTACAGGGGGTTGTAAGCCTTTGTACGGGTGCTGGGAACCAGTCTCAGGGAATCTTCAAGATGAACAAATGCCGTTAACCACTGAGCCGTTTCCCCTGCCCAGGTCCTCGATACAAAGCTGAGTCTCCTGAGATGCTGATCCAAACTTGTAGACATTTATAATGTAAGACACTTGTTTTCTTTACTATTTCACTGCTGCTTTAACATAGTTAAAAACTCCCAGCAGCCACTTTTAAATTTCTGACTCGCATGTGAGCATCATGCGTTGTGTCATCTATTTATGATAAATATGTATTTAGTGTACTATGACAAATATTTGGTGTATTTTATCATATGCAAACTCTTTGTCCTGATCAGATGAGAGCATTTAGCATCTCTATCTCCTCATTTCTTTATGCTTGGAGCCTGTCAGCTCTTCTCTCCTCTCCTTCATAAAATATATACGGTTGCTGTGAACTAAGATCTTAAAAATTATACTTACTGCCTCCACATCAGCAGAATTATCCGTCCTTTCCCTAGACTCTCCCATTTGATGGTCTTATTGTATATGTACAATCTCTTATTCTGGATAACACATCAAGCTTTGATCGCTCCTGTCCTTCCTTCGTTTTAGCTGATTGAGACCTGTCCGTCAGTCCCTCAGGCATGGTTTATACTCTCCATTACCACCGTGGACATTTCTACAGTGTTTCAGTATTTACTGCATTTACTGCCAGAGTGACATTTCCTTTGAACCATTACTGAAATCATCTCCCAGATTACAAATAGGAT
The DNA here is from genome assembly GCF_017639785.1 of Mesocricetus auratus. Lineage (NCBI taxonomy): Eukaryota > Metazoa > Chordata > Mammalia > Rodentia > Cricetidae > Mesocricetus > Mesocricetus auratus. The sequence continues at coordinate 13,008,833 of NW_024429212.1, read as the reverse complement.
CCTTCATCTAAATCCTGTCTTCTACAGATTGCTGTATTACAAAGTTCAGACTGGCTAACAAGGAATTGAAAATCACATGCTCATTGTACAAACTCATTTTCTGACTTTCCTCAATGCTTTCTAATTTTCAGCACAATCCTTCGTACAGATGGTTTTCCACAGAATTCTTTCCTCATTAAAATCTGTGATTTGGAAGGACTTCTTGCAAAAAAAAAAATTAGAGTTGTGTGACTACTCAAAAGTGAGATTTCTTTTATCTTTCCCCATCATTTCAAGTTTCAGGTCTGAGTCAAGGTCCTGGTAACAATTTTTTTAAAAAAGGACTCAATATAGTTTTCCTGTAGCCTGCCTTAGTAGTTGGAGCACCTGTCACGTATCTTGTCATATACCCATATATCTTCTTCTCCATCCATCCATCTTCATCTGTTATAGAGCTTATATAGTTCAATGCTGTGTGGTACCATTTAAATATATAAAATGCAGGATTTTATAATTCATTGAAATTAATTACCATGAAAACATCACAGATAGTTGATTAATACTTATTAATATTCACCTTTTAGAAGAATTGTTTCAAATGAGCATATTTGGTATCACTAGATATCCAGTCTTGCCAGTTGGTGAGCTCCATATTTGATCTCAATAAATAAGGTGGGAAGCAATTGAGGGAGACATGCAGCATTGACTTATGTGCAGGAGTGTGTACACACATATACATGCATATAGCACGGGCAGACTTGTATATAACAAATACATAGGCAAATAGAATGTTAGTAGGATTCTTACACAGGTGCATTTCAGATAATTCATTCTTTTGAGATAGATGTGAAGTTAGATCCTTCACACAGACTAATAATTATTAGATTTCTATGAAAATAATAATATTGGATCAATAACTTACACAATAGGGCTTAACAGGAGTTGATTTTTTTAAAATGATACTCATCTTAGGCATTTTTGAGCTGCATTCACTATGTTGTTTTGGAGAAATAGTCTTTTGGTGAAGAAAATTATAATTAAAATGTAAGTAATATTTTTCAGAAAAGAAATAAATGAAAAAGTATACTCTTCTGAATAAATTTTGGAAAAAAATAAACTAACCCTTTTATGCCAAAGTACTATCTTGATCTCAGAGATGAATGACAATAATTAGCAAATCTTTCATTGTAATATCTGTGTATGGGTTCACAGAGATCTTTCCCAGCCATGGCTATCCCCCTGAGAGCTATTTGTGGGGACTTTATGTCCAAAGCTACAATGTTGTGAAGGAACGTAAACACCTTTGATCATTGCCTTCTATTCTCCCAAGCCCAACAAGGCATAGTCCAAACCATGTGTTGCCTGCATGGTGCTGCTAATTACTTCTATTACCTTAATGGCCAGAGAACCCTGGAATAATACATTTTAAAGTTATGAACTAGAAATGGTAATATATTAACTTTGATGCTGTCAAAGTGAAATCTCCCTATCAAAATTTCAAGAGTTAGAAGATTAATTATATTTATACAACTTTTTTTCTCTTAACCAGTAACTAACAAATTGTAGATATGCACGGGGTCTTATTTGTGAAATAATTTGGGGTTATTATCTCAAATGAAATGCTGTTAATTTTGTTGTAGTAATGTGCTGGTTGTAATGCTTCCACTCTATCTCTCAGGGTTGAGAATATCTTAAAAATTTGAAAATAAAACCAAACATTGTTTAAATGTTACATTAACCTTTATAGAGATAATGAGATTACTAATGAATAAACCCACTGCATTGTGTTTTGTTGGACATTATAAAAACAAAATCAGAGTTAATTGACAACATGATGGAGACTAGCTGAACTACCCCCGAGGGGGTATTACTTTGTTCCTTTTTCTTTGTGTCATAATTAAAGTTAGGCCATAATTTTTAGTGTAATCCCTAGGACCTCTCCCAGAGCTTGGCCAGACAAGGCAGTCCCTTGCTAAGGGAAAGGGTCTCATTTGGGCAATTGACTAAACTTGACTGCAGTGGTATCAATTGTAGGTATATTATTGTATTCATTTTACTAAAGGGCACGTCACTTTTTTCCCCTCAAGGAATTTTTAGCAAGTGGTTAAAAATAACCTTTCAGAAAGGTTATATTACTGCTGTGGCCTAGCCAAACCTTTTGGATGGAAATCTACATCCATCATACTCAGGTCTGTCAAACTAAGTCTAGTGAGTAGTTCAGTAGACACAAGGTTGAATTCAAATGTCACCGTGCCATGTTTCATGAAAAACCAGCTGGCCAAAGTGACCTTTATGTGCTAGCATTCCATTTTGTAGTTTGAAAGGTAGGAAAAAGCTGGTCTACAAAACCATGCAGCTTCAGGGCCACTGTAGCCAGCCAAGACTGATTCAGATTTGAATTCTGAAACTGTCAGCTTTGGCCAAAGATGAATGCAAATCTAATCACTTTGTAATTTTCATTCAAGTATTAAGCAAAAAGATTTTTTAGGGCTGAATAATATATATTTGTGGTCAAGAAAATACTGGTTTATCCAGGATAGACAAAAACCTGTTTACTCAGTACGTGTTCCTTTAAAAGATACTTCTCTTCCTGTGACTACTAACTTCCCCAAATTTATCACCTAATCCTGAAAAAAAATCACAAAGCAAAATTAGCAATTACTCATCGAAGGCAAGAATGAGGGAAGTTCACTCATGTGAAAAAGAAATCACCATATGCAGAATCTTGCTTGCAAAGGAAACAAAGGATTAGCTGAAATATTTTTCACACGGCACATGAAAAAAAATAGTATCATCACTCAGTGAACGCTCCTGCACATTGTGTTCATGGACATATATAGGCAGACTCCAAATGTCTGAACCATAAACCAGAGAGTCCATTAACTAGTCACTCTACCTAGAAAGGCTGAATCATTTTTTAAAATAATTTCAGTTTTTATTGAAAATAGACTGTTTCATAAGATATATCCTGATCATGGTTTTCCCTTCTCCTACTCTCCACATGTCATCTCCACCACCCCATACACCAAAATCCATACCCTTTTCTCTCTCTCATCATAAAACAATAGCAGAATGAAAGAAAACAAACTAAAGGGTCAAAAACAGGAAAACACACAAGAAACACATACAGTTGCAGTGACACATTTGGACACTCAGGAATCCCATAGAACACAAAACAGAAAAAAAAACCCAATATATTATTAGCAAGGTTAAAATATGGCCAGTAAAGCATTATGAGACAAAAGTACCATTGGGTTCCTTTCGGAGAACTAAGTTTTCCTTTGTTGTTGGAGATGGCCTCTGGTTTGGGGACAGCGACACGGGCACTTCCCTTCTCAGTGCTGGGAACCCATCTGGATTACACCCTTTAAGGCCCTTGCATGCTGTCCTAGTCTCTGAGAGCTCAGACGTGTGTTGACCCTGTAGTGTGTAGTAAGCCTCATTTCCTTGGTGTCTTTCATTCCCACTGACTGTCACAATCTTAGGCTGAAGCATTTTAGAAGTAAGGCTTCACCTACATGACGAGCTGTGGTTTTATTCCAATTTCTTATGCAATGATTAGATCTAGATGAAGTGCTGCGTCCTTTTGCATCTGCACCTATCTGCTGCCTCTTTCAGAACGTTGGTCTAAGGCATGAGGCCGAGTTAGCAGTTCCTGTTCATGATGTATAAACCACTGCCCCAACCTTGTCTTGTTGAGTTCTAGGTGGTATCTGCATGGTGGGATCATGCTGCCAAGAGTTCTGATCTCTGTTGGTTCCCTGCCCTCTCCTTTTTATCCTGTTTTTAAGTAACTAATCCACATTTTTGTCTTACTTTCATGTTCTATATTCTTATAATATACCTGGATATAACTCTCAATTATACTACTGTCTTTGTGAAGACTAAATTTCTATTTACTCTATACATCAACCACAGTGTTGTCTTATTCAGAGGAGACACCATGACCGTGGCAACTCTTACAAAAGGAAACATCTAATAGGCTCTTGTTTATGGTTTTAGAGGTTTGGTTCATTATAATCATATCAGGGAGCAATGAAGCATGCAGGCAGACGTGGTGCTGCAGAAGTAGACACTATGCTGCATAAGTGGCTGACAGTCCTATGTCAGGTTCCCCAGGCAGCAAGATGAGAGAGCTGCTGTGATTAGCTTGGGCTTCTTAAACCTCAAAGACCTCCAGTGACATATGCCCTCCAACAAGGACACCCCTACCCCAACAAGTCCACACCTCCTATCCTTCTAAGTACTTCCTTTGCCTGATGACTAAACATTCAAATATATGAGCATATGGGGGCATTCTTTTTTGTTTGTTTTTAAATTGGAAACAAGCTTGCTTGACATGTCAATCCCAGCTCCCTCATCTTCCCCTCCTCCCTCACGCCCTGCCAGTTCCCCACCCCCTACCTCATTTGCCCTCCACTCCCCAGGGAGGGTGAGGCCTTCCATGGGGGATCTTCAAAGTCTGTCATATCATACTGGGCAGGGCCTAGGCCCTCCCCCATGTGTCCGGGCTGAGAGAACATCCCTTGGTGTGGAATGGGCTCCAAAATTCCATTCATGTGCCGGGGATAAATACTGATCTATTATCTGAGGCCCCAAAGATTGCTGAGGCCTCTTCACTGACACCCACATTCAGGGGGTCTCGATAAGTCCTATTCTGGACTCTCAGCCATCAGTCTGGGGTCCATGAGCTCTCTCTTGTTCAGGTCAGTTGTTTCTGTGGATTTCACCATCATGGTCTTGACCTCTGTGCTCATCACTCCTCTCTCTTCCACTGGGTTCCAGGAGTTCAGTTCAGTGTTTAGCTGTGGGTGTCTGCCTCTGCTTTCATCAGCTACTGGGTGAAGGCTCTAGGATTATAGGGGCCTTCTTATTCAATCACATTCCACTTCCTGGGACCCATAACCTTGTAACCTGATGCAAAAATTCATTCAGTTCTAACTTCAAATGTCCACATAGAGCCTAAAGTCCCAACACTTTCTAAAAGTCCAAAGTTCAAAGTCTCTGATACTCATGGTAATGCCTTAACTATAACCCTCTCCAAAAATCAAAATTAAAAAAGCATATCACATATCACATACCTTCAACATACAATGGCTTAGAATAAATGCTGCCATTCCAGAGGAAGGAAAGGTACCACAGTGGAGAAATACTGGACCAAAGCAAGACCTGAAACCAGCAGGGCAGATCCCAAACTTGGCTTCTCCATGTGCCGCCTTGGATTTGTGAGTACGTTAAGCAGGTTGGAGATTACTACATGTTCGAGCACGTGTTTTAACCACGGGATGCATCAGAAAACTGGAATATGGAGCCTCATGTCTCCCTTCCTTATGTAAGCTGGGTTTTCCTTTCGCAGTTTCCCTCGTGTGTGAGTTGTACCATATAGTGTGGATGAAAACAGTGCCTCCTTGGTTTCATGAGCACTTTATGCAGGAGAAGAGCAAGCCCAGGGCTGCAGGCATCTTGAACTCATCCCTTAAGCTAAGTGATAGATGAACATTCTTTCCATCTGCCCACCCTAGCTTCTCCATATTGTGTCCATCTCTAACTGGTTGGGCTGAGAAGAGATTAAGCCCTATTGTTGGTGTCTAAAGTGTGTGGATCCCAGCATCAGTAACCAGGGAGTCTTGACATAAGATTCTCTTTTCAGAGAGGGCACCTTGGTTGAGAGTTAACGTTTTCCACTCAAATGGACAGCCACGCTTAAAAAGAACGGCCCAGAAACTTTTGCCTAATACGTGCATGCATCATTGTACTGATATTTTACCAATGACTCTTGAGTGGGTCCTATGTATTACACAGGTGCCTCTTTTCTCATAAACCATATTTCCTATGTGGAACAGGAAAGCAAGGCGAGACTTCCCATCAGAAGAATCGAGAGCTTCGTGGAGAAAAGTCATATGGAGTAGCATGGAGCTGTCAGCTGCAACACTCCAGGCAACGCAAGAGATTATTTTTATTGGAAGGCAATAAAGTCCAAATACTATCATTACAGCCTTCCCTGGCCTCTTTTCCAGCTTTCATTATTACTTCGCAGCAGCCTCGGCAATTGTATTTGTCAACACTGTAGGGAGAACTCTGCAACCTGTTGGTGACTTAGTAAATTGGGATTTGCCTTGTGAATACTGATGTTTTGGAGAGCTCTGTCCTGGCAGCTTGGGAAGAGCCTGGCATTCAGAATGACATTTTATTTTGTGCATTGTGATTAGCTTTGCAACAGAGTTTAGAAGTGTAATTGCTTTTGTAGTCTGAAGAAGAAGCAAGCACTGGGCTACATTTAGAGATATGTTATAATTGTTTGGGGGGATGTTAAAAGAATGGTGAGATTTCAGAGACAGTACATAGATTTAAATAAATAAGGTTGTTTATTGGGAAGCTTTGCCAAAAGGTTTGCACTAATGGTAATAAAACAACTCAGAAAATACAGTGGTTTCAAAATATAAAGAAAAGAACATTATGAAACTAGGGCTCTGGTCAATTGACTACCTGGGAAAATTCAGACCATGATCCAAGTGAACAATTAACAGGGAGATAATATTACGAATTAGATAGCAATAGAACATATAGACATTATCTTGATGTCTAATAAACGAACAGAACATTCTCGAGTGCATTAAAATAAGAATAAAAATCCCTGATAGGAGAGGCCCTCATGCCAGATGATTAGTTTCTTTAGAGAAAAGCAGAGGACTGGGGAGAAGACAAGATGTGTCCATTTTATTTCCTTAATCAGTTTAGTCGAGGTGCATATTCTGGCCACTGCCTAGACGCTTCCATTTTAGACACCCAGGGAACAGCTGTCGACACAAAAGGCCCTTGTTCCGTGAACCATGTGTACTCTAGAAAAGGAGGAAATCAGGAGGTTTGCAGGTAAGTGGATGGAAAAATACACACCAAGTGAGGCATCTTGAGCACAGAAAGACAAACACGGTATGCTCTCCCCCGTATGAGGGCCCTACCTTCCAGCCTTCGTTTTGTGTGTTTAACCTGAAGAGCAAGCAGACATTGAAAAGTAGAATGGGGACCTTGAGGGGCGTGTCAGGGAGGGGAGAGTCTACATTACAGGTAACATGGGAGTAGTGAGGGGAGAAGCTGGGGAAGAAAGGCTTACGCAGGGGAAGGTGTTGGGTTATCGGCAAATTTAGTGGGTAGAGTGGAGGGAAAACCCAAGAGAGGGGGTATGGAAGCCTCTACCATTTCATAACCCATGGTAACGTAAGCTGCAAAGGGATGGCAGAATAAATGATAAACCAAAGAAGAGTGGGAATACTAGTTTCAAAACACAAGTTTAAAGTGGGAGATCTGAATGTAGCTACCTTGCATGGGTGGACAGCGTTACCTATGAATTCTTCTGTATTAGAATATGTCCTGTTGGCTCTGTGCTCTGGGAATACAGTAATGCAATATCTATCCACTATGTTGATCTCAACATAAGGAAAATAGTCTGCAAGGTTCATTTTCTTCTCTTCTGATCCATGGCCCCCTGTTTTTTTTTTCACCTCTGGATGAATTGGAAGAGAAGATGAGGGAAATGGATACAGTAGAATCAGATTTAGGGTTAGAGGAATTTTCAGGTTTAGGGTTAGAGGAAGTTGTCTTCACAGGACAGAGAAAGTGTAGTGTAATTAAGGTACTACATGGTCATGTGTACATGAAACTTCCCATCAGTTTAAGAACTTTTCTTACTTAAGCCAAGTATCAAGAGATACATTCTTGTATGGGGATGGAAACAAGGATAGTAGTGATGATGAACTCTAGAGTCCTCTGTATTTTCTTTTCTGCTTTTGTTGTACTGGGAATTAAGTATGGGGTCTTTCATTTTTTAAGAAAGGAAGGAATTTGTCAACTGAACTACTTTCCAGAGCTCCAGTATTTACCTACTGCTCCAACACTAACTTAAAGTATTCCTAGGAATGATTACATTTCCATTGAGAAAGTAAGAGGCTCCAGTATTTTATCTCAAGGGCCTATTACCTTCGCACTGTAGGACATTTGAACAGCAGAAAGAATATCCTGTTTTCCATAGTCTGGAGGGGAGTGGGAAGATTATTTTCACCAAGGCTAGCAGTAAAAACAAAAACAAGCTTTCTACCACATTTTAAAGGTTTTTTAATTGTTGTTGGTTTTCTTTTCCTCTTTCTTTCTTTCTTTCTTTCTTTCTTTCTTTCTTTCTTTCTTTCTTTCTTTCTTTCTAGGTATTATGAATTTCATGGTTCCTCTTTGGAGCAAATCAATTACTGGCAAAAATCTATAATGGCTGGGGTATATTTAGAGGTATCTATATTTAATGATTTCATTGTAGACTCACTTAATTTTGCTAAAATTTTGGTCTCTTCATAGGGTAATCAATATACTATATCAATATTACATTGTGTCATTAGCTTATTATCATCTAAAAGCCTTGTATTTTTGAAAGCATGGTTCATCATAATGGAGGAAGCATGGCCAGATTGATATTATATAATTTGGATACATAAAATGATCATTTATTTCAATATTGCAAAACCAAATATTTCCATGTTAGGTAAATATGCATATGTACATGTGTGCATGCATGTGTATATGTGGACTTGCTTGTGTATGCTGCTGGGGCTTAAACCAAAAACCCTATGCACGCAAAGTCAGTGGGACCTACATTTTCAGCCCTGAACATGGACAGCACCATTGGGATTTCTAACTTTCACCGTCCGATATCTAAAAATAAGCTTCTTGGACCACAGGAAGGCAAAATTGGCTTGCTGGAATTTTCATATTTGCAAAACTAGTAACAACGGTTGTATTTGCTATTGAGTGACAACAAGGAAAAATCTAGAGTTACAAACTCCAAATTCAAAATTTTAGGTTAAGTCTTTGGTATAACTACCAAGTGCTTGAGAATTCAATACCCTATCAAATCAGTCCCTATCATTTAGAATGGTGTGTTGGACTTTGCACAACCTTAGTTTCTTTCCTGTATAAAACATGGTTGCAATACCTACAGCCAAATTGGGTTTACGAAGAAAATGTCTGGAAACTAGTATGAATCTTTTTTATTTAAGTCTATATTGGCTTCTGAATTGGTGCCTGAAGACACATTTAATGGGCATAACAGGGTGTTTTCCAGTATTTAAGAAATAAAGTTTGCATCTCCATTGACAGTGCGGCTGCTGCCTAGATGAAAAGCACATTGCTGAAGCTACCACCTCACATACTCCGTAGCACATTCTGGCTTTTATTCCTATCATAGACACTTATGATGTTCAGAACAGACTTGTTTCATCCAATATTAAATAAGAGCTATGCTGTCCTCATAGATGCAGTTTATATATCTTTCAATATGCACATTTAGTGCTGAATGCTTTAATTGAAACAACAACAGATAATTCTTGCTTAGTTCCTACTTCCCTATTTTGACACTTATTTTATTAAAATTGATTCACATGTCAATCCCAGCTCCCTCTCCATCCCCTCCTCTCCCACCGCCCCACCAGCCCTCTCACTCCCCACCCAATCACCACTCCATTCCCCAGGGCGGGTGAGGCCTTCCATGGGGGATTATCCAGAGTCTGTCATTTCGTTCAGGGCAGGGCCTCAGCCCTTCCCCAAGAGTCCAGGCTGAGAGAACATCCCTCATTGTGGAAGGGGCACCCAAAGTCCATTGGTATGCTAGGGATAAATACTGATCTACTGCACAAGGCCCAATAGATTGTCCAGGTCTCCTCACTGACACCCACCTTCAGGGGGTCTGGATCAGACCCATGCTGGCTTCCCAGCCATCAGTCGGGGGTTCAAGAGCTCCCCCTTGTTCAGGTCAGCAGTTTCTGTGGTTTCACCAGCCTGGTCTTGACCCCTTTGCTCATCATTTCTCCCTCTCTGTCACTGGGTTCCAGGAATTCATTTCAATGTTTAGTTGTGGGTGTCTGCCTCTGTTTCCATCAGTTACTGGATGAAGGTTCTAGGATGACATATAAGGTAGTCATCAAATTCATTATCAGGGAGGGACATTTAAGGTAGTCTCCATTATTGCTAATTTTTCTAGTTGGTGTCATCCTGGGAGATCTCTGGAAATCTCACTAGTGCCAGATCTCTCCTCAAACATATAATGACTCCCTCTATTATGGTATCTCTCATCCTGCTCTCCTCTATTCTTCCCCAGACTCAACCTTCCTGTTCCCCCATGTCCTCCTCTCCCCTCCTCTTTTCCCCCTCTCTTGAGATATGCATGGTACCCCAGATAAGGAGAATGAGCCAAGATCTTCTGAGCAGACTGGGAATATGGTGGGAGGGGAGAAGGAACTTATTTTCCTATTTTTAATGGATGAATGGATGAAATAATGGTTCCCAGAAGCTGTGATACCACAAAGCCTGGAGTGTCTCCTTTGATATATCTCTCCTATGGTAAGATAAAGAAAAACTTTTTTATGATTACATTTGGTAATTTTAGGATCATTAATTTTATTCCAAAGATTTTTTCTGTATTTTAAAGTAGAATTCCAGGTCAAGAAGTCCCTTTGTCAGAGAAGCAATGTAATAAAGTTGGAGAAGATAAAAATGGTTTGGATTACCTTGGGTTGTAAATACCACAAGTTTTCTCTTGCTTTCTTGAACACATGGTGTCAATAATACATGTTAGCAATGACCATTTTACGTATGCCAAGAACCCATCTTAAAAGCTATGTCTAATTAAAGCAAATAATTTTCTTCAGCATGATAATTATGCTGGGGTAACTGGAATATTCCATGGATGGACTAGTGTTAGAAAATGGACTTGAGTAGAATTTGGTCTTGGAGATTTTCCACGGCAGTGTCAAACTCTTTGATGATGGTACTTCAAGTTTTTTTTTCCTTCCAAACTGGTAAATAAAATGCAAAAGTTAGAACTTACGATTAGACATTGTATTTTCAAATATGACTGTTTGGTGCTACTCAGTCTGAGCACTGTCTTCTGGTGGTGTGTGTAAAGGACATATTGAACATGGTGTTTTGCAGGAAAAGCCCTCCCAGCAGGGAAGTTCTTGTTCAGAAGTGTTGAATGTAGCCCTGTGTAAATCCAGACAGATGCAGGGCATGATGTTCTACTCATGGAAGTCTGTATGTCAGAGAGCTGCACTAATATTGCCATTAAAACCACTGTTTTCTAGCAGGTTCTAAAGCAAACCAGTGGCCAGATGGCAAAATTGGACAGGGCAAAACATTCATTATCATCCAATTTTGTTATTGATAGGAAGAGACAGTGTCCACAGTCATTCCTATCTGGTTCCTGGTAAATCTGACTAAAGGGTATTTTTTCCAATCCACTTTCTTTCACACTTAATTGACTGATGTTCTTGGAAGACACAGGTCCTAGTAACTTAGAGTTAGGCTTTGTTTGTGAAGCAAAGGAGGGAAAGCCTGATTTCTGTCCCCTCCCAGTTGCAAGACTAAAATCTTAATGAAGCTTTCAGTTGTCATCTCTAAGGAATGCAAATTGTTTGTTTCTGGTGTTTTAGTAATCTCTAGAGAGTTTCATGATGATAGAATTAAAATTCAGCAAATTTTCCTTTTGGGCCAACATTGTAACTGCTAGGAATTCATCCAAACAATGAATTATACATGTGCACAAAGATTTAACCATAAACACATTCATGTCAATATTATTTTTAAATAAAAAAATAGAGAAAAGAGGAATGCTTGTTTGTTCAATTCAGTTATTCATTCAAAAACACCCAGTATGCCAAAGCTCAAGTCCTACTGTTCTATTTGGCAATCAGTGATAGACTAAATCAAATACTAATGCAATTCATACAACGAACTACTACACAGTAATTAATAATGTAGAAACAGGGAACACATAGGATGGACCTTTGGATGTTAAATTCAATTTAAGAATATACAGTGAATTTATAATTTTTATGTGAACCAATCTGGCAGCCTATGAGGTTATGAATATTGGCATCATCATGTGTTGGTAGTTAAAACGGAGCTAGTTTTGCAGAAATGAAAATTTGAAATAGCCAACCATAGCCTTTCAGGGGTTGGCAGCAAAAATTTAATCACATATTGCAGGCTTATTCAGTGAACGACCCAGAAGAAAGGATAATGTATGAAGGTAGAGAAGGTATAAGTTGGAAAACGATGGCCAGGATAGTACTTGGGACATGACTGAAAACATGATTGGTGAGATACTCTGTTAAGGGCTGAGATGGAGCAATTGCCTACCTGGGAAGAAATGGATGAAATAATACATGGGTTTATGAATGGATGGCTGCATGGATGAATGAGTGAATAAATAAACACAAATACTATATAAAGCTTGGAAGTTCATCAAAGTTATTACTTCCTAGAGAACAGGAACATTAGAAGCAATAATGTAGTCATGGAAGATACTCTTTCTGTCTACCTGTAAAAGATATGTGTGCACTCTTAACACATAGAAGTATTAAACGTCACCAAGGAAATTCTATCTAACCACTGAGTATGCTTCACCCAACTCCTTCATATCATCTTGTATAATTCCTACACAACCTAAGCCACCTGCCTGAAAGTCAAGGGCAAATCACATTCATTTACCATGAACCTCAGTGGAAGAAGGGGTTCTCTAGGTTTGCACTCTGCAACTGCAGAACACGGAACATTTGATTGTCCTTGTGCTTTCCTACATTTCCATAGGAAATGTGATTGACCACATGAGTACCCAGAAGGAATGGAGGAACTTTTCCTGATTCTGCTATCCTTGTTTGTATCAGGAATACAATGCTGGGCCCCTCCTGCGTCCTAACCCACAAGCTAAACTTGCTGTGAACAGATAAAGCTGACAGATGTGCTGGAGAATCTGGAGTGAAAACAAAAACAAACAAGAATTATTATCCAAATGAATGCAATGTAATTGGATGAATCTGTAGACCTGTCCATTAAGGACAACTAATGATGAATCATATATATTTGGGAGGATTTTTATGCAAGATATGTTCTATATGCTTATAGTAATAAATTGCATTAAACGGTATTGCTATGCTTTGACTTCAGATTTAAATTTGCCTCCACTTTAGGAGAGCTTGAGGGTATTAAATGATTCAGAGAACCACATGTCAGTCAGGATTCTGGAGTTAGATATTGGAATATATTGCCCATAATTAGTAACCATTATCAGGATTGTGTTTGTATACAGGCAACATGAGGTATGGTGTTGACACATAATTGGTGAATTTGACAAATGAAGACAGTCAACTAGAATAATTCTGGCCCCAAACACAATTTTTATCATTAATCAAAAAATTTCAAGTGTCTGAATTTTTCAATACTTGCTTTTACTGGCTCCAGACTCTGCTTGGATAAGTACCATTTCAAGGAATATAAGTTAGAAAATATCTGAATATTTGAATCTATTTGATTGTTTTTAACCATAATTTTTATTGATTCTTTTGGGAATTTCACAGCATACACTCTAATCTCTGTCATTTCTCAGACCCTCCCCACCCTGAGTGGTGATATTTTGTTTGTGCTCTAACAAAGCGTGTGTGAAGATCAGAGGATAGAGCTAGTCACTAGTTAATAAATACAGAGGCCAGACAGTGGTGGGGCACACCTTTGATCTCAGCACTTAGGGTCTTATAACTTTGAGCCCAGCACTTGAGAGGCATAGGGAGACAGGAAGCAATAAGGATGGGCAGAGAGAGGAATACAAATTAGGAAGAGACAGGAACTCGGCCCTTTGGTCTGAGGATTCAGTGGAGGTTCAAATTATCTCTAGTGGCTGACTCCTTTACTTCTCTGATCTTTCAGCATTTACCCCAATATCTGACTCCAGGTTTTTATTATTGAGATCAATTAGATTTATACTATAGCCCAAGGCTGCCCTTCAGTCTTGTAGCACTCCCACAAAGGAAAACTTAAAAAAATAATCAAAATGAAATAATATTAATTCACAAAAACAAACAAAACCCCCAAAACAGCAAAAAGAGCACACAAAAACACTTTGCTGCTCAGTGTTTCCCACATCTCTGCCTTCACATCTCCATTCGTCTTAGTGGCATTGGGAGCTGCTGTGTATCCTTGGTCCAAACAGGATTTACTGGCTTGTGCTTGTAGTTTTGAATATCCGGGAAAGGGATTGTGGGCACATGTGTGTATTTTTGTATGCTCTTCTACATGATGGCTTTGAGGAAAGATCGCTGTAGCATAAAGGATGAATTAGAAAATACTACTATAGTGTCTTAGGATTTCTATTGCTGCAATGAGACATTGTGACCAAGAGGCAAAGTTGGGGGAGAGCGTTTGTTGGGCTTACACTTCTATGTTTTAGTCCATCACTAAAGGAAGCCAGAACAGGAACACAAGCGAGCAGGAACCTGGATACAGCAGCTGATGTATACGTCATTGGGGTGGGGGTGCTGCTTGCAGGATTGCTCCACATGGCTTCCCCAGACTGCTTTCTTAAATAATTCAGGACCACCAGCTCAGGGATGGCACCACCCACGATGGTCTACGTCCTCTGCCATTCATCTAATTCAGAAAATGCTTTACATGATGGCCCACTGCCCAATCTTATGCAGGCATTATCTCAACTGCAGTTTCCTCCTCTTAAATGACCACAGTTTGTATCAAATTGACACAAATCCAGCCAACACATGTAAAGAAAAGAACTTTGAATTTACAATTCACAGCTTATAGTTGAGTTGATGCAGAATAGTACATATACACAGAAATCACGACTTCAGCAGATGTGTAGCAAATTTCTGCATAGCATCATTGTAACATTGACGTTGCTATCGAATCTAAATCTATTGATATTGGCTCAGAAACTCACATATCAGGCCTCAGGCTGTATCTCTAATATCATATTTCACATTTGTAAGATGAACAAAGGTTCTGAGTATAAATATTTGTTCCAGAAGTTTCTTCACAGAGATATCTTCACCGTGTTAATTGAGCGTGCATGTTTCTAGGTAAATGAGAAAGGTGGTAAATACTTTTCTCCCCTAATATGTCTTCACTCTTCATAGAATCCTTGATTTCCCCTGCTCTCCTATCCTTTCACCATGTCTGTTCTCCCCTAATATGTCTTCACTCTTCATAGAATCCTTGATTTCCCCTGCTCTCCTATCCTTTCGCCATGTCTGTTCTGGTCACTGTCTTTGTTTTTCATTAGAGGGACCTTATTTCTATCCACTGAAATGATAGTCAGGAATCAATGTGTTAGGTTGAGAAATAAAGACATCAGAATTCACAAGGAGGAGCTGAAGCTATGTAATTAGTGAACACATGTATAAAGTATTTAATTCATCTACCAAATGTGTCCTCATTCTTACAGATATAGAAATGAGTCTTAGCCTGTGTAATGGTATACAAAGGAACTCTATAAGTTATTACCAGCTCTTCATATTTCTTTTGATAATATCTCATGTCACATAGACTGGCTTTGAACACAGTATACAACCTAAGGCAAGACTTGAGCTCCTGATCTTCATGCTTTCTCTCTTCAACTACTAGGATTACACCCTACCCAGCAGTCTTGCACTTTAAATAAGTAAAAAGAGAAGACAGAAGATGAAAAATATGGGTAGCAAGAAGACAACTTACTTGGGGACAAACTCTCAGAATCTCATTCTTCCTGGAAGGTACAGATTTGTAGCCAGTCACATTTAACTTTTTACATTTAACTTTGGCTTGCATGAATGTCCCTTTATGGGTAAACTGAAGACTCTAGTAACTCTCAGGTGTAAGAAGAGATATATGATGAGTTGAGAGTCCAGCAAGGCAGACTGTGATACTACATTGTTGGATTGTCTCTTTCATGCCATTTCCCGGGAAAATTGTTGTCCTTACAGACCCCTAGAAGCAGCTGGAGAGAAACATGCTGCAGTCAAGGCAGTAATTGCAGTCAAGGCTTCTCAAAGATGTATGAGGCTGCAGCAAGGATCTATCACCCCTGAACTGAGCACTTCTTCATTAGAGTTACTCGCAGATGGTGTTCCTCCCTAATACGTCTTGGAATCAAAGCCTAGGTTTTCTACAAGAGACAGAGATTTGTAATCAAGGAGATTGTTTATCTTCCTTCCTCCTGTAGAAGCTCTGTGCCATCAAGTCACAGGCCTGGCAGTTTATCTTGGGTGATTCTCATTCCTTCTTCACATGGAAGCTTAATTCAGGATGGTTTTATAACTTCCAAGCCTGGGCAGGCTCCTGACACTGCACCACAGGCTTAAGTTATATGTGACATCCTATTAACAAGAACCAGCAGTATGGAGTTCCTCAACCACTAAAATTAATCATCACATTTCTTGTTTTTACAAGATTGGTCAATAGCTAGTTGTGAATGAAGAAGACAAAGGAGATCATATATCTCTTCACATTGAAGAGAAATCAGTGTCAGTGGCATTAGAGGAAATGAATAGATAAAACCAAGGGACTGAAGGTACCATTTTCTGGGAACACGAACTGTATGGAGGAGGATATGCACTCTACAATGCTATTATTATAGTCAGAAACATCTTACACTGAACAGCAGAGGGTTAATAAGGCCAAGGTTATGAGTGACATTGGGGCCATTCTAAAATGGACACTGGCTATTGGACATGCATGAATGTATGACTGTTTAGCTTTCACACGAAGGAAGCAAGGGGAGCATACGTTTTCTGTGATGCTGCCATGACAAGGCAAACCTTCATACAAAAAACCAGCGTGTGTTCTAGCTTTGGCTTGCCAAGTCTATTGCAGAGGAATGATGTTGCCTTCAGTAGGGAAGTAGTCCCAGTTTTCATTCAGATATTTACCCTCTGGCACTGTACCACTGGATACGCTTTGCTCTCTTAGTGCTTCCATCTTTTCATTGAAATATGAGAACAATTAAATGACATGTTAGTGCAGGCATCACATGGTGCCTGGTTTTTGTACTTACCAACTCTTTTTAAATATACAGCTTATAGAGTTGTTTTTATGCACTGCGTGGACTGCCACATATTAAATGTGTACACATGTGTAGGCTGTTACTATTGCTATCTTCCCTTTGAATCTGCACACTCACATGCAGGTGTGTAACATGCATATGTATGAGTGAAGGAGCCAGTATGGACAGCTATGTGGATTTGTCTACTGTGCTTCTAGCTCCTTGAAGGAGACTGCTTAATGCGATGTGAAAACGCAGGCGACGCCATATCTAATATTTTTAAATAATCAGTTCCATCTAAACCACAAACTCACAGAGGAATTACATCAGCCTCCTGGAGACTGCACCATGGCTCTGGGTGAGATTGGATCTGCCACTCTCAAGCTCCAAGCTGAGTAAATGTACATGTGTGTTTTAATGGGTTTCTATGGTGGCTTGACCTTTATAGTACATAGGTGAGCTGACTCCGATTCCTGGATCTGAAACCTTCTGAGGCATGCATGGCCCAGAGGGTAGAAGCATTTTCTAATCAATAGCACTTCAAGTCAGCAAAAGCCTACATAAGCTCAATTTTACAAAACCTTATAACACTTTGTGACAGCCATTCATGAATGTTCTTTAGCATTTAAAAGCCTCTTTGTATACTCTGTCAGAATTCCAAGCAATGAATTTTACTTGATTTTTAGGGGTGGGGAAGAAAAGTTTTCCATTTAATTTTTAAAGGAGTATATAAATAAATTTCATTTGGTTTTAGTTGGTGACATCTGTTGTTTATTTCAGAGCAGGAATCATGAAATGTTAGATCTACCAGGGGCCTTAGAGACTTCTGAGTCCAGTGGTTTTTTGAACTGGGCTTTGCATAGAGTAGGAAGTTGTTGAAGGTGCCTCTGGGGTTCCCACAGACAAGCGCAGATGGGGTTGCTGGTTGGCAGAGTTCCAAGAAAGTCAGTACATTTAACCAGGGCAGCATTGTTTTTAAGTGATTCACATATTAAAGCTCATTATATCATTGTTGTTAAAAAATATTCTTTCATTTAGACTGTTGGCAAACCACCAATGGACTTCAAATCACTGAGTTTACAAGTGTAGATTCTTGGCTTTCTCCCCCTCCAAAACAGGGTTTTTCTGTGTAGCCTTGGCTTTCCTGAAACCTGCTCTGTAGACCAGGCTAGCCTCAAACTCACAGAGATCTTCTTGCCTCCCAAATGCTGTGATTAAAGGTGTGTATGATCACTGCCAGGCTGGATCCTAGACTCTAAGGGAAGCCGTTGTTGACACTGCAAAAAGAGTAGATGGGTGGGTTCTGGGTCTAGTGATTCTTAGTTCTATCATAGACTGAAATTGTCCTCATGTCAATCCCAAGGGAATAATAGACTAAGTCATACTAAAAACAAAACAAACAAAGAAACAAACAAAACCTAGAGCAAGTCTGGGCTGAACCATAGTAAAGATAGGAGAGAGTGGCAGCAGAGAAATAAGCAATCCCACCTCTCCTCCTGCTTCATGCAGAAATGATTAAATGTGACGTAGAAGGCAGTGCGTCACAATTGAAAAGTCAAGACTCAATGAGTAGCATGGTCTTTCTTTTAAAAAATAAGATCCATATAGCAGCTTGTTTAGAGGTCCGTGGTAGAGACAGGGCCTAGTCAAGTAGGCTTTACAATTTTACTGGTGAGGTAGTGCCATGGTGGAGTTCAGCTCGGAGATGCAAGGGAGAGAGGGCACACAGTTTCAACATGGAATTTCTCAAAATGAAAATAGACAATCCAGGAAGACAAAAACATGTTCTGTCTTATACACAGTATCCAGGTTTAAATAAGTGTGTGTGTGTGTGTGTGTGTGTGTGTGTGTGTGTGATTGTACATCTTGAAAGCAGAAAGGGAACTAAGAGAGGAGACAATTCTAGATGAAAGCTGAGGGCAGATAGGGCAGGGCAGTGGATCAGGCAAACTAAATACTAAAAACTCATAGGTAAGACCCTTCCCTCCAAATAAAAAGGAGCATACAGTTAGTTTGACATTTTTTTAGATGCTGTGCTTTCCACGAGACTATAGTGGTGACTGAATGTAGTGCGCTCCTGTCCTCGTGGATGCTACTATCTGTAGCATATATGCAGACTTACAGATTAGCATGCAGATTTTTTATAGTAATTTGAAGTTATAATAACCATTCTATTATGGACCACAGTAGACACTAAAACATAAATAATTTTAGATGCTGTGCTTTCAACCAGTCTATAGTGGTGACTGATTACAGTGAGCTCCTGTCCTCGTGAATGCTACTATCTTTAGCAGATATGCAGGCTTACAGAATAACATGCAAATTTTATATAATAATTTGAAGTTATAACCATTCTATTGTGGACCACAGTAGAGAATAAAACATAAATAATAGACACAGTACTTTAGATTTTAGGGTTCTGGGAAAGATAATATTTTGAGTAGGAGTGGGTAAATTTGGGCTTGTGCATACATTGTATTCATTCATTCATCTGTAAACCTGATCCCACAGCCACTTTTAAAATAATCACCCAGAGGACTAATAATAATTACGAATATTTGGCCTGTAGTTCATGCTTATCACTAACTAGCTCTTACATTTAAATTAACCAATTTCTATTAATCTTTATATTCCACGTGGCCGTGGCTTTAACAGGTCTGCTGGCATGTTGCTTCTTGGGCAGCTGGTTAGCATCTCTCCTGATGTCAGCCTCCTTTCTCCCGGTATTCATTTTGGCTTTCCCACCTAGCTATATTCTGGCTTGCTATAGGGCAAAGCAGCTTTAATTATCAGCCAATGAGTGCAACATATATTCACAGCACAGAAGGATCATCCCGCAGCACTCATCCTTGGGTTTACTCACATGTTTCGAGCACTCTTTCCTGCAAACCTGGTAACACAGCCCTGTCAGACCTAAATGAACACACAAATGCTATGTTAGTTATAAATCGGTTGGCTGATGACTAAGGCTTCTTATTGGCTAGCTTTGTCTTAATCACTAACCCATACTACTAATGTATGTATTTCTACATGGACTTATCTTACCTGAGAATGCCTGACTCGTGTCCTCTCTTGCCGGGCTCATATGACGAGTCCCCTCTGTCTACATCTCCCAGAATTCTCCTCATCTCCTAGACTCACTGATCTTGCTGCCCTATTGGCCCAATAGTGTTTTATTCATCAAACAATAAGATTAACATATGCAGAAGGACAACCCCATCACTCACATTAAATGTTTTAAGAAAATCAAATTGGCTAGAGTGCTGTCATGCCTGACCAGTTCCTATAATGCAGCAGTGTCCACAGTGTTGATATCCTGGGATTATGCTGACCCTGCCCCCTGACAACTGGCAGGGTATGCACGACATCATTCAGGCAGATACTTAGACAGCTTATAGGGCCGTGTGTTGCATGGCTATGTCATGCATTACATGGCTGTGCAAGGTCTCTTACACATGTGCAAGCTCTCCCTTTTAAGCAAGCACCTCCTACCTGGTCCTCCCTTCCATCTCTGTTCCCGATTGGTCAACAGCCTCTCCCTCCATTTGCTCCCTTTCCCCAATAAACTCCACGTGGGTTTTGTTGAGTTTTGTAGTTTGTCTTTCATTGCCCACAGCTACAGCAAAGAACAGCACACAGTATGGAGTTGACAGACAGTGGGTCAATAAATGGAAGGCCACTCTTCAAAAACTATTCCCAGGATGCTCTGTCATGTAGGGAGGGGGAATGGATGGTTTAGGGATGCATGGAACCTCTCTGAGCATATACTATTGCCTGATAATAAATCATCAACATGTCTCTTCCTAATTTATCATATGATCTAATTTTTACATGCTGAAAGTAGAGAAGAGAGAGCTTTGGGGCTTTCTTTCAGGTCACCAATACATCATCATTGTAAACAACCTATAGTTACTAGGTCAAGAAAGGAAGCAGTACAATCAGTTGGCTAGCATTTACTACAGTTATCCATATGTTTGATGACTCCTTCATGTTATTATTTTTTTGCTCACATATAAGCTTGGCATTATTATTTTTATAAATAACAAAGGAAGAAAGTAGAACAGATTTGGATTAATGAGGTAAATATAATTTCCCTATTCAACACACTAATTCTGTGTCTTAAATATGGGAGGCTTTTCGTTGAAGTCACAGTTTCCTAATGTGTGTGTTCAGAGCAGGTTGAGACAGGTATTCCTGTGAGGTATTCAGACTCCTATATTTTCATACTCTTAAGAGTTTTCTGTTCTCATATTCTATCCTACAAAGCATTACTTTCCTTTGTTTTTTTATTTTTCTATAGCCAAAACATTTTATTTAGTATCTTATAATGACTTCAGCGAGTCAGTCATACATCCTACTTAATCATCAAGCCTCAGAAAATGAACAAGAAGTATAAAGCACATAGGGAATGGTTTGACCTCACTAATTATGAAAAGGAACACAGTGCAGGTGTCTTCCTGTAGTTAATAGCAATACTCCTGAAAATGCGAGCACCTTGTGAGTTACAATACGTACCTACTCAAAAGATGGGTTCATGTAAAGTGACAATGCCCCAAGCTCAGATCGGCACTTATTCTAAAATATAGTTGGATGCTGATAATCACCTCCATGTTGAGATAGCACATGCTGCACTTGGTGCTGTTACAGCAAGTTTAATTGGCCTCTGAAGAATTTTGAGCTAGCAGGGTAGGAAAGAGGCAAATAGAGGGCTTAGCAGAAAGTGCTCTTTCTTAAAGTAATGCTGAGTGTTCTGTTTTCTGGGATAAAAGCAACATTGGCTTGGAGATTAAACACCCCTCAACCACAGCCCCCCACCACCAAACACACATGTGTGAATGTGGGCCCCCATGCACGCACACACACACACATGCTCATACCTGAATGCCAACACAAACATCCACAAAAGACATAATTAAAACTATATGCACATCTTTTAAATGGAGCAAAAATCTTCAATTAGAAAGGCTAATCTTTCTTTGCAGTGTGTTATTTTTGTGGGGCTGATTTCCCTCCAATTGGGAGGGAGAAAAAAAAAACTAATGTCTTTAACAACTTGGGAGTGCTATCTGAATAGCCACTAAGTACACATGATTCTTATGCCTCCCCCAAACTGACCTTCTTGGACTGTGGAAGCCTCACGTATGCTAAACCCAGTGGCCATTCTCAAGGTGTTTTACTGCCCTAGTGGCCTTTGCCTTTGCACCGTCTGCTTCCTCTCTGTGTCATGGACTCTTGGGTCTTTTCCATGAATGTTTTCTTCCTCAATTTATTCTTCTACTGCCAGTCTGTTCTCTCCATTTTCTGTTCATCTTATCATCTCTGTACTGGGCACTGCCTCTGATCAAGTCTTTGCTTTCACTGTTGTCGTCCACTGTGACAGGAGTTGTTGCCTCACCCATGTAAGTACCCTTGTGGGGAGTGTCCCTTGATTTCTCCCTTCATATCCACTGGGTACCCAGAATTCCTGGCTCTTTTAATTGGTCTTCCATCATCTCTACTGACTGAATAAAGGTGTCAGACATATATTCAAATGTAAATGGTGCCTTCAGCTTTTACTTCAGTTAATAGTTACTCTCATATTCCATGTGTTTAGAACAAATTGATCTCTCTCTCTCTCTCTCTCTCTCTCTCTCACTTTTATATACTTCTTGTCTTAAATGGCTCATCTGTTATAGCATATCACTATGAACTAAATAGCCAAAAGCATTAGGGATTAATCTTTATAATCCTGGACATGGGATGTGTAAGTTCTGGACACTTGTATGGTGAGGTTTTGGCAAAGTGTCTCCTCTAGATTTCAGAAGTTTTTTTCTACCTATCTAGCCATGAGGCAGGAAAGAAGAGCATTGAAGATCAATCTGTGGTCCCTTTTATAAAGTACTAATCCCTATGAAATAAATTGCCTCCTCCATGTCTTACCTCTTGTTACTACCACACTGAAGGCCATAGACATTCTTTTTTTATAAGAGCTCATATTTATTTGTCAGCAAGTTCTATAAATCCTGCTTGATGAATATTAATAAACTTACTTAAGAAATTACTCCTAGTACCTTGTCACTGTCTCTATACTTCTAATAATCTATTTAAATTATCTGTTTTTTAAAATTACAAAACCCTGTGAAAAAGTCAGAGACAGCCCCTGTTTTCACATTTAGGAGTCCCTAAAGAGGACCAAGCTAAACAACCATAACATATACTCAAAGTGCCTAGTCCCATACAGATTTCCTGGTTGTGGGTTCAGTCTCTATGAGCCCCAATGAGCCCAGGTTAGTAGTTTCTGAGTTTTCTTATGGTGTCCTGGACCTCTCTGCTCAGCTCAGTTAATAGCAGCTTTCTTTGTGACAGCCAGGATCTATAGACAACTTAGAAGTCCCTCAACTGAGGTATGGATAAAGAAAATATGGTACATTTACACAGTGGAACATTACAAAGCTGTTAAAAGCAAGGACACCAGAAACTTTGAAAGCAAATGAATGGAACTAGAAAAAAAATCATTCTGCAAGAAGAAAACAGACTCAGAAAGACAAACATGGCATATACTCACTCAAGGGTAGATAGTTGTTGTTGGAGTTTCTTTCCCACTTGGTCCTACCACGTTTAAATGCCAAATAAGCACACAAAGACTTATAATAATTGTTGTAAAACTATTGGCCGATGGCTAGGGCTTCTAAATGGCTACCTCTGTCGTAATTATTAACCCATCTCCTTTAACCTATGTATTTTCATGTGGTCTTATCTTACCGGAGAAGGGTCCAGACCTGTTACTCCTTCCTCTGCTACATGGCGTCTCATCAAGGTCTCTTTTTGCCTCCCTCTCCCATAATTCTCCTTGTCTCCTAGTCCAACCCATATCACTGTCTCTAGTCATCAACCAATAAGAGAAACATATATACATCAGATAGTAGCTGTAAAACAAAGGATAAGCATTCTATAATCCAGAGCCCCAGAGAGGCTCAGGGTTCATGGGGACACCCAGATCTCCCTGGGAAGGGGAAGTGGAAGAGATTTCATGTGTGGGCTAAGGGAAAGTGGGGATGGGACCCGAGTGATCAGATTAGGGGAGCAGAGAGGACAGTACTAAAAGAAACACTGGAAAGGGGGCGGGGACATTTCAGGGTCATGCCAAAACCTGGTGCAAGGGAATCTCCGAGGAATCTGCAAGGAGGACCCCAGTGAACACTCCAGCAATAGCAGAAATGTAGCCTGAACTGGCCATCTCCTGTGACCAGATGGGTGCCTACCCCAACTATTTTCAGAGAGGTGGAATTATCTTTTAAAAATATAAACCAAACTGTGATAATCCTCTGCAAAATTTCTCCCTCGACACCCATATTTCTCTTATTCAAAGCCTAAGTCATTTTCAAATCCTCTGTGAAGACCCATAAAACCAAAGAACCCTTGATAATCTCTAATCCCATGGATTACAGCTTCCCTCCTTGCTGTAAATGAGCTGTTCTTTAATAAACATTTACCTGCCTTACTTGATGAGCAAGGGTCCCCGTGTTTGTACAGCCATGCTCTTACTGCTGAGCCATCTCTGTACCCTGACACATACCATTCACAAGTGGGATCATATACTAGACTAAAAATAAAGTCAAACTTGCTGTGTACAATGCCTCCACCTATTAATGTTCTCTAGCTACACAGAGAATAATGAAGGCACAAACTGCGAAAAAAAAATGAATAAGTTTGAATAAGGAAACAAGTAAGGTACCCAATCCTCTATAAATCTGTTCCTCTCCCCAAAGGTACAGAAACAATGAAAACACATGTATACTTATTAGAGAGCATGCCCAACTCTGCACAATCATCACAGATGAAGTCACATGGATCTGTTCTGTCCGAGTCTTATCAAATTTTGTTTGCTAGGATCATGGCATATTATTTTCATAGGAAAAAAAACCCAAGACATGTGGGCTACTTAAATGTCTGTCAACAAAGGAAACGATTGAGGAAATGCAGCCTATACATAGATGGAATATTATTTAAACTTTAAAAACAAGGAAATCCATAGGAACAACGGAATGGAAACTTCACTGTGTTAGGCTGAAGGAAGCAAGTCAGTCACAGAAGGAAACACCACCCATGAGGCTGTTTAGAGGAAGAGTTTGAAGCAGTGAAGAATAAAGAGGTAGAGAATAGAATAGTGATTATCAGAGTTCAGGAGGGGTAGGAAAGAGGATTACACAAAGGGTGTCCAGTATCATAGATGATTACATCCTATAGATCCAATGCATTTAGTGGCGTTTATGGTCAATGATACTGTGTTACATTTGGTGTTCTGTTACAAAAATTTTGAAGAGTCTAGTTGGGTTCAGTCTCCATTTCTGACTAAGGTATATTCCTAATGAGTTATATGCCACACAGGTATGTATAGGAGGGCACCTCTATAAATAACAGGCCTCTTCAGTGTCTCTGAATTACAACTAATCCTAGTCATCTTTTATGCATGCTACTGCTTGTCATAAAGGATGGAGTTTTTGAATGTTTGTCACTCTCTTCTGTGTCTCTGCAGTCTCAGCAGAATTGAGCCTTGTGAGAGCAAGAACCCTGTTTGTCCTGTTGTCAGCATTAAACAGAATTTCTGACATGTAACAGGGGCTTAATAAATATTTGTCTAGCATCTGCCTTGAAGTTGGTTGTATTTAGATTTATTTGGAAGACTGGAAGCCTACAGATACAGCGCTGAGAAGTTTATGCCTTTGAGTTACCACTTTGATTGACATCTCAAAAAGTGAATGTTTGAGAGATTTTTTTTGTACAAGGTTTGTGTGAACTCTGAGAAGATATTAGACAAAGTTCAATCCTTGGATAGGGTCAGAAGTCTGGAATGATGCAGGGCCTAGACAAGGTAAACCTGTCTCTGCTTCCTGCCTAAGCAAGGTTAAGAGGATTATGGGGTGACAACTTGCTGAAGGTCTGTGTACGTTTTGTGTTGATATTTGATTTACAACTCACTAAAGTTGGTGGCCACAAAAACCTTGCTCATTGCTCCTTCTTAACCACCCAACTATCACTCTGACTTACTCAAGCATAGTTTGGTTTGGGACCATTAAAAATACTTCATGAATTTCCAGTTGGTAACACACACACACACACACACACACACACACACACACACACACACACCTGTAGGAGCATTAGTGGGTGAATTCCTCTTGATAAAGAAGATGGGGTATTTTGGGGGGACTCCTGACAGTGGGAACTGGGGTACCTCTGATTTTTGCCTGCTCTTAGCACCCCTTTCTTCCTACTAGGTTGCCTTGCCCAGTCTTGATGTGAGGGTTTGTGCCTGGTTTTATTGTATCTTGATGTGCTGTGTTCCCTTGATGCCCCTAGGATGCCTTCTCTTTTCTGGGGGAAGAATAGGGACTGGATCCTGGGATAGGGGAGGTGGTGGGGAACTGGGAGGAGTGGAGGGAGGGAGAGTTGCAGCTGGGATGTGTTGTGTGAGAGAATAATTAAAAATTAAAAATAAAAAGAAGATGGGGTGTGAGAGAACACTTCAAGCAGATTTACACTGGAATAGTTGATTGTGGAAGAACTCTGGAAGCTGGGGCCTGCATACATGAGCATCCTAGGATTTGTGTATGCGGCAATATTTTGCCAAGCAGGGAGTTGGGGGCCTCTCTGCCTATCCTACTTACTTGAGAGCCTTGAAAGTAGTTAGCCACCTAGATTAATTCTACCCAGAGTCACAGGTCTGGCTCGTTTGTCTTCTCCAACTTGTGTACCTGTGTTCTTATTCAGCTTGGAAAATACTCCATAGGACAAAAGCTTCCGCCTAAAGACATCCGTCTCTTCTCTTCTGAGACCTTTGTCCTATACTATTATAAATGGCTTCTTCGTGCTATCTCCATCTTTATGGTGTACCCATGGGATGGGTTTCTGATGGGTCACCCTGTCTGGGATTCCATGGACCCCATGTTATCTAGGTTTCCCTTCCTGATATTATCTATCTGGGGAAGGACAGGAGTATCTTGTAGCCATGACAGCCTATCAGGGATGTTCTCATCAGAGTTGTAAGGCAGAGAGAGTGGCAATCATTTCATAACACACATATAGTGTTTCAATTATTCAAGGACCACAAATCTAAGAGCTGCTGCTACAAAGCCATTTGAAGACATTTACATGCCCAGTAAGTCAAATAATGAAAAGATACACTGTGCCCTTATAATGAAAGAAGGCTGTGTTCAAAGGTTCCCAATAGCTACCAGGTCTACAGTTTTCCCTGTTTCTTCCATCTTCACTCAACTATCAGCAGAGAGCAAGCTGTAGTGTCCTACTTGTTTGTCAGTTTCCTGAATCCTGCACAAGGGTCTCAGGACTTGCTTAGCTGTTCCTCTAGCAGAATGAGCTAACACCTATCTTACATCCTTTTTTTTTGGTTGTGCTTCAATTATCATACTTGTAACGTGTAGTCTTCCTGGTGCTTAGGTCTGTTGTGCCCAAATTCTGAACCCCAACATTACCAAGAGGCCCATTTTGATGCAAAAGGATAGAGTCTTTTATTGTAGATGTTTAATGAGCTAACCCCATTAGCTCGGGCCCTTCACCCTACCACCATGGCGGATGGCTGGAGAAAGACCCCGAGTAACCTCAAGGCAGGGATCTTAAAGGTCAGCGTAAGGGGAGTGTCTAGGGGTATGAAACAGTCTCAGGATTGGTGCACTTCCAGGTTTGGGTGACCCGCCCTGTGTTGATTGGTCAACTGGTTGTTATGACCCTTAGGCCCTCCCAGGGCAGTTGCTATGCTCTGCACATCACTGTTGTGCACTGTCTGTAAAGCACACCCAGAGCCATAAAGCACAGCCCCACCAGCTAACTTCTGATTGGTTCCTTGCCATGAGGAGGGCATCTGACCTTACTGATCAGGACAGGAGCAGCAAGGTCATGCAAGCACATGTTAGCCTGTAATGGCTGCTAAAATGGGGAGGCTGGTCACTACAGGTCCTGTTGCCGCTTTGGCCCCCAATAGCACACAGGACACTATATTAGTTATGAAGCAGTTGGCCATTTGCTTGATTTTCTATTGGGTAGCTCTGGCTTAAATATTAACCAATAATTACTAATATATATTTCTATAAAGACTTATCTTTCCGAGAATGCCAGACTGGCGTTCTTTCCTCCAGGGATCACATGATGATGACTCTCTTCATTTACATTTCCCAGAATCCTACTAGATTCTTAGTCCCACCTATCTTGCTTCCCTATTGGCCAACAGTGCTTTCTTTACATTTACACAGAAGGACTTCCTCCCATCACATACTCCATCAGGTTGGTACTGTTTCACACATGATTATGAATACAATGGATCCTGAAGAGATAATCAGCATTACTCCGTTTTGTTGTTAATGAAGTTCAGGAGTTGAAATATTAGTTTTCACTGCTGAGGGATCACAGTAGTTAACAAACAGTTCTGAAAAGGTCATGGAGATCAAATAATAAGACCAGAATAAGACCAGAATTCTGAAGGCAGACATCATATCCACCTATAATTCCATTTATTAGGTGTCTGGATGTGTTACTGTTCAGTGAATGATGCAAATTAACAGCCATGTATAGGTATTACTACAAAGGACAATATGTTGATTTCTTTAAGAATTGATAAGTCACATTTAGTTGCAATACTTTTCATATACACAGGAGAAAATGTATTCTTATTTCTTCTGTTCTCTTTTTTGGTATTCTTAGCAGTAGAATGCAAATCATGGTCTTGTCTCTGCATGGCCATGTGCTTGGCTTTCTTGGCCAGTGTTTTTAAGAATACTGACTCAAGTTGCAAGTATGTATACCAAGTTAGCCAATTGCACTTTTGCTGTATGACAGTAAGATGTCACTTGGGCTGATTACATACTACCTGGCTGCCTGGGCTGCTTAAAATGGGTTTAAGGAACTGTAGTGGGCAGGACTCTGCATTTGACAAAGTGAGATCAAAAGGCACTGAGGTCCCTGTACTGAAGTGATTTATACTCTTGGGTCAGGTAAATCTGCCTTTACTATGTGGGTAGAGAAGTCAGGTCTCATGAATGTGGGGAATCCTTTATGCAGACTTAGGTGTGTATTTTGTGAATCTTGAATGCATTGTTAAGAGTCTTTGAGAGATAGATCCAAATAGCAAATTTTCTTTTTTATCAAGATAGGGATTTTGGTTTTTGTAGCTGCTTCTGCGTTTGTAGCTACAGGAAGAAATGTCTGATAGGGAGAAAGTGCTCAGTGACCATTGATTAAAATCCTGAAGTTTAGACTCATTTGCATACCCAGAAAAGGCAGAGTGGCAAGCAACTTTGACAGAGAGCAATGGGAAGAAATGTGTTGAATCATCCCTGAACTCAGGATTTCTGTAGGAGAGTGTTGAATTTACCAGTCTGTGTTCACAACAATACTCTGACTATGAAATCTATCACCCCCTAAAGAAAGAGAAACCTAGCCAGGGCTGTGGCATTTGAGCTATTTTCTCAAAGAGGTTTCCTTACAGTGTAATGTGAATTTCTCCCTTAACTCTAAACAGCAGCTACCATGGCCAGGCCTGAACTCAGGGATTCGTTTAGCAATGACTTTTTCAGTTTGATTATTTTTCACAAGCCTTCCCAAGTGATTGTGAGCTCACTGGGGATTTACAAACAGTGCTAATGCCAGAGATAGCATTGAGGCATGGGGAGCTCTAGGCGAGAAATTATGTGCAGAAAGTTGCTCCAGAGCTTCTTTGCAAATCATATATTTTTCTGTGGTCTCCAGGTCTGGGTTCAGCCCCTATTTCTGTATGAGCTTGGACATGTATTCATCAGGACAAGGTGGGGTTGCTCATTGGGGCGGAGTTCTTACTTCATTTTGTTTTGACAACCAGATACATCTTACAGCCTTCCCAATCTTCATTTTCATCCCAGTGTTAGAGCATTAATTAAAGACTCTCTCACACCTTATTTGAGCAGATTCTGTCTGAAAGTTCAAGGCTGTCAGCAGAAATGTGTCATCACACAGTTCCAGCATGATCCCAGGGAAATACCAATAAGCACACTAAACAAAAGAGGAGTTAAGAGGCAATAAGACACATTTCCTTGCTATGGGCCATTTACCTCCAAACCCACTTTAAAACCCTCCAGGTTACACTTGACTTGCACATATAAAGCATGTGCAAACAAGAAGCTGAGCGACAACAACTCAAAATAAGAGTGCAGTGTGACAAGGTTCTCAACCCTGAGAATGCAGAAGAAACCAATTGTTTGTCCTGTTGGGTTAAGAGAATAAATTGATCACTAGAACTTCAATTTAGCCAGGAAAACATACATGTCTTTTGTAAACAAAAGGAATGCCATGGCTTAGCAATTATCGATGAAAGATCGAAGAGTGAGATGAGGGAGGGATGAACAGACACAGAATCCTGGCCTGGATGTGGGAAGGAAGCCCGAGGAAGTTTCAAACTTACACTTCCAGTGACACAAATTATCCATACTTTAAACGGAAAACCTATAATCACCTTCAAGAGCATTTCTCTAAGTGCCCAACTGCGCATGGTGCTGAGAAGTTGAAAAAGAAAGAAAGAGAACTTCTATAATATTCTAAAAGAGATAAAATCTTGATTGAGGTTAGCATATTGGTAAAGTTATAAATTAATGTAAGTATTTTATCTCAATTACATCAGTAGTCAGTTATTTTCAATTCTGGAATAGACTCATACTTGAATTAAAATTATACACCTATATACATACATACATACACACACATATACACTATAGCCTTAGGTCATCTCTTTATGAACATTTTGACATGCAACTCTTTGATGAGACTATCGGTAGTGTAGAAGACAAAAAAAAACTGGTTGTGTAAAGCTTCTTCATGCCAAGAGCTATGGGCATTTCAAGTTTTCTGCTCTAGTTAATTCCCAAGATGAGTTTATGAAGGAGAAGCATCTTAGTGGCTCTTCAGAGTCGACGAAGCAAACTGCAGAGTGAGTACCTAACATAACCAGATCCAGGAGGTAGAAGTCAGCCTCAAGTGAAGGCTGACTCATAGTCTGATCTCTAGCTGAGATCCGCCTTCTTTCTTCCAGAGAAGCGGATGGATGCAGACCATGGAGAGTGCTGTGAGTACCATTCGCGGTGGTCATTCCTGAGCAGCCTGACCAGCCCACCCTGAAGAAGGGTAGCAAGGCCAGGGCTGACGTATTCACAGTTTAGCCACTGTGTCATTTGGGTCAAAATAAGAGAAAGGGAATACCTGTTGAGCCCCTCACCAAACTGAGGAGGGGAAGTCTGGTCATGATCTGGCAGAAAAATGCTTCTATGAAATAGTGACCTGGGCGGAATAGGGCTACTGTTTCCACCTTGCCTGTCTGCACTGACAAAACCTTACATCTCTTCTTTCCTGAGTGAGGGTGTAAGTGTAGGGGTGAGCACACAATACTGTCCACGCCCCTTTGGGGTGTGGACAGGGGGTACCTGAGACAGGTGAGGATATAAAAAGAAAGGAAAGGCAAAAGATCTCTCTCTTGGAAGCTAGCCACGTTCCCAGAGCTCCTATCCCTCTATGTATCTTGTAAGTGTATTTAATAAACATATTAGACATATCCTTTTCAGATAGCGTTATCTCCATCTTCAGGGTAGCTCTGTGGTAGAGCACTCACCTAGCATTTGTGAGTCCCAGGTTTTAATCTTTAGAACCACAAACCAAACCAAAGCAAACGAAAGCAAGTCTTCACACTGAAGGTTTCCATGGTCCCTGAAACTGAACTTGTTTGTCTAATATCGACACTGCAAACTTACATGGCATGCCTTCATACATCTGCCCCAGACACTTAAAAAATTGAAACTGAAACACCTTCCAACTAGTTTTAAATGGTATCAGTTTATTTCACTGAAAAATATAATCAAATCCAATGAATGGTTAACCAATTAATGTAAAAATATATCATAGTTTATCACTTATTGTCTTGCTAACAAATTGAAACCAAAGTGCAATTCAGTTTAGAGGGCAAAAATTAAGAGTAAAGTAGCATGCCAGTGTTTGTTAGTTTTCTGTTACTGTGATGAACTACTTGAGATAATCATCTTACAAGGAAAAAGCTATGTCTCAGTCTACTGTTGGTTCCTCTACTGTTTTGGGCTTGTAGGTACATAGAGCATTGTATTTGTCAGTGTGACTGAGTATGCTGCTCATGTTTATGCAGACTTGGAGGCAATCATTTGAAATACAGAGGGCCTAGGGTCTAGCTGTGACATTTTTACATTCAAAGTCCACACCAATACATCGACTAGAATGTCATTTTGTTAGGTGTATATTATTTAATGAACAAGGAATCCTTTCAAGAGACTAGACTTCTAACATCTGAGTATGTGGATTTCTAGATGACATGTCAGGTCATTAAGAGGAAAGGGGATAATGTTACATCACTTTCCTCTCAAGTCCAATATGCCAGTCCCCTGGGTCTTTCCCATGGGACATGGTACTCTGGAGGCAGAGGCAGGCGGGTCTCTGTGATTTCCAGACCAGTCTGGTCTACAAGAGGGAGTTCCAGGACAGGCTCCAAAGCCACAGAGAAACCCTGCCTCGAACCCCCGTCTCCCAAGAGATCCACAAGTCCTATGTAATCTCTGTAGTTTTAAAATTCCAGAGTATGCCATTTTTAAGCCCTCAAAAAAGCTACAGCATACAGTCTACTTGTATCTGGTTTTTACAGCACATTGTCCCTAAGTCTCAGGCATATAATCAGGAGCAGGGGTAAACTCCATGGTTTTAATCCAGGTGTCTGAATCAATACACAGTCTATACACTGATTCCCATTCTGTCACTACTCAACCCATGACAAAAGACAATGTATAGCAAAATAGAACAACCCCAGGACTTGCGGCAGATAAGAAACTTTCTTTATCATCTCTAGGTTTAGAATCTTGCGGTTTCATATGCACAGAGAGGTTTCCAGATCTCCTACACTTAAAATGTGTGATGCAGGTAACCGGGGGATGATTTTCAAACTTGAGGTGACTTTATTATATTTAAATTCAAATAGTCATAGGTTTGGAGAATGTGAGTCTCTAGCTGCTGTTTAACGCTTTTTAATTCTAAGATTATTTTAGGCTGATAGTAATAGCAAGTTAAATACAATGAAAACATCGACACAACATTCTGGTGATTCTTGCTCACTTTTGAATGCCATTCATTTATTTGTAAGACTTAATTGTCTTCCAATAAAAAGTACCAGAGACTGGATTTGCCTCTTCTCTTTCCCCCTATGTCTCTTTCCCAAATCCATTATGAGCTCTACATACCCCCCCCCAGGAATAGCCTTACAATAGCAGAGGTTATAGATGGAAAGGAGGCAACCGACAGGTACCCATGTTGAAATTATCTTGAACTCTGAAGACAATATTTAGATGTGTTGATGAATGCTTGTTTAAGTGCTGTTTTCCAGAGAGGAAAGAAGTGAAAGTTAAGTATCATTTGTCCAAAGATCTGACTAGAAGATTCTATACCTGGGATGTGACATTATCAGAGATGAGAATGAGATGGATAGAAAAATAAAGAATTGGTTCA
This sequence comes from Mesocricetus auratus, assembly GCF_017639785.1. Classification (NCBI taxonomy): domain Eukaryota; kingdom Metazoa; phylum Chordata; class Mammalia; order Rodentia; family Cricetidae; genus Mesocricetus; species Mesocricetus auratus. The sequence goes on along the minus strand of NW_024429212.1, from coordinate 12,975,481 downwards.
AACTGCATCTAACAAGCACTTTCTCTTGGTAGACATCTCATCGATTTTTCTATTTCAGAACAAAGGTGTTGGCAATTCAGAATTTATCTTTGAATGAAACCTACAGGGCTTGCCTTCAGCTGCTATATATATATATATATTGGATAAACTTTATCAGGAAAATTAGGGATGCTGGTGAGAGATGGACATCCCAGAATAGAATCTTCACTGATCTAGCTTTAGAGGGCTTCAGAACACCCATTCCCACTGTTTCTCTAATCTGTCTGCAAGTCTGTCCACTTAGAAGCCCCAGAATAGCTTCCCATAGCAGAGAATCAGAGAGAGAAAATGGAAATTGACAGTGTGAACCTCCTGACATGTGCCAATGTCCAGTTTCAAAAGAACCAATAAAACAAAAACTGCCCTAAGAATGACATAACCCAAGCAGATCACAGAAAGAAATGTAGCACTCTGCCAAGCCCATGTCTCGTCAGAGAATAACTCTTGATTTCTAGTCTGGGATTCTATTGTGATTTGAATTGGTATGGTGCCCAAAGTCTCAGGTATTTGAATGCTTGGCCTTGTTGGAGTCATTGTGGCCCTGTTAGAGGAAGTGTGTCACTGTTGGGATGGGCTTTAAGATCTCATATGTTCAAGCTATGCCCAGTGTGGGACATAGTTCACTTCCTGTTACCTGTGAATCAAGATGTAGAACTCCAAGCTCCTTCTCCATCATCCTGTCCACCTCACGCTGCCATGTCTTGCTGTAAGGATAATGCTCTAAACCTCTGAAACTGTAGGCCAGTCCCAATTGGATGTGTTCCTTTATAAGAATTGCCGTGGCCATGGTGTCTCTCCACAGCAACAGAAACCCTAAGACAGATACTTCACTTTTGAATGGTTTTGACCCATAATCTTTGACCCATGGCAAGGATAAATCTTGACCTCTGCTTATCATAGCACCTCACAGGATACTATCTACTGTAAATTAACTGTTGTTGAGTTTTAGTGCTTAGCCTAAACAAGGCTCATAGAATGCTATTTCAAGGTAGTCCATAAATGGTATTAATTTGATGACATGAACGTCTGTGATGGAACTGAGGTTGAAAACACAGATGTAAGGGCTTCATCATTCATATCCTATATTATAGGCTGAGAGTGGTTGAGCTTCAGTACTCAGTAGTATGGGCAGCTTGGTAAAGAGCAGTATGAGCCTGATATTTGGATGTGTAAGTAGAATTAATTACTAGAAATATCATCTACAAGCATAATTTTAAAAACAGAGAAAACATAATTAGGAAGGGTTATTATTGAATAAATCTGTAGCTTCTCTCTTTGGAGTCATAGGTGATTCCTAAGGAGAATTATTAGCAAGTACATTGTCATCTGGGAATATAATACAAGGAGAAACTTAAAAAGCCATCAAATCTGTGTATCTTGGGAATAAAGCAGTGTAAGCAAGGGTAGTATAAAGTGGATATGGGGAATATTGCTGATTATTGTCAATTTCTGAGAAATGCATCCAACTTTCAGAGACTGTCTGAAGTCACAGAATACATTTTAAGGACCTGAGCAAACAGACCACAGACAATAAGATAATTCAGTCAATAAAGAGGATGTGGTACTGATACTTTTATAACACACAATAAGCATTAGTTGATGACAGGATCAGTGCAGAGACATCTGCAGGAAGAGAAGCAATGGTGTTCATATTTATGTGCTATGTGCGAGACACATGTTTTAATTTACAATCACATCTCTAAATTTTAAGCTTTGCTATAAATATTCTGAGTCCTAACACATTCCAGCAAGATACGTGTTTTTATAGTGGGTGTATGGGCTGGTGTTTTTTTTTTAAGTGTTTTAATCTAAATAGTGCTTCTTACATGATCGCATAAAGGCATAGGTAGAGGATGTACACAGCGGTCATAAGTAGCTAGTTGTTTTTTTTTTTCTGGTGCTGTGACAAAGCAACCCAGAGAAGGACTTGTTTTTGATTGTGGTTTAAGAGGATAATGTCACAGCAGGGAAGCCGTAGTGTAGCTAGGAGGACAGTCATACTTCATTTGCATTCAGGAAGCAGAGAGAAAGAGAGAGAGAGAGAGAGAGAGAGAGAGAGAGAGAGAGAGAGAGAGAGAGAGAGAGAGAGAGAGAGAGAGAGAGAGAGAAAGAGACGAGTGCCCTTTTAGCTCTTCCCTAGTTTCCTTCAGCCCAGGACGTTAGCACGTGGGATAGTGATGTATACATTCATGGTGGGTCTTCCCGTTCCAGTTAAATCTCTTCAGGAACTCCTTCACAGACATAGTTGGAGGTATATCCTCTAGATAATGCTCAATCCCATCAAGATGACAAGATTAACTATTGCAGCTGTGAAACCCTTGAGCACCTTATTGTGTGATTCGTCATACCTGTGTCTCACATAGGTTGATTGGAGATATCAGTCATGGGCTTCTATTAGTCTGACTTCAAGCAGGTCTTCAGTGGTTCTGCTGGCTCTGCCTCCCGAATCCTCCCCCTGATGCTGACAGCCTCCTTTGTCTCCACATGCTGCAAATTTTTGAACTTACGATCCTGAAATACACGTATTTTCTAATTGCTTCGAGTTCTTAGTGATAATAACCAGCCAAAGTAGAGCAGGTGCCGATTGCTTTATTTTGAATATCATAATAGATGCTAATCCCATCAACTTGAGGAGTGAAATGTATTTTGAGTATGTACTTGTTTTTATTCAAAGTCACAGACGTAAGACGTGAATCCAAACTTCCCACCTTCAGTCATTTCTTTTTTCCCTAGCACACAATCTGTCTTATCCTGGGTATTTCTTAGGTGCCCATGTGTATAGATAACTACTTTTCCTTGGTCATGTTCATGAGGCAGGGAGAGAGATTTGTAAATTGTATTTCTGCTAATCACAAGGTCAGAACACTTTTGAAAAGTGGGACAAGTTTCTTTTATTAAGAATAAGCAATTTATACATGCCGTTTATTATGGACAGAGGGATGGATGCTGTGGGTCCCCCTGGCTCCAAATCACAATTGTGTTATGAGAAAGTCACTTGCATTCTCAGACGTTCTGTGGCCCGATTTCTACCGCACGCTGGCATGAGCATCACCTAAAACCATGGCAATCAAATGCCTCTTGTGAATGACCCTCTTCAAGTGCTGGCCTCCTTGTCTCTTCTGTTTTCTTTTCTCGAGTCTTTCTTGTCTTCTCCAGTAAAGGTAACCACTTCTCCTGCACACACTATGATTCCACCTTGAGTGGTGCTGATTTTAATTGTTCCTCCCTGTGTGGTTGCTGTCTAGCTTCCTGCTCAATTAAAATGGTTGCAGCTGCCTTTCCCCTTGTTTCTTCTAAGCAGAAACACTCGTGTGGCCAGAGTTGAGCCTGCACAGCCCAGGGAAAATCCAGGCAGTGAAGGCTCCCCCCATTGCCTCCTTCAACTCCCCTATCTGAGACAGGTCTTCATGTCCATGCCTGCCTGGCGCCCTGAGCGACCCGAATGGATGCCTTTGTACACAGTGTAGCATCTCTCTGCTTACCGCCGACGGAGCCAGCAGCCTCATTGCTCTTCCTGTCTGTGCTAGTCTCCCTAAGCAGACACCTGTTAACCTTGGCGGTGACTCTTGCAGCTGCAGCAGCGGCCACCATGAGGCGTACTTCAGCCTTTGCATTGCCGGCTCTGCTGAAGAGGAAAGGCAATCCAAGCCAGAAAACCTTCAGCCACAAACTCGTTTTTAATAATATTCATTGAGGCCAGTAACTTTTGTCTTGCACAGTCTCTTAAGCCAGGTTTGACATATTTTGGAAAACTGAACGACAGTGGTATTGCTTGAATAGCCCTATCTCAGAATCGGTGAAATTTAAAGTTGCGCTCTCAGGGCAACTAAGGGCACCTGGGGCGGCACTGTGCAGTCTGTCCCAGAAGTCAAGTGCAGCGGAGAAGTGTCAGGGGTTGTTGAGATGCTCACTTTCCTCTTATGAAGGGGCTGCAGTGTGCTGGGCATTGAAAAAAAATCACACTTTAACTCTGTCTCCAAAGGATAGGCCAGGTGAGCGAATAAATAGCTCATGAGGGAAAGAGGCTTTCATTTCCAGAGGCATGATGACAAGACAGTGTAACACTTCTCTCACTGTTCTGGAGGCTGCAAGGCCAAAGTCTAAGGAGCCAGCATAACTGTACTCCATCTCCAAAGCTCCTCACATTGTCCAGTAGCTACAGGCATGGCTTGAGCTGTGGCTGCGACATTCCCATCTCTCCCTTCTTGTTTTCATACAGCATTCTACAGTGACATTCGCCACTGGATTTAGGTATCATCCTGCTGATCGTGGAAGGATCCCATTTCAATCTCTGTGATTTAATTTCATTATCTGGCGATTTTTTCCAAATAAAATCATATTTTCAGGTACAAGGATGTAGACATATGTTTAAGGGAGACTTCAACAGGCAGTTGGGGATCCGTGGAGGAAGACTCTTAAATAGAGTGAAGGGGGATGTCTGTAAAGACAGTGCATGGATGCAGAGGCATGAGCTTGTCTGAGGAATGAGCATTTAATGGGAGGAGTGGAAAGTAGGCATTATATAAAATTCACAGAACTGTTGCTCATCTACAGACACAAAGGCAAGCTGCATTCATTGAAAAGGAAAGACAAAAGGAGATCGTAAATATACCATACATCCAGAACCCATGGGTTTGCCAGGCACTGTGTGGCCAGCCACTGGGACCCCTTTGGGATGCCCCAAGCCCATGAACACAGCAATTTCCTGGCAGTGAGTAATGCTTGCTCTCCAGGAGTCTCATCATGTCTTCACACCCCTCGCCTTCTAGTCCCTTCCCCTCTGTCCACCAGTCATCTGTTTAAAAGAACAGGAGGGAAGCCACTCTCTCCCCTCCTGGGGATTCCAGTATGTCTGGTCTGATTGGGATCCTGTGTACTCACCACTGTGTTTCCTGTATCCAGTCATCACTCTCCATTTGATGGTTACGTGGTCTTTACTTCTGGATCCCAGCAGGCGGCTCTTTTAAAGAGATTTCCATTTGCTGTTCATGGACTTAAGGCCTTCCCAGCAGCGCCTGAACCTGTGGAAAAGACAGCGGGTAACTTTTGAGGCTGTTTGGCTTAGTTTCATGGTTTTTCTACTAGGATGAGGCTTTGCTTATTTGTATGTAACTTCCACGGGCAACCCAGCAGCTGAGCGGTTTCATTTGCTTCAAAAGACAATGGCAAATTTCAAAGACCAGGGTAGTAAATCACCAATCACTTGGTCTCACAGCAACTGTGTGTGTGTGCGTGTGGTGTGTGTTTGTGTGTGTGCACATGTGTGTTTGTGAGTGTGTGTGTGTGTGTGTGTGTGTGTGTGTATGTGGTGGACTTAAAAAGTCTGTCAAGACAACACCAGCTCCTTTCTTGTGTTCTACCCTGCAGGACTAACAGAGGATTTGCCTTAGATGATAAGGAATGGGTCCCCTGGCTGACATTGTGTCACTGTCACAACTCCATGGCTCCCATGAGTGTGCAGAGATAGGAAAATGCTAAATTCACCACACATTTGGGCTTTGAAATAGAGCTACTTTCCTCTTTTTTCGGTTTCAAAATGTATTTCTCATCCAAATTAAAATGATCTCAATAATTAGATAAAATTGAGGTAGATAACTGAGATAAGTTTATTTTATGTCTTTCTAACCAGTTGCATCTTAGAATATGTGAAGGACCCCCATGCCCTCCCCAGCCTACCTTTTCTTTGGGATTGAGCCTGAATTCTTAGACAGTCATTTTATTAGGGACACAAGAGCTGAGCAGAATTGTACCCTGCTTTCTTTGTGTTTGCTCTTTGTAGCTTGTTTCTTCTAAAACTATCTGTGAAAAGATAACAATTACCAGGTCAACATAAATCTTCCCTAATCAGCTTTCAAGAAAGCCAATGAAATAGTTTTCTATTTAATGTATCGTGGAGTATTGTCAAAAGAATGTTGGAAGGTGACTTTGGAAGTGACATATACTCTCATTAATGATGGCTATGACCTTCAGAAGCATTTTGTGAAGATGTACTTCAATTGCTTCTGTTTAGCCAGCTATTCTTAGCTCTATAATTTTTGATCAAGTCACTTAGCTTTGGCCCTTTCTCATGACAGTGCAATTAAGCTTAAGTCTCCCTTTCTTCCTATTGTGCCAGAAGAAAAGACTTTGTCATATCATCTCAACCGTAGCTTGTGGGTGAATAGCTGTGAAGCATTACTGGAGCTGTAAGGGTAACATGAGAAATATTATCATAGTGGCATTGCACAAAGTAAGAACAACAGAATAGGAGATTTGACTCAGATACCTTTCTCCAAGTCAAACTCCAAAATTCCATCACTAAGCCACTTTATTTTTCTTCTACGGGAGACTGGGATTGGAGGATTTTTGAACTTTCAGTATGTAGTTGTTTTCATCTTATTTTTTCTCTCCCATGCAATGGAGGATTGAAGATTTGCCCTTATGCAAAATATGAGAAATTCTAGTGTAACTCTGCATGAAAACGCAGCCAAGACAAATTGCAGGACTAGTGATCAGGAGACAACAATGCCTGTTCAGCCCTTCATCCAGATCCAACTGAGCCTGCACAATTTGGAAGCCCTGCAGATTTTAGCTGACACAGGAACATTCACAGCTATTCAGCAGCAGGGGAGAGGATCTGAAATTTAACATATAATTTTTTGATGGGATTTAACAGGAGTATAAGCATTAATTGGAGGTAAAAATACCGGTGTTCTCTGCTAATGTCATATGCAATTATAGTCTTGTGTCCATCTCACAGGAAGGGACAAGGTCATTGTTAAAGCAGAGCAAAACACACCTAAACAAATGAGTCACAACAAATAGCACAATTCACACAACAGACATGGTTATGTTTTTCTGGCTAAAAAAAAAGGTATATACAAATTAGAAACCATAGGTTGGGAAACATAATTTAGCAGGTGCTTCTTCAAGGACATAAAAGGTCATTGGGGAAACTAAATGCACGACAAATTTTTTGAAATATTTGCTTTTAAATATGAGTTCTGAAAAGCTTATAACTGTGTCTGTTCAGTGCACAGTTTAAAAAAAGTGGATTGGCAGTGTGGACAGTAGCAGGAAGTTACCTGTGATGACATCCTCTTTCTCTCTGTGACTGTCCAACTTTAACTGTGCTTTCTGGGGACAAAATGATTTTCATAAATAGTTAGTAGACCTTTTATTTCCAATTGATATACCAATATACACGTATGGCAGTAGGCCATTAAAATATATTTTCACTTCTACTTAGAATTCACCTGAACTATCCAGCGTGCTTCTGTCTGATATGTACAGTAAGACTGAAATGCCGAATAGGAAGCCGTAAATTATATATGTGGATTTTTGAGTTAGGAACTTAGACAGCAATAATTTATTGTCATTTTCTTTAAAAATACTGATGCAAAGAAAATGAAAATGTGTTGTAAGGTGTGTCATCCATTAAGATTCTCCTGGCATGTTTGAAAAAAAAAACTAATGTGTATGTTTTCAGGTGCCACAATCATGAGACAATGACTTGTAGTTGAACTTTGATTTCCATAATTTAAATTTAACATTGTTCTAAGATGGAAGACATGATTTCATCTGTGCATTGGTCTTAGTTGATAGATACTGGATGATAAATTTAAGTTGAAATAATTTTTCTAATTCTGATTATTGTCTATTTTCTGGATGTGAAGAGTAATCAAAGACCCAGACGTGTGGCCTAGCAGAGTAGCTTCTTAGGAGGAGATCACGTTGATGAGGATCTTATCACTATTTATTCCAGTACTAGATTAATGGGCAGATAGTAGTAATAAACCAAGTAAGATCTGCCAGGTTCAGCGAATGCTGTTAGAATCTCTTGAATCATTGGGGGTTGGAAAACATGATGCACAACTTGAGATGAAATGAGGACCGTCCAGGGGACATACCAAGGTATGAAAGCACTTTTACTTTGCTCATCACCAGTCACTTTTCGTCTCCCTCATAACATGTGTTCTCCCACATTTTGAGTCACAGAAAGGTTTTGTGTTTCAGAAGACGAAAAATTTGGAGAAAGAACAATACATTCATGCTACACAAGTACCGGAATATTTTGAGACATGGGCACCGACATTTCTGAAATACTCTGAGAGCATTGCTCATGAATCGACCTTTCCAGAAGGAAACGAAAAGCAGAAGGCCAAATTCTATAAGCCGTAGCTGCATCATGTGCCGTGGGAAGGGGTAGGAGAGACTAAGCCAACAGCTGAAAAAGTGTTTTTGTGTTTTTCCAAGGAGAAGAATATAGTGGCTGGAGAGACATCTCAGCAGTTGCAAGCACTAGCTGCTCTTTCGTGAAACTTGGGTTTAGATTCCCCAGCACCGTGCTGGCAGCTTACAGCCCCCTATAACTCCAGTTCTAGGGGATCTAACATCCTCCTCTGTTCTCTGGGGCACTGCGTGTGTGTTGTGCACAGACATAAATGCGGGCAAACCACACACATGCATAAAGTAAAAGTAAACAAATCTTTAAAAGGCAAGTATTAAGAAGGAAAGACATGTGTTAAACTCCTAACACCCACCTTCTTTCCAGGGCAGTAAAAACAGTGCAAAAATCGAAAAGACTCAAAATTACAATTCTTTGTACCTTCAGCAGTATGATTAAACAGAAATGTTACTGAAATCCAAGAAACAATCCAATGGATTTTAGATAGTTAGGTAAATTGTAAACTGCACTACTCAAAATATTATTAATTTCCCCTCAACTCCTCGTCCCTGAGAAGTGAATTGTCACTCAATGTAAAGATTTAGCAAAACAAACAAACAAAAACTATGATTGTAGTCTGCTTACGCTGAGTGCAATCCATTGATAATGTCTGTGGAAACAGAACCTCTTCTAGTTTAAAGGTTAAATGACTGCTTTAAACTAACCACTTCAGGAGCCAAGGGCCAAACTAACAAACCCATTGCCTGCATTATCTGACAAATGTTGAAAACACACCGAGTAACTTCCAAGAATTATTCATTTGAGAAAAAAAAAGTGGCTGTCTGGAAAATCAGGAAGAACAATTATCATCAGATAGCATCAATAACTACAGCTCATCACCATTGTTTCTCTGATGTCTTTTCCCTTATTGTTTTATTTTTTGGTTTTTCGAGACAGGGTTTCCCTGTACTGTTTTGGAGGCTCTCCTGGAACTCACTCTGTAGACCAAGCTGGCCTCGAACTCACAGAGATCCTCCTGCCTCTGCTTCCCGAGCGCTGGAATTAAAGGCGAGTGCCACCACTGCCTGTCTCTTTTCCCTATTTTATTTAAGAGAAAAACACTGCCAGTATGTAGGCATCTTAATCTTATTTGCTCTATGATCTGGAAAAGCGCTAAATGAAGCTGGTATGAAAAACAGCAGAGCTTAGGAATTTAACAAATGACTTAGGCAACGAGTGAGTCAAGGGCAGGTTTTCCCTCACTGAAGAGCCCCTTAGGCCAGAAGGATTGTTAGCCACAATGTCAGTTGTTGGGAAGCTCCCCGAGTTCTTGTCCATTCGCGACTTTCCATCTTCCACCTAAGCGTAGAAAGTGATGCTGCCCATGTTACTGCAGATAATGCGGGGTGTACAGAGCTTGCAGCTTAAAATCCCATTACTCATCATGTGTCTTCGTCATTGAATTTTAGTAATGGGCATGGACAATGGCATAACCAGAGAGCATGCCAGTAAACATAAAACAGCAACAACAAAAACAAGATTGGTCTGACTGTAGAGCAAGCTGGTAGCTAGTGGCATTTGAATTTTTTCATTGTCGTAGATGCTGCTCTATATGAGATGTAAGAGAATAGTTTACTGAAACCTGTTTGTTCAGAATGAGACAGTTTTTTAAAAAACTATTCCTTTCTCTTTGGCTGTTTATGAAATGGAAGGGAGGCCTACACCACAATGATCGTAGTGTGTTGAGGTGTCAGGTACTTGTTGTATCTTTTCTTTCCAAAGGATAAGGTAATTGCTTGTTTGCAGGGTTCGCGAACAATATGTATAAAAAATGAATTTCTTGAAAAGAAAGAATGAAGCAGTAGTGGCAGAATTATGATGAAGACTGAGTGAGCAGTGAGATACCCCGAGACAGTCCCGGGGAGCAGAACAAAACTCACAGGGTAAATCAAAGGTGAGAACTGGGATTGATTATTGATGCCTGCTGCCACGATGGGTACAGCCATCTTGAGGCATTCTCTCTCTTTCCTGTCCCAACATGTCTTGGGCTCTGTGTACTTCCAGAAAATGTATGCTTTCCTAGAATTCTGAAGAAGCAAGTTAAGCTTCTAAGCACAGAGAGATTATCTCCCCAGCAGCAAGAAATAGGCAAAAGGCTTCAATTTTATTCTTTGACCTTCAATATAACCCCTAAATGTAACTAAATTTTCTTAAATATGTGAATCAATTCAGCAATGAAACCCAATCCTTTTATTTAGTAATAATTCAGTTTTTCATTTCGGATCTCAGTGGCCTGTCATAGAGCCCTGATTGCAGTCATCACTCAGGGCTTATTACAATGTCCTCCTGCATGTCTAGGTCAGATTTCATAAATGACTTTTCTGTCATTTCTTTGTTTTGTGCTTTAGATATACCATTTTTTTAAATACTAAGGGGCTCCTTTTAATCTAGTGTTTTAAATATTTATATAATATTATATTATAATTTGTTTGTTATTCTGATGATTTTTATAACACAGGTACCAACTGTGTGAAACTACAGTAAAAAGTCAGAGTTTGACTTTTCCCCCTTGCCTATGGCAAAAGCCAGGCCAGCTATGTGCTTTCCAATGTTTTACTCTGGTGGCAGTGTAACAGTGCTTTCACTTCAATTCAGGTTTTTTTTTTTTTGTGATTAAGGAAAGATTTAAGATGAAACAGATATGTCCTCAACAACAGACAGACATGCACATGACTTTCCTAACTCATTAGGGGATCAGTTCTTCTGAACCAAGTGAAAGAATTTGTGGACTGGCTACCAAGTTTATACTTTTGGAGATTTTGTATTTTTATTAATAATAAGTTGAGCCATGAGGTAATAAATAAGCTTAATTTTAAACATATGTGGAACTGAAATGCCCACAATGAAAAAAATTAAAAATATAATTCAATTGATTTTTTTTCTTACTGAGGCAAAGACAGATCAATTATAAAGTCAGCTTTAGTTAGGAAATTAATCCATGGACAACTTCCAGGAAAATCCAACAGTCCCTTGTGAAATAGCAAATAGTTTAAGTGCCTGACATTCAATTGTTGGATACAAACAAGCAAATCTAAAATGAGGAGTGCTATTTTAGATATCATTATTTTGTCATTTAAAAGCAAAGAGTTGTACTTAGTTAACGATTGAATGCTGTGATGGGTTGTTTGGGAGAAAGTGATTTTTGATCTCATTGAGCCAGCTTGTTCTAGAAAGTTCAGCTAAGGTCAATTTCCATTCATTCTGTGTTTCCTGTGATTCAAGCACTTCATCAAGCCAAGGGAATAAAAGATGAATAAGAAATGTTTGTGCTCAAGAGGCTAATAGTTTTGTCAGGGAAATACAACTAACCACAGAGAGTTCTACATAGAAACAGGAAGAGGGAGCCCACAGGTGTCATGGGCTGAAGTACACACACCCCTTTCTTGTCTGGAGAATCAATCAAACTGGGTTGGGAAACCTGAGTCACACCTGGAGCTGAGGAAGGGTTAGGGCACATAGGTAGGGTACACACTGGGAAGGCTGTGAGCCAATAGCCACAGCTGAGGAGTGACAGCTCTTTGTTCTCATTACTTAAGCCCAAGAGATTAAGCAAAAGATGAGGTTAGACCCACAGGTGGAGTCAGGTCTGTGGCGGAGGACCTTGTTTAAAGTCTGGGACGGCGATAAAGTCAACAGAAACGTGTGACATGATCAGATCCCATTTGGGGAATATAAATACACATATCCCTCAGTAGTACATAGTCATTGTATTTTTCTTTAAGCCAGAACGTATTGCGTTTCTTCAGTTATTTACCTTTTTACTTTGTCCTTTAGAACTTTAGGTCTTGCAGAAAAGATAGATCAATCAATCAGTTATCAGAAATGAATCTGAAATGATAATGTATTTATACTAGGTGCTGAAGGACCTCTGAAATGCAGGAGAATGCTCTGCATAATGTCTCACTCAGTAAGTGACTGAGTGCATTAACATTTTATTACAACATGAGTGTTGAGTCAATCAAATCCTATAGATCATAATCATTACTTGATGGAAGACAATTACATGCCGATAACAGCTGAAGTTAGTTTTTACCTGAAGGTGACCTGCATGCTCAAGTTACAGTATGACTGACTTTTCCTCAACTCAGACAAACGCCTGTCTGCATACATGCTGGGAGATTTATCTTTGTCAACAATGTCCCATCAGACTTTTGAGGAGTTTCATCACTGTCAGACAAGAACCATTTGTAACACTGAATGAGTCCAACTTTGAAGCTGTACCTCATGTAATTCAGTTTTAGCCCAGATGGAAATGCACAGGAATGATGGCAGAGCCCTATTATAGGAAGTACAGGGAAATGGCAAGCAAGGAAGGAAAGACATCCCCCAAGGACATTCTGGAAGCAAATTGCCTGTAAAACGACTCAGTCCCTGGCTAGAAGCAAACTAAAACAGTAAATAGGTCATCTTCAGGTGTGGCAATTAAAGACAGAGCAATAGGAGCAATGCCACGTCTTGAAGAAATAGAAACAAAGCACTGTCATTACTGGGCTGATTGTGGACTACTCCAGTATGGAGACATTAAAATCTCAACATAATTGCATCTATTTAGGTCACTGTATTGAAAGGTTTCTCACATTTTCTGACAATTGTTTTGTCTGTAGAGTGTAAAGAATTCCTTTATTTAAGGCTGTTTTCAAATAAAGCATGACTTGGATTACTTCAAGTTTTGAGGGGTGTTTGGAGACCTGAATTAATTTTTAAAAGAATAAATTGACAGTGCTACATACATAATAGAAATAAGCCCTGTAAGAAGGGAAAGGAAGAAGGAAAGCATTTCTTTTTTTTTTTGTCTGTGATAATTTTGGGAAACTCTTAAAACATACAGCAAGAAATTAAGTAAAGAAAGCAAGAGTCAGTCACTAATCTGTGATGGGGGAAGTCCTGTGTATATGTCAATAAAGCACTGTTGGCCAATAGGGAAGCAAGATAGGTGGGACTAGGGGTCCAGGAGGACTCTGGGTAGGAGAAACACAGGGATTCAAGATGTAACCGCCATAGGGGTAAGAAGCCCAGAAACTTCTCTGGTAAGAGAAATACTTAGATTAGCAATTATGGGATAAATACTTAAGTAAGAGCTAGCCAGTAAGAAACAAGCAAGGGCAACAGCTTCATAATTAATACAGCATCTTGTGTGTTATTTGGGGACTACAACGCGGCAGAGCCCAGGTGACTGGTGGGGGAAAATCCAAAGCAGCTAGAAAGGAAAAGGCTTCTCTCTACAAATCTGACTAAAGGGGAAGGCCCGTTCAGACACCCTCTCTTTTATTGCTAGAAGTCTTAGCTGGGGTCATCCTTGTGGATTCCTGAGAAGGTCTCTAGCACCAGGCAGACTTCCCTAATGGTCATCATGAAACCTATATCCAGTAACTGGTGGAAGCAGATGCAGTGGCCCACAGCCAAGCACTGGGCTGAACTCCTGGAGTTCGGCTGAAGATAGGGAGGAGGGATCATATGAACAAGGGGACGATGGTGTCAAGATCATGATGGGGAAACCCACAGAGACAGCTGGCACGAGTTCGTGGAATCTCACACACTCAGGGTTGGACTGACAGCTGGGGAACCTGCATGGGACCTAACTAGGCCCTCTGAATGTGGGTGTCAGCTATGTGACTTGATAGGAAGGGGGTGCTGGCAGTGGCACCAGGACCTAACCCAGGGGCATGAAATGGCTTTTTGGAGCCCACTCCCTATGGTGGGAGACCTGGCTCAGCCTTGATATGGGCGGGAGGGGCTCTGTTCTGCCTCAACTTGGTATGCCAGACCTTGGACTCCCCAAGGAAAGCCTCGATCCCTCTGAGGAGAGGATGGGGGTGGCAAGGACAGAAAGTGAGGGTGGGAGAAGGGGAGGGAGGAGGAACTGGGGTTGGTATGTAAAATGCAAAATATTTTAAATAAAAATAGAAAGCAAGAGACAAATGATTGTCACAAGCTCATGGGTGCATGACAGCATGAGGTCTCCCCAATGTCTTGGGGTGTTCAGCTCCAGGGGTTGGAATCTCTGTGCCACTTCTGGCATTGACAATATTGAAATCTGGAACCGTGGTCAGTTGTCACGTAGCCTCAGTTTGGGGTTGGACTGTAATTCAGTTGTTTGGTTGCTTGAGGGCATTCACTGAGCCCCAGGTTTGAGTCCCATTATTGAATATACAAGAACACATGTAATCCTATCACTCCAGAACTAGAGCCATGAGGGTCAGACATTCAAGGTCCACCTCTGCTACACTGAAATTCAAGGCCAGCCTGGGATACAGGAGATCCTAGTGGAGGCAGAGAAGATCTGGGGAGATGGCTCAAGGGTTAAGGCACCTGCTGAGCTGGAACCTTAGGACCTGTTATCTAAGGGCTTAGAGGGGAGGATGGGAGGTAGAGACAGGATAATTTGTGACATGCTAGAGTAAACTACCCTGACATATATGGTAGTGAACAGAAAGTAAACCTATATCAAACTGTAGGAGGTGATGACCAACCCCTGAGGTTGTCTGCTGGCTCCATGCCCTCCTCATCCCATAGAACACACACATACACACACACACACACACACACACACACACACACAGAGAGAGAGAGAGAGAGACAGAGACAGAGACAGAGACAGAGACAGAGACAGAGAGACAGAGAAAACAGAAACAGAGAGGCACACAGGATTTTTTTAATTATAGGAATTAACCTAGGTATTTTCATATAACAGACATGACATGAATATCCCCTCCTTTTAAAATGTGTTTATTTAAATTAGAAACAAGTTTGTTTTACATGTCAATCCCAATTGCCTCTCCCACCCCTTCTCCTGTGCCCCCCACTAGCCCTCCTATCCCATCCCCTTTCTGCTCCCCTGGGAGGGTGAGGACTTCTATGGATGATCTTCAAAGTCTGTTGTATCAGTTGGGTCAGGACCTAGTCCTTCTCCTTGTGTCTAGGCTGAGAGAGTATCCCACTATGTGTAATGGGCTCTCGAAGTTCATTCGTATGCTAGGGATAAATACTGATCTACTACCAGAGACCCCATAGATTACCAAGGCCTCCTCCCTGACACCCAGGTTCAGGAGTCTGGATCAGCTATCAGTCTGGTTTCCCAGCTATCAGTCTGGGGTCCTTGAGCTCCCCTTTTTTCAGGTCAGCTGTTTCTATTGGTTTCACCAGCCCAGTCTTAATCCCTTTGCTCATCACTCCTCCCTCTCTGCAACTGGATTCCAGGAGTTCAGCTCAGTGTTTAACTGTGGGTGTCTGCTGCTTTCACCAGCTACTGCACGAAGGCGCTGGAATGGCATATAAGGTAGTCATCAATCTTATTACTGGGGAAGGACATTTAAGGTAGCCTCTCCACTATTGCTTAGATTGTTAGTTGGTGTCATCCTTGTAGATCTCTGGACATTTCTCTAGTGCCAGATTTCTCCTATAATGACTCCCTCTTTTATGATATATCTCATTCATTCTCCTCTATTCTTCCCCTGACTCAACCTTCCTGTTCCCTCATGTCCACCTCTCCCCTCCTCTTCTCCCCTTCTCTTTCTCCTAGTTCCCTCTCCCCTCCCCCCTGCTCCCAATTTGCTCAGGAGATCTTGTCCCTTTCTCCTTTTCTGGGGTGCCATGCATGTCTCTCTTAGGGTCCTCCTTGTTTCCTAGCTTCTCTAGTGGTGTGGATTGTGGGCTGGTTATCCTTTGCTCTATGTTTAGAATCCATAAATGAGTGAGTACATACCATGTTTGTCTTCTTGTGACTGGGTTACCTCACTCAGGATGGTTTCTTTTAGTGCCATCCATTTGCCTGCAAATTTCAAGATTCCATTGTCTTTTCCGCTGAATAGTACTCCATCTTGTAAATGTACCACATTTTCTCTATCCATTCTTCAGTTGAGGGTCACCTAGGTTGCTTCCAGGTTCTGGCTATTACAAATAATGCTACTATGAACATAGTTGAACAGATATTCTTGTTGTATGGATGGCTTTCTTTTGGGTATGTGCCTAAGACTAGAATTGCTGGATTTTGTGGTAGACTGATTCTCATTTTCCTGAGGAATCTCCATACTGATTTCCAAAGTGGCTGCACAAATTGGCACTCCCACCAGCAGTGGAGGAGTGTGCCCCTTTCTCTACATCTTCTCCATCATAAACTGTCCTTGGATTTTTGATTTTAACCATTCTGACAGGAGCAAGATGTTATCTCAGACTTGTTTTTATTTGCATTTCCCTGATGGCTAAGGATGTTGAGCACTTAAGTGTCTATCAGCCATTTTAGACTCCTCTATTGAGAATTCTCTATTTAGTTCTGTACCCCACTTTTTAACTGGATTATTTGGTGTTTTGGTACTTGCTTCTTGAGTTCTTTGTAAATTTTGGATATCAGCCCTCTGTCAGATATGGGGTTAGAGAATACCTTTTCCAATTCTGTGGGCTGCCTTCTATTGTTGCTGACTGTGTCCTTTGCCTTATAGAAGCTTCTCAGTTTCAGGAGGTCCCATGTATTAACTGTTGACCTCACTGTCTGTGCTACTGGTGTTATGTTCAGAAAGCTGTCTCCTGTACTAATTCATTCAAGGGTACTTCCCACTTTCTCTTCTAAGAGGTTCAGTGTGGCTGGATTTATGTTGATGTCTTTGATCCAATTGGTGTTAAGTTTTGTGCATGGTGATAGGTATGGATCTATCTGCAATCTTCTACATGCCAGCATTTAGTTATGCCACCAACATTTGTTGAAGATGCTTTCTTTTTTCCATTGTATAATTATAGCTTCTTTGTCAAAAATCAGTGTTAATTCCATTGGCCTTCCTGTCTATTTTTGTGCCAATACAAAGCTGTTTTCAGGACTATAGCTCTATAATAGAGCTTGAAGTCAGGGATGGTGATGCCTCTGGAAGTTCCTATTGTGCAGGGTTGTTTTGGCTATCCTGGGTCTTTTGTTTTTCCACATGAAGTTGATTATTTTTCTTTCACAGTCTGTGAAGAATTGTGCTGGTATTTTGATGGGGATTTCATTGAATCTCTAGATTGCTTTTGGTAAGATTTCCATTTTTAGTATGTTGATCCTACCTATCTAAGAGCATGGGAGATCTTTCCAATTCTGGTATCTTCTTTAATTTCTTTCTGTAAAGTCTCAAAATACAGGTCAGAAATGGGTTAGCATATTTAGCTGCAATTTATCTCCAGTGTTAGTAATGCTATATACAGAAATTTTAGTCTATGTTAGTCCTAAAGAGAAAAAGTTCTATACTATTACTGAGTTAACCAGACATGCCTAAGAAGATAGTTTTTTGAATACATAAATAAGTCTGTCATTTTTTACTTTGTTGTTGAGACTGTAAGCTTGCAGAAAGTTGGGCAGGGGTCTTATTGGCTGGCTTTTTTGGTTTGAACTTCTGCTACCTACACAGGGATAGAGAAAATGAATTTGGTGTGTGATGTTCACCTCAGTATAAAATGAATCCATTTTAGTTTTAGCAAATACATCACAGAGAGATCACTTTTAATGCACACTTCCTTGGAAGAGCTGGCAGTGTACCATTTTATCTTGCATTTTATTTTCCGGGGGAAAACCTGTGTGTGCTATGGAAATAGTAAGAATATTTTAACAACAGAAAGGAAACCAAGGAGAGCATTGAGCTATGTACAAATTGGTATTTTGTCTGTGTTCACTTATGTTTCTTTCCTCCTAAAAACAAATAATCCATTTCAGAGCCTCTGGCTGCCTGACCAAAGGGATTCATTATCTTATGATTATTATGAGAATTTGGACAGCTCCATAAATCCAGAAAGTGCAATGTGTCATAATACAACTGATCCCTAGGAACTGGGGGATGTTTTCTGTATATGGTGTGTGGCTATTAGCCACAGGACAATCATTTACAGTGGTCATTCAGAATCTACACGGGAATGACTGTAAGAAAAAATGAAATGGCTTCAGTTATTGTCCATTCACCCTACTGACTAAGAATGATATTGTTTTCAATATGTGACATTACCTAAATTGTGTTTAATATTCTTGCTTTATCTTTTATTTTATTATTTCAACGAAGAGTACAAAACAGGGATAAGAAAGTAAAATCCTAAATTTAAGACATGTTTCTAGTTTCCACTTAAGAAGAGTATCAGTTGGGATCATTATATTAGTACTTTCAAAAAACTATGGGTAGAGTACATGCTATTTTGATCAACTACAGTTTCAGATTTTATAATAAAATAGTTATCAGTTTTCAACACAATGTTAATAAGACAACTTCATAGAAAACAAGTGTTTGAATATTTCTTTGGAAAAGATTTAGAAAGGAAGGTAGACAAAATTTTAAAGAAGTAACAAAATATTTTACTTTAAAATTATAAAAGAATTAACAATTTCCTGTTTTACCTGTGACGTGGTCTGAACAGAAGCTATAACCGAATATAAGAATATTTTTCCTTCACACTTGTCTAACAAAATCTCATCTGTTGCTACCACCAAAAGGTAAACAAGAGTCACATTCTTCATCTTTGTAGCAATAGTTAGAGTTGCAAATTCATTTTTTCTATTATAAGTAATAATTTTTCTCATTAAAAGACAAAACCTAGGGTTGGAGGATTGTATCCCATATTCATAAGTATTATAATTCAAAAACTAACCAAGAAGGGGAATGTAGAGACCCCACACACACACACACACACACGGGGCTGGGATGGGGAGT
This sequence comes from Mesocricetus auratus, assembly GCF_017639785.1. Taxonomy (NCBI): domain Eukaryota; kingdom Metazoa; phylum Chordata; class Mammalia; order Rodentia; family Cricetidae; genus Mesocricetus; species Mesocricetus auratus. Next base: position 12,956,581 of record NW_024429212.1, on the reverse strand, counting down.
GGGGTAGGGGGTGGGTGGAGATAGAGACACAGGGAAAGGCATAGACATAGAGACACACAGACACACATCTAATTAAACTAGGTTGTAATTGAATTAAAGTTATGTATAAGTGTGGATCTTTGGTTAGAGGTCAGAGATCATTGCTAAATTGATGTGATTTAAATATCACTTGGATATCAATTATCATACTTACTAGTATTTTCCCCACTTCCATAAAATTGTATTACTTTATTATTATTAATTGTTTTAGTTTTTAGTTTAGTATAGTGTCCTCAACAAAGGCAAATAATACAATTAAAGAAAGTAGTTGGAAGGAGTCCCATATTCACACACATGCATGTTTATGTATAGTCTTGAGTATGTATAAATGTCTATTATGTTTGTATTTATCTACCCATCAACCTAAACATCTATCAATCTATTGATATATGAATCTTTTACCTTATCTTGTTATTTCAGCAATGTTTATCAGGTTGAATACCCAACAAAGAAAAAGACGACAAATTAAAATTGGAGCAAAAGAAGACAAACAAGCAGATCAAAATAATATAGTCAATTACTCAAGTTACTCAAAACTATAGGACTATCCCAAGAGATTTGCTTTTCTCATTAAAAAATAATAAAATATTGTGAAGCAATTAATAGTGTTCTTGGAAACAAGTTCCCGCAAGACCTCACAGTGTGATTTGCTGCATTCTTTCTGAGTAGACATCAGGTAGGCTGATGAGACCACTTCTTCCAAAGCAATTCTGCCACTGCTGAGTTGCCAATTGTCACAGTCTTGGCGGAGCTTTTGCTCACCATCACTGTTTTTGTTAAGATACCTGGAAGGGTGGGTAGACCATTCATTCTCTGAAAACATTCTTGACTGATTTCCGAGGAGCTGGTGTGTTTTCATGTAGCCTTGGCAGCAATGGGCTGTGCACACAGCTGCTCGGTGTTGTGAGCCTGAGTTAACCCACCATGGGTCCAGGAAGAAGGAAATTTATCCACGATTGCTTGAGATGATCTCATTATTGTGCTTTTAAGTAGGCCGATACTTGGCTTAAATGATTGTTTTAAATTTGTTGTAGTGGATAGACAAATAGGAGGCTGAAGTCCAGAGATTTTAATCTTTCCGTGGCAGGCATGGAAGAGTTTAAGCCTGGAAAGCCTTCTAGGCACATGTAAACTGATACTCCTCATGTCTAACTGAGCAGCTCAGTGCTACTTTGAAAATAGTTTAAAATGAATGCTAGTCTAACCAAATGTTACCTTGTTAAGCCGGGCCATTATTTATGATCTGTTTGAAAAGGGAATACCCACCAATACTTTCAATCTTAGACTATTTGATCTTTAATTCTTTTTGTTTGTAATTAGTTAGATAGCAGACTGATTCATATGTTCTGAACCTTCTCATTATAAATAATAAAAACATAGTAAGTATGTATAAAATATGATGTGGTAGTTTTATTTTCTTTGTAGTCAGGGCATGCTATACGCAACCAAATGAAATATCAGATTAAAAAAATCAAGTTTAAGAGAAAGGAAAGAGTATTGTTCTGAGCACTTAGGTTAGACACGAAATGTTCATACTAACGTGGGAAGTGGGAGAAGATGAGGAAGGCATATGCCACTCACTTGTTAGGAACGAGGTTCGAGCTCAAAGCACATGGAATGGGCTACCAATGATGCCTATCTACTAGGTCAAAGGTCAAACTACAAATATTCTGATATCTGCTTATGATTAGTCCACCATCCATTGGTTCAAAAATATTGTACACATGTGTGCTTATTAAAAATGAGATTCCTAGGCTCAAACTTGTGATCCTCTGGCCTCTGCCTCCTTCCGAAAATCCTGCTGGCATGTGCCACCTCAACCGGGTGCATGAACTGACATTTTGGTACCCATTCCCTGCGATGGGGTACCTTGCTCAACTTTGATACAGTGGGGGGGGGAGGTTGGTCCTGCCTCAACTTGAATGCCAGGCTTTGTTGATTCCCCATCGGAGGCCTTTATCCTTTATGAGGAGTGGATGCAGGTGGTGGGTTAGACAGGAGGGGGCAGTGTGGAACGGAGGGAAGGAGGGAGGGGAAACTGTGTTTGGTATGTAAAAGAAATAAAAAAATAAAATAAGATAAAAATGAGATTCCATTGTACTCACTGAGCATACACTCAGAAAAATAGTAGCAAGAATCATAAAAAACAAGTTTTATGACTGATCTTCGCTTATGTAAATAATAACCTGGACCTCACAAACTGTGTGTTTGTCATTTACTCGTGAGCAAAAGCATTTGTTAGGTCAGTGTACTAAGTTGCATGGCATGCTGGAGAACAGAGACAGAGGTCCTATCTTTGAGAGTTGTTGTCAGAAGATAGGCAGGAATAGGGGTGTAAGAGATTTCTATACTTCTCCTAAAGTAGAGATGCTGGGACTGTAAAACGGAAGTGATGGGAGAGTAAGTGGAGAATCTGAAAGGAATGGGTGTCCAGCCTGTTAGCACGGACACAATAGTACTGCACCTTTAGTAACTGAAAATAATGGAAGTATATTTTCTCATAGTCCAGGAGGCTGGAAATCTATGGTGGCATGATTGGTATCTGGTGAGACTTTCCTTTCTAGATTCCATGTGTTTATCTTGTCTTCACACGTCTGTCTTCTGAAAATGTGGAGTGGAGGGAGTTAGACAGACAGACACACAGGTAGGCAGGCAGATAGATGATGATAGTCCACAGATAATAAGTTATAGATAGTAGATGATGAAGAAATGGAAGACATATACATGATCGATAGATACATATAGATAATAGAAAGGATGACAGATGGGAGATGATAGGCAAATTTCAGATGACAGGTAGGTGATACATGACAGATGATAGATGACGAGGAGATGTAGATACACGTGACAGGGAAAAAAACAGGTCTGGAATGTTTTTTTTTTTACAAGAATACCATCCTTTATCTGATCTAGGACAAGTCTTCTCATCTTATTTAACCTTAACTCTTTCCTTAGAAAACACATCGCCAATTAGAGGATTCAATATACGGATTTGGGAAGACACAAATATTTAGCCCATAGTAGATTAGTAGGAAGGCACTTAAAGAAACAAAGAGCCGACAATGGTTTCACAGTTGCTACTTGAATGCAGTAAAGTGAGAAATATTTATTGCACTTGAAGTATGTAGATGATTGATGATTTTGGCACAATCAGCTTTTAATTGGAGTAAGAAGGGGAAAATCCAGATTTCCAGACTGAAACGGGCTGCATACACCCTGAGTAGAAACTTAAGAAGAGAGTTAATGAGCTGGCAATATTTAAACAATGTGGTTCTTAAAGGAAGCAGATATCCGAGTGTGGGGAAAAGGGAGAAAGGACACGCACAGGCTTTGTCTCTCTTTTTTTTTCTCATTATTTAATTTAATGGAACACCCTGAGCCAACTTGTACAAAGAAGAAGTCCTGGCAACCAGAGAGGGACTGAGAGTTCAAGGAGAATTCAGCCAAAGGTCACTCCAGGCTGGTCCCTCAAGGAGTTAAATGGATGCATTCCTTAGGAGAAAGGTGCCTATTCCGTTTCCACAAGAGGGAAGAAATAGAACATGGGTAAATTCCTCCTGGGGAATGTGAGAGCAATGTGAGGCAGTAGGGAATACAGTATGAGGAAGCTCAGATGGGCTTTCCAAGGGACAGCACTAAGTTTTGTTAAGGATAAATGATCATTTTATCAGGGTAATGAATGCAACTTAGAGAAAGCAGGCATAATTTAAAGATCATGAACTGATTATTAAAATAGTGGAGGTGGAGAAGACGTAGAGACGAGAAAATATGGAAGGGGAGACAGGGTAGAGAAAGGAAGAGAGACAGAGAGACACAGACAGACAGGGGCATTTTACTGATGTCTACATTGAGTCTGGAGCATTGACTGATGATAAATCACAGCTTGTACGATTTTATCCAGCAATATACAGAAACCAGATGGTTGCTAGATTAATGGCTGCCTTGAACTTTTCAAGTATGAGAGGGGGGCAAAGAAAAATAAGAGTCTACTCACAAGGAATTGACCAAAATGTGGGTTGTGGATTCCACCTCAAAGAGAAAAGGGGCTTATAATACAGGGGGAAAGAGGGAAAGAAATGGGAGATAAATATTTGAAGGTCTGCATGATATTGAGAAGCAGTTTGTTTTAAATTATTATTATTATTAATGAGCATACTTATAGTAGACGCTTTAAGGAGAAAAAATAGGGTGGTGGTTAAATCTTTGACAGTGAAGCCATTGTGGCATGGAGCAAATATTAAGTAGCCCTCAATGCAAATTCAGGTTGATCTATCTTCTAAACTAACAACTCTACAAGCATGGGGTAGAAGATGGCTGATAAACAATAGGTTTACTGTTGATTCAACTGGTAACATCTACATAACTTTTAGGAGATTTTAGATGTACACTTCCAAATTATGTTTTACATGTCAATTTATTAGTATTTTAAGGATTCGTTGACTCAATGGTCAACAAATCAAACTGGTGTGTTGGGAAGTGTCTGTGTTTTCAATTTAAGATGGATTATAAGCTTGTTTCAATCTGCTATCAGTATAGAACAGAAGAAAAATATATATACATGAGGCAGTTTAAAAAGTGTGCAGTCCAAGTGGTTCCCCTAGGATTTCCAGGAAGTTCTCAAGTGTCTTTCCCATCTGATGTCCTTGTTCTAAATATCCTTCCTTGACTTCCTTGGAATTTAGCTCTAGCTTAACTTTGGTGACCTGGATCAGAGAGTTGAAACACATATGCTGGTAAGAACTATTGTAGAAATGATCTGCTTTGACCTAAAAGAAAATGCCCTGTAGAGGTTTGGCAGCCACACGTGGGTAAGTGCCACCCTCCTGAGACTTCTGAACTCAGTGCTAATACCTGTCCCTATCAGAGCTATTCAGTTTCTTAGAAGAGTCACAAAAGTCTTCTCTGGCATTCAGTTGGATGAAATGTTTTAAAATGTATTAGTTTTTAGAAATCTCCATTTTTGTACTAATGACTTTGTATAAAAGCCATCTGTAGACTGAGACTGTAGCTCTTATCCTGGGCTTGATCTCAGCATGAGAGAAACCTTGTTTACTATTCTTTATACCACTTTCCCACTTGAATGTATAATGAGAATGAATGGTTCACCTCTATCCTTGCCAGGCTTTTAAAAACCCTCTAGAGCTATCTGCTGCAAGTGGGAGGAATCTTCTTCATGACCAATTGGCGCTCATCCCCTGGCAAGCTGAACAGACTTTGTCTTAATGCCTACTCTCACCTGTTAAGGCACATACTTCATTTCAGCACATGGACTCATGACCTTTTAAACTCACCGTGGTTCATATACTCCTTCAGCAGACCTAACTGCTGTGGAGAAATGAACTCCAAAATGTGCAAGAATTTGATGAAACAGAAGCTGTTGAGGGAAGAATGGAATGTTTTCTTTTCAGAAAACAGTATTTCAAATATACGTGTGAATTAACAAGCTGTTAATAAATCCATGTTTAAATACATAATGGTAGTATTATATTGTGCTGAGCACAATAAACATGGGCATGGTTTTATATTTCTAGTCTTAGAGGCAGCACTATAGATAGCACTGGAGGTAATACCTGTGTGTCTAACTCATCTCCATTGTCAGGATTATGAACCACTATTTTCCCATTGCTTTCGTTGTGGAATGGAAGATCTCTTGGAGGTCCACACAGGAAAGCAATTGCATCAGGTGTCATAAAGTTTCCCTAAGTTACAACGTTTGACCAAATCATAATTTGGAGGCACAGATTATTGTTTTCAAAACAGTATTTGAGTCTGTTTTCAAAGGCAGGAACTACTGATACACATAGTGCCTGAAAGGGCCTTGTTTATCTTGTTTATCATAGATTTTACTGAATTAGTATTGGTAACAGTATGACAGCTGAGCAAGACCTATATATTGATGATAGCCAAAGTTAATGATCAATATAAACAAACTCAATCTCCATAATATGAGAAACCAACCCTGTCACAAATACTTTACTTTCCAGCAATTACTTCTGACAATGAAGTAAAATTAAAGTGTAGTAGAAATTCTCTCCAATGCCTAGGAGTATTGGATGGATTACAGAAACATACTTGAAAGTGAATAGAAGACTTTCTAAGTATGTGTATGAATAGATTTGTAAATATGTAATAGGAATACTAGCAAGGGCCAGCAATTAAGATGGCTTCAAGCTGATGGGAAAGCCAGATCTGATGTCTCAGCTGTACTGCATTGTGTCTACAGACAGCAGACAGATCCTGCAAGAAGGGAGAAAACAGTGTGGATTCTCTAACTCAGAAATGAAGTACATGCTACATGGAGCAATAACTCTTAAAAGCAGTCAAATATGAAATAGAAGGAGGCCCAGGGATAGGAGACTAACACAACTCAAACACACACACACACACACACACACACACACACACACAATGGTGGATTCAAATTAGGAACAATGTCTTAAATGGAGAAACACAATAAAGTTAAAAGGGAAATGCTATTAATAGAGGTTTCCTCATGAAGCCATTTTGGGACAAGCATTGGACTTCCACATAAGCCCTGCCCTTGACGGGCATGGGACAATCTTGGTTTATGGCCATTGTCTTGAAATATCATCAAGTGTGTACTCTTGGATTCTAAAATAAGTAAATAAGTATTCCTCTTTGGAAAATACATAGAGAGAACAAGGGCGGTTGAAGGCGTGTCTATAGTATGCAGGGATTTTAATGCTAATGGTGGCGCAATGGAGCTCTGTTTTCTCTTCTGAGAATTTCACACATGCATATAATGTGTTTTGATCAAATCTATCTCTTACTCCTTCCATCCCAGTTCCTTCTCTACTCCTCCCCACATATTTTTCTTCCAGGTTTATTTGACTTTTTCTTTCATTTTTATATACCCACGTAGTACTGCCTATGTGTGCCAGAGTGGAGGAATGTGGGTAGCCTCCTGGTGGCCGAATGCATGAAGAAAACTCACTCTCCCATCCTCAGCAACCCGCAGTCATGGATAGCCTTTCAGACAGGACTGGACATGCTGAGCACCTGCCCTGCTCAAGTGGGGTTAGCGGCTGATTTGACCTTGAGGTCTTGTCCATGCAGTCAAAGTTTCTGGGAGTTCATATCTGTGATGACCCTGTTACGTACAGAGAACACTGTTTCTAAGTGGACATCTACTACTTCTGCTCATGACAGCCTTTTTTTCCTCATCTTCCATGATGATCGCTGCGCCTTGTGGGGAAAGATAAGGTGATTTAGGAAAAGGTTTACCTCCTTGTAAGTCGAAACTCAAAATCTTAAGCCAGGCAGCTGAACCAGACCCAGGCTTTATGGTAGTAATTTACAAAAGATAGTCAAGTCTCTGGATCTGAGTTTTTCAGCATTCATTGTGAGTTGAAATGTTACCTACTAAAAGAGTAGAGTGGTCACTGATGGGTATGCAGGATGCTGAGATCTGCAGGTATAGACTTATGCTTAGAGGCAGCTGAATATAAGCAATGGAGTCATTAGTAAAGTGCTAAGAAAGGTAGAAGCCATATGAACTAAAAATCATTATACTAAAATTCACATTAGGATAAATGAAAGGAAAATGGCTTCGAGAACACACACACACACACATACACAGAAACTTACATGGGTTTGTCTGGTCTTTCTTTCCTTTATGTGTCTCTTTTTTTTGTTCTCTAAATGAATAGCTGAACCAAAATGTTAGATGGGGCTGATAGTGAAATTAAAAATCTAGATCCAAAAATATACATATATATTTTCTTAATTAAGGATTTATCTTTTAGAAGACCTAGTCCTGAATTCGTTATTGACCACAAATTGTAACAAATAGAATAGAGTCAAATCATGTTTTCTTGAGTCATTAACTTAGAACTACAAGGTTGAAAGGTAGTCATAATATTAAGGAGATTGGATATTTGCAATGGAAGAAAATGTTGGTAGGGATGACCTATTATTATCAAAGCAGAATCATAAACTAAAATATTATGAGACAGTACAATGCAAAGAATCTCCCAGTCAAGGAATGAATGTAATCTTGCCAGAGAAAAAGAAAAATGAGAGACACCTAATCCTGCTAATCTTCTTGTTTGGTCAGTTAGATAGGAGCTTGGGTGGAAGGAAAGATTTGTAGAGTAACTTAGCAGTCCTGGCCAGCGTGCTGAATGGAAATCTGATCAAATTACTCAGGCTAAAATCCATGAAAAGAATTTCACACCGTGTCTGGCTAAGAAAACAGCTTTATCAAGTGCATGATCTTCAGTGTGCCAAGGTTGTTTTTTCTTCCCTCCTTCCACTGGCTTGCTTCAGTGAGCATGCTACCTAGGAAAGTTCAGGGCATTGTTGATGAGGGTAGCTCCAGTGGAAGACAAACAAGGCTGGTGTTAATGTACTGAGCGCTAAGTCTGGGAAGACACTGAAAGCCTGTGCTTGGCAGTAAGTTAGTGTATTTCAAAAAGTGCATTTCTGTTTATTTTCCCACAGTTGCTTTAACTTTCATCATTTTACTTCTCTTTAAAATGTTAAGGCCAATATATAAATTCATGAACATCTAAAGTCTAAAGTACCCTTGAGTAGAAAATATATATTTGAACATATGTATTTTTTTCCTCCTAGGGATGGAGTCAATAACTGTTTTTAGGTTTATGATCTTAAAATGAACTATTTTAAACACAATTTGGGGAAGTGTTTTCTTAAGCAGGGCGTGGGCTAAGTGATTGTCTAATTTTCTACCTTGGGGTTTAGGATTGCCCCACTGTATGATACCCAAGTCTTTTCCCAACTCCTGCAGTAGGGAACTTTGTGTTGGAGAGAGCCCATTAATTTTAAACTTTAAATCCAAGGATGGTAGAAGGGTGAGTTAATGATAAGGAAAGTTTCCTGAATTCAAGTAAGATCCTGTCTAGGCAGCACCAGGACAATTTCTGTACTTTGTAGGGCTGACTTTCAAGCAGACCCCTTTTCATATTTTGCATAGGTGTAGTAGTGTGGAATCAAGTCAAGGATGTGGTTTAACACTATTCCCAAGAATAAGTCTAGGAGGAAGAAGGTTACCGTAACTTTTCTAAAATATTGTATGGGCAGGCAGAATGGTGAAATGGGTTCTTATTTTTAAATAATGTTTTCACATATTTGAGTATGGTATAAATATTTGTATGCATGTTTCAGTGAGTGTGGACATACATATGCACTTGTGAATGTACAGGCCAGAAGTTGATCTTTGTTATCTTTCTAGATCAGAGATTCTCAACCCTTTGGCAGGGCAGGGCACGTGTCACATATCAGATATCCTGGATATTAGATATTTACATTACTATTCCTAACAGTATGCAAATCCTAGTTATGAAGTAGTAACAAAATCATTTTATAGCTGGGGATCATCACACTATAAGGAACTGTATTAAAGGGTCACAGCATTAATAAAGTTGAGATGCACTTTTCTAGATCAATCTTTACATTTTAGGCAGGGTCTCTCACTTGTATCCATAGCTCATCAGTTTGCTTAGTTTACCAACTAGCATGTTCAGTGAATCTCCTGTTTAGACCTCTGAGATTGCAGGCAGGCCAGCATGCCCACTAAGCATTTTGATGGGGACCTGAACACTTAATGTCTCCCACTATCATGGCAAATGCTTTACCTGATGAGCTATATATTAGCTGCACTGTGTCCATCTTCTAGATGACAACAGTTGAGGAATGTGCGCTACAGTTTTTGTGGCCAGAGACTCTGGCAAGCAGGGCGGGAACTGTGGAACACACTGGATCAAAAAAAAAAAAACTGGCAGCAAAGAAAAGTTTAATGTGCTTATGGTAATAAAGAATGCTAGCTTACCAAAGACAAGAAGAAACAAAACAAACCTAACAAGCCAACAAAAATGGCTGTCTTCTAATTTTCATAATAGCAAAGTGGCAATAATCATTGAGAAAAAAAGGCATAATACACACTCTTCCAAGACTAAAAACAAAACATGTTCTCTTTCGCCAATCATTTCCTTCTACCACCAAGGAAGCTAAAACAAAGAAACTAACACACAAACAGATTGGTTTAAAAGTAAGGATCAGTGTTTTTTCACTTTTAGTTGGACTATCCATTTATTATTAGGACTATCCATTAGTTGTTGTAACTGATCTGTTATATTGCTAGGTTGTAAATGTATTCTGGATGTTAGGTCTCTATTAAATGTATGATATGTAAATTATTTCTCTCTCATTTAGGTTTTATTTACACTTTGCTAGCAATTCTTATTGTGCATGTATGCACGTACACATTGGAGTGCATATGTGCATGTACAAATGTGGGTATAAATGCCTGTGTGTGCTCATGTGAGTGGAAGTCAGAGGTCAACCAAATCTGCTGTTGCTGTTATGTGGTCTCTGTTTACTTTGTAAAGGCGGTATCTCTCTCCGACCTAAGGCTACCCAGCAAGCCCTGGGGATCCTCTTGGGTTCACTTCCCGCTTAGGGAGGCAAGTGTACAGTACCACTCCTGGCACTAACCATGTGTGCTGGCTATTGAATTCAGTCCAATTATTTACTTCCTTTGCTCTGTGTTCTTGATGTCACATTTCTGTAATGTCAGCCGAACCTATGGTCATGAGACTTATGGATTATTCCAGAATAATTCATTAACAAGGCAATTTTTTGTCCTTGTCTTGATCATTACCAAATGGCAATCGACACAGACATCAGGGTTAGTTTTGAGATTCTTATTCTTCATTCATTCTTAATATGGTACCATATAGCATCTGTATTATAAATTCATCTGTGTTTTGAAATAAAAAAGAATGTGTCCTGTGACTTCTCACTTTTCTTTCAAGATTGTTTTGGGAGTTCTCAGTTTTTGGTATTTTTATGTGAATTTTAGAACCAGCTTGTCAATTTAATAGACAATTATCTATGACTAAGTTAAAATCATATTGAAACTTCAGCTCATTTGGGGTGTCACATGTTTTTCAGTAGTATTAAATCTTTTCACACATTAACTGCAGTTGTATTCCTAATTATTTACAGTGCACAGGTCTAGTCATGCTATTGTTGAGTGTACTCCTAAACATGCTAATTCTGTCATAAAGGAGAGCTTTCTGAATTCCATTCATGCTGCTGTATCTAAAACTGTTGATTTGATTTCTGTTTACTGATCTTGAAGCCTTTACTATTGTTTAGTTTGAGCCTGGCGTTGGTGGCACATGCTTTTAATCCCAGCACTCAGGAGGCAGAGGCATGCGCATCTCTGTGAGTTTGAGGCCAGCATGGACAGATTACAAAGCTACACAGAGAAACCCTATCTAGAACCACCCTCCCCCAACTTTTAGTTTTTTCCTTAACTCAATACCATTATGTACTTTTTTATTAGTTAATTTTCTGTGGTAGGACTTGAACACAAGGACTAAAGCATATGGTTACTACACCACTAAGCTACACACTTAAGTCTTTTTTCTGCTTTGGTTTCTGATCTTCAACTCTGCTCAAATCTCTCCTCTGGATTTCTAGCAAGTTTATGTTGTCCTTGTTATTTTACATTCCTGAGAGATATGGTTCTGTTTTTTCTCATAGCACCTACCTAGCCTTTAGTGGTTTTTTAATATTCTCTGAGATCTTTCTGAGGGTATTAATTACAGTCATCTTAACTTTTCCTGTTGCTTCTCATTTTTTAGAGTGGCTATCCATTGTGTTTCTCTAATGTTTTGTTTTCTTATTTATGATTATACTTCCAATGAGACTTTGATTTAAATGAAGTTAATAGCTAGAAGTGTATTTCCTCATGCTAGAGGATAACTGCTTTGCTTGTCAGTGAAGGCAGCTTTAGATTATAGGTAAGAAAACAGAGTGATATGCCATTCCAGTGTTAGCACTGGTGCTGTCTCACGTGTTATTACCTGTCCCACATGTCACCCCCTTTGTTATATGCACCACTTTACTGAATGTGACCTACTCTTGGCTCCACTATCTCAGCTGCCAGAATTATTTTAAGAGCCATTTATAAAACGCATTACTGTTTATGTTGTTTGTATTGCATTCATAGAGACAATAGGTTCTTCATTTCCTCATTTACTTGTGTTTCACTGATGCTAGTCTCATCTCTTGTATTTCTTCCAGAAATGGCTTGCATTTGTAGTCTGCTAGTCACATATTACTTAAGATCCCAGAACTATTAGGAGTTTATTGTTATCTTCATTGTATATGTCATAAGTTATAGACGCTATTTTAATATAAATATTATTTTATTCATACAACACATGTATATGAATACATATGAATGTGTGTATTTTTTCTATCATAGAACGTAGGTTTTAGATGAAGAACAAAGCATATTTATTTCTTTTATCATTTAAAATGATGCTTTTCTTTATCACTGAAGTGGAAATGGCAAGTTGGTCAATTTGTAATCAAATTTATCTTAAAAGTTACTTCCTATATAAAACAAGAAATCTCCTTGAAAATCATATTAGAATATTCTTATCAGAAAACATTAAATCAACCTGTCTGCTTTTCAGTGATGGATGTTTAGGCTCTTCTGGTTTCACAGACCTCAAAAATGTTTATTTTCAAACACTTCAAATAAGGGAAGGAGAGAGAGAGAGAGAGAGAGAGAGAGAGAGAGAGAGAGAGAGAGAGAGAGAGAGAGAGAGAGAGAGAGAGAGGTGGGGGTGGGGGGAGAGAGAGAGAACCTGATACAAATGTTCCCTTCAATGTATATCTTTATCTGCTGCTTTTTTATGGGATATTTTTTAATTGACCTTATAATTTCAGTTTGACTCTTTCTGCTACAGTAAGTGATAGTTTAAAATAAGCCTTTATAAGAATCATAGGCTGTCCAGCTAAGAGGTTCTGAGTGACAACCTACAGTGACACCTGGTCTAAACAGGTTGACAAACGTCAAGAATTCAGTCAACTTGTTTTCCTTTGTGAACACTCTGTTCCTCCGTAATGAAGTCACCAGTGTGAAATATCCATACATCCCACATCTGCTGTCATCTTCCTTTCTTTTGTTACTCAGAGATGGTGGTGAACGTACAAACCAATAGTCTAGGATGAGGAGTCCTCCCTTCCTCGTTCCCCTTTTGTGTGTGTGTGGGGGGAGTGCTCCCCAGGGGTAAACTGTTGTCCTCGTTCCCCTTTTGTGTGTGTGTGTGGGGGAGTGCTCTCCAGGGGTAAACTGTTGTCCTCACTTGTTCTCTTGAGCTTGTGCATGACGTGAACTTAGTTTTCTCTCCAACATCTCTGCATGGTAATAGTTGCTGTGGGTACCTGAAAGCCATGGTTCTTTTCAGCTTGGTTTTGTTCCATCTGTAGAGATTGTCACTCTTGTCATGACATGCAACTCATGCAGGATTGCATCAGCGTGGAATTATTTTATTGGTTTGAGCACTGGAGAAAAGAAGCATATAGAAAAACAAAATGCTCTTTTCTAGACTTAAAAGAAAAACAAAGTTGAACATATAAAGAACCTGGTACACGTATTAAAAAACACATGCTTTTTCCTTATTCCTTCTCCCATTGCCCATTCTACTTTCAAGGTTCCTTTGTTGCCCATAGTTTACAACTAAAACCTTGCCACGCAGTTTTCTTTAATGACTCATAACAGATACTGAGTTGACCCCCATTCCTTTATTTCATAGTTTTAAAACATTTCCAAAGCAGAGACCTACAAACCTCTTGTTCTCTCTCTCTCTCTCTCTCTCTCTCTCTCTCTCTCTCTCTCTCTCTCTCTCTCTCTCTCTCTCTCTCTCTCTCTCTCTCTCTCTGAGCCCGCGTGTGTGTGTGCGCGCACGTGTGTGCATGGGTGCATGTGCTCGTGCGTGAGTGCATGTGTGTGTGTGTGTGTGTGTGTGTGTGTGTGTAGCCATGACCAGTATAGCTTGAGTCCTAGAACCCTGGCTAGGGAGGGTGAGAGAATGAAGAATGGACTTCCTCACATAGACATTCACAGTAAAGCAAAGATCAAATAGGAGTTTTCTAACTCAACACAACATGGAACCTCATCCTGTATCAGGTACAGCAGAGTGGGAGGGGTTAGTCTGATAGGCAAGCAGTCTCTCAGGCTGTCATCTTCTGGGAGGAGAAAACTGCAGCAGCTAACCTTGGCTCACACTGACAAGTTACCCGTGAGCACTCATTCAGGCTCAGGAGGAATGTTTGCCATTTCTCTTGAGCCTGGCCCATATGTATAATGGCTATGACAATTTCCCCTGGGTCTCAGATCTGAGAGTCCTTGATGTATCTATGGCCCTGTCAACAATTCACATTAACCCGTGACTTCTCTCACACAGGGCTTCCTCTGCTCCCTACAGTCTCTGATTCTCTCTGACTCTGTCTGCCTATATGTTTCTGTCTGTCTGTCTTTCACACATACACAATCACACATACACACACACACACACACACGTTTGCATTGTGCTGGTATGCATATGTGCATGTGTACACACACACACACACACACACACACACACACACACACACACACACACAAACAATGACAAGGAGCCCCGCCTGTTCCCCTGCTCAACTGTCTTCCACCTCTTGGCTCAGACAGTATTTGAAGAGATCTTTGAGGTGACTCAAGTCCAGCTGCCTCGGATGCCCAAGAGCTTTTCCCAAGACCTGAGTTCAATTAACCTCACATTTGTAAGAGACGCGAACTGTTGACTTTCTAAAGTCATTTCTGAGTGATTTGCTTTACAGTCACAGTTAGCTAGTATACACTGTGTTGTGTGAAGATGTTTCATTGGTTTGATTCAAACGACTCTCTTTTAATCTGTGCCTCTTATGACCATGCCTTTGGTTTCTACAGCAGCTCCTCTCACCTGGCCTTTCTCCTCCTTCCTTCCTTCCTTCCTTCTTTCCTTCCTTCCTTCCTTCCTTCCTTCCTTCCTTCCTTCGTTCCTTCCTTTTTAAAATTTTAATATTGTTGTTAGTTTTCAGCAGCAATTATTTCTGCTCCTGTATCTGGTGTTGCCCGTGCACCACAAGATTGCATTTCTCGCATCAGGCCAGCAAAGGTGTGGGTACCAGATCCCATGGAAAGCCTTACTTAAGAGTTCACTCCTTGAATTTATCTCTTATGCCCTCTGATTTCACCTTTTACGCATGTGTGTGTAGATAGTAGGTATTCTCCTTGAATTTATCTCTTATGCCCTCTGATTTCACCTTTTACGCATGTGTGTGTAGATAGAGGTATTTATGTGTGTACACAGTGCATAGTCACAAGTATCAGGATGCATGTACATGTATGGTACACTTGAACATGTGTCTATGTGTCTGGCGATGTGTGGTTGGCATGTGGGTCTTCTCTAGTCACTCTCCACCTTATGTATTGGGTCCACATCTCCCACTGACCCTGAAGCCCCTGCGTTCAGATGTTCCAATTAGCCAGCTTGCTCTGAGGATGCCGGTTACTACCTGGCTCGTGTTGGAGATACAGGCCAGCTGCCGTGCACACCTATGTTTCAATGTGTTTTGGGGATCTGAACTTGAGTCTTAATGCTTGCATAGATAGCTAGGGCTTTTCCCACTGAACAGTTTTTTTCCCCCGGTTTTAGTTTTCTTTTTATAAGATATATGTCACGCATGAGACTAATTCTTACACCACTCTGAAACTCAAACAAATAATGCTTTTCTGTTTGAAATGGCAATGATCAGGAAATTATATGGCTTTAGTTGAAAACAGTGAAATAATGACTAATAGTTGAATATTTAGAAGCTTGCTGAGGAAGGTGATTTCACCCCTCCATTTGGGGAATGGCAGCTGGGTGGCTCCTGCTCTGTGTTAGCCCAACCATTACTAAATGGATCTGGAATTGTCAGAATATCTCCAGTAGTGGGTTATCATGTGATCTGTGTCCTTGAACATCGCTTGTAATTACAAAGGAAGAGACAGATACCATCTGTCCTGAAAAACAGCACTGTAATTAGTAGAAGAAGAAAAATCAATGCCTCTCACTCCTGAGGTATAGATCAGCAATTCTCCTCATAATTTCCCAATTCTTATCACCACTCACTTCTCTTTTACGGAAAAACAAAAGAACAGAAATAAAGATGGAACTCCCAGCTGAGCTGTCTCCTCATGCCCTTTAATCATTTCTCTCCACTCCTCTTTTCCCCCTTTATCTTTGCTTTGTGTTGAGTCTTGCTTGGGCTGATTGCTTCTCTTAGTTTACCACTTACCCAGGGTTGCCTGGCAAAAATAAACTGCTTCATTCCTAAGTTGATATGGATTTTAATTACTGCGGAGCCCACCTCAATGAAGTAGGTCTGGGTGTAGGTGAGAAAAACTCTCACTCTTGCCTTAGAGCTGTTTTTTTTTTCATGGAAATGATGACTTGGACTCTGGGAGGATTAACTCTATGGAGCCGCTATGAGGCTATTCTCTATAGTGCATGGTTTCTCTACATTCTGTGTGGTAGCCCAGGGACCTGCTCCTCTATTTCCACCTTTACTCTCGGCCTATGTACGCTGCGCATAACCAACTATCCCGCCTACTCCACTCTTTTTTTTTTCTGTCCCTTTCAGTAGTAATGACACCTGAGATGGAGGGGTATCTATTGAGGAAGGCCATCCATAGGGTGTTCCGAGGTGTTCATATAATCACGTGCTTTGTAAGAATATCTTCCTTTTAGAGTCAACGTCTTCCTATCTTGGGCATGGAAATTTCAAAACCCGAGTGTCTACTCAAGTAGAATTTTCATACTTTTAATTTTATTGTTATGTTGTTTCATTACAGGAAGATTTAACCCTTGGTGCTCATAACATGAACAACACCACGGGAAAGATATTTTAAGAGTGAGGTAACATGACTGTAGGGGCTGGCAGGTCTTGAATCAGTAGGGCAGGGGAGATACCTTGCGGGAAATTCAGGGGCTGATTTATATTGCTACCTGGAGCCAGTTCTACAGTGTAGCAGACTGGAGATACAGGCATTTTATTCTTTTATTGCCCTTCGCTGTGTGCCCAGTGCCCAGCCTTGCCTGCAGCTCTGGGCTTAGAGCAATCATTTTTAAATAAAACATATGCACATTAAAGCAGTATATGAATTCATATGTATAATTTACAAAGCTTAATGATATATTTTATACCCCTGAGCTCTCTACTGACTTAACTATTAATACCCAGTAATCCTGAGACTACTTAAATTTTTATCCTGATCACACTTTTCTGATTTTACCAAGAATTATTAACAATATGGAATGTCATTTTGTTTGTTCCTGTCTTGTTTAAAAAGTTGATCGTTACTTATGACTTTCTCCAGAAGACTTACTTATTAGTATTTGGTCTTTGTGTGTTCTCTGAAGCTTGGGTTCATCCTTCAACGTCTACATTTCATGACAGCAGGTGAAAAAGACTAAGATCAGCACTCAGCTGTGTCCTTGATACTGGGCTACCTGTTTTGCAAATAGTAAGTTCCGAGAGTCTGCTCAGCCTTCTATGTAAATATACCACATGGAACAATGCAAAGGCTTAGAAAGAATAGAAAGTAGGAACCGAAACATTTTAGATATGTGGCTATCATGACAATAAAGAGATAGACATAATGAGATGGTGGGTAACGGTTAAGTGTCTACAGTCAAGGTGACTGGGATCTGGATTTTGGCTTCCTTGATAGAAATTGTGTGGCCTGGACATAGTGGCTTATCTTTGTGAATTGCCATTTTTTCATTGAGAAATAGAATTGGGATTGCTTTCTCTCCCGGGCTGTGAAACTAAGCTACATTAAGTCTCACCTTATTTTCTTGTGTCTAACACCTTCTTAAACCTAAAATTACAACCATAGTTTTATTTTCCATTTTCTTTATCCCCACATATTATATCATTTGTCTTAAATTTGTCCTGTTTCAGTATTTTCACAGTCAAACCACAGGCTCATAATTTTATATAATCCTTTCTTCTATAGAACAATTTTATGAAATCTTATACATTTCAATTTACCCTGTCATCTTGCTTCTTGGCTTGGTCAGTCATTTTGGCATTAGCATTATTTCTCAAAAAGTAAAAATTTCATTTTCTTTAATGTTGTGGCAGCCAACTTTAATACAGCTTAGGGTGTATGCATGAACTAAAGCTGGATAAGTGCAGCGACTTTGGAAAGGACAAAAGTGTCAACAGTCATATTGATTCCTCTGGGACCTACAGTCTGGAAGGAGTCTTTTCATACCTCTCCTGTCACTCATGGAAGGGTTAAGACTGCTGATAAATTGACCTAAGGAACTACAAGCCCACAGCAGGCTATAATGTGCTTAAAGGAGAATTTGGATTCAGTCTTGTGGATGGCTGAGCATCTGGTATATGCAATAACAAGCAGAGAGCAAATATCAAAACCTGACTGATGACTGGGAAATGTGAATACTTGAGACACAGAGGAGAATGGAGACCTCACATGAAGAATACTTACCAATCTTGCATTTGGGAGAGAGACATGAGGAGTTGGTAATGTGACAGAAAGTGCATGTGAAGTCAGGTTGGCTAACATTTTCCCTCTAATACAATTCATTGTATGTAGTTGTACTTGGATCAGAAAATTCCTACCCAGAAAAAGTATTGGTGGATGACAAAACTTTGGGTCAAGTGTCAGTATCAATTAACATATTACAAAATGCTCTGTACTTCCATGACGTACGGTATTGATTTATCTTATTGAGTTTGTATGAGTCTATTACGGCTTCCTCACTGGGTGTCTTATATCTGAAAGCACAATTAAGACCTATTTATACTATCTGTTTAAATGTAATATTTGCAGATAATAGTTACAGAGCTTCCCTTGCCACATCATCTTTGGGTAAAAACTGCATAATTTTGCATGTGTACGGTGTATAGTATCTTTATTTTTAGGCACCTGACAGATATTTGCACATCATTTATTGAGTAATGGGGATCAGAGAAAGATGTGGGGCTTTCTAAAAGTCAGATGGGATTATTTCCAGAACCTCAGGGATTCTTTATGTTCTATAGGACAAGAATTTTCTTATTGTTGGTAGCCCAAGATTTATTGAAGATTGTAAGACATTGAAGGCTAGCACACTTATGACACTGACCTTATTTATTTGTTCAAAGAACTATGATGCATGGGGAATAAATTTGTTAGAGATTGCAAAATCTGAGCATACAGGAATCTAGAAAACTAAATATACAAACCAGCAAGTCTATGACCGTATTTGAAACATTTGGACATAGGGTAAGTGCATGTATTCTTAATCTACACTCCAGTTTGCATTGCTTTAAAAGGTTGCTCCCTGGCACTTCGCTGAATGTCCTTGAATATGCGTCTGCTAGAGTTCACAGTAAGATAAAGTTTAGAAAAATGTGAGGTGAATTGATCAAGAAGTTAGGAGAAGCAAGTGTTACAAAAGGGTATGGGAAGGATAGAACATTCTATCCTTTGAAAGCGTCGATGAATGACAAAGCAGGTGATCAATACTAGGCCTGGAAGTAATTTTTCTTCTTTATTTTCTATCAATACTGTTGCAAAGGACATGGAGTCAAACCAGTCATTAGAATAAACAAGTTGGAGGACTAGCCCTCTTTCAGACTTATAAAAAAGGATTTATTTGTTAAATTTTTATGAATGCATGTGTACCTATGTGAGTTGTATGCACTGCATGCATACCACTGCCAACAGAGACTAGAAAAGAGACACAGATCTACTGGAACTGCATTTATAGTTTTGAGAATTGAACTTGGGTTTTCTGCAAAAAATAAAAAATAAAAGCCTGTGGTAACTGCTGAGTCACCTCTCAAGCTTTGGCTTCCTCATTTTATACTTTATTACAAAACAGATTAAATATATGACTTAATTTTTTAAATTACAGAAATGACATCTTAAAAACTGCTTAGAGGTCATGTATCCCCAGCTGGTAGATGAAACAAATTTGAAAGGAAAGGTTCCATGTCAGTTGGTGTGCTCACTGATTAGATGGTGAGTCAAAGGCATGACTCCCATAGACTCAGAGAGGGAGCAAGCAAACAGTGACCTGGATCATATCCCTTGACCTCCATAGTAATCATAA
Source organism: Mesocricetus auratus (assembly GCF_017639785.1). Classification (NCBI taxonomy): domain Eukaryota; kingdom Metazoa; phylum Chordata; class Mammalia; order Rodentia; family Cricetidae; genus Mesocricetus; species Mesocricetus auratus. The sequence continues at coordinate 12,936,566 of NW_024429212.1, read as the reverse complement.
ACAGGTACTGTATGTTTCTAACTTGATTTATAAAGATAAAATTCAAATATTAGGCTTTGTGATAGAATACATAAAATACAGGAAAAACTCAGATGAAGGAAAATAAGCCTATTTCGATATTCATCCCTTTCCAATTTATTTCAAATATTACCATTGTTTTCCAAGGGCTGGCCCTAAACTAAAATAGGAAATTAGAAATATGACGGCTGATATTAATATAGTTAAGTAATTCTCGGTTCTTACTCGCATCTTCATAAGGTGTAGAGATTTACATATTAAGCGACGTAACGTTACACATGCTGGGATGCTCACCAAGGCTCCTGTGTGCTATGCTGCAACTTTCCTCCCAAGCTCTATCACTTTCACTTTTCAGGACCCTTCACTGCTTCCTCTTTGCTTTAGACCATTGGCTTTTACATTAGGACTTTCTCACTTTGGCCCAAGTAATATACTTTATTATTTTGTTAATCATTATGGCCTTAGGTGACATATAACTTTGACAACCAGAAGGTTAGATTGCTTCCTGAACACTGCCTGTTTGAATTTTTCAAAAAAAATGAATTCCAAAGAAGCTCACTTTATAGTTTGATTTAGTCATTGACTAGATAGGATTTTGATTTTATTCTACTTTGATGATTACATGTATGAGTTGAGCCTGTGAAATTGGAATTTCCCTTCCTTGAATAGGCTCAATATTCAATGGCAAGGCAATTATTATGATGCGTTTAACTTGACGCAGATGAGTTGCCCTCAACATCGCACATGCTTTTGTAAAGCATGAAATTGTACTAGCATTAGTTATCTTGCTCTATGTACTTGACTTTCTAAAGACACGTTTGCTCAAAGACATGACACAAGTGAAATAAAATCTTGTTTCAGTTCAACCAAGTATCAAGATAATTTCTAATCAGATTTCATTTACAGTTGTGCAATGTGATGATACTCACTGAACTGATTCTTTATAGAAGAAAGAATTAAAATAATGATTATACCACTTGCTGGCAATGATTGAGAAACCTGAATTGACCAGTATTTATCTTCTCTGAGGCTCATAACCTTGTGAGGTGAGTACTTAACACAGTTCTTATTTCCATCAGAGAGTTTGTAGCTTGTTGAGTTGAAATTGGCCAAAGGGCAGGCAAGATGGCTCAGTAGGTACAGGCACTTGCTGTCAAAACCGATGACCCGAGTTCAGTCTCCAGAATCCACATGGTGGGAGGAAAAAAAACCAACTCCCAAAAGTTGTGTTCTGTCCTCCACAAGCCCACTGTGATATATGTGCGGCCACATGCCTCTTGCACAAATGAATTAATGAATACATGTAAAAGCATTCCCAAAAGGCAACTTGCACAAGATGACACCAGTATTAGAAAAGATTCCAGCTGCCCAGATCACATACTTTAAAGCTACCGGCATACTATGCTCACTACTTTTCTAGTCTCAGTGGTGGAGCACTTGAGAAAGTGAGTTAAGGGAGGCTGGATGTATTCTGGCTCCTAGTCCTGACAAATGTCTTCCATCATGGCAGAGAGAGCATGGTGGCAAGCGTGTGCTCATAGTTCTGACAAAGACGCAGAAAGGAGAATGGAGATGCCTAGCTGGCTTCTTCCCTCTCTCCACCTTTTTATTCAGTCTAGACCCTTGCCTGTTGGGTCCTCCTTCCTCAAATAAATGTCTCTGGAAATAGCCTCATAGATAGTCCCCACATTTTATGCTACCCACAGTCAAGTCCAAAGTGAAAATTAACCATCACAATTACCTCTGCTCTTTGGTGTTTGTTCAAAAGCCAACACCATCTGCTCTATTGACTCTCCTGCTCCATGCAGAATCTCAGGTTGTAGGAATAGTTCACAGTGACTTGCTGAAAGCTTTCCAAGTTTTAGAACTGAAAGATCTTTTCTGCAAGCAACTTTTTAAATGTTTATTTATTTATTTTTCTGCCTAGACATTGAGCTAGGACCTCACAACTCTTCAATCTTAGATAAATTCAGTTCCTGCTCCTTGAACTCTGAATGGGACCCTGTACTTTAAGCACCCTTGGTGACTAATCTGCCTGGGACAAATAAGAAACTATTAACCTTTCAAGTTTCATGTGCCAAATGATTATTTTCTCCAATGACTGACAGAAATGAGATATTGGAATCAGTTTTTTTTTGTTTTGTTTTGACTTTGGTACTGGTAACACTCAAATGAGCAGGTTATTTGCAATGCAAGCAGGAAGGAAAACTCAGACTTAACTGACCATCTTCCTCCCCAAACCAACTCTTCTTGGCAACAATTTGTACTGTTACACAGAAGAGACACTTAGTGTCTTTACTTACTCTGATTTGAGCTACCAACATGAAAAACTAGAAACAAATTTTTATCCTTCATTGTCGCAGCAAGATGTTAGCTGTAAATAGTTGTGGTTTTAATTCAGAAGTGATGTAAATATGTATTGATAAAGGACAGGCCATTCCTGACACCAACCTCTCAGGTCTTGGCTTGTATTCTCAGTAGATTAGAATACAGTATCATTTTATTAGTGGAGAATTCATTCTTCATACCCTGCTTTAATCGGTATGGCTTAGGTAATAAACCTTTCATATTTCATGCATGCATTTTATGCCCTGGATGTTGCAGATAAATCTCTCCCAGCATGAGAAATCCCAGGGGACATATCTAGAAATTGGGGAAAGTTGGCAATGACTACTTGTATCTTACAGTAGAGATTAAACACAGTTAGACTAGAAGAAACCTTAGGGAAAACATAGCCCATTTCTTTTATGAATTAGGAAATTGAGACACATCAGGATTGGGTTACTTCCTTTGGCTGTCTAGAAAGTTTGTGGTAAATGCAAGCTCAGAACTTAGTGTTACTAAGAACAGTGCTTACAATATTTGGATTTAACTCGTGTTACTTGAGAAATTAATAAATCTATGTTACCTTGAGAGAGAATTTTGAACTCTCATTTAAAAATTACATGACATAAGATGCTTGTTCAAATGTTGTTAAAAATGGTGTTCAGAAAGCTTCAGCTGGGATATACTGAATTTTTCCCTTTCTATTCATGCTCAGGTAGTATAGTGAAATAGCAATGGATGGGCTAAGATTCAAGAATTCTGTTCTATGTTTTGTACTCTAGCTCAATTTACCTGTAGTTCTATAGACTAGGCTGTGTATGAACATTGGGGCTAAGGTCAAAACTATGGTCTTGGGAAGACATATTTATCCTACAGCACTTACGAAGATTTATTTTACTGTGTGTGTGTGTGTGTGTGTGTGTAGGCGAGTGGTTGACATTGAGTATCTTTCTCCTATTTGCTTTTCACTGTCTTTTGATACTGGATCTCTCATTGAACTGGAATCCCATATCACATTGACATAGCCTGACTCTGCTGGCTAATGAGCATCTGGAGTTTAACCGTGTCTGCAGCCATACATTGCTATATGCAGTTTAGAGCATGAATTCCGGGCATTGGAGGTCAGGTCTTCACGCTTGTACAATTGGCACTTTACCAACTAGATCATCTCCTGGCCATTTACTTTTAATTATAAAGTTCTTTCAAAAACAGTTCTTTCCCTAGTTAAAATGAATGGTAACGGCACGGTATAATTTCTGTGGCTTAAACATTAGCATGGCACACACACACACACACCACACACACAAACACAAAGGAATCTGTGGGATATTCTCACAGCTGTGTAATTGTTCCTGTCAGAGAAGGGGAGGAGAGAGTATGGGGCAAGGGAGCTGACTCATAAGAAATTACAGGCATGCAGACAGTTTGGAAGAGAATGGAGCCACAATAAAAATCCACAAGTCTTTATTTCAAGTCCCAAGGTGAAATGCAGTAAAATAAGGAAACAAAAGCGTAGGGAAAGTCAGCAACAGTGGCAAAGATTCTTAATCTTGAGGAAAGGAAGCTTCTGTCTCCAGAGTAGGCCATTGAATTTTTTTTTTACATAGAATAAGATTATTTAAGGGCTTTTGTTATTGTTACTAACATTGAAAATACTTAGAGCAGGGGCTTTCAAGGATCTGTTCGGTAACCTTTGTAAAGGTATTGTAATTTGAATACACAGTTTCTGGTATTGAGGACTTTGTCCCAACGTGGTGGCATGGAACTACTTCAGAAGGTTCTAGGAATTTTATGAATTGGGGTTTCTCTGGGTGAAATACCTCACTATCCTTTTCCTGTGTCAAACCTCCCAACACCCTTTTCCTGACTCCACAATGTGAGGCATTTTTCTCCAGGCTCTTCCACTAAAATGGAACAAAACTGTGAGCCTAAAGACAGTGCTTCTTTTAAGTTGTTTTTCTTAGATATTTGCCAAAGCAGTGGACGGTCTGGCTAGCATTCAGGAAAATGTTGATTAAAAAGCCAGAGGAGATGACGTAAGGACACCGTTACAGGGAGGCTGAACATGAAGCGTGTGGCTGATTGGGAGAGGGGGAAAACTTACAGTGAATTTGTGAGGAAATTTCTAGAGAGGAAAATGAAGACTTCTGGTTGAACCGACCAAAGTGCTACAAGGCAGTAGCAAGTTAAAGGCTGTTTGCGTATTATTTACAAATGAAACTTTCGCTGGAGACAACATCTGGCTATAATGAAAAGGATCTGAATGGAAAACGATGGCAGTATCATAGGAAACACTTTGACTTTCCAAAAAAACAATAAAAGATCTGTTCAGAAATTTTCCATGAAGTGACCATAAAGGAACACATGGGTGCTGGGTGCCCTCTGACCTCAGCATGAGATACAAGGGCTCAGATGCGCAACCCAGAGTGCACCCTATTCTGGTGCTGGCGGGGTGAGTAGGCTTTATAGAGATGCATAGGGTACAGTGGACAGTGCAGGAGAGGTGGCACTAAAATGGCCTTTTCTAGAAGCTTCCATGTTAATAGGAGATATTTGTTAAATATTTACTCATTCCAGAACTGTACAAGGCTTCAGGTTAATTATATAATCTTACAGCAGCTCTACAGAGTAACATCCATCACTCTTGTTCTATAGGTAAGGGCCGAGCCTCGAAGTCAGCAAACTCCTACAGTGTGATAGCTCTGGGAGAGAAGACCTGGACATGACTTAGTGTAGTTAATGTGGAATGCAGAGAGATAATCACATATATACATTTGAACATACACCCACATGTACATACAAGCACACGTACATGTGAACCTAGGGTTTTTCAGATGGCTAGGAATCTCCATGAGGACTCTTTCTTAGAAAAACACATGTATGCACACACACATGCATATGCATACATGTGCACATATATGCACACACTCTGTAAGAATTATCTCATAGCATTGTGGAAGCTAAGAATTTCAGTATCTACCATCAACAAGCTGGAGAACCAGAAAGGATGGTGAAGTTTACTGGGAGACTGGTATCAGCCCCAAGAGTGTTTCTGGGCAGGAAAATGAATTTGTAATCCCTTTGCCTTTGCTGTCTGACTTGAATCCTGCATGGTCAGAAGGTACCCACTCTATCATCACCCTGGGGGTGGGTCAGAGGTGATGTTTTTTCCTCAGCCTATTCTTTACAATTCTAATCTCTTCTTGGAATATTCCCATAGATACAACCGGAAATATTTGACCTATTCTTTGGGTATTTGTAATCTGGGTCAAGTGGGGGCACAGTGTCTCTAAGAGTTAGCGCGGGTGAAACATTGATCTAGTTAATTATTATCAATAAAAAAATCGTGAGTCAGATTCACCGTAAGAACCTGAAGGATCAGAGAAGCAGGGAGCAGCCACCAGTCACTTGCTACCTCCACCGTTGCTCCTCCAAAAGGGTGGATATCCTCTCTCAACCCTGTTTTACTACTTCCTGTCTCCTCTCTGTCTACAGTCATCGAAACCTCTATGGTCAGCTAGTGGCTAGCTCTGCCCTCTGACTCCCAGCAAGCTTTCTTGGTCAGACCACAATCAAAACATCACACAGTTGGGTGGTTTGAAAACCACAGGCTAGGAGTCCCAGAAGCCTGATGCTTTCTAGCTATGGAGCTCAGGCAAGCCAATGGAACTCTATCTCAACTTCCTCAATTTTAAACATTTATTTTTTAAAAAAGGAATAAATCAGTTAACAGAGGTAAAGAGTTAGGTGTATCTACTGACTGACAGTGATCATTTAACAGATGTTAGCTGTGGCTACATTAAGGAGTAAACATTGGGAAAAATCAGTCTGTTAGTGCATCTGTTGCCCCTGTCTAAATGCTAAGTAATTATCTGACAGGCGATTACATTAGCTTCCTCACATGACCCTTGGCCAAATCAATCTTTAGTAGACAGATACATGACTTCTATTAAATATAGCATCTCATCTCTTAGACGGTTTCTCTGATCTCAGAATTCTATTCCTATTACTTCGTTAATTGTGCCTTTTCCCCCTAAATATTCTGAAAATCCCCCTTAATACTACTAACGTAAATTCCCAAACACAAAGTTGGATTTTTACAGTCGGGGTGGCTTTAATTTTTCCTGTGTAGCCACTGTATGTTCTGCTCATGATTCAGGTTCTCCGGTAGAAGAACTGTTCCTTGTACACAGTCTGAGAAAACCAATTTCTTGTTAGAAGCACACCTATACATTTACGTCTGCCAGAGTGACCCAAAGGCATACACTTCTTCGGAGCTGATACCTCTTGTTCCTTCACATCACAGAGTCTTCCATTTTGGTTACTTGGTGTTTAGAAACTAAGAGAAAAATACCAGAAAACCATCAAGATTTAATAAAGCACATAGGGGAGGCACACGGTTAATTAAAGGATGTCTGTGACAATTCCTGCTTATCTGACAAAAAAAACTTGGGAACGGTATTTTGAAGAAAAGGTTTAGGAATGATGACTGGACAATAACCACAGACATGAGCAGAGTTACACGGTTACAGATGTGTTCTGCCAACATGTGCGGTGCCTGGAAGAACTAATCCACAAAAGAGGGAGTTTGCCAGCCACACAGATGGTGGATACCACACTGAGTGCTGTCATCCAGAGTCATCCAGGGAGGCAGGCCTGAGAGCTGATCTCACAGCCACGGGCTGCTGGGAAATGACAATTATACTGATTTAGATGATTTTTCCCTACAACTTCACATTCCACCATATAGCAATGTTAACACATGACATAACTAGCTAGCACAGTCCTCTAGTTGTCAGACTGATGGGGGACATGAGATCCAGCATCAAACCTTCTCTAAAAACATATGTGGGAGAGACAGGAAATATGTCTCCTGAGGAGCCTGCTTCCCTCCCGCCCCCAACACACACATTAGACACGTGACTAATCTTTGTTTCTAGGCTGGGCAAGATTAATGCCCTGTTGAGATTTGCTACTTGACAGAGAAGCAGACCCCAGCGGGGAATCACCAGAATAAAAATTACATATGAGACAAAGTATTTGGAACCTTTGTGGAGGGAGGAAGAGACGATATCCATCCCATATGCTAGGGGAATTCACTTAGAAGATAAAATATTGAGCAAACTGCATTTGGGGAAGAAAATCGTTCCCCACCAAGAGAAGAAAAAAAAATGACATGTGTTATAAAGAGTTTCATGAAGGTGGCATTTTGCTTTGAAAGTAGGAAATTAAAAGGAAGAGACCCAAACCCAAGAGTGGAGGGGAAATGAGCCAAGGGGGAGAGAACTTGGTGGGAGAAATATTTGAAAAGCGATAAGGGATAGGCAACTTGGCATTGGATCAAAGCAAGGCAAGCTAAAATAGAAAACGTCCTGACACTGAGAACAAGTCCTTAGGTGCTCTGGAGGGAAACTGGAATCACCCGAATAGCAGATTTTTTAAAAAATGAGAAAGGGCTACTTCAAGAACATGAAATAGCAGAGTATGAGGCTGAAGACGAAGCTGGGCAGGGGCTCTGTTGCACTCACAACCCGCTGATGAGGTGGCTCCTAAGCCTGATGTTATTTCTCATTCTTACACAAGTACAGCCTAATGGATGGACCTCAGAGATGATTTCACGGTAATTTGTAAGAGTGTGTGTGGTAAACCAGTTCTGCAGACCTATTTAAGGTGTGTGATAGGAGGAAGGAGGTAAGCTTTTGGTGAAGAGGATTTTCTAAGTAAACTGAATGTTGGTTTCTGTTCTTAATTTTTAGTTACCTGGCTTTAAACATACGGCTCCAGTTGAACCTCAGGAAAGAGCTTGCAAAGGTACACAGGAGAGATGTAATTTGTATGATGCCCCATTGTTTTGGTTTGTTTTTGTTTTTTTCAAGAAGGAGAAGGGTTTTTTATTGGGGGAAAGTAAATGGGAAAAGGGGGAGGGGAGAAGAGAGACCTGGTGGACAGCAGAAGAGGATAGGCAGAGAGAGAGAGAGAGAGAGAGAGAGAGAGAGAGAGAGAGAGAGAGAGAGAGAGAGAGAGAGAGAGAGAGAGAGAGAGAGAGAGACAGGCAGGGAAGCAGAGAGAGAGAAACAGACATATGGGAGGTGGGCAGGGCCCTTTTGAAAGGGAACATAGTGAATGTGCTCAGGAGGTGCTTACTCTTAGTGGCTGCAGCTGAGGGTGTGTCCTAACAGAACCCCAAAGGAAGGCCAGTACAGATGCCTGAATACTAATACAGAAGGAGGTCTAGTCATTCTTGCAGAGTTGGGTACTGTTGGAAAAGTAGTAGTCACTCAGAATATGTTTCTCCCCCTCTCATTAATATCACCCAGTGAAAATAATGCAAATAAGGAAACAAGACTTTGTGAGGCACGTCTTAAATACTCCATAGAGAAACCTCTTTGTTACCAATCTTCATCTCTTATGAGATTGATACCTATATATTTACCTCTACGTCAGTCTGTAGTTAAGATTACATTTTTAGTTCATCCATATATTCAACAATTATTGAGTCCTCACTTTACTAAAACCATTGTTTCAAGCGCATCTCACTGGCCTGGTTCCCATGTTGTCAAGTAACAACTGAGAAAGCAAACTGAGAAACCAAAGGCCCTTACTCTGACGACAGTCTATCAGACCTGCTCCGGTCCTCAGGTGAGCACCGCAGACACAAGTGTAGGCGTGTGCACACAAATGTGCAGATTTATGTGCAGATTTACCTGGTTTATGGTAACAGACTGGTAACTGGAGAACATAGAGTCATATGATTGATATATAATTTAAAATTTAAATTAGTTCATCTGTGGCATGTATGCACAGACTCAGGTGCATGAGCATAACAGTATTCCTGTGGAGATCAGACGGCAGCCCTCGGCACTCATATCTTCCCTTCCCCTGTGGAGAACTGGGTCTTCAAACATGGTGGCCAGTGCCTCTGCCCACTTAACCTCATCAGGCACCCCAATAGCATATTTTATTTATAACATTTCACTTACAGGAACCTTTATATTTTCACACTTTATATCTATATTCTTCTGTGTTGCTAAGATGTGAGGTATTTGCAGGCCGTTTCTGCATCTGTCCTTTCTAGATGCATTTATGTCCGGTGTCTAACATCAGTCATATTGCAAGTGAGAGGTGGATACTGGAACTATATCAAAATTTCTTGACCACAAGCCCAGACGTATTAGCCTTCCAATGGTGTTTTTTATTTTTTTTTTAATGCTGGCTAATAATGCTTTACTATTTAGATTTTTGTTCTAAAAGAGTCTATAGTAGAAGGGAAGTATCAACAATTAAAATTTACAGTTATATATCTCTAAATATCAGAGAAAAGACTAGAAGAGAAGTGAGAGGCAGCTACATATCTCAATATATATGTATCAGGGATCATTTGATGGAGAAAATTTGGGTTCTGAACATATCATAATTTGTCTTAATAAAATTTGGATTTTCTGATGCATCTGTGAAGTGTGCATGGGAATATAAGATTGATGTTGAATTCAAAACAGTAAAAAAAGTGATGTATTTCAAAAGAGACCATGAATTTTGGAAAAAAATTTATGTGTATCTGTGTGGTTGTGCGCATAGCACAAGTTTGTTCTTTTGCCTGCGGAGGCAATAAGAGGGTGTTGGATCCTCAGAGGTAGAGTTATAGGCAATTGTGAGCCATCTGACATGGGAGCAGGGAACTGAACTTGTGTACCCTGGAACAGTACCGTGCGTACTTAACTGCCACATTTGGGGCCATTTTCAATGAAAAAAAGATACAGGAACCAAGGCCGAATTCATGCTCAAAAGAAGTACCCCTAAAGGAAATAAGTAGGAAGGGGTGGTATCTGCCTTCTCTTTGAAGTAAGAATAAGACAAATGGATCTATTAGGAATTCTACTTTGGGGAGTACAGGGAGGGAGTGGCTGGGCAGGCTACCTTCTGATTTATTCTCCCATTCCTTCTGGAGATATGGGAGAATCTTACAAGCCAGTTTTTGAGGATAAATACCCTGTAGTTTGATGGCAGGTATCTGTGTTTATATCCATGGGCTTACAGAAGCAGCACCATAGTTCTAGTTACCAGACACGGTGCTTTAGCTGTCTGTCTGCTCAATACATTTACATAGGCTAGGAAGTCTAGGAAGTCAGCTACCTTCCCAGACTCTGTTCCATGAGAACATCTCGATTCTAGAGTCAGCATTTCCGCAGCTTCCTCTTCTAGTCTGCTTTTAGAGTAGTGACCAGCCTCCCCGTTTTAGCAGCCATGACATGTGTTTGCATGACCTTGTCGCTCCTGTCCTGGTCACTAGGAGGTCAGATGCCCTCCACTTGGCAAGGAACCAATCAGAAGTTAGCTGGTGGGGCTGTGATTTATGGCTCTGGGTGTGCTTTATGGACAAGTGCACAACAGTGACGTGCAGAGCATAGCAACTGCCCTGGGAGGGCCTATGGGCCACAACAACCAGTTGACCAATCAACACAAGGCAGGTCACCCAAACCTGGAAGTGCACCAATCCTGAGACTGTTTCATACCCCTGGACACTCCCCTTACGCTGCCCTTTAAGAGCCATGCCTTGAGGTTGCTGGGGTCTTTCTTCAGCCATCTGCCTCACTGAATGGTTGAAAGGCCCGAGCTAATGGGTTTAGCTCGTTAAACAACTGTAATAAAAGACTCTTTGCTTTTGCATTGAAATTGGCCTCTTGGAGATTTTGGGGTTCAGAATTTGGGCACAACACTAGTGGACAAGGTGATCCAGCTCACATGTAAACCTGGATACTCAGTTCATTTCTGATAGTTCAAGTCCCATGAACTAAAGGAACAGAAAACCGCAGCTATCAGTAAATAAAGGTTACCCATCTGGCAGCAGCGTTGTCTATTTGGCTCAGTTATGTTTTTCTACTCCGTGTTATAAAAATATTACAGTCTAGTATGACATTAGCAAAGTGTGACATCTGGGCTTATACAGAATATAGGAGTTGGCAGGGGGACTAATTTCCCTTCTGAAAATTTGCCACGGCAGGGAAGGGACAGAGGACAACTGAGACCACGACTTGGAACTCTGCTGTAATTCAGCCAGGCTTGCTTTGGAGCTTAGCAGCATCCTCCAAAAAACCTTGTCCAGGAAGGGGAGGTGGGCCTACTTACCCCAGAGGACGACACTGATGGATTGCCATGGACCCCTGAGAATAAAAACTATTTTAGCACAAGAGAAAAATTTTCTCTACTTACACTGCTAGGTCTTCATGCATTCTGGAATTAAATGCGACTGCTTCAAAAAAGTCTATTGGTGCGGCAGTCATAAAGCTAGGCAGCTTTTCACTGGGTATAGATGTTGGACCACGCTCTTTGGAGGGTTGAAAAATGTATAATTAAAATTTGGCATTGCTTTTAGGTGGTAATGGTTTTTATTAAATTCTTTTTAGAGTGACCCCTTTTATGAGTTCAAGACAAATGCCCTATTTATTTTCCCCTGATGTTCTCTGGGTGCATTTTAATGTACTGTAATTTCAAAGATATTGAGAACCCGCAAAAAGAATACATGCATTGGACAGGGCCGTGTGCTCTCTCAGTTGGAAACTGACTCCCCCACCCCCTAAGAAATGAGAGAAAATCAGATTTAAAAAAAGATATCTCTGCTCATCTCTAGTCATTCAATTTTGGGGAAGGCTCAGGCGCTATCAATGCCTGGTGGTACTTATATAAGTAGGAAATGACAGTGGAAGGTTTATTTTAAATAGAGGTTTAAATAAATTCTAAGCTTTAAGATGTTTAGATATTTAAAGCCATAATGCTTACCCCAGAAAACAGGGGTGGATATTGTTTAAATAGTAACCAACGTTGTCAAAACAATGCAAGTTCAGGGAGCTTGTAAAAGGCTCTATGTTGTTCACAGAGAGGACTGGATTTAGGAATGGGAAGGTTACACAGAGGTTCTGGGTTTTCTCAGGTAAGTAGCAGGCCAAGATGCAATGTCAGGGGACTCTCTACACTGCTCTCAGTCAAGGGACTCTCTACGCTGCTCCCGGATCCGCTTTGCCTACTCATCCTTCCTCAGTGTGAAGAGGTCTTTGGCTGGGGAGTGTCCTGCTGTGGCTTTGGATGCTCTCAGAGCAGAGAGAGCAGGGATTGCCATTTCTCTTTTTCTCAGGAGGAATGTCAAGAGATGGCTTCAGAGGACTGCCAGGTCAATGAGGCATTGTGGAGCCATGCCTGGAGGTCAGGTCTTTAGGCTGAAGGCCATTAGCTCTTCCCAGCTAATTACCACGGCTCAGACCCATGGGGCCTTGTCATTGGTCATTATCCTCAGACTCTGAATTATTTTCACTCCTGTAGTCAAGGGACCATGTGCATTTTCAGTTTATGGGTACGGTCACAGAAGTCCTGAAGGGACACAGACAATGGGTAGAGTTGACTCTCTGGCACAGGAACCACCAAGTGGTAATGGCTTCATACAGGACTGGCTCACCTTATCCAGTTTGCTGTGAGTTTAGAGAAGTGCCACTTGCTGGGGACAGATCAGCGGACACACGTTATTTGGTGGAGGTGTTTTTCTTCTGTTCTCTTTGAGACCTGTTCTCTATGAGACCTGGCTGTCATCCTCATTGCCCATCTTCCCCGACCTTTGGCAACTGCTGCCATTGCTGCTCTGTCATTAGAGATATTCTGAGGCACCTGGGACAAAGGACTAGATAGATTAAGTCCATTGTTCCGTGATCTCTTCCTTCTCTGGGTACCACTTAACAACTCTGCTGTGTGTTACTCAGTCTGGTTTCTAATGTGTGAGATGGATACGCTCCTCTCTAAAGATAATACACCTTAGCTCTTCTAAGCAAGGATACATTGTCTATCCTTTCATTTTCAACTATGTTTCCCTCAGAGTGCTAGCCTTCTTTTGCCGGAATGTAGAGCAGACTCCATAGGTCTGCCCCCCCATTGCATCTGCTGCAGGATTCACACTGCTGTCTTCAGGACCTCAGTTGCCTACCCCGATTAACAAGCTCTGACTTACTTTCTGGATGCATTCCAAGTGTGAGTGACGTCTGATTCTGAGAAATCTCTAAGGTATTTGTTGTCACCCAAGAGGATGTCCATCAAACACAGTGGTGTGGTGAACATCCTCAGGTATGGATTCTGAAGATACTTTGCCTAGGCCCACTGCTTTCGAATGGCATAGATGAGGGTAGAGGAACCTAGGAGTGTCCTCCTCCATAATCCTGAATTGAGAAACGATGGAGGGAAGAAAAAGAAATCTTAATGTGTATTGAACACAGTGACAGAAATTTATAATAAACAGGAATGTGGGTCTGTGGTATGAACTGAAAATATTATCCTGCTCACTCCTTAGACAGACAGACAGGTTTTTGTCCAAGTGGGAAGACAGGGAGGCTCAGAGATGTCCACTGGCTTATTAAGATTGTATAACTAGTAGATGGTAGGGTCTGGTCTTAGATAAAAGTGCTATGAAGGCTCCTGTTCTTACTTGGACACCATGAGCTCAGCTCCATGATCAATCTTGCTGATTTCGTCAGTTCTCTCTTGGCAATCTCAAATCATAAACGCTTACAGCAGCTGTAGCTGATCCTCATATGCAAAACTGTGTCTACATCTAAGTTATACATTTTCTGCCTGGGGTGCTTTGCGGAAGAAACATGTCCTGCTTGGGATACTCAGTTTCTTACGCTAAAGGAGTAGAGTAGAGGCTGCACTGAGAGTCTTTAAGCTTCTACATTGCGCCTGACTCATCACTTTCTGATCACGCCCATTGGACTAACCGCTGGCCACCCAAAGCAATGCGTAATTCTGCTGTACTGAATTGAAGGAAAAGGTAGTGAATATTTTGAATGAATAATGCAATTTATTGTATCTGACTTCTCCGCTATGCACACAGCAGATTGAGGGACACCGTGTCTTTCTCCATTTTTCCCTACCTGTCTAGCTAGTGTGCTTCTGTCTCTCTTTCTAGATCTTCCTTTTTCCTCTCAGAATATCAGTGTATTCTACCATGCATTCTTGGCGCTACTTTCTGTCTCCACCCTGAAACTCTGGTGACCTCATCCAGCAAGGATTTAATTACCATCACTGTGTTGATAAGTCTAATTTATCTTTTAAGTCCTGACCTCTCTTTGGGCTCCAACTATCTTATGTTATCTTCACTTGGGATTCTAATGTATGGCTCTCAAATACAGTATTTCCAAATTGGGATTTCTGATTCCTATTTGTGTCTGCCCTGCCTGGCAACATTCCCTGTTGCAGAACATGGTACCATTCTCCACCCAGTTACTCAATCAGTATTCTAGGTTGCCTCCCTTTCCTTCCTACACAGAACCCATCAGCCACACATGTTAAGTCTTTCAGATAAGTTCCCACATACCCACATACCCAAGTTGTGCATGCCAGCACACTGACTTGAGTACCATTTACCTCCCACCTTGAACCAAGCAATAATAATAAAGTAGCTGGTTTTTATATTCTGTTTCTTTTCTCCTTATAGTTCACACTTCATGTACTAGTCCAAATGATCTCACAAGAACATAGACCCCTTCATTTCCTAACCATTTAATACTGCATTTAGGAAAAAAATCACAACATCCAGACACCTTATAACCTGACACTTACTTGTTCATTGTGCTGAACTGGGTAGTATTCCCCATATTAATTCCCACCTAGAATTCTCTTCGGAAATAGGGTCGTCAAAGATATAACTATGTCACCATGAGGTTGGACTTCATTAGCATGCTTTAAATCCATCACATCTGGTGTAGCCATAAAGAGACAAACAAATAAAGGAGAGTCATGAAGAAAGCTTTGTGCAAATAAAGGTACATGATAGAGAGATGCAATTATTAGGCCAGGAGCTCTGGAGATCACAGACATGAAAAAAAAAAAAACAAGAGTGATATACTGAGTAAGGTAGTTTGAATGTAGTTAGCTCACATAAAATCTCATAGGGAGTGGTGCTTTTAGGAAGTATGGCTTTGTTGGAGTGGTGTGGCCTGGTTGGCAAAGTGTGTCCCTGTGGGGGTGGGCTTTGAGATTTCTATGCTCAGGAGACCACTCAGTGTCTTGCTCCACTTCCTGCTGCCTTCTGATCAAGATGTAGCCAACACTATGTCTGCCTGCAGGCCACACGCTCCCCACCGTGACGATAATGGACTGGATCTCAGAACTGGAAGTCACCACCTCGATGAAACGTTTCCTTTATAACAGTTGCTGTGGTCATGGTGTCTTTGCACAGCAATAAAAGCCCTAAGTCAGACACCAAGTCTCCCTCAGAACTTCCAGAAGGAGACAAGTCTGCTAGCAATTTAATTTCTAAGCCATGAGGAAATATATCCCTAATTATTCCTTTTGACTTTTCTTCCACAGACAGAGGATTAGAACTGGAAATCTGCATGCCAGGAAAATATTTAGGTTTGAGCTGTATGTACCACACTTATGCCTCCGTTTTATACTACTTATTCTATGTAAGTTTGTTACAGCAGCCCTGATAATCCAACAAAAGATTTCTTGGCTCATCCTTCCCTTCATGAAGTGCTGTCAAGTGTCTTTCCCCCTACAACCCAGTCTTCTTCGGGGCCTTTGAACCTCATCTTCTCTTTGTGTCCTCCACTTTCCTAGGATTCCATCCTTCCCGGATCATAAGCCTCCACTCCTCCTTATGCATTCATGTTCTATGTGTTTTAATTTGAACATATTTAGAAGGTGTTGACATCATGTATTCTTGTCATCTATTTCCATACATAGGAAATCTCCCTGTAAGAGAGGCGTTTGTATCTGAGGCCTCAGTGGTACAGAAAATAGGACAAGTTTCTGTATGATTGACAACACACTAGACTAGATTGGTTTCCATCACCCCAATTCATGTCTACTTGGAACCCCAGAAAGAGACCCTGTTAATGATAGTCTTAAAGGATGTTTAATTCCACCTCAGGGGAAATTTTTGAGAATACTAAGAGTTCATTCATTGACTGAAATTCACTCTATGTTTTCTTCTCTTAAAAAAAAACAAAGCTAAAACAACAACAAAAACTGGCAGCAAAAACTTTGTCTTTGCATTGTCATAGGGAACGGCCCATGCCCTTCACAGAGGTGACTTTTCAGGTGAGTTATCTGCCACTTCCAGAGTTCATACATTAGAAGAAATGCTGTTAGAAAGGATACAGTTCTCACATGGTTCCCAAACTGTGAAGTGACTGATAATTCTCTAAGTTAGATTAGAAGTCCAGATAGGAGAAGCCTGCCCTGAGAATGGTGTGACAGCCTTCCAGGTGAGCTTTTCAACATAGATCTCTCTAATAACACAGAGTTCTGATGATAATGGATAGCCACGTGGTTCTGAAGGTGGGCTTGACCACACGATAATATCCCTAGTACCTAGTCAGAAAAATGGAAATGAAGCAATTTGAATGTTCTTTGTAGTTTGCAAAAGCATAGCTCTGTGGTTAACATTAACCAGGTAAGCAGCTTAGAGTACTCACTTCACATGGCTGCGACGTTGCTTTCCAGGAGTTCCTAAAACATTGGAACCAAGAGTCCCTTCATGTGTGTGAGTATCAAAACAGAGCGACCCCTGGTAGGTACAGATTAGTGTCCTACATCTCAAGAATTAAAAAATGGAAGTATACCTGTTTTGAGCGGACACATCTGAGGTCCCTGAGAGCAAGACCTAGAAAATGACAAATGAGGCCCATGAGAAGGCGTGTATTATCAGGTATATTTCCATGTGAATAACATGTACCCTTTCCCACTGCCAAGAACCCCAGTGTCTGCAGATGCTAACCATCCATTAACGTGCTAAACCTCTGTGACATCCAAGTTCACAGGTTCTAATAAACTACTTAAGACCCAGCCTGAGTGAAGTTCTTTGCATTGCTGTCCGTCTTAGGTACCTTTAAGTTGCTGTGTCAAGATGCCATGACCAAGACAACCTATAAAAGAAGGCATTTAATTGGGGGTGGGCGGGGCTTATGGTTCTCTAAGAGTCCATGACCACCATGATGGGAGGCATGGCGGCATGCAGGCAGGGCCTGGTTTTTGAGCAGAAGCTGAGAATTTAGGTATGGAGAGAGCAACACTGAGGCACAGAGAGTGGGGAGAGGGGGAGGTAAAGAAAGTTCTGACTTTGGAGTGATCTTTGGAAACCTCAAAGACCACACCCTGTGGCAACCCTCCCTGCAAAAGGCCACACTTCCATAAGCCTTCCAAAGTGGTTTTACCAACTGGGGACAAAGCATTCGAACAGACAAGCCTATGGGGGTGTGTATTCTCATTCAAACCATAGATATGTCCTGGAGTGCAGGTTGCTTATGGCCCACAATCACACAACAGAATAATATGGACATGAGGAGAATGGAAGAGGGGGAAGACTGAGGTTGAGAATACGGGGGGCTGTGTGAACAATTAGGTACAATAGCAAATCCTCCATGACAGGGAATTTTTTCATCAGATTTTAAAAGTGGAACATGTAAAAATGCATAATTCTCTTTCATTATAAATCTGCCTCCACTAGGGACCCCCATGATGGAAGCCGGGTAACACACAGTCTCTCAGGGCTGCTACATAAAGGAACTCTGCTCCCCAACCTGGAATAGAAGGCAGCCCTTCAGGCAATAAGCCTTGTGAGGGAATGCTGCCTTCGCCCTCTCTCTCCCCAGTCGCCTTACCAATTCTCTTGATTATTTACTTCACATTCTATCTCAAAAAAAATGAGCTAAAGCAAACTTAAATTATACAGCTGAACTTAAAGTAAGTAATGCTATTTCTTAAAACCTTTTAATGAAAAAGAAAGTATGTCTTTGAGAGCTATGAACCAAGCCAAAGGCCAGATGCACACGGGTTAATTTTGGTTTCATTTGTGCCCTTGTCAGTTTCTTCAGACAGTGTGTTATTTATTAATCTATTTATTTTTATAGTTGTTGGTGTGTACCTCATTCCTATTCTTGATTTTGTTTTTTGAAATATTTCATCACTGGTGCATGAAAATGCTTCTAATTCTATGTATTCACATTGCATACTGTAACCTTTGTTGATTATCTTTATCAGTGTTCACCTAAAAGGTTAAAACCCTAAGGTTAAGTTTTCAGCACAATCATATGCACATAAAGGCAATATAATCATACATGTACTCACATACAGGAATATGTCCCTATGTTACTATGATTACTGCTTCTTATTTTTATTAAAGTGCTGCTTTAGTAGTAAAGCTGGTAGGTTGTAGTGATGATAATGATATCAGTAAAACATTGACTACAAAGGTATTTCAAGTATTCTGTGCTCTGCTAATTAGTTGTCTGCATAGAGAAGCGTAGAGATGGAAAATCACTAAACCCACATCAATAGGTATAGCTGGAAATGACAACATTGAAATTTCAGAGTATCGCTGGGTGTTGGTGGTGCATGCCTTTAATCCCAGCACTCGGGAGGCAGAGGCTGGCCTGGTATGTAGAGCAAGTTCCAGGACAGGCTCCAAAGCTACGTAAAGAAACCCTGTCTCAAAAAAACCAAAAAAAAATGATTTCAGAGTATCACAACTTTTGAAGTAAAGTAGAGACTGTCCTCAAACCATGGTTATAACAACAACACGAAAGATCATGGATGACACAGATCTTTTTACTTTGCCAATTTATTTCATGAAATTGATCCAGTGATCTTCATGTAATTTAAGATACAATAAATCATAATTTGGAATACTCCATGCATTTGGCCAAATTCACATGTATTAACCCCAAATTGTGACTTTAACCTTGAGTTTTAGTTGCACCTCTGTTTTAGATCAGAAAGGGTCACACATTTCACTTTGGTTTGAATCTGGACTAGGCTTGTACTTCTATTCTATACCATGGTATCATCTAGAGATCCACATATTCAAACATGAAAACTTACCATCCCCAGCCAAAATTAAAAAAAAAAAGAAAATGTACTAAATGAGATATTTTGGCTTGGGTTGAAACTGGATCCTCTTTCTTCACTTAAATGTTTCTATGTTTCTGAGCTTCATCTGTTGTAAATTAAATAATGCATTTGTAAGAACGAAGAAAAGCAAAAATCATTTCCTCTCAAGAAATTAGTGTTGTCAACTGAACTTTCTGACCTGTTCATAAACCACCTTGACCCCATTCATTCTCCTGCCTGTGTCACGGACTCCCCAGACACTGACTTGCTCACAAGCCATCCTGAAGTCGGAGAGTCCTGGGGCTTTTTTGAGTCACCTCCTCATGCTTTGTACACGTGATCCATATTGCTGGATTTCAAACTGACATTTCATCGTGTGTCCCACCAAGCGTTACCTTAGTCTGTGACTCACTGATGTCAGTTGCAAGTTACCTCAGAGCTGAATTATTTCATATTGGCTGCATGTGCATGTAGCTTTTGCTCTCATAAGTTTTCTCAGTTTGCTCCAGCAATTCACAAGGTCCAGATGGAAATGAACACATTGAACACTTAAGTGCAAATGTTTGCATTGTTTGTGCAGGAAGCAGGACTCATTTCGTTGCACACAGTAAAGGTTGTTTTCCTTTCTGTTAGAAGATCCAAATGAAATAAAATCTTGGCCTCTCTGTTCCCCTGCAGTAGTTAAGCTGAGGCAGCAGATACTTTGGTTTTAATTATTTATGGATGAGCAATGAGAAAAGCCTGCCAAAGGTAGCAGAGGAAAACTAATAGCTGGCATTGCGCATCTGACCTTGAATCCAGCTGATTGAAATTAATTACCCCAAGTTTTAAAATCACAGCCTATTCTATGGGTGGGAATGTCCTTTCCGGGTGATAACGAATAGCCCCACTGTCTTACTGTGTACACTGCTTATCAAAAGTATTTATGTCACAGTATTTGACACATTTAATCTTGGCAGAAGAATAATCTTAATTTGTTTTATTTTTCTCTCTAGTCTTTTGCATATTGTGTTATACTGATTTTAGCCTATGACTTTCTATTTTAAGGTCAGTGTTACTATATGGAATGATTTTTATAAAACCAGCTCAGTTTAGAGCTGACCTCTAAAATACATTGCTAGCCAGAGGTAGAACTAGATTGGCTCATGTCTCCTCTTGCATGGACAGTAGTGTGTACTGAATGAGATCATCTAGAAAAGGAAATTTATTTTTGTTCTTTTTTTTTCAGTGACAAACGCATTTCATTCTTTATTTAGATGTTGAAGCTCTTGCACTAAGTTTTTACAAGCTGGTGAACACTGACAAATTATTTCTCCCACAGAACTATAACCACACATTCCCAGACAGTATAAATATATGGTTGAACTAACATTAACACACATCACCATTTTATCGATTACATAATAAAACAAATGATCAAGTATCCAATTATTAAGTTACATAGCTGAAAAGGCATATAAAATATGTCTACTCAGTTTGTCAGCAGATCCCACGTCTTTTTTTTTTTTGAGGTTGGGAAGAGAAGGGGAAAACCATAATTCAAGCAAGTTGGAAAACAACTTCTGATAGGTATGAAAAAAAACCAGAATTTCAGAAATTTTGATTAAGAATTGGTTAGCTACAACAATGTATCTCTACCTTTAAAAAATTTTACTAAATTAAAGAGCATATTCTACATGTTCTGCACAAGACAAAGGCAACATTATACTAAAAATATTTAATAGCCTCCTCCCATTTTTTTTATCAGGCCCTCCCTGTTAAGTTGCACCTTTGAGTGCAAACATTAAATTAACTATAAGGCTTTTTGTCTGGAGACATTATTGAAGATATGTGCTTCTGTAACAAAGTCGATTTTCAAATGGAGGTTTCCCATAACAGCACAAAACAATATAAAGACATTAAATAATCCACACAAGACTTGCTAAAAAAATTTGATGGCTAATCAAACCTGATGTTTACTGGTATGTGTGGGAGATGTAAACATAGTGTGAGCAGGCAGATAACGACAAAAGCCCTGCAGTGTTTGAAATGATTGAAGGAATACACCATGGAAGGTCTAGAGTGTTCTTAGTTCCTGGAATTTTGGTTCTGTACGATGCTAAAAATATATAGGTATTGTGCTGGGTATTTTGGCACCTAAATCATTCTAAATTCCTTATACACTAATACTCTGGCACAGGAGTATATTTAAGGACATAACTCAATACCGTGTTTTAGGAAAGGTCAATTGGTACAAGTAAAAGCACATTTTAAATGCTGGCCAGCAAAGATCTTTTGCTAAGTATCCAAACGTGTTGATCATAACTCAAATATAAGGTTTCAATTCTGTCAAGCTTGTGGCCAGGTAAAACAGGTTTTTCAATATTACTGTAGAAGCTTCAGTAGACTTATACAATAAGCCACCATGTTGGCTAGCAAATTATGTATGACAAATCAGGTCCCATCTGAGTTCCACTCCCAAGGCGATGGTATCAGGCACCCCAGTTTTATTGAATACCACAGTTGTTTCTATGCCCATTGGAATCCTTGAAGCGCAGCCGCATTTTAGGATGGTACTTCTCCAGATACAAAAGTTGCTTGCTGTTAAAAGCTCCTCGCCACTTTTGTCTTATGAATTGTACTGCATCTTCATATTTCATTCCACCTTCAACTAATGCTAGGGCAACAAGCACTGGAGCTCTGCCAAGGCCTGCAACACAATGGACAGCAATACAGCAGCCAGGTTCTTCATGAAACTTGATCTTTACAAGACTTAACCAGTCATCTACAATCTGGTTGGATGGTGGTGCACCATCATCAGAAGGCCAGTCAAGAATATGAATGCCTTCTTTCTCCACAAGAGTAGTGTCGTAAGTTGCTTCACATACTCTTACTATTGTGGTAACTCTATACTTCTTAAGTTCCTCTATAAATTTGTTTAAGGTCGCATTGGTTGGATTGTGTGTAATAAGGAATCTCATGTTCTTGTATGTGACTTCCACAGGAGCAGGGCGGTTCATTCGAGCCATGTTAAGTTAGTTTTTAAAAAACACCCAGTAGGGTTATGAAAGAATTAAAAAATTGAATACAGAAATGACGCAAAAAAAATAAAAAACAAACAAAAAAAACCCCAAACAACCTGAAGTCTACTTCAATATTCAATATATACTCCACTTGAAATTCTCAGTGCTTTGAGTATGAAATTGGGAGAAATGGGCAATGAAATGAACCTCCTAACAAGAAGCAGTGATTCTTCAATCCAGTAATACTGAGGCAATACAAAGGAAGTGCACTGAGGTTTACCCCATCCAGGTCTGAGCTCTTGTAAAATGCTCTTGCAGATTTCAATACAACACGTCTGTGTCCAGGTTATCCACTCTTATGGGGGCTTCTTGGTGGAGTAGTAAAGAATTTCTACAGTTCACTTGTCTGCATAGAGGTCGTGCTGTGCCTGGCAGTAATCTCCACTGCCCTTCAGAAACTCCATAAATGTGTGACCAAGAACACCACAGAACTGAGGAATATGTCTACTCATTGAAGATTGTGGCCTAATCATACAGCCGGTCCCGAGGCGGCGGCGGCGGCGGCGATGCAGGCGGCAGGGGCACCAGACGACCATGCAGTGAGCTGCCCGAGGAGCGTCCTATTTTTGTTCTTGCTAACTCTAATTAGTCTTTTAAGGAAAGGGTATCTGGTAAGAATGGATATGGTACTAACTCATGAAAAAAAACAACTTAAGCTACGGAGGCTCAGACTGTTTGTTTTTATGCATTTAAACCTTAACCAGGATGTTGCCATCAGCATTCCAGGTGCAGTTTTCTGCGGTCTCTGGGACAGTACATGCTTGGGAACACATCATTTGCAGCTAGGGCAAAGTTCCACAAGAGCAACTTTACTTACAGAGAAATGAAAAGCCCCACACTGGAATGCCAAATGAATCCATGTATAATAAACAATAATTAAACAGGGATTATTAGGGTGGCACATTTACAGTGTGAGAGTTGAAGCCCTGTCAACACCTTATAAAGCCCAGAAAGTAATTCAGAGGAAACATTTGCTCTGGACTGAAGAACAAGGTTTTATTCTTGGGAAGAGAAGGAGATTTGCTATTAGTCTCTTTTGGTCTTCATTACTTAACACAGATTTTCCAGGGTTCAAGGTCATGTAGTATTGTGGAGTCTGAGACTGTTCTTGGTGGAACTTTTCTCATATCCATCTTGTTCTTGTTTACACGTTTCATTAAAAAATATAAGTAACCGAATATTTTGATTTAGGTCAAAATTGCAAACAAGATGATAGCCTTAGAGTATCTTCTTGGGAGATGAGACTTGTTCATCCTTGTCTTTGTCATCTGTTATTTCTCTTTTGATTTATTCTTCAATATACTGGCATTGTGCATTATGCCAGCTGATCACTGTGGCACAGTCAGGAGTAATTATACTTCTTCTGACATTCAGCATTCACTCAAAAACTCCCACACTTTCTCAAGAACCTTGCTGAAGTTCAGCTCTTTTCAGGTTTATCTTTTTGGAGCTGACTTGAATGAAAATTAACCTGAGATGAATTAATGAACAAGAAGTAGGAAGACAGCTTTCTGTTCAATATGCTAACATATGTTTCATGTTCAAGAAACATTAAATATTTTATTTCTTGTATTTATTTATTTATTTGTGTGTGTGTGTATGTGTGTGCACGCACATGTGTGTGTGTGTGTTGAGGAGCATGCATGTGCCATGGCACATGTATGAAGATCAGAAGACAACTTTCAGAAATTGGTTTTCTCCTTCTATCATGTGAATCCTGTAGGTTAAAGTCAAGTCATCAGGATTGAAGTCAAACATATTTACCCATTATCCAACAGTGTATAAAGTTTAGAAAAAAAAGAACAGAAAGCAAACTAACAAACAAACAAAATCCTAGTGACTACAGAGGAAGGAGTAAGTATATCAATGTGTCACACTCCTTACTCTTTTGAAGAAAAGCTCTTTATTTTTTCCTGTGTATTTTACCCTCATATCAAACTTACCCTATGTTCTTAGAGCAACAACTCACTTCAACAGGGACAAATGGAGGCAATCAGATTTGAGAAGGAAGACTATGTTGCCATAAACAACTTTCTTGATTTGCGCCTGAAACCTACGTATCTTTTCCTCATGAAAATATGACTTACGTAAGGAACAGATGCAAATGAGTCAAAATACCAATTAATTTGTGTTTGTCTTGTGCCTCTTATGTGCCAGAGATGTTTTATGAAGCAGAACTAAAAGTGAACAGGTGAGACAGAAAATCTGTCTTCAAATAGCCTTTAGTTAGGGAGGCCATTTACCTCTGAATTTATTATTTCAAAGCCCACAGCATCCCCTCTTAACTAAAGCTGAATTACTGGCCTTGGGTATAAAAATACTTAAGTACATAAAGGCAGAATATGCTTTGTGATGTTAATCCATTATAAACTCCTGTGTATATGTCAATAAAGCACTATTGGCCAATAGGAAGCAAGATAGGTGGGACTAGGAGTCCAGGAGGACTCTGGGTAGGAGAAACACAGGGAATCAAGATGTAACCGCCAGAGGGATAAGACGGCCAGAAACTTCTCCGGTAAGAGAAATACTTAGATTAACAATTATGGGTTAAATACTTAAGTCAGAGCTAGCCAGTAAGAAACAAGCAAGGGCAACAGCTTCATAATTAATACAGCATCTTGTGTGTTATTTGGGGCTGCAACGTGGAAGAGCCCAGGTGACTGGGAGGGGGGGTTACCAAGCTGCTGCCAAGGAAAAGGCTTCTCTCTACAATAAACTTTGGGACTCAATCTCTATGTAGTCTTTTCTAGACTTGAAAATTGGGGTATTTCTCAGGAACAAGAAGAGTTAAGTATATGGCCTGTGCAGAGAGATGTATGGTAAGCTTCTAACTGCATCTCTCAGACAGGTTATTTTTGTTTAACCTCATGCAGGGAAGCTGACAGTATCTTTAAAAACAGGAAAGAAGCTCATCATGTGAGTTCAGGGGTGATGGAGACTTAGCCTCCGTCTGCAAATTTATAGAGACTGAAAATAATTCCCAACCCTCTGGGAAATGAATGAACTTTCAGTTCCAGGAGTCCCGGGGTGAAAGACAAAGAGAGGATACCCTTAGAAATGAGGTAGGGATGCCTCAAGCCAGTGCACAGGAGACTCAACGGTTTTGGATAAACGGGCTTAAGACATAAATAATTCCCTGATTTTTTCGTTCTGTATTAAATTGAATATTTATAGACCAATACATATTTGTGGACCATTTGTTAAAACTTTATTACCTCAAATACGTAATTTTTCCTGATTTCTAATGTGGTAACATTTATCTGCTTTTCTTTCATTTTGTTTTGGATATTCCTTCCCACCCTCAATAGTTCTGAGTGGATATCTTCAGATTTCCTACAATATAACACATTTATCAGAATTTTCAGTTAGGATATAGAAAAGAATTCTGATGTCATCTCTTCAAGCTCTCTTAAAATAAAAGTAGTATGGGTTGCTTGAGATAATAGTCTTTAACTCAAGAGTGTCACGTGTACCATTTAACGAGAGTTATTCACATGAAGACCTGGTGGTCATTGTTCTTACATGGAAATCAGGAGGATCTTATGTGCAAACCTAAATTTGGTGAGTTACTGCCTTCATTTCTTTACCTGTCACTGTGATAAAATGTGACGGAGGTCACCTAAAGGAGAAAGATTGATGCTGGCTCACAGTTCAGATGTAAAGTCGGTCACGGTGGGACATTCAGTGTGGCAAGAGCTTGAAGCAGCTGGTAACATCTTATCTAGGATCGAGCAGAGGGAAATGAACGCAGTCATGTTTGCTTTCTGTTTTATAAATTCAGCATCCCACCCACAGAATGCAACCACTTTCAGTGAGTGGGTCTTCTCCCTTCAATTAACTTCAGATAACCCCTCACGGGCATGCCCAGAAGTCTATCTTTCAGGTTATTCTAGACTCTATCAAATTGACAGTTAACACTAACCTTATCAAGTACAAATTGTGTAACTGTCCTATGTTTCTCTTGTACCTGGGCATATTCTGATGCAGTTTCTCATTTCTCAGCTAAGCAACCGCATGTGTTCCTACCTTAACATGCCAGAGAGCTCACTCCTTCAATTTACCTGAACCAATGATTCCCAGGACGTAAGTAAATAAGTATAAATAAAAATGAGCAATACTGTCTATTTTTTAACCAAAAGATAATATAAATCTTAATAACACATTTTTTAGATTTTAAATAAATCACCAATTTTTTTTCTGTTTCTTGAACCTAGACCTGTATGTTAAAATATTATAGACTTCTGGTTGTATTGCTATGTGTTTACATGCCTCTAAGGTGGAATTTATAGCACAATCTATTATAGTTTCCTGGTCACAATAAGGATGCTATAATGCGTTGGGGGTGTCTAAAGAAATTTTGAGAAATATTAAGAAAGACATTAATTTCTCAGTTGTCTTTGATACAAAATGTATCATATTCCTGAAGTGACAATATCCTTTCATACATTAATTATCCATCATCCATCCATCCATAGATGCATTCATATCTCTACTATTCTACTTATATGACATTTCTTCTTGAGTGGCTAGCAATATAACCTAAGTTGAACTGTTTATGATCTCATTAAAAGAAAACACAAAGCACAACAAACAGAAAAAAATAATCAACAGTCAAAACCAGTCAGATATCAATCATAATTTACTCAAACCAGGCATCTAATACAAAATGCCAAGGCTCAAGTCATGCCTCTACAGCAGTGGTTCTCAACCTTCCTAATGCTGTAATCCTTAAATGTGGTTCCTCATGCTGTGGTGAGCTCCAACCACAAAAATATTTTTTTGCTGCTTCATAGCTGTAATTTTGCTAGTTGTGAATTATAATGTAAGTAATATCTGATATGCAGGATATTTGATATGAGACCCCCCAACACACATATACAAAGGGGTTACAACCTACAGGTTGGGAACCACTGCTCTACAACTTTCTAGCTATATAGCTTTGGACAAGTTTCTAGGCATCAGCTCTCTCAATTGTAGTAGGTTAAGAAGGCATGCTGTGCTTGGGAAACACTGAGAAAAGCACATGACTCAACCTATTTGATTTTTATTGAAAGTGCAAAGGCTGAGAAAGGACTAAGAAAGATACCATATATTCGAAGGGTTTCAAATGTAAACTGTTGATTGTAGGAGATAAGAGTTAAGATAAGATTGTGGATACAGGTGTTACCTAATAAACAAGGCTAAGGTACAGAAATCAAGGGCAATTTAGAAAAGGCTGTTTGAGGTGACTGAGTTAGGAGAGATAGGGGAAGCTGGGTTACAAACCAACTTGATATCATGTCACCCTGAGGTATTTTTCCTTAAGGTATATGGATGCTTTTTAAGAGCAAATAACTCCTGTGTCTTACAGTGTTCACTTGAATTCATCTTATTGCATTTTATATGTGACACACATAAAACATTGTGCAAGCTCCATATATATAGAAAGCTAACTATAAATAGATATCATAACCAAGTAAAACTTATAAATTAAAAACAGAGTCACTGAAGTATTATAATTCAGAGTTTGGTATGTACTACTTTGTTTTCTGATTAAAACGTTTTTGAAATGAACAGTCTTGTCTGGGGCTTGTCTGCACTAAACGTGACATGTACCATGACACCCCTTTCAGTTTAAAGCAGAAAGAAGTTTCCTTTGTTTATATGCCATGCTGAGATTACATTTGAGCTTAAGATACAAAGGTCCTCTATGAGTGTTTTCATCTCAAGCATATCAGTGAACTTACTGTCACTAGGTTTTAATGAGACTGTGAACCATCAGAGCGATGAACACCCTGAAGGCTTGTGGCAATGCCATGTCATTTCCTCCATAAATAATGTACTTATGACCATCTATGCTTTAGATCTGAAATGCACAGTATTTACTTGTATGAAGAAGTCTGGAAACACAATGCTAGTATCCACACAAATATATTCGAAAAGTACTGTACTGACAGAAAAAAAAAAAAGCAAAGAAGGTGCAAACACGTTGTACATCAGTGAGAGATGTATGTGAAATTATCTTTCAGGGAGTTTCACTCTATGAGCTGTTACAGAGCTTAAAATGATGTAGGCAAAGGATGATGAAAAATGTATAGCGGCCAGAGGAATGGGGAGGAAAAGATAAACGAGAAATAACAGTTGGTCGGGGAGAACGTCCTCTTAGACTGTACGTGGGAGGCAAGGGAAATTGAAAATTCAAAGACAACTCTCATATTTCCAGTGTGGATGCCCAGGTAGTAGGAGATGTCATTGGCAGGTGGAGAGAACATTAGAGACAGGGTGAGCAGGCTGTGGGTAGAAAACAAGAGGGCAGGTTTTGGATAGGTTCCCTCTGAAATACAGCAGCTGTTATGGAATAGGCAATCTTGGATATGAGCCTGGAGTTGAGGGGAAAATCTAGGCTGAACATAAGATTTCCACTATCCTCTGCAGAGCCGTGGTTGCTATCATGTTGGAGCCCGTAAACTTCCCATGGTGACAGTGACAAGAGTCAGGAGAATGCCAAAGATGACTTTCCAGAGGATAGTGACTCTTTGGAAGGGCATGTGAAGAGACAGGTCTAAATACAAACTGATGGGGACCAGAGACAGGGTATAACCAGGAGACCATTATGCTGTGGAATGTCCTTCTGTGTCTGAATTAATGCAGCAGCGGCATCAACTGCTCTGTTTGAGTATTGGTGTTTTCAAATTCAAGTCCAAATGAGAATTCCATAGTGAATATTTCTTTCAAAATATATCTTTTTTTTTCCTTTGTGATATGTATTTAATGTCTTCCATGTTTTCCTCTTAATGTTTGACATGTGGTCCTCTACAAATTTCATATATTTTCTGCCATATGCATATTGGAAGATAAGGATTAAATAAGAATAATGAGCATCTTTAGAATGGTAGCTCTGTCTTTGATGCTTTCCATGTTTAAGTTTCAATGTTGGTGGCTCATGTACCCCCTCCCCTTTGCAAATATTCTCTATTGAATGATCAAAGACCATTATGTTACTGATTTCCAAACAGAAATATTGTTATATTTCTCTCTCTACCTATAAATCATGTATCTATCTATTTATATATTATTTCTCATCTACTCATCATCTGTCTACACATGTATCTTCTGTCTATATACCCATATTTATTCTTTTCATAAAATCTTAATTTAGCAACACACTTTGGCTTATAGTCTCTAGTTGGCCCTCAGTAGATATCTTGGAGTTGAACTTCCTCACTTTCCACAAACATTAAGGTTTATTCTAAGTTATGCCACCAAAGCAAATCATGATATTACTAATAATATTTTTTCTTGCTCCCACCTCTATTTTTAAAACATAAGATTGATCTTAGATCTTCAATCCAAATAATGATATACTTTAGAACTTCAATAACTGCTGTTTATATGCTGTGTTAGTGGGCATTTTCCAGGACGGGATATCCATGTCTACATGTTCATTCTTATGCATTTATGTTTCCAAAGGTTATATGTAAATATATATTTATTGTTAGAAATTGGTATGCACAGCTGTGGAGGCCACAGTATCTTAATAGCTGTGGATGGCAATTAAATGGAGAACTCATAGTAGAGTTCCAGTTTGAGTCAAAAGCTCTAAGAACAAAGGGAAATTATGACTTGTTTTCTGAGGTGTCTCAGAAAATGTCAGTGCCACCATCTTGGAGACAGATAGAGAAAATTTGCCACTTTCTCCCTTTTATTCTCTTTGGAATTTGAAAATTTGAAAAGATTCCAAAAGAATGGAACAAGCTTCACTCAGACTACTGACTTAAATATTCACCTTATCCATAAACATCCTGATAAACTCACCCAAAATAATGTTGAGATGTTGAGAATGAATCATCAAAGCTCCCTCACTCTTCTATGTTCAGTGCCTTGTAATCCAGTTCATCTGAGTGAAACTTCAAATAAATTGTTCACATTATATGATTCTCCATCCCCCAAACCCTCCAATGAATTACCTGTGATCTTAAAACTAGACTTATATTTTCCTACCTTAGTAGTCAAGGTCACACAAGATCTGATAGGGTTGATCGCTGGGATCCAGGCCACACAAGTATCTCTTTGCCCTGCATAGGGTCTGATTTGCAGTCCACAAGCAAGCAAAGTACTGTTCCTGGAGTTTCTTGTCCTGCCAGGTTCCACTGATCCCTCAGCCCCAAATAAGCACACAGAGACTTTTATTAATTATAAAATGTTGGACGATGGGAAAAGTTTCTTACTAGCCAGCTCTTTCTTAATTATTAACCCATTTCAATTAATCTAAGTATTTCCATGTGGTCTTATCTTACTGCAGAAGGGTCCGGACCTGTGACTCCTTCCTCGGCTACACAGCATCTCATCGTGGTGCCTCTCTGCCTATGTTTCCCAGAATTCTCCTCATCTCCTAGGTCCACCTATCTTCCTGCCTTTATTGGCCCAGTGTTTTATTCCTCAACCAATAAGAGAAACCTATATGCAAAAGGACATCCCCCATCTAAGTATTTTGCTGTTTTAAGGTCCTAAATTTCAGTTTCTACTGTCTTATCTCTAAAAGTTTTGTAAAACTCACAACTGATTTCTCATCATTTTGCAACAGCCCCAAGAACCATCAGTTTGGGTGCAGCAAGTTCTGTAGCCATTACCTAGTTTCAGCCTAAACAGTCATCTACCGTGGGGAGCACCTGGGAAGGCGTGATCTCTGGCAGGTAGGTCTAGAGTGTAGTGGTAAGGTGTGGCTGATAGACCATTTTGAGAATCTGCATGTGACGCTTACATCTATTTATCTGGGTGACTTGCTATTAAAAACCGTTAAATCTTAGTCTTCTGAAATAAGAAGTTGAAGAACCACATAATAAGCAGTTACCAGGGGGGCTTTGGAGAAAACTGAGAGGTTACGAGCATCTGCTGCTTTTGCAGAGGGCTTAGTTTTGTGCAGCTCCAAGCACCAACATAGTGGCTCACAACTGTAACTCCAGGTCCAGTGGATCTGACCTTTTGACTTCTATGGGTACCAGACATCCATGTTGTTTTTAGACAAAACATACATACACATACAAAACAAAATAAAACAAAAGACAGTCACCAAGACTCGCAATCTAGTGATCGGCTACAAAGTGTAATTCATTTTCCATTAACTCTAGTCCCTTTTCTTTTTCTCTTTTCCTGGAGAACTGCAAGGTATTATAGGGACCTTGTCTGATACCTTGGTTATATTGTTCCCATTCTCCAATGTATTGTAGTTTCACTTTATCTACTGGAATGCCAGATATCCAGATTACTCAAGGAATGAGGAATGTTTTTGTGATTACTCCCTGCCTAGTTAACTCTACTGATAGCCTCTGAACTCTGTTGGGAGACTGCAGCAGATAGGAATAAGATAGTACATCAAATATCAGAAGAATTTCTGATGGAATATGGTTTTCAGGAATCCAGATAGATTTATTGCCTCAACCCTTTTTTATTTCATCCCTGCCCAGCTCTTGAGATTTGTTGAATACAATCCTAACCCACCTATGAACTCTTTGCTTTACACTGAGTGTGGCTGTCTGACCACCATATGTGTACTTTAAAGTAGAGGTCATCAGACCATCACCCATGGGCCAAATTTGGCAAGTAGCCTGCTTATGTAAATAAAGTTTTATTGGAAGGCAGCCACATTCATTTATTTACATATTGTCTAAAGCTGCTTTCACACTATAAGGGCAGAGTTGAGAAGCTACAACACAGAACATATGGTCTGTCAACCCTAAAGCAATTACTGATTGGTCCATTACATTTAAGTTCCAAGATTCCTGGGTTGTAATATACAACCCTTTGTGGTGGCCTCTGTTTAGAAACAATCATATGTTGGGCACTTACTGGTTGTCAATCTCTAGTCTACACCCTGAAGGTTTGACAGGGAAGACAGGAGACTCTTCTGAAGCAATGCAGAATGTATCCATCTACCACTGTGACACAGAGAAATGATTACCCAGTTTCTATCGTTGATCTCTTCATTGAAGAAACCATGAAGGAAAGTTAGCAACAGACAAAACAAGATATGTAAACCAAAAGTGTTTCTATACCCAAGCTTAAGGTTATTTCCCCCTCTGACTCAAGTCCTCCTTATTTGGAAGTTCCCATGGTGAGAATAAATTGAGGGAAAAAATAGTTAACCTCTTCTTAGGCCAGATTCTGGGTGTTAGCAAAGCTCTGCTGTCTAGGATGGGTTAGAATGCAATGCCCCAAAGACAGCTCTAATTTAAAAAGAAATTGGCTTATTAAAATAGTTTCTTTTGTTTGGAAATCTTTAATTTTTGTATGTTCCCTACAGGCTCTTGGAAATACATAGCATGGCCTCATTGTTTTTTTTTTTGTTTGTTTTTTTTTGTTTTGACTATAGCCACAACATATTGCAAACCAGGCATGGGATTACTAATTAGGGTATTATTATATAGGTATCAGAGTTAAAGCATAGCTTCCTTCCTGGTGAGCAAGATGGGAATGGATATTAAATACTTGCAAATTTGGCTCAATTGAAGAACATGTTTATTCTTTTATTTATATAAAAAAAGTTGTGACCAAAGAATTTGTCTTGAAACATCAACTCAACTCTTAACAAAACAAATATTTTATGTGCTTCTAAAATAATTGAATTTATAGTAATAAAGACATAATAAAACACCTTCATATTACACTATTTTCAGTCTGATTCTTATGGCTGTCACACCTCAACATAGATAGAAACAAATAAAAATTTAGCCTTTTTTTGACACCTAAGCCTAAATTACCATTATTTGCTTATTTGACAGCATTATGTTTTTGAGATAGAGTCTCTTATAGCCCAGACTGACTCCACATATATATTGAGAATAGATGGAAATAATAGGAAATGTATGTTGTAATTTACTTTCCTGTTGGGGAGAGAAGTCATTCAAATGATATGAAAAGGTTGCTTGGTCTATGATATAATCTTGGTTTTCACCCTTCTTAAATTATCTGCTAGTTACAGATCTTCATCTCCCCTCCCTCCTTCCCCTTTTCCTCCTCTCCCCTCCTTCCCTTCCCTCCTCTTTTCTTACTTCCATTTTTTGTGTTTGTGTATGTATGTGTGGATGAGGTGTGTGCATGTGTGCATGTGGTGTGTGTGTGTGTGTGTTTTTCCCAATTCTCAAGTATTATACCCTATTTTACAGACAAGAAAAACTTAAACAAAAATCAGAAAACTTCTTTGAGTTCTCACAGCTGGTATTAAAATTTTTCTGAGATTCAATGTGTCCTACGATGGGTTTGTGTCACCACATTGGTTTAAAAAACATTTTTTTCTGGACTAATTATTCTGTCTGGCATCATGTATTTCATGAAAAATATGTTGGAAGCAATTGGGTTTGGTTTGATGGTTTCATTTGGAGAGATGAAGGAAGAAGGTGGGATTCCAAAGCTAATAATGAGTTGATTGCAAAACCATTGGAGTGTTTTTCCAAACAAATTAATGTCTAAATTTTGCAATGTCTAGGGGTCAACTGCCATCACTTCCAGCAGAGACTTCCAACTGTCATCAGTAATTAATTCCCTCACTATGGGTTAAAGTGCTTTGTAATGGATCTCTTGGATGTCTCTTGATTGGGGTTCAGTTATAAAATGTGTTCTAAATGAGAGGACAAGTGGAAGACAGAGGCAGAATCCTCTTAATTTTTTTTTCTACATTAGGTTAAAATCATGGTCAGGTTGATTTTTTTTAATTTTCCACTCTCTTCTCCATTTCATCCAACTGTTAGCAACTCCTTGGTAGACTAGGTGGATCTACAAGCAGGAAGAAAAACATTTTCTGTATATTTAAGCTCATTTCCTCTTGTGTTTTCTCCAGGGTAAACTTGTATTTCCATTTTTAATACAAGCTCCCAGCAGGCATTAACCATGCCATTTTTACTTAACTGCATTTTATTTTCTTCCGTATGATGCCTCACTCACATAATTGATCTGTGGCTGTAGGAAGAAAATGATGAAACCTGCATTCCAGTAACTGTAAGCTAATATTTTATAGGCCACTGTAATGAAAATTTTGAGCGCTGTTATAAATCATACCTGTACATACATAATTTCATACTTGTGTTGACAGTACCACGAATATATCATGTAACACTAGGCATTTGAATTGAACTCTCCTAATTGGGGTTTGGAGATAATTAGCCAAAGTAGAATAATATTTACCTCTATACTCTTTATTAAAGAGGACTTTTATAGCCAAGGAATTGATAATACAAACAAAGGCAGGCAGGATAATTCACCACTTTGTGCTTTATTACAAAAGTAGGTTATACTATTAGAAATGCTCAGTAATGACCACATACATATTTTAAAACATGAAAAATATTAGCTTCAGTTTGGGTTCTAAAGTCACAGCAGTTATAACCATGGGAGCCATTAGAATCTAATTTAAATTATCTCTTATAATGACACCTACAAATATAAATTCATTTTCCTTGTTTCAGTGCAAATTAAATTATTTTTTATTTGTTCTATGTTTTCCCATCCCTACCCTCTTTTCTAACTTTCAGGTCCCTGCCTTTTTTCTTCTCTGCTTTCATATAAGGAATATGAAGTGAGCATATTTTAATACATTTGCTGGTTTCCTTTTCTGAAACTGAATTTAATGGTTATGCAGCCCTTTAGTCTTCATGTATGGATTTCCATTGCTTCTTTAAGAAAGCATAGTTTTACTTATTCCTTCATCTTTTAACAGACAAGAAATTCATTTTAATTTCTTGTCATATTAAGTGAGATACCTTTTCTGCTGATTTAAGGGTCTCTGTTCTCCATGCCATTGAGGGTTAAATATTTACCCACCATGATTAGCTAAGAACTTAAAAGGTAGGTGGCTGGAGAGTCCTGTGTCTGTAGAGATGGATGGTGGATTACACACCTTTTAAATGGATCCGGATTTTTATTAGGTTCATTTGCATACTTTGAAGAGTGCTTTTGAGCTGCATAAAATTCTTTAGGTTTGCTCATCTTCATAATTTCTACATCTTTTGTATCTCTGAATGTTTAATTGATTTCCCCCTACCCCATTTTTATTGATGGCTCTATTCATTTGTACTCAATTAAACCTGTGAAGATTAGAATAGCAAAGAGTGACCAGTTATCCTTTTCTGGACAGATTGTCACGAATGAAAAGTCTGCCTCATAGGAAAATGCATATTTTCTTCTTTGGCTACCTCTAGTAGAGATCTAAGCCTTTTGAAGGGAGGTCAGTTTGGCTGTCAAGTATGTTTTGTTGACTAATGAGGATCTGGCGCACTGGGTCACCTAGAATACAACATTTTTATGAGTTTGAGTGTGTTTGAAAGGGAACTTGTAACCAGTGCTATCATTTGTGACTAAAACCTGCAGTTTTATAATATGTTATATTTTTTATCTACTAAGAAAAAATTGGCCTGCCACAGAAAAGATAATTTTATTCAGTTTACTATACAGTGTCTACTTGAATATTATTGAGAGAGTAGATTAGGCAAAATTTGGTAAGTGAGAAGCATAACCAATGTGTTGATTGACATTATTACTATTCAGGTATCTATATTGGCCTGTTCTTGGGTACTGACAGGATATGCCTTCAGGTGCAACTACTAAGAGCATCAACTGTTCACTATATTAATTTTTAAAAAGGCCCTGCCCACTTCCCTTCCCCCCCTCTCTTTCTTTCCTTCCCTCTGTCTGTCTGTTCCCCTTTCCTCTCTCTCTCTGTCTCTCTCTGTCTCTCTCTCTCTCTCTGTCTCTGTCTCTCTCTGTCTGTCTGTCTCTCTCTCTCTCTCTCTCTCTCTCTCTCTCTCTCTCTCTCTCTCTCCTCTTTCCTCCCTCCTGCTGTTCCTTTCTCCAGAGACTGGCCTCTCCCTCTCTCCTTTCCTTTTTTAATGATCCTTTTCCCTAATTAAAATAATAATAATAATAATAACAACCCTCTGCTTGAACCCTGTTGCATGACATCCTTCTCTTGAATGCTGCTCTTCTTAAATTGCAACAGATATGCACCAACTTAGGCTTCCAGTGCAATATGGCATATTCTTTTGATTGCCTAGTCTTTCTCCCTCATGCATTGTACTCCATCTTTATGCCATATGGATAATAATAGGCTGGGTATGATGATTAACACACATAGAAATCTGAAAAATATTTGACAGTGGCAGTCTGTATGGAGGTAGAGAGCACAAGCATCAGAACTGTGAGATTCAGTTCTGACCTAATGCCATGTCACACACTTCCCATTGGTCAAGGAGAGTGGATGGCTGCTTTAACTCATTGCTCATATAGTGGAGTTCGTAATAGCGATGTCTTTTTTCCAAGATACCACACAGAGTAGATTGGTACAGTCATTTATAAGGTGAAATTTAGGCTCAGTAACTTGGCCAAGATCTCACAGAGCTTGACTTCTGTGTTCAGGTGATTTGGAATTTGGAATTTGTTCAAATAGCTGAAAGAAGCAAACTGGTACACCTCTCTGGAAAAGAAGGGCTTCTGGGTTTTTCCCTCGTGATTTGCTTCTTCCTCAACTCTAGCTTTTGTATACCATCCATGGCTACTAGACAGCGAGTGTTGCTGTGTATTTTATGTCTCTGTTTACACTTGTTCTTCCCTGTAAGACAAATACTCTCAACCTGGGGTCACAATTCCTTTGGGATCAAATGAACAACAGGGGTTGCCTAAGACCATTGGAAAACACAGACGTTTACATTAGGATTCATAACAGTAGCAGAATTACAGTTATGATGTAACAACAAAAAGAATTTTGTGGTGGGGGGGTCATCACAGTATGAGGAACTATATTAAAGTGTTATAGCATCAAGGTTGAGGACCACTGGTGTAAGGAAACGTAGTTTCTGTAAAAATAGTTTTCAGAGTTGTACTTTTAAATTTCCCCTAAGGACACAAGGTAGAGATGGAGATCCTTATCTTTGGCAAACCAAGCAAAAACAACAGATGAATATTCAAGTCTTGTTGTGTTGCTATGCTAAAACACTCTGAAAAAAAGCAACTTGGGTAAGGGAAGGTTTTATTTCAGCTTGCACTTCTGGGTCACAGTACATAATTGAAGGAAGTCAAGGCAGGAAGTCAAGGCAGGAAGTCAAGGCAGGAAGTAAGAACTGAAGGAGAAAGCAACTAGCCCTGTCACTGTTCATGTTCAGTCAATTTCTTATAATAGCCCAGGCCTACCTACTGGCCTAGTAATGTTGCTACCCACTGTCGGCTGGGGCTCTCCAATCTATTAAGACAATGTCTCATAAACACAGACACAGTGTAGTTTGAATTAGGCAGTTCTTCAATTGAGGCTCTTTGATCTGAGATATCTCTAAATTGTGGAGAACTGACAATAAAAATCTAACAT
Source organism: Mesocricetus auratus (assembly GCF_017639785.1). Taxonomy (NCBI): domain Eukaryota; kingdom Metazoa; phylum Chordata; class Mammalia; order Rodentia; family Cricetidae; genus Mesocricetus; species Mesocricetus auratus. Next base: position 12,898,967 of record NW_024429212.1, on the reverse strand, counting down.
AGACAGGAAGGAATCCATTTCTTAATCATCGTAGTCCTGTTAAGACATCCATTGGACTCAGAGGCACTACAACTCCAACAGTGATTTCAAAGATATGGACATTGAGTATTCTAGAACATTAAGGGTGATTTTCGAAATGGTAGATCTGTTCTTGCATTGTCTTCAGTAGTCTCAAGACACTTTCAATAAGATCAGCAGGCTAGGGGCTGGAGGGATGCCTCAGAAGTTAAGAGCACTTGTTGCTTTTGCAGAGGACCTGGGTTTTGTTCCCTGTACTCTTACCAGATGGCTCCTAACTGCCTGTCACTCTAGTTTCAGGGAATCAAACATCTTCTGGTCTCAATGGGTACTGCACACATATGATGCACACACATATACACAGGTACTCCATACACACACACACACAATAATTGACTTCACAGAAGGGTCCCTACCTGGTTCTTTCTCCCATTGAGACCTATTATCTATGGATGGGAAGTGATTAGCAGAGGAAGGAGTTGCCTGAATAGCTAATGAATTCCCGCCGTTTCATGCTCAGTCTTTGTCAGTCAGTTCTAGCAATTCAGCTCTGCAATTAGATTCCATCTATGGAGGAGATGTCCCCTGCTGTTGTCACAGGACTCTTGTATTGTTTGTACTTTCTGTTCTGTTATTGCTGTTTTGTGCAAGTCTCCCTCTGCATCTTATTTCTATCTTGTTTGATGACGGCGCTGTTTACCTGAATAATTTTCAAGAAATGGACACTCAATTTGATTGCACATTATCTTTTTTATTTAAAATTCTGTGACAAGTATTGCTCAGAGTATAAGGTCATGCAATGTCTGTAATGTATGTAATGTCTTTAGTTCTTTTACTTGACTTTAAGAAAAAGCTTTTAAGGTTGGTCAGATTGCTAGTGAAACAAATGTACCAAGTGTTTGTCCTTATTTTTTCTGCTTCAGTTATTTGTAACAGCTTCTTGATAGGAACAGGTCAGATAATAGTGAATTGGACACTCTTTTTGCCTCTGTCCCTGATAAATGAAAAAATTTATCCTGTGTTCCTTGAGTTATATCTTATACTATGAATCCATTCTGCCTTCATTTAGCACCAATTTTAGTATATTTAACTTATCACCCTGGAAAATCATTTCTTTGGAATGAGGTTTTTTATTATATTACATTGGTGGTTCCTTTGGATTCTATTTAAGGCCTTATTCTATTTTGAAATGGCACATTTATTTTACACCCACTACCCTACATATTTTCTTATTATAGAAACTATCGGTAGACTCCACTTATACTAATACAAGTACCTGAACATTTGACAGGTTTTTTTTAGTGTGGAGAGAAATAATTTTCATACTAAAATATCTTGACTTAGAATGGGTTATGCCCTTTTAAAACAATCATAAGTTGAAAATGATTAAGTTGAAAGGATTTTCATCTGTCTAGTCTACTGAACATTAGTTTGGCAGCATACAACCCTGCAAGGTGTAAGTGCTTTCCCCAAATACTTTTTTGGCTGACTCGAACCTGTGGCTAAAGGTTAGAAGCTGTTTCTCTCAGTAGTCTAAGAAAGATTAAAACTCAGAACTCAAGTCATGGATCCTGTCAACATGCATTGCTCTTACACCATTAAGAAGAATCTTAAGTCAATCCACCACAGATCAGAAGAGCTTGAGTTGAAAATCTTCATTTGTTTAATGGGCTTAAATTATTATTTTTTATTTCTATGTCTTTTACCTATAATTTCTTTAACTAAAAATTGATTTTGATTCATCTTGTTGTACTTGGTATGATTTGATAACAACTGACAAGGGATATTTCCTAGCCTTTTCCCAAAGTCTTCCCTGGATCTTTAGTTCAAGAGTTTTTCTAAGATAAATTTCAAGAAGACTTTGGAAAGTGGCAACTGCATAAATCTCCTCATAATCTAAGGATTCTGAAACTATTTAGCTCTTCTTCGGACAGTGTCTGCCATGGACAGGGCTGTTGGGTTTGGGTAAGTCTTTGAGCTCAAGAAGAAAATAGCTAGAGAAGGCCAGCTTTAACTCAGAGAAACTTTCTTTTCTTTTTGAATTACGTTTAACTCACAAGTAAAATGTGTTTATAATTATGGCTCCCATTGTGATCTCGAGGTCTATGTTTTCATGTGGAGTGTAAATCAGGCTACTTAACACACACATTACCTCACCCACTTGTTATTTGAGGTCATCACACTTAGCCTCGACTCTCAGTTATTTTTCAGAATGCAGTGAGTTGTTATCAACTAAAGCAACCACACTATACAAAAGTTCTTTCGGAAGTTCTTCCTCTATGCCACCTGAAGCTTTTTGTCCTTTGTGTGACATTCCCTCTACTCACTCAGACCTCATCCCTTTTACTGTATCTTTCGTGAGTTCTACTGTTTATGAGTTCCACTGTTGCTGATTCTGCCTCAAGCGACAGTTCTCTTTTACTGATCCTAGAAAGGACACAATGCACTGAATCTGAAGATTGAGATCTTACATTTTTGTGTTTGGGATTATGTGGGAGAATAAAAAGATGAACATTTGTGCATCTTTCTATAAGGGCTTCTGTTGGAGGCTCATAGTCTACATAAACTATTGTCCATAGAAAAGGAGATAATTTCAGAGAGTCCCTAAATTGAAGGACATGGGGTAAGTCTGTATAACAAATGAACAAACAAAACAAAACAACAGGAAACAAAAAAAGTAATTAGACAACTGTGGATGAACATTTTAAATGGGGGTATCTATTCTTTATATAAAAGTGAAATTTATAATTTTGTAGATCGATTACTGGAAGCCTTTTGACCCAATGAGACATTTGGAAACATCTGGACATGCCATGGTAAACACTGATCTACTACCCAAGGCCCCAGTGATTTCTGTGGTCTCCTCACTGACACTACCTTCATGGAGTATGGATCAATACCCTGTTGGCTTCTCAGGCATCAGAGACTGAATTCTTACAATGGGAGAAGAATCAAAGTGGTCTAAGAATGTTCACCTTTAGAATCATGTCTGAGTTACTTTTCTATTTCTGTTCTAAGGCACGGTGAGCTAGCCAACTTACAAAAGAAAGCATTTAATTTCAGATTCACAGTTCCAAAAGCTGGAGTGAATGAAAATCACTATAGGCAGCATGACAACAGAGAGAACAAACTATGAATGGCATGGGCTTTTGAAACCCACAGTGACATACCTCCACCGACAATGCCATACTTCCTAATCTTTTGGGGGGTTATATTAATTTATTTTCTTATTTAAATTAGAAACAAGCTTGCTTCACATGCCAATGCCAACTCCCTCTCCTTCCCCTCCTCCCCTGCCCCTCACTAACCCCCTACCAATCCCCACTCAGCTTCCCAGGGAGGATGAGACCCTCCATGGGGGATCTCTAAAGTCTGTCATATCATTCAGGGTTGGGCCTAGGCACTTCTGAATGTGACCAGGTTGAGGAAGCATCCCTCTATGTGGAACAGGCTCCCAAAAATCATTCGTATGCCACACCCACATTCAGGGAGTCTGGATTAGTCTCATGCTGACATCTCAGCCATCAGTCTGGGGTCCATGAGCTCCCTCTTGTTAAGGTCAGTTGTTTCTGTGGATTTCACCAGCCTAGTCTTGACCCCTTTGCTCATCACTCCTCCCTCAGCAACTGACTTCCAGGAGATATGTTCAGTGTTTAGCTGTGGGTATCTGCATCTGCTTCCATCAGCCACTGGATGAAGACTCTAGAATGGCATATAAGGTAGCCATCAATCTCATTATCAGGGAAGGGCATTTAAGATAGCCTCTCCACTATTGCTTAGATTGTCAGTTGGTGTCATCCTTGTAGAGCTCTGAAATTCTCAATAGTGCCAGATATCTCTTTGAACCTATAATGGCTCCAGCTATTATGGTATCTCTCATCCTGCTCTCCTCTATTCTTCCCTCTACTCAATCTTCCTGCTCCTCCATGTCCTCCTCTCCCATACTGTTTTCCCTCTCTCTTTCTCCCAGCTCCCTCTCCCCTCCCCCCATGCTTCCAATCTGCTCAGGAGATCCTGTCCCATTCCACTACTCTGGGGTACCATGCATATCTCTCTTAGGGTCTTCCCTGTTTCCCATACTCTCTGGCGGTGGGATTGTAGACTGGAAATTCCCTTCTCTGTGTCTAAAATCCATATATGAGTGAGTACATGCCATGCTTATCTTTTTATGACTGTACTAACTCACTCAGGATGGTTTCTTCTAGTGTCATCCATTTGCCTGCAAATTTCAAGATTCCGCTGTTTTTATCTGCTGAGTAGTACTCCATTGTGTAAATGTACCACATTTTCTCTATCCACTCTTCAGTTGAGGGGTATGTAGGTTGCTTCCAGGTTCTTGCTGTTACAAATAATGCTTCTATGAACATAATGGATCAGACATCTTTGTTGTATGAATTTTCATCCTTTGCATATATGCCTAAGAGTGGAATCTTGGATAGGTAGGATCAACATAGTAGTAATGGCAATATTGCCAAAAGCAATCTACATATTCAGTGTAATCCTCATTGAAATACTGGCACAGTTCTTCACAGACATTAAAAGAGTAATAAGCAACTTTATATGGAAAAACAAAAGACCCAGGATAGCCAAAACAATGCTGTTCAACAAAGCAAGTCCAGAGTCATCACTATCCCTGACTTCAAGCTCTATTACAGAGCTATAGTCCTGACAACAGCTTGTTATTGGCACAAAAATACACAGGTAGACCAATGAAATTGAATTGAAAACCCTGATATTTACCCACACACATACTAACACTTGATCTTTGACAAAGAAACTAAAATTATACAAAGGAATTTGTACAGGAGACCGCTTCCTGAACATAACACCAGTAGCACAGACACTGAGAGTGACAATAAATGGGACCTCCTGTAACTGAGAAGCTTCTGTAAGTCAAAGGACACAGTCAACAAGACAAAAAGGCAGCCCACAGAATGGAAAAAGATATTCACTACTCCCACACCTGACAGAGGGATGATCTCTAAAATATACAAAGAACTCAAGAAGCAAGTTTCCATAACACCAAAAGAGTCAATTAAAAAGCTGGGTACAGAACTAAATAGAAAATTCTCAATAGAGGAATCTAAAATTGCTGAAAGACACATAAGAAAGTGCTCAGCATCCTTAGCCATCAGGGAAATGCAAATCAAAACAACTCTGAGATACCATCTTACTCCTGTCAGAATGGCTAAAATAAAAAACACCAGTGACAGTTTATGCTGGAGAGGTTTTGGAGAAAGGGAACCCCTCCTCCACTGCTGGTGGGAGTGCAGCCACTTTGGAAATCAGTATGGAGATTCCTTAGGAAAATGAGAATCAGCATACTTCTAGTCTTTCCCAAGTGCCAACTGGGAAGCAAGTATCTGATGGAATTCATCTTATTCAAACCACCACAGATCACATGCTTCAAGAAGGCACAGAGAATCCACAACTTGAGAGCAAAGAATGGAATTGTGGGAAGTCTGCTCTATTTGACTTGAAACATAATTTGATAAATTAAAAAAATAAGATGCTAGTATGTAGCAAATTATCCAGAACAAATACTTCAGTAATATGTTAATGTATTACTCCCCAAATTTATAAAACCAATTTGAAATAAATTTCAATGATATACAAATGGCATACAATACAATACTTCTTCAGACTGATGATAATTCTTTCATAGAAATGCTGATTATTTATGCTTTTTTCAATAAAAATCTTTGAGTAGGTAAAAGTATTGAGAAATAGGAATATCTAAGATTTCATGAAAAGAGATGGAATAGGGAGTAATATAAAGTTAGTGTGGAAGAATTCTAACAGTCTTATACCACAGGGGTGTTGGTGCATGTATGTATATTTTTGAAAGCCATTCCAGGGAACTAGACAAAGCAACCCTTTTGAGTTCAACATATATGAACAGTAGCAATTATTGCAACTGGTTTCAAATTGAACAAGGGAGAAATGGAATAGATAGAAGTTTGATCCAATCCCAGCTCTAGTGAGGCAAGCTTGTTTCTAATTTTAAAAAATGTAATGAATAATAATAATAAATTTAAAAAATCTATAAAAAGAAGTTTGATCCAAATGACAAGAAGAAAACTGAAAAACGTACATACATCAAAGTGGTGAAGCAGAAGTTTAGAGTGGTTTGCCTACAATGAGAGATGTTTGTAAGTGCATTGGGTTTTTTGGCCAAAGGTTAGAAACTCTCCAATCAGATAAAGATAAATGGTAAGACTGGTTGCAGATATGGTTTGGTATTCTGATGCTGCAACGATAAACCGCACACTTACTGAAAGTAAAAATAAATATTTATTGTAGAAATTACTCACAAGAGACCAAACAAGTAATCCAGATGAGCCAAGTAGTTTTCTGCCGCCGAACTGGAAGCCGAAAGCCAGAAAAAGAGACCAAGACTTCCATTGTTCAGTCTTTTATACCTTCCCCCGTAACGCACCTAGCCATGCCCAAAAGTTCACTGCCTACGTCCATATACGTCTTTAGTCATGCCTAAAGTGGGTGTGGTTAGCAGTGTGGTAAACTGCTCTTTTATTACCTCATCTGTATGCGCCTCTAGTAAGTCACATGGTTAATGGCGGCATTGTTTTCCTCCTACAGTATTCAATAAATGTGTTTCAAGTTCTTGCACACAGCCAAACTATACATAAAGCCCCTGAAGTTGAATGTGTCCCTGAGCCCAATTCTGTTCAGTGGAACCCTGGACAGGAGTAGTAACATTCCCTTTCCTTGACCAAATACATCCTCTGCTTCTTCCTGACATGGCTGGTTTTGGTAGTCAACTTGATTAGATTTAAGAGATGCCTCTCATTGGTAAAATACTGTATGTGTCACTAGAGGTATTCCCAAAATGGAGTAACATGTAGGACAGTCAGTCTGAGGAGAAGAGTTCTGCCCAAGTCATAAGTGACATTGGCCAAAGGATTGACGGCTTGGATGAAAGAAGGAAGTCAACTCACAAGGAAACTTCAAGCCCCTTTCTTGCTGAGTGCATGCGTTTATTGATCTTGTCACTCCTTCATTTTTCAATGAAGAATCAATAGAGGAAAGTTTCCATGCTCCCGTTCGTGGGTTGGCTCTGCTAAGATGTCCTGCTTTCTAACATGGGACGCTGGCTCTCTGCTTCTGCACTACATGCATAGCCACCGCTGGATTGACCAGCCCCTCACTGTACTAGGCAAATCAGTGGGTTTACATTGCAGTAGAGGACCCTGCCCAATACAACTCTCATGCTCACTGGGCAGATGCAGGGTATCCAGCAGTGTCTCTAGGAGTCCTAATAGGAAGAAGAAAAGATATATAGAACCCAGAGTCCCTAAATGAGTGTATGGCACTCCCACCGGACATCTGCCATGAACTGGTCTTAGCAACAGGCAAACTTTCCCTATGTTGAGTCACTGTGATTTTGGTTATAACAGTTAGCTAACTTGTCTGAGTCACATGTGTAAAAAAGTAATTATCTTCCTCTAATATGCATTGAGATCTCCCTGAATATAATACATATTGCTGTAAGTAATTTGAAATAATTAATATGGCCTAGTCACAGAAGTGAAACACTATCATAAACTGATTTTATGGCTCTAAATATCACAGATTACTGTGAATGGCACCGAGGTTCAATTATCAACAGAACAAATAATTTCTGTTTACAGTGAACCAGCAAATTCACTTCTAAGAATTAGTCTTCAAGAAATACCCAGGAATTTTCTAAAACAAAGAAATATGTATGAATTTGTTTCATCTCAAATAAAAATTCTAAGTAATATTTTCAAGGTACAGTAGAAAATTATTTAAATAAATACCGGTGTCCTTACTATGTGCTATTAGAAAGTTGTAAAAACCACCTTGAGTATGAGTGACTTGAAGAGAAACACTTCAAGTTGTACAGTTGTCTTAAAAATGGTAAGAAATGCAGTAATCCATGCAGCATTTTCATATTGAAAACCAATGTGCCAAAATGCTAATGACTTCCATTCTCTATTCATGAAGCCTTTTTCCACCCTGTGAATTCTAAGTTTTCAAAGATGAGCAGGTTTTACTTTTGCAACCCAGGAAACTAATAAAATGGTTATCTTTATAAGTGTCAGCTCATTAAAATCATTCACAAAATGCATGGAAGTTTTAAGATGCTGTGCGTTCAGTCTCCTGTACTCTCTGCTGGGAACTCGGCTGTAGAGAAAGCCACAATGATCCAGCTGTGTTACGGGCTCTGGACTTTTACATTGCATAGTTTGCTCTATGAGGACTGGTTTTCATAACTAACACCTCAAGGAAGTAACTCATATCAATAAAATTACTCTCAAAAAGTTCCCTTAGGAATGTCCTGCAACAGAGGAACGTTTGGAGAGTTCCTTTTTCAGAATTATGTGTAATCCCTGTTCTTTAGCTGATTAAAGGTTCACTTCCAAACAGATGATTGAGCAGGAAGTGGCTGTAATGGGACAACCTCAGAGAAGAGACCAGGGAGGGTACCAAGAGGTCCCTGCATCCACAGTCAAGACTAGCACTTCCTGAAAACAGCAATGGAAACTGTCACCACAGTGTTTCCAGGAATTTCTTCAAATCAAGCAGAGAACGTAATTGTCAAAAGGCACAAGTTTAGGTGTTTTGACATAATCATTCTGTTTTTACAACCCAATCTCTATTAAGATGAGAGATCATTAATTTTTCCATATTTTTGGCCCTTGTGTAGTTTGTCGGAAATGTGTTGAGTTAGCCTTTGCTAATTGAGATACTTAGTACCAGGGATAATCTAAAAACTTTCACAGTAACCTAACAAATTTATTCTTTTTCTTGTCTAATACAACCTTTGAATGAAGTAGCTACAGTCAGAAGGGATTAAATGTGAATGCCCATCACTACACTATGATTATGTATATAGGTGTGAGTTCATGCACACTTTTTTTTGTTTCTTTAGGTCAAGCATACATTGCAAAGTGCTTAATGAGGTGCCAGAGTTTGAAACTTAATGCACCCTTCTGTAATTTCACACCCATATTGCTTGTGTTTTGTGTAGGGAAAATTAAAGCTTCCAGCTGCTATTGCATAAAATTCAGAAGTCCCCAGTATACATATAAATGGTATTTCCCTTCGCATGGAAGAGATTATGACAATATCTTCTGCAATTTAGTCGAAGGACATGGAGTAGATGGTATCTAGAATCATGCTGCACCAGAGTATAATAAGAGAACAAAAGGCCACCAAACGCGGAGGAACTGTGTTTATAATACTCTTAAGGGACACCATTTTGCTAGGTTGGCCAAGTTTCCTCAATAAGATGAAACATTACATTCATATGCTTTGTGAATCCATTCTAGTCAGTCATGTACAATACTAACATAAGCTTATAAATTATTTTGGTAGGAAATTGAGTTGATGTCAGAGAAGCTAGGAAACAAAGAGGACCCTAAGAGAGACATACATGGTCCCCTGGATAAGGGGAAAAAGACTAGATCTCCTGACCAAATTCGGAGCATGGGGGTAGGGAGAGGGAGTTAGGAGAAAGAGAAGGGGAGAAGAGGAGGGGAGAGAAGGACATGAGGGAGCAGGAAGATTGAGTCAGGGGTAGAGTAGAGGAGAACAAGAGAATAGATACCATAATAGAGGGAGTTATCATAGGTTCAAAAAGAAATCTGGCACTAGGGAAATGTCCAGAGATCTACAAGGATGACCCCAACTAGCAATCTAAGCAATAGTGGAGAGGCTATCTTAAATGCCCTTCCCCTATAATGAGATTGATGATTACCTTATATGCCATCCTAGAGACTTCATCCAGTGGTTGATGGAAGCAGAAGCAGACACCCACAGCTAAACACTGAGCTGAACTCCTGGAATCCAGTTGCAGAGAGGGAGGAGTGATGAGCAAAGGGGTCAAGACCAGGCTGGAGAAACCCACAGAAGCACTTGACTTGAACAAGGGAGAGCTCATGGATGCCAGACTGATAGCTGGGAAACCAGGATAGGACAGAGCCAGATCCCCTGAACATGGATGTCAGTTAAGTGTCCTGGGAATTCTATGGGACCTCTGGTAGTGGATCAGCATTCATCCCTAGAACACAAACAGACTTTGGGAGCCCATTTCACATAGAGGGATACTCTCTCAGCCTAGACATGGAGGGGAGGGCCTAGGCCAAATGGTATAACAGACTTTGAAGATTCCCCCATGGAAGGCCTCACCTTACCTGGGGAGCAAAAAGGGGATGGGATAGGTGTTGGTGGCAGGGGAGGAGGGGAGCAAGAGTGATCTGGGATTGGCATGCAAAACAAGCTTGTTCCTAATTTAAATACAAAAGTGAAAAACAAAAAAAAATAACAAAAAAAGTTGTGGTATGTGATAGTACTGTGACTTGGATATGGAACTTTTCTCATAGACTCACATTATTTGAACACTTGGGTTTCACATGCTGGAGCATTTTGGGAAGGTTGGAAAATCAATAGGAAGTAGAGCCTTTTGGGAGGAATTGAGTCACAGGTGGGCATGGTGGTGTGAGTTTTAATATCTTGGCCTCATTTCCTGTTCACTCTCTGCTTCTTGAGCGTGCAAACAATGTGACCAGCTACCTTCTCTTCCCTCTGACGTGCCCTCCACACCACAATGGAATGTGTCTATTTCTTTTTTCTCCCTTGGAAACTCCTGAAAATGAGATGCTTCTGTAGAAATGTGTCTCTTAAAAGTGTAAGCTACAATAGACTTTCTTTGCATTAAATCACTTCTTGTTAGGTGTTTGGGCATGAGGAGGAAAGAATTAATACGGATAGTTTATTGAAACCACTAAAGACACAGAAACACTGCTGTTGATCAGGATCAGGATGATCCTGTGACAAAATAGCTCAAGATAAAGGAGTAATTAGAATATATGTATGTGATTCAGAAACATAGCACATTTGAGGAAATGAGCATGAATAAACAAGTTTAATGTAATGTTAAAATTAAACTAATCACTTAGCTACAAAATATGTCACTTTTACCACTTGCATAAATGTAAGGTAAGAGTAAATGTGTTTTCTTCTGGGACTGTTACTCTAAACACAATAGTAAAGCCATGAAGACAATCATAAATCATGTTGATGTTCTAAGTGGTATTTTATACTGGCTTCTATAGATTAATCTTCTGTAACATTTCAGAAGCAGCCATGATTCCAATTGTTATTAATTTCTCTGTCATTAGCCATTGAAACTGTGATTCTCTCCATTATCAGGGGTTTTCTTTTGCAAAACTTTTGGAGTATAGAATGCTCTGGCAGAATCTAAACTTAGATGAGATTTCCAATAATCAGAAAGATGAGATCATACTAGTTTTTTTCAATAATTATTAGTTTGTCATTTATATTGTCATGACTTTTGACATTATTCACAGGCTTCTCCCAGCTGACTGGTTTTCCACTTGATGATTTAGAGATTCCAGGTCTTGCCTTCTTCTCATAGTGAGTGAAGACCCAAGTAGGAGTCTGAACACTCATGCTCTGTTTTCTGAGTAGCACTGGTGTTCATCAGCAATGGTGACTTAACTTTGTTAATATTAGCTTTTATCACTTGTTCTCTGTTTTTCTACCCTGAAATTTGTTTTTGATTATATGTTTATAAGCAATGGATGTAGTGAGATTTTACTACTTACTTTCAAAAAGCCTCTATTTGGCTCAATAGTCTTCTATATTAATGAGTGTCTTGAAACACCTATCCATGTTCTCAGTGACATGGGACTCAACTTCTGTCATTGTTATGGGTCTTCAAGATATTCACAAAATTCAGGGTTAATATAGAGTCTGGTCTTTAGATTAAGGAAAATAGGAATTATATTTCAGAAAATCACCACTTTGAAATGACTGGAACTTGCTGCTCTGTTCTTATTGTTCCACTAAATTAACTAACTGTCTCCTTTCTATCACTGCCTTCCACGAGTTTCAGGTGCTTCAAGTCTGGACTACTGTTTGCAAATTAAAACCTGAGAACCCCATTTACTTCTATGAGATTCATATTTGAGTCAGTGAAAGGCATTTTCTTGGACACTGCTTCAGTTTCAAACTATGGGGAGAATGTGGTACGTCTATTCAAACTCTCATGATGATGCTTCTTCCATGTGTGTGTCTGAGAGGGACCCTGTAAAGAGACCGGGACATCCCTTCTCTTCTTGGGTCAAAGCTAAATGCGACGATGGTTGGTGGATCCTTTACCAAGCGAGAGACAGTTGAGAGCATCTCTAATTGATGGGTTACAGTTTTTTTCAGTAAGCATCCCACCATCTCCTAAGAAAGGTGGGAAGACTGGCATTTTGATACATAGATTTTTGTGAAGAGAGGGCAATAGATGCTTTGGGGAAAATATTGAAAGGTGGCTGTGCACAGTTTTAATTTCAGAAGTCATGAAGCTGAATTAGGAGGACTCTGAATTTTGAGATCAGTCCATGCTATCTAGTATGTTGGAAAGTATATTTATCTACAAAAGGAGGCTCTATCTAATAAAAGCAAAAGAAAGTCAAGCAAATGAGTTTCAAGTTTTGAGCAATGAGTCTAAATTTATTGTGACAACCAATGTCCAGTTGTGCTCATATAAGGAGGACTGGGGCTTTGATGAGCAGGTTCAAAAGAAATACAAAAATCAAAGACATAAAGAATATTTACAAATGCTAGACAGAAATAGTGGATGAGTTGGGTGGAAAGGAAGTAATAACAATTAGGCCATGTTGCAGAGACAGACAGGGGTAGGGTTAAGAAGTTGCCAAAGATACTGAAGCAGCATGTTGTGCAAAATTTGTGTATACGAAATAATTAAAGAACAGAAGATCATGTGGTTGAGATGGAAAAGGGAGGGCATGGGAAGCAACGGAAGAGGAAAGAGTGGTGTGGAGATGATGCATATACAGCACTCATGTATGGAACCATTTAAAAATAACAATACGTAAATGGTGAAAATAGCTATTGAAACAAAGGGCAGGAAATTGGAATGTTTTGACTGCTAACTTAGACATGCAGTAGTCCTGGCATGGCAGTGATAGAAGGTAGCTGTCACAGAATGAGAAGATAATTTTAGTCTAAGCAGTTACTAGATGCGTGAAAGTTTTCGAGCTAAAGCCTCCTTATTGTGGTCACTTCCCAGCCTGAATCACAGCCAGAGGGTATGAAGGGAAAACTATGAACCACAAGAAAGGATGGAGTATTTGAAAGTCTGTGGATGGCTGTAAGGAGGCAGCTGAGAGGGTGGGAGAACAGGGGCAGGGCCTGAGCTCAGAACAATAGTTTCATTGAGTGAAAAAAAATAACTGGAACTTGCAACTTTAGAGATTATGAAGGCAGGAAAATGTCTTGTTCCTCACTTCAGGAAAAAATAAGAGCCTCGACATTAAATTGGAAGGCATGCTATCATTTTCAGAACAGGTAGTGTCTTATCACACACGTGGAATGGAAGGAACATCTGCAGGAAGGTTGATGATACTAAAGATGCAACCAAATGAATCCCATGTATAGGTTCTATAGAATATGGAATTAGTAACAAAAGAAGGGATGAAGGGCTAGACATACATGGGGTTGTAGAGAGCAATATAGAATCGATAAGAACAGGAAAAATGATGTCTGTCCCCTGAAATATTGCCCTCCACTGGTACAGCCTGAGATAGAGGCTCAGTTTTTGGCAACGTGTCCGGGTTCTCGGGCTGTTGATGAAAGCAACTGTGGCCATCATCCCAGCAGGCATTAGAGGGCACTAGCTTAGATAGAAAGTCACTTATTATGCTTTTCTGTTCTTATTTTTATTAGTATGTTTCCGTTGCTTATACTTACAGATTGCCCTGGATGTGTTGTTATAGAATCTCTTATTAAAAGACCATTCTATATGATGTAGAACTCTGGAAGCAGATACTGAGAGGAGTTACAGTGAAGTGACTCCACTAATTCTTTCACTTTTCTCAATGAAAGTTCATTCATTTGACCTGCCTGACCTCTGAGAGCTCTTAGTGTCTACTCACACTGAGATAGGATTTCTAGACTCTTCAATCCATCTGCATTCATTCGCGATTTTAATATGATACTTTTAGCCTTTGAAAATATCTTCCATGCATACAATATATTCTGATCATATATCTTTTAACCCAGTTTTACAAAAGTTTACAAACTTTGAGTTCACTGAATGTGGAACTGTGCTCTCGTCACCAGTTACAGAAATCAGCCACGGTAAAAATCAAAGTATCTAAAATTGTAGAATTGTGGACAATCTTGAAGTCATCACAACCTGGACTGATTTCCCACTCCTTTTTCTCCCCCCCCAGTCACCCTTAATGTAATTCACTCATTGCCCAGTGAGGTGTTTCTGTCTATCACATAATCCATGTGATGATGAGTTCTCTGATGAAGAAAACAAATTCTGCGCAGTTGTGCTCCGTGCTATGGATATGATTCTGTTAAGGACATGGTTTCTATTCTACACATGAAATTTCGAATTGCAACCCAGTTTTAAAGTGCCTGTGGGTGCTCTGAAGAGTGGAAAGGTTTTGTCATGTCTCTTCACGTGCTTGTATGGAATTCTACTGTCTGGCCCTGGATTTCAGAGAAATGAGGCTGTTAGTACTAGACAAAAAGATCTTTGTGAAACAGTGCAATTGTGACTGCAATTCCTATGAAAACAGGAAACAATGCACCCATGCCTTATATAGTCAGAATTGTAGGACTTCATTTGGAGTGGCTTTTCCTTATTTTCCCAGTAAGTTCTACTCAACTATTTGTTAGTGCCTAAACTTCCAGTGGGGCTATACACGGTCTCCACCTGTTTTAAAAACTCTGAGTTTCAATTACAAACTTAGGCTTGTGAAACACTAGAGTCTCTCAGTCCATGTTAATTCTAATGTTTAACTGTAAAACACATCAGTTAAATTTATCTTTCATATTGTATGTAATACCCCTGAGTGCTGGCACTTTTGGCTCTCATTAGCAGTAACTAGCATCCTAATTTTTCTTTTTCTTTCTTTCTTTCTTTTTTTTTAAAGTTCATTTTCTTTTTCAGTACCATGAAATACCAAACTGAATTTGATCCCAGACAGACTCTTGGTTTCAAACTGGATATGAAACAACTTTAAGAATCATGTATGAGTCAATTTCATGGAAAGCAAAGGGGTATATTTAAAATATTTAATCATTTCTGAAGTGTTCACATGCATCTAACTATTGGGTGTTGCATACTGGATAGTCACAGACCCAAGTAATCTGTGGAGCTATAAATTGAACACAACTATCCTGCAGTGTGTAATGTCCTTCCTAAAACACAGAATTATTCTATTTATAGCCACATTTATTGCCAAGCATATTGTTAAGCGGTCATATAGGTCACTGTCTCCCCACAGGTGTGTGTCTATTGTGGACATGCTCACAATTCATGAAGAAATACAATGTCTGGCTGGGTTTCTGGAGCTAGCAATGAAGTTGTACATGTGTTTTTATGTTACGATTTAAACTATATCAGGGTAACACAATACACCAGAGGAAAGGGGAAAGGTGGGCATGTGTAAGTAAAATTATGATCATGAAAAGCCAGGGAGCATTCCAGCTGAGGTGGTGGCTGCAGTGTTCAGAGCATGTGAACAGGGCAGTTGGCAGATCTAGTTTGCAACAGTTGCAATGGCAATGATGCAGGCTTCTATAACTTGGAGTTCAGAACGGCGTCTTTGAGAAAGTCTAGGATAGATGAGACAGGCTACAGAAGATTGGAGAATTATTTTAAGGTGATTACAATGTAAAATAAAATACATTTTATGCATAAGTATATATCTCCTTTCAGGTCTTTTGTAGACAGATGAATATTGCCTCATTGTAGAGCAATATTTTTAAAATACAAGTTAAATCAGTGGGTACCAATTCTTATTACCAACTTCCTTACAATTTTATAAAAGAACAAAATGAACTGGATCATTTTTAAGGTTTTCCTTTTTCAAGTACAAAGGAGGTATGTTCATCCATAAAACCAATGAAATCTCGTTATGTGTTAGTGTGTGGATGAATTTGGAAAATATCATGCTAAATGAAATAAGCCAGGACAAAAAGACAAGGTGTGTGTGTGTGTGTGTGTGTGTGTGTGTGTGTGTGTGTGTGTGTGTGTGTGCAGCTGCTTTCAAGGACCAAAGCAAGCTGTCAGATTACCTGAAACCCAGAGTTGTAGGGAGTTACTAGCTGCCTGATTTGGGTGCTGGGAACTGGAGTCCAGTCGTATACAAGAGCAGCAAAGCATTCTTAACGACTATACCATCAAATAAAAATAAGTAAAATAAAACACAGCATAGATTTAACACTTTGAAAAAATATTCTGTTACAAAAATTGAAAGCTTATATAGATCGGGCATCATAAAGAAGCTGTAAAATGGCCTCACAGCTAGGTGCTATCCTTCAGCTTTTGTTCACAACTCTAGAGATGGGTTGTACAGTAGTTTCTTTGTGTTTAAGCTGCCCATTTGCAGGTTTGAGACTTCAAGTTTGCTTTATACATTTTATCAAAAAAATGAGGCGTCTGAATATTTAAGGCAGACAAATATTTGGAAGCAACAGTTCACTAGCAAAGCAGTGGGAGCAGGGGCTGTCTCTGACTTTTATTTTTAACTGGATTTTGGGATCCTTTTGGGACCTTGGCAGTATTGGGTTGCCTTGTTCAGCCTTCAACTTGATATGCTAGGTTTGGTTAATATCCTTGGGACGCCTGCCCTCCTCTCAATGGAAACAGAGGAGTGGAGGGGGTGGTAGGGCAGAGGGGAGGCATGTGTGGGGGACTGGGAGAGAAGGAAGGGGGAAAATGGTTAGGCTGTAAAATGAATGAATGAATGAATGAATAAATAAAGATGTGCCCTGGAAGATAAACCCATGAAACCCTGCTGATATTGTTGAAGTCATTCAGTTACATTAAACACGATGAAACATAGGGCTACAAAAGTCATTGTTCCCTCTTGCAATGCCTAAAAATGCAGAGGGAGAAAACTAGAAAAGACTCTGTAGAAAATATCCAAGAGAAGGCAGAGTAGCCAAAGCCCTCAAATACAGCTGGTCAGAATATAAGATGGCGAAATTCTGTACCAAAATTTTGTAATGCAATTTGATATAAAAACCGACTCCCATGTAAAGGCTAAAATGAAAGAACATGTTCCTATAAAGCTTTGTAAATAAATGTTCATCCAGTTTTTTAATTTCTTTTTTCCTTTTTAAAAAATGATTTAAATTAGAAACAAACTTGCTTCACACATCAATCCCAGCTTTCTTCCCCCCAACCCCTCACCCAATCCCCACTCCACCCTCCAGGGAGGGTGAGGTCCTTCATGGGGGATCTCCAAAGTCTGTCATATTGTCTGGCACATGGCCTAGGCCCTGGCCCATGTGTCCAGGCTGAGAGAGTATCCCTCCATGTGGAATGGACTCCCAAATTTCATTTGTATGCCAAGGATAAATAGTGATCTACTACCCGAGGCCCTAAAGCTTGTCCAGGCCTCCTCACTGACACCCACATTCGGGGGGGGGTCTAGATCGGTCCCATGCTGTCCTCTCAGCCATTAATCTGGGGTCCATGATCTCCCCCTCGTTCAGGTCAGCTGTTCCCGTGGGTTTAACCCTCCCAGTCATGGCCCCTTTGATCATTACTCCTCCCTCTCTGTCACTGGGTTCCAGGAGTTCAGTTCAGTGTTTAGCTGTGGGTGTCTGCCTCTGCTTCCATCTGTCACTGGAAGAGGGCTCAAGGATGGCATCTAATGTAGATGTCAATATCATTATTGGGGAAGGTCATTTAAGGTAACCCCCCCACTATTGCTTAGATTGCCAGTTGGTATCATCCCTGTAGATCTTTGGGAATCTCATTAGTGCCAGATCTCTCCTCAAACCTATAATGACTCCCTCTATTATGGTATCTCTCACACTGCTCTCCTCTATTCTTCTCCTGACTCAAGTTTCCTGCTCCCCCATGTCCTCCTCTCCCCTTCTTTTCTCCCCCTCACTTTTCCCCATGCTCCCAATCCACTCAGGAGATCATGTCCCATTCCCCTTCTCTGGGGTACAATGCATATCTCTCTTAGGGCCCTCCCTGTTTCCCAGATTTTTTGACTGTGGGATTGTAGGCTGGCACTCCCCTACTTCATGTCTAAAATCCATATGTGAATTCAGTGTTAATACCATATAGGGTACATTCACTTTAAGTATTGCGCTATTTCATTAACTTACTTCAATCAAACTACCCGTTTTACATCTCTATATATCCAGGAAGAATCGAGATAGTACTTATATTGTTGTTTATTGGGAACAGTGACCCAGTTTCATAATATTAAATACTTCTGGATATTGGCTACCCAGAAATCTCCTTTCTTTTAGTATTTCAACTTGAAAATTAAGAGTGATGATTTATGCTAAATGTTTTTTATATATTTTGCCAACATGAAAAAGGAAAAGATTCTCCTTTGCAGCCATTGGCTGCCTGCAGATCTTCGACTAGAGAAGCCTGCTCATAGGCTACACCTAAACACATGTGTTTAATATTAACACTAAACAGCATTGTGTGTGTGTGTGTGTGTGTGTGTGTGTGTGAGAGAGAGAGAGAGAGAGAGAGAGAGAGAGAGAGAGAGAGAGAGAGAGAGAGAGAGAGAGAGAGAGAGAACAGGTTATGGATTTGAGAGTTGTATGGACATTATAAAGGATAGGAATGATGTAAATAGATTACATATGTATAAGATTCGTGAAAAATAAGAAAGGAAGGAAAACATGTAACTACAGACTAAGAGAATTTTAAACAATGGTATAGTACAGTAGAGAAGCTCTGCAGCAGTATGCAGAACCTGGAGATAGTGGATTCTGAGTGTTGCTGAGCTGCCCCCAGTCATTCCTTGGCAGTGCCTCTCAAGTCTCAAGCAACATGACTTTGTGAAACTGGTTCTTTGACTCAAATAGCCACATGTTAAGTTTTTCACCATTTTTTTCTCTGTTTGCTAATGAGGCCAATGCATCAGAAATCTGTTCTGCTTTTTATTCCCAGTAGTCAATCCCAAGTTTTTGATTTTAAGGGAGAACAGAACCAGGGTTGTCCTCAAGCATCAGAGGATCTTAAGCAAGGAACGGATCAGGATGGAGGTGGGGTGAGGGAGATAGGTTGGAAACCTGTAGGAAACAGGTGTAAAGAAAAGAGATTAATGTATGTTGCTTGGAACTTACCCTTCATGCTAGTCAAGGTCACCTGTAGAGGGAAGAGATCTGTAGTTGGAGCTATACAAAATTTACTTTCTCTGCTCAATTCTTCCTCTCCATGAACATATCTTTATTGTGGCTAATAACTACGAAACCAGTATATCGATTTCTTTTGTTTTAAGATTCATAATTCTGACCTTTATCCTTTATGTTTATGGCTATATGAATATTTCAAATTTCAAGAAAGGTTTATTAAAGTTCATAATTATAACAAGACTGTTGACTTGAGAGTACTGTGATTGTGAGAAAACAGAGTCCTGGTAGCCAGGGAAGTCCAAGCTACATTTTGAAGAAGGCCTGGGTTTATTATCTTGTGGCAAATTCCAGGACAAAGAGGTCCATGACTTGTTAATAAATGGCATCAATGACAGAACAAAACAAAACATATATAAATGCATGAACTAAAGAACACAAATCTATTGTGAGTTTTACTACCTACTAAATTAAATAATAAAACTCTAGGTTAATATTAGTTGGCTCCAGTTCTGCTGTCAATGCTATTTAAATACTGACATGCACTTCAGTACAACGTTACTCGTGTCTTTGATAACAAGTTACTGAGAGGGCATGAAGTTGGGAGAGAGATGGAGTGGGGGCCACTAGGCGTAGCTGGAGGGAGGTAATGGTGGGTAGGTATGTTCAAAATACATTGTATAAATGTATTAAATTTTCAAAATAAATATTCTCACAGATAATAATCATTTCTCAGCATTTCAAGTTTTGTGAACTGTACCATCTGATGGAGATAAAACAAAATAAAACAGATTGTGTGAATTTTCTCTACCGAAGATGTTTGCAGTCCATTCCCAGGGCATTATATATATATATATTCTTTCTGGGATTTTTTTGTGAGAATTTTTGCAAAATATATTGACTGACTGGATGTATGGTTTTACTTAAATACACTATGTGGTGTGAGTTTCTTTCTTTCTTTTTTTTTTTTTTTTTGGTTTTTCAAGACAGGGTTTCTCTGTATTGTTTTGCTGTCCTGGAACTCGCTCAGTAGACCAGGCTGGCCTCGAAATCACAGAGACCCGCCTGCCTCTGCCTCCCGAGTGCTGGGATTAAAGGCGTGTGCCACCAACACCCAGCTTTGAGTTTCTTTTTTTAGAGAACTTTTATATTTACTTTATGAGTGAGTGGGGGTGCATGTGTCACTACCCTTGTGTAGAGAGGTCAGAGGATAAATGGTAGGAGTAATTCTTTCTTTGTACCATGTGAGTTTCAGGGGATCAAAACCAGGTCCTCAGTGTTAGCAGCAATTACTCTTAATCACTGGGCAACCTCTCTTGCTTATGGTATGATATTTGAACACTTAAAAAACAAAAGCAATATAAATGTAACTTCTAGATGTTATATGATAGATTTATTTAGGCAAATATTTATTTGTATAAAATCCAAAAGTATTTTACTCTCCAAGACACATTTAAAAAAAATATCTTGACAAATTCCAGCAATGAAGTGAAGCTACAAATCTGACAATGTGTTTAACTCTATTTAAAAATTAATCATTACCATAATAAAGACATCATTATGGAATGATAATCTGAATGGTAATTAACATTTCTATTTTGTTGCTTCAGGGTCAACATGGTGGCCCAGACGCCTGTTCTTTCCTTTGCTTTGTGACAATCCATTTCTTCACGCTAAACATTCATAGCTAGATTGATTTGACTTTTGGCCTTTCTCTCTGAGCTGTATCTGAATACTCATGGTTAGAGTCAGGGCAATTAATGAGTCTATCCTTCTACCTCATTTTCTGCTCCTCTCTTTAAATGGTAATTATAGTGACAACACTCATTATTATGGGTAAGCATTTCCATTAGAAAACCAGTCTTTCTTCTATAAAAACAGTCTACAAATTTAAATTGGAAAAGAGAAAAACCAATAATGGAAATCTTAAGCTTGAGAACAGGGTTACCATGAGGTAGTATAGTATGAAATATACATGGAAAAAATTCTGGAAATGCCATTCCTGTACACTTGCTCATATGTAACCAGAGTTTTATAGTAAGAGCTCTTGTCTGAGGAGCCTAGGAGGCTAGGCTCAGCCACCTATGCCCAAATGCCAGTTAAAGAGATGAGTAAACATAAAAATCAGAGACTTGATCATTATGACCACATTGGGAAGAAAAGTTTATAAAGTTCTAAGTGACTGAGCTTAGAGAAATGAGTTATCCACACGCCATCAATGCAGATGGGGCATTATATAGATAAGTGAGGAGGCACCAGCTGATAGCATTCTTGTGTACAGAAATAAGCAGATACTCAAAATAAAGGGAGAAAAAGATCACAGTTCATTCCCTAGAAACTACAAGGTACTTAACAACCATGTAAAAATTCAACTTCATTGGATCTGATACCTTCTTCTGGCCTCCTCAGCATCCACAAACAATTTTATACACACACACACACACACACACACACACACACACACACACACATTAACCCATACCCAGGCACATATGGATAGAATTAACTTTATTTAGTAGGTTATAAGAAAAGACATCAAGTTGGGAGGGCTATGCTGGGGGGACTATTGGGACAGTTGGAGTAAGTGAGGAGTACACATAATCACACTTCATTCTATATCTGTATGAAACAATTAAAGTTTTTAAAACAGGTAAGTAGAGAGAAATTTGAGTCAGTATTGTTTAATGAATGCGCAAACAAGTAACAATAAAGTCAAGTAATGAAAAAGCAAGATAAATGTTTTTAAAAACTAAGGCAGATTGCTAGGATTTCATCTTTTAATTGCCACGAAGAGCAAAAGTTCTCAACCTTCTGATGCCGAGACCCTTTAATACAACTCCTCGTGTTGTGGTGACCCCCAACCATAAAATTATTTTGTTGCTCCTTCATAACTGTAATTTTGCTAAAGCTATGAATCTTAATATAAGTATATGTGTTTTCTGATGGTCTTTAGGGGACCTCTGTGAAAGGGTCACTCAACCCCCAAAGGGGTTATGACCCCCAGGTTGAGAACCACTTACGTAGGCCTAAGAGAAGACTTATGTTTTTTTTTTTTTTTGTTTTTTGTTTTTTTTTGTAAAAGTAGCTTCTAAGTACCTGCCACATAATCAATTTTCCACATTCTTTACAGGAGTAAGCCACTGAAACAGTCTAGAAATGAAATTACCTTTATGATAGGCTGAAGGTCAACCTATGGATGGACATTTTCTTTAGAAATATTAGTTAACACTTTAGATTGCTTTCAAGGACCATTTCTCTAAGGCAGTGATGGTTGGATTTGAAAGGTGAGATAGAAGATTCTATCAGCAATGTTGCAACAGCTGATGACAGAACAATGGAGAGGTCACAGTGAGTCCTCGGGGAGCGGTGAGAGTTCAGAAGGGAACTCTCTTTCCCCCTATGCTTCACTCCTGTGTTCGTAAACTCGTTACCTGGGCTTGCACATCTGACAACGTATGTCTATTGCTTTCAACTATTGGAGCTAATGAGATCTATATATTTAGAGACTAATTTTTCAAATAAGACAGATTGCCTACCGAACATGGTGCTGTCTGCTTCTCAGAACTTAATTTCTGAACATTTTTTTTTTAATTTAAGTTGGTCATGATGCGAGGTGTTCTGAATTTCTATACCACAGTAATAGTAAACATGCAGCTTTGGGTATACGTTGTTAATATAGATGATTTAATTTAGTTATGGTACGCATGTTATTGCATAGATGTGTCAAGGACAGCACTTTGTGTAGCTCACATCACCTCTACTAAATTTTTGTATTATTCATCATCATTTGAGTATATATATTGGATTCCCTGCTGAAAATGTTAGTAACTTTCCATTTGTTTTGCAGCTAGAAATAGCGCAGCTGAAAACAAAGACCATAACCCCATGGGCAGGGGAAGAGATAGTTTATGGCATAGTGAATTATGCCAAGGTCTCCAGGAAACTCCCAAACGGTCTTCTCTGGACAGCAGCTATGTAACACCCTAAATTCCTGGGAATGCTCTTTACTCTCTGAAATTCCTTGGGCAGAGAGTCCAGGGGTAGCTAAGAAAGAAGATGAAAATCAGGATTCCTTGCTTTTCTGAGGTCCTGGAGGCAGGGCTGTGTCTCAGCTTTCTTCATAGTTTCACTTGGGAGTTCTTCCAACATCTGCTGGTTGCCTGAGGAATGTTTCTGGAATAAATGAATAAATCTGTGTCTCTAAAAACATATTGTCTCGTTTTGACAATAGGTACCCTTGAATTTTTATTGCAACGAATATTTTTTGAGCTTCAGGAAGACTGACTGACATGATCAAGAGTACCTTTCTGATATCAGTTGGACATCTCTGAGTTGTCAGTATCTTGGGGGCCTCATTAAGTCACCTGGGATCAGCAATGCAGCTGTATCCAAATCTGTGAGGACAACAGGGGGTTGAGAAAAATGCCAAGTAACAGCTAATATTGCATGCTCCTAGTCCTGAGGGTGAGCCTTCTTTAGACTAAGTGAAAAAACATATTGGAAGAGATTCTGAATCTAAACCCATCAATCACCTAAATCTTATTCAGATGCAGAATCTATAGGGTAGATAGGCAGTGATATTTGTAACTGGCTTTGCATATCTAGTGATGTGGTTGATTAGGCTTTATGAACTTCACATTGAATATCAATAATGTAGAAAAAAACATACATTTAGAAAAATACCTATTACATCCAGAGCCCTGTCTCCAGTGAGGTGGGCATGTGTCTAGGAAATATAAGAGATGATGGAAGGAAGCAGAGTTGAACCTTGAACATTTGTATGTCTGCTTCCAAAAGTGTTTACTTTCATTTGTGTACATACGACGTATAAAAGTATCTGTATGTATTTTAGTGTGTTTGGTTTTCTACTAGTGGTGATTAACATTAAAAGAACCAAGTGAGGCATTAAGACAGTACTTGGGTAAAACACAGGCAGAGGCCACCAAGGGATCATCATCTCATTTTTTTTTTAGACAGTGAGATGCCATTGAGCTTTCTAGGGGCTGCAAACCTTTGGTATGAACACAGACCTTCTGACTCAGACACTGCTGGTCTTTCCTCTTCCATGTACCTAGGTCGTCTGGCTAGAGAACAAAGTCATAAAGCAATCCAGAGCACCACGGAGGAACCTCACCTACACAATTTCCTTCTGGCCTCTAACAAAACACACGCAGAAAAGGGGAGGCATAAAAAGTGGCTTGTCTTACACGAGCATCTCATTTGAGATGGAGCGTTTCTTGCTGCCAACCCATCGGCCCCCTTACCTCTACGCTTCCCCTCTGACTTCCTGTAACAGAACAACTACAGGCTGTTTGTGCCTGTACCGCAGCTCTCCAAAGCTCAGTTGGCGTCTTCAGAACTGTCTCACAGAGAGGCACAGGACACAAGTGAAGTCATCTGACGTGAGGCTGCAGTGCGTGTCTGAGCAGCGTGCAGACTCTTGAAGACCAGCAGAATGGCCGGTCTCCTCTCACCGTACCATGCCGGATGGATCCTTAAGTATGATCGGTGATGAGTTTGTGCTTGTGGATGAAGGAAGTTGCACACTCTGGAGGAACACTAAGCCTTGCTCATGAAGGTCTTGCTTGATTTGGTCACTCACAGATGAAAGGTTTAAACGAAACGAAGGGTGTGTGTGTGTATGTGTGTGTGTGTGTGTGTGTGTGTGTGTGTGTGTGTGTGTGAAACAGCGTCACAGCTCACATTCTCAGCTCACATTTAACTGTAAGAAATAAGCCTTATCCGGAATTTCCTGAGTCATGGTCACCAAAAGAGGTGGGAAAGACACAGAGTGCCATCCCCCCTACCTAGTGTCACTAGTTAGGTAGGGCAGCAGTCTGTCTGATGTAGTGCATAGTGGCATAGAAAGGAACCAATGACAGAGAGGTACTAGCTTGAGATCACGAGTTGTTTTTAGAATAATTTGGACAGGCTTAATGATCTTTTTGGACAGTGGAAAATTCTATAATTTAGGAAGACAAGTGATACTGACTGAGGATTGGGCTAGCTGTGTTACATACAGAGACAAAGTTGAACAAAGTTGTCTCTATATGTCCTTTTGTATACATACCTTATGCATGTACACAAAGTATATACATAACTTACCCATGTATACAAGTACCCATTTCACATGTATATGTATGCATATGAATATTGTATTATAGACCATAACTGAAGCTTTTGTATCCTAATCTGTCACTCCTCTGTCTCTTCCCCTCTTCATCTACTGAAATTCTCTATTTTGTTCTTGGATTCTGTGAATTTGACTCTTTAGATTCTGAGTTTAGGTGAGGTCATGTGGGGTTTTTCTTTCTGTGTTTGGATTATTTTACATGACACTATGTCCTCCAGGGTCATCTCCACTGGCTTCTAAGTTCGTTTATTTTGTTACAAGTGATTAAAATAAAAACAGAAACAATTATCTTAGAACATTTATATTCCCAAATATCAAACAATTAGATTCAAAGCTAGAAATTCTAAAACCTTATCCATGTGACCCTGAATCTGCTCACTAAGTGTTCTGAAGTGAACAGTGCTTCTGATATCCATTCCTTAGATAAAAGACATTAGGCTAAGTGATTAACTCCTTACCATTAAGATTCTGGATATATCGAACTGAGTTATTATTGCTGTTTCAAGTTTCCTTCATGGGAACTCTGTGCTTGTTTTCTTTGTGTATGGATGACATCTTAGACTCTGAATCATTTTATATACACAGCAGGAACATATCCATTTTCCTTAGCAGACAGACTTAAAATGAAGAACTATTAACTCAAACTCAGGTCAACAAATGATCTATGCCTTATCGGCAAAGGTTTGCATGTAAATTATCCTTTGGAGTCTCAGGGTCTCAGACAATTATGCTAATAACTCAGAAATCACATTTTATGGTGTCCAGAGGTGTAGCACGAAAAAATAAAAAGACCCAGAGGATACATATTTGGGTTCAAGATTCAAGCTGATGATCAGAGAAGCAAAGCAACCAGCCAGTAGCTCTTACCTCTACCTCAACTCAGACCTAGGAACAATCTTCAAACTTCTACTGACTTCACTGACTCTCAGATTCACTCAGACTGCTATGTTCTCCTCAATGTGGCTAGAGACTCTAATCAATGCCTTCCTATCCTCGATGTGACTGAAGAAAGAATACCAGCTCTGAGACCCTGTTCCTGTCTTAAATACCTCTCATGAATCCTGGGATTAAAGGGCGTGTGATCCCAAGTGCTGAGATCATCTTTGTGTGAGCTGTTCATCTTTAGGACTGGATATATTTTGTGTAGCTCAGTGTGACCTCGAACTAACAGAGATCCATCTACCTCTACCACCCAAGTGGTAGGATTAAAGGTATGTACCACCACTACCACCTGACTTCTATAGCTTGTGGCTGACTTTGCTTTCTGTACCCTCAGGCAAGCTTTAATCAATCATAAATAATGTATCACCACACAGAAGTGTGAGTGGTGTGTGTGTGTGTGTGTGTGTGTGTGTGTGTGTGTGTGTGTGTGTGCAGCCATATGCCTATCCCAACATTCCTGTGGAGTTCAGAAAACAATTTTTGGGAACATCTTGTTCAAGCATGGGCTCTTGTCTCTGATTGCTATGAACTCTATCCTTGTGTGTTAGCCTTCCATCTTACTGTAGGACTTCTGAGATTACAGTTGCATCCAACCACATCTGGCTTCTTACCCGAGTTCCAGGCATTAAACTCAGATTGTCAGGATCCCGCACTCTCTTCTACCAGATTCTGCATCCTTCCTGTGTAACAGTGCTTCTTCCTACCATCTTGAAATCATTTATTCTCTTATTTCCCACTCTAGTCTTCAGATTCCCCAAGGACAGGACATGCTGCTCTATTCTACTTACCGGCTATCAAAACCAACAATCAAGAAATAACAGAAGTGGTACTGCCTCGCACAATCTTATTCATCAAAAGGAATCAATCATTTGAGCTTCACTAAAAGACAAACTCATTGAAAGGCTGTCCGATATTTAAAGTATATATGGACTTACTTGATGTATGTGAAGCTTTATAATTTCCCCAACTGAGAAGTTGAGGAAATTCTTTGTGTGTGTGTATAAATTCTTCACCTTTGCCATTAGGTCTGGCATCCTACTCAGGGTTTTACTTTAGAGATGTAAAGAAACAAGAGTCAGGCTCAAGCCATTGCTGTCACAAAGATGATATGCCCCTGTAGTGGCTGTGTAGCCTCTTGACTTTACTGTCTTCTTCTGGAGAGTGTGGAAACACAGATCACCCTTAGTTACTTATGCCAAGACTGTGTGCAAAAGTGGTGTTTAGGTGCTGCAAGAATCAGGGATGCTTAACATAAAGCTTCACCACACAGCCTTGGGGAAACTCCATCTTTCAATTTTAGAATCTGGTATAACATGGTAAAACGAAAACTTTCCTTCTCTTCCCGCTTAAAAATTGTTGTAGTGCAATGCAGAAAATCACCGAAAGGAATACCTCTGCTGAGTGGACTCTCAGGCTCAAGACCTTCTGGAAGATGCTGCAAAGTAATCTGCTCTTATTTTGAGGGGACATTGGAAAATAATCATGAGTTTAGAATCAAGGAAAATAGCATTGTGTTCTGACCACGACTGTTCTACCACACCGCAGTACATATTTGATGAGGGTTGTAACATCTGGTTCTAAATGTCAGCCCGGACTCTGAGAAGATCATCACCCTTGTCATCGGACGTTGCATCATGGTGATGCATTTTCAGATACTTTCTTGTCATGGTAACAAGGTTTCTGCCACTGAAAGGCCCCAGTGACAATTGGATCTACAAACCACAGTTCATCAATTGATTGCAGGTGTTTCCCCTTGGAAAACAAAACGTGCATTGCATACTGAGAGGAGAAGGAAAATTGATTTTCAATGGCACACAATCTGGTGAGAACTGAAATGTGGCTTTGGGGTACAAATCCTCCAGCATTACCATATAAAATACATTGCATTTATAAAATGCCATACCAAAGATGCCAATACTAATAAGAATTTGTAAATTGAAAATTAATTTTAATATACTTAGAAAGGGCAGGGACAAACCCTTTTCCTAATTACTGGAAAATAAAATCTCCAACTATGTAGTCTTATCCAAACTTAACCTTATGGAAATCATTAATGGTCTCATTATACTTTGAAATTCTTTTTATAAAGTATTTCTTAACATCCATAAAAGAATGATCCGTTGAAAAACAAGCCTGTTTTCCATTTAGGAACCTACTGTTAACATACATAATCTTCCATTCCCCATGTTGAGAACATCATTCCATATCTCTATTGATTTCCTTTCTCATATTTGATGTTTGACACAGTTCTAGCCCGTTGGGAAGTCTTTTCAGGTCTGATTTTCTTCTTGGGCAGCATCGTTAGACTCTAGTGAAGGCCAACTCTGTTCCCTTCAGTAACCGTCTGCCTTCACTCTGCTCAGTGAGGTTTGCTCTGGAGGACTGCACTAACACAGGCTTCTCTCAACCTGTGCTCCATGCCTTAGGGTCTGAATCAGCCACTGTATATGGGAATCATCTCCAACCAAGTTGAAACAGGCTTTATCTGGTGTTATTTCTCTTTGTTTTTGTATTCTGAATGGCGTTTGAAGCTGGAAAGACTGTTGGCTCATTCTTACAAAACAGGGTTCTGTGCTACCAAGGCTACAAATGGGTTGACTGATTAATTGATTATTTGTATTTGTGTGTGTGTGTGTGTATAGTGTGCATGCCCATGTCCATGCATGTGTTTGCTTGTGAGAGTGCAAGGATGCATACTCCAAGTCATGTTTGTTGAAGTCAGAGGTCAGCCTTCATTCTCCATTATTGTCTTCTACGTTCTTGGAGACAGGAAGGGTTTTCTGGTTACTTCTGTATATAGCAGATTGGCTGATCCAAAAGTTTCTGAGGAGGGTTCTCTTGTCTTTACCTCTTTATCATGCCTAAGGAGTACTTGGATTACAGACATGTTCTGTTGTGTCTGGCTTTGCTGAGGTCCTGGGGATTCGAATTCAGGCTCTCATACTTGCCCAGGAATTGCTTTACCCACTGAGCCACATGCCCAGATCCTATACATTTTTAAAGTATACATGGGGAAAGATGCAAGTAATATCAAAAGTTTAAGGTAAAAATGTCCAGACGTGTGATCCTTACATGTTAAGGTCATTCTTCATGACTGCTCAACCCATCATTTCTGTGCCCTGATAAACTCAATTTAAAACTCATTCTTTCCACCATGACTTCTTGATGAAATTGACCCTCTTCCAGATTGAGTAACTCTTTCTCTGGAATTTTCTTCAGAGCCAGTTTATGAGTCATTCAAGGAAATAAGTCTCATTACTTTGTAATCACACCTCATTTCAACCCCAAATAGAATTACATAGCTTGATCACTCACTTAATTCACTAGCTTTGGCTCTAAAAGACTTCCATTATTTCCGAACATGAAAGCTGTCCTCTGAAGATGGAGACTCGTCAGCACTGACTATGTAGAGTAACTGTGACAGGCTCCGAAGAGGCTTCCAGCTTCTGGGTTTAGGGTAACCACATGAGGGCCTTGATACACCACTTGAATTGCTCTTGTTAAGGCACCAATGGCTGCCCTCTGGCTACACACAACAATAACTTTGTGGCCCCCGTACTTATCACCCATCTGACAGACGATAAAATAACTTGCCACCTTTTCCCTTTTTGGAGTATTTTAATTTTTTAATTTTTTAATTTAAATTAGAAACAAGCTTGCTTCACTTGTCAATCCCAACTCCCTCTCCCTCCCCTCCTTCCCCATCCCCCACTAACCCCCCCAGCCCTACACCCAATCCCCACCCTGTTCCCCTGGAGTGGATAGAGAAAATGTGGTACTTTTACACAATGAAGTACTACTCAGCGGGGGGTGGGGGGGTTTTAATCTTGAAATCTCTTCATTTTTTAACTTTGACTTTCTTCTGTCTTCATCCTTGTCTTCTTTCTCACCCACCACCTTTCATAGACAACAGGACAGGCGCTTATGCAGGGTCATCATTTATTCTGTAACCAAAGGGTTGTTCACTTATTCACTTGATTGCTAATTTCCGACTTGTCACACTGTGTAAGCATCGATTTCTTTTCCCTGCCATCTGAGCATTCTCAGTTGAATTTGAATTCTAGATTTCCATCTCAGGATTTTTTCTTTCCTCCTTGACTATCACCAACAAGGTACGACAAGCTCAGTAACTCAAAAATGAGCTCTTGACTCACTCTGCCGCGCCCAGATTTTCCTGTGGTTTTCCTTGCACACACAGATGGCAACCACATCTTTCCAAATGCCTTGGTCCCTATCCTTTACCTTTTCCCTCCCGCATGTTTCAGTTAATGGAACCTTGAATACTTTTCTTCTACGGCAGTTAATCCTCAGGACATCTGTTTTCACAAAATTCCCAGGACATGGATCCCTTCTTAATATTTTTAATGCCACCATCCCCTCCCAGAGCTACCTTTCTCTTGGAGCATTCTAAGGGCTTCATGACCTTCCCAACTTTTCTGTTAGCCCCTGGTACTAAGTTGTTATCGAGGTGTTCAGAGAGAATTTCCTCTCAAAATCTCTTTGGATAATATCCTCTCTCTTCTGCTTTAGTCTGCTTTATGTTGCTATGAGACTATACTGGTACCAGAGTCCTGCAAGGGAACATTCATGATGGCATCAGTAGTGCTGAAGCAGAAAGGGAATCCGCTGTACCTGGAAGCCGTCAAGGCATGAGGTTGTAAAAGGGTTTGGAGAGATGGCTCAGCAGTTAATACCACTGACTGCTCTTGTAAGAAATCCAGGCTTGATTCCTCAAACCAACATTTGTGATAAACAACTGTTGCAGAAGGTGAGATATACTTTTTAGCCTCCAAGGTCACCAGACAGGCAGATGGTGCGCAGACATACACACATGCAAGGCACTACCACACAGAACCATTTCAAAACCTACTGAAGAATTAACATTCTTATACAGTTTTAAAGGGACAGTGTGAGACTAGCCTGAATCTGCTTGCAAGGGGGGAGAGATTGCCTTTCACTAGGTATCATTTCTCAAAGATTCCAGACACCACCTTGTGCCTCTGGGCACATCATGAACATGGGAGCACATGAACATGGTAGACACACTCCAATGACGTCACCTTCTCAAACTTTCTCCCTCAGAATGAATCTATGTGTTCTTAAAATGGCTAGCAGGATTCTTCCTCTCTAGACCTCACTTTTTTGCCTGCCTGTGCCTCTTTTCCTAACCCCCCGATTACCCTCGGTAGGTTATGGCACAGGCCTTCACAATGTTTTATCAAACACGGCACAATAAAATTGGCTTTGTGTACATTTCCGTCAACTCTCTCAGCCTCAAGTATCTTTCCAGGACTGCCATCCAGCTGTGTCCCACAGATCCTCCAGGCATTTCCTAAGTGCCACTACGTCACTGAGGGTGACCCCCACCCCTCTAAAGCTACAGCCACCATCAGAACAGGCTGCCTCAGCCTGTGCCCCTAAAGCTGATCATTTATCTATTGTCTTTCACTGTACTGATTATCATTTTATGAATAATCTAAAACATTTTGCATTTTTTTCTGACAGTTTCACATATTATATAATTATGTTTCATAGTTTTATTATTCATTTATTTAGTTGCCACCAACAAGACATGAGCTGAAGGAAGGAATGGATTTATAATTATTTTTTTCCTTATTTTGTTTCAATTCTTTCCAAAGGCCTAGACTTATAATTAACACATCACCAGAGTTTAGTGAGTGTTGTGAAACTAAAGGAAAAAAATTAATAAATAACTGCCTCTTTGGTATCACTAATCTATGTCTGTCTGTGAATTCATACTTGTTTGAGGTCAAGGAGTGCCTTTTTTTGTTAATAACTCTTATTGAATGATTACAGCACGTTTATATGGAGGCACTCAATAAATGCTTCCCGAATGCTCACCGTTTAGAAATGTAAGATTTTCAATGTTCATGTCAATGTGAAGTTGCCTATAAATATATCATTTTTAGAGTGTTAACAACAAAATACATAGATTCATACATGGAAAACCAATCTTGGCTAATATAATTAGTCTTTATTTTTTTTACTATCAATTATGACAATGCAAGTGCTACTGTTGAGTTATGCACCATTTTGTTGATAGACACTTTGGTGTACAAAGCTTCAGACTGAATTTTCCCCACAGAATTGGCACATATTTTTTAGTATAAGCAGTGAGAATCAGTGGTGGGAGTTAAGGAACAGATAAAACAAAATTGAATATTCATAAAACGTGACAAAAACACTGGAAACTTTTTATCAACATGGCATAATTTTAAAAATAAAAGACTGGGCTTAGAACTAGGTACAAATGTCACTCCCTGACCACACCTTAGAGAGGAGGATGGAGAATGTAGGTAGCTAAAAACTGAGCAGGTCAGTTGTGAGATTCCCCAACTTCAGTGAAGATAGCAGATATAGACACTGTGCGAAGTGCATGGTGAAGGTTCTCACTATGCATTGAAAAAAGTCTCTGAAGCCAGGTGGTGGTGATGCACACCTTTAACCCCAGTACTAGGGAGGTAGAGGCAGGTGCATCTCTGAGTTTGAGGCTAGCCCATGTCTACAGAGTGGGATTGAGGACAGCCAGGGCTACACAGAGAAATCTGGTCCCGAAAAACAAACAAAAATTGCTGAATATATTATCTAGCAGTAAATAAACACTCCTGCCCCCTTTTCACTAGTCACAATCTTTTGTCCTTCATACACACCCCCTAGGAAAAAAACACTTTATATCATTTAGATGGAGCTTTTCAATAGATTCTCTATTTATTTACATATGTGTGCAGATGTGTACAGCTATAAACACACATCCATAGGTTTCACATTTAGGTGAGTATGGTGTGTAGTATGGTTGAATATATTTATTGTTTAATATTTGTATATATTAAATCTATCTCATTCTTTATAATGAATATATAATATTCATAAAAGCAATATTATGTCAGTGTTGAGAGACATTGAATTATTTCCAGTTTTTCAAATTTACATCCAAGGTAAAAGTGACTCTTTTAGGTAAATATGCCAGTGTTTCTTCAGGGCAATCCTTTGAGAAGCAGTACTGTTGGATCAAAGGGAGCCTGAGATTTGCATTTTATCTTTGCTGTAAAATTGGCTACATTTATGCTGCCAAAGACACACATAGAGATGTGTTGTAATCTATGTAAGACTTTACCCAACCTAATTTTGGTGGGTAAGAATGAATTCGTGTAATCTTTGGATTCTTATTTGTTTTTCATTCTTTGCTATTAGATGAGTTTATAGGATTTCTTTTCTATGTAACTATTTTTAAGTGCACACCTTTTTTCTCCACAATTTACCATTTTTTAAATTTCTTTCTTCTTTTTTCATTAGCTTAATAGTCTTTTGGGCAGAGAAACCATTTGGACAAAGTCAGCATTGGGAGGGGAAGAAGGAAATTAAGTGCATTCTCTAGCATTCTGTCCCCATTTTGTGAAATAGAAGAAAAGCCTAAAACCCAGAGAGGTTGGGCTAGTAATGATTAGCTTGGGCTTTGTACCGGAAGTCCCAGGGCATGTCTCAATTTTACTAGCCTTGTTTCAGGACTGATGTCCAACCTTGGCCCCAGAGAGGCTGACGTCCCCTGGAGTGAAGTCAGAGAAATTGTCTTTTCTTTTTCCCTCTTTCTTTATTTCTTGCTCCCCATATGTTAGTGTTGAGAACTGGAAGTTTGTGAAGTCATGCATTCTTCTAGCTTCTTCTCAAAGCCTTGTACAACCAGTTTGTAAGTGTCTGGGACAGAAAGGTTTAGCAGATCCTTGCTTCAGATGGCTCGCTGGGTAGGGGACCTGTGGCTGCTTTCCTCTGGTTACCTTTCCTAATTGGATTACCTAGTCCACATCAAAGTTAATCTTTGTTTACTTGTTAAGTGAACAGAAAACAGAATGCCTACATATCATATTCTCTCTCTCTCTCTCTCTCTCTCTCTCTCTCTCTCTCTCTCTCTCTCTCTCTCTCTCTCTCTCTCTCTCTCTCTCTCTCTCTCTTTCTCTCTCTCTCTCTGCCTCCCCTCTGTCTCTCTCTCAGACACACACACACACACACACACACACACACACACTACATGTCTACAAAATATTCCTTCCTAACTATTTTTACTCTATAGTTACATGCCTGTTTTCTGTCTCTAAATACAGTGTAACTTCAGTCTCATTGCCCCACCGACAAACCCCACCTTTACACAGAATGACATTGGAGAGAATTAGAAACAAAGATTTACTATGTAATTTTAAAACAAATTATTTTGGTTGTATATGTTTTGGCATTTTTCTTGCACATATCTGTGTACCTTGCATATGTAGTGCCCGCAGGGTTCAGAAAACAGTATAGGCTTACCCTGGACCTGGAGTTACGGGTGGTAACAATGTGGATGTAGGAAACTAAACTCCAGTCCTCTGCAAGTGCTGATCCATCTTAGCAGTCCCTCAATATGTATTCATTAATTACCTGAAGGTACATAAAGGTGTATATTTTGTATAGCCTCTTATCCCTAAAGTGAATTTCAGTATATAAAAATAAAGTCAGGTATTTGGGAAATGTTACCGCAAGAACATAACTGGCACTTAGGCATTATCACGGAAATTTGCTTAGACTTCAAACAAATCACCCAAACTCCCTGAAACGACCCCCACCCAAAACTCTTTGTTTCAATTGAATGCTCATAGCATATAGAAGTAATGGAACTGTTATCCTCTGGATGCATTAGACGGAAAAAACATACCTGTATGCATTAGTTTTGATTTATTTTACTGATCTGTTAAAGGTTTCAGGGATGATGAAGTGACATTTCTGGTCTGTTAGTGACACCTTCTTAAAATAACAAGCAGAAGATTTTATTAGTTGCTTGCATCTTGAGTCGTTTTTATTTATTCAGGATATGTTAAGGAAATTTCACCAAGAGATCTGGGTGACAAATGTACCAAACAAATGCGAACATTACAGGCTATCAGTCTGAAACTCATTTGCTCTGCAGCCACTTATAATGGCATGCTTTTAGTCAAACTACAAAACCTCAGTTGGTTCTATTTTTTCCTTTTTTATTAGTTGAGCTAAAGTAATAAATATCGTAGAGCACAAACATAACTAAGCCAATATTAAAACCCATTACACTTTTCCCCATGAAATGCACCTCAGGAGATACTGTGTGTATCCTGAATTTTTTGAGCAAAGAGAAGGAACTGTTGTTATTTGTGTCAGTGTGTATATGTGTATGTGACACAACTCGTTTTCAAAAGTATGTTTAGCGCAAGTGAAATATGACATTTAGATGACAAGATTACAAAGGGCATTTTCAATTAGCTCTCTTATTTTATTAGCATAATATTCCATAGGTTATAAACAGGATTTTTTTTGTAATTCTTGGGATGGAACTGAGGTTCTCAGCCCCTGCTAGGTATGCACTCTAGCAGTGAAGTTCATCCTCTATCCCAATTTTTTCTTATACATTGGGTTACAAATCCATTTCCATGCAGGTATATAATTTTATTTGAGTTTATTCATGACCTACACCACCTTCATTCCTATTAGCCTCTTAGTTCCTATAGACAGTTTTGGTTTGACACTGATATCATCTGTACATGTATGGCGTTATGTGTTTATATAAAATATAATACCTTCAAACTGGATAAACCATGAGATATTTGTCTTTCTGGTATTGAGTTGATACACTTCATATTATTTTTCCAGTTGAGTTCATTCTCTTCAAATGATGTGACCTCATTCTTCATTGTCTCTGAAATCATCCATTGTGAACATAGTTTTTGTCCACTTCTCTCCTGATGGAGCCTGAGGCTGGTTCCATAGATAATATGGAAAGTGCTGTATCAGTGTCATTATTTTCAACACTGTACCAAACCATGTTACCGTGAAGAGTTATCAATCTGTTGCTTTCATGTCTTGAATTTTGCAAGCAGAATTTTTTTAAAGTATGAGCTTTACAAGCTCACATTCTTTTCTATCGCTAACTCTTGATAACTTTCTTTTACTTATTAATTAATTAATTTTGGTTTTTCCGGACAAGTTTCTCTGTATATCTGTGGCTTTCATGGAACTCTCTCTGTAGACCAGGCTTTCCCAGACCTCAGAGATCCACCTGCCTTTTCCTCCTCATTGCTAAAATTATTTCTGTTTATGAGTATGTGTGTTCGTGTGTGTATGAGAGAGAGAGAGACAGAGACAGAGACAGAGACAGAGACAGAGACAGACAGAGAATATTACATATGTATGTTCAGGTACCTACAGAGGCTATAGATGCTCTTAACAGCTGATCCATATTTCAAGCCCTTACATGTTCTTTCTAGTATTTCTTGTAGGATCATACATTTAAAAACCATGGAGAGGAAAGTATCCAGAGTCATCTGAAGGGGAAGTCATATGTGATATATTCACATCAGCACAATCTTCATACTACAGATGAAGTAAACAACATTCACAATGTGTGTTTGGCCTTGTCTGCCCAGATACTAAATATTAGGTGAGAATTTGACCTCAGTTATTTTTGACTCCAAGCTTGTCACTTTAACCGGTAATGTCTACAGGGAGTATGTTTTAAGTGATGTGTACTGTACCACACATGTTAGACATGAGTTTAGTGTTTAATACAGTATTTACAATCTTATAATGATACCCCATTCTCTTAAGAATGGATCAATGCATGAGTTTTGGTTTTTGTTATTCTTTGGCTAGGAAAGTGATGATATTTTTTGTCTGGTTCTTTGGCCTACTAACTTTCACAGCCAGTGGCTATTTTAGATGTAAACAATTAGATCATAAATAGGGTAATCATTAAATCATGAATTACAACTAAATGGTGATTCATAGAAAGTCCATATTTATATCTACTTACCTTATAATCACATTTGTGATTTAAAAATGTTAAGTAATGACTCTAAGACTACATTGGCACATGTAGAATTATTTTTACAGACACAAAACTGGAAGTTTTTAAGTGAAATTCCAGGCACTCTAGTTCATAAGTTCATAAATCCAGTCGCTGATTTCTTTTCCATGTCATGAACTTGGGCCTGAGAATGGGGTGTTCTATGGACTACCATGATTCATTCCTTTCTTTCAACAGTTCTAGTTTCAAAAAAGTCAATTTGGTTTTTTCCCTTTACTTTTTTGGTGGGTATGCAATGTCTATACATGTAGCATCCTTTTCATTTCTCTTCTCTTTTCCTAAGTAAATTGGAAGCAGATATTGCCAGGCACTAGACATTTTAAAACTGTGTTTTGCTTCTGGGTTAAATGGGGAGGGCCTCATAGTCAGTGAAATCTCCAGCATACTTCAGGCTCTCCCATGCAATCCTATAATGAGAAATATCTATACAAAAGGAATCAGATGGCTTTGAAAAGGGATGGGAAGAAAACTAGATGACACAAGAGTGGTATGGATTGTATCTTTAAAAAGGCAAAGTATAAATGTTAAGAATCACATACAGTAGCTAATAAGAAGTTTAATAAATCAATCTTTAAATTCTCACAGAAAATTCATAGTACAGAGTGTGTATTATAATAATAGCTAGGGAAAATATATAGTATTTACTTTAGTGTGGAACATAACACACTTACAAAACCTAACTTTTTCTTAGCAGCTTAAGTTTAATGCCACTTATCATTTTCAGGGTTGAATTGTGTATGATTTTGAAAAGGCATGTTTTATCATTTCTAAGCTTATCAGATTTTTGTTGTTGTTAGAAAATTGGTTATTGGGTTTCTGTTTATATTAAGAAAATGCTTGAATTCACTCATCATCCCGGTACTGGAAAATAAAAATCATGTATGCAATTCTTGTTATCATATTAATATCCTTCATTTAGGAAGTAATACTATTTAACAAATATTCACTCCAAAGATATAGCATTTCTTTGCCTCAAACTGGAGTGAGTCTTTCCCAAAGACCTTCCTAAAATAACAGCAGCAGACTTGATATTAAGGTTGTAGACTCTTTTCTCCAATGTCTCTATAGTTATAGATAATGTGACTTAATGTATTTTTATTAATTTATTAATAATTAACATTATATCACCCTAGTGTTAGAGTATATACATAGTACTCAGTGATAAATGATGATTTACAAGACAACTGCCTGCTCTTAAGGAGATTAAAGTAAAGGGAAATAGGTTATAGAAGTATCTGTCTCAGTTTGCACTCTGTGTATAAAGAGGTATTGTAGCATCTTTCTTGGGGAGATGTCACAATATACCAAAACAGAAATAACCTCTACATCAGCTGAAAATGAGCCTCAAACAGGGGAATGCCAGGGGAAGGAAAATGTCCAAAGGGAAAATAAGTCATCATGGGAGCAGGGGGCTGTGAGTACAGCTGAATTCTGGACCCCAACCTTAGAGGATGAGATCACAGATAAGGCTGTAGAGGTTTGCTGGGGTGCATTATGAGGGATTTGGTCGCCACCCCATGTATTCTGGGCTTTCTTCCTTAGATGATCTATAGTAGTGAACTGGAGGGATTTGCGTTTCACAAAGCTCAATAGCTGAAGTAGAGTTAACGCCTTAGTGTGGTTTGGGATTATAAGGTCTTCAGATGCAGTAGTAACCTGACTAAGGGGTGACATCTTCCTATTGAGTGATGGTGGCCTATTGGAAGAGCAGATCAGTACACAAATGTCAGAGAGTGTCAGGAGATCTTCCTGCCTTGTTAGTGTTGCCATTGAGAAGGAGAGAAGTAAGCTTTCATGCATAGCAATCAAGTGATAAGATAAACAATGCTTTATAAAGTTAGGGAACACTAGACATGGGACATCTCTCTTTAGAAAAATTATGGTCTTCATTTGACAATGAAAACATACTCATTGCAGGTACATGGCTGTGCTTTGAAAGTTTGAATGGGGAAATCTAATGTATGGGAAGATATTAGCTGGATAAATTGACTTGGGTACCAAACATAATTAATTGTTATAGAATGTTTTTTTTGTACACTAAGATGTATCTTTGCCAAGGTGCCTTCTGATTGGTTTAATAAAAGTTCTGACAGGTTGGTATCTAGGCAGGGGGTATGGGCGGGACAGACAGACAGACAGACAGACAGACAGACAGAGGCCATCGGAAGGAAGAAGGACAGTATCTCAGGAGTCTTCAGAAACACAGAGTGAAGCAAGATAAACGTTCTGTGTTGAAAGACGTTACATCCACATATCAGAGTGTAGGAAAGAAATATGGTTTAATTTAAGATCTACGAGTTAACTAGTAACCAGCCCTAGCTATTGGCTGAGAATTTATAATTAAAAGTGAGTCTCTGGATGGTTATTTGGGTTGGCTGCTTAGACACAGAGAAACTCCGCCTGTAATTAATGGAATGAGGTGACCGATGATCAACAACTGTGCTTTTGTTGTTAGTGAAAAACAGTGAGATAGGGTAGGAGAAAAGTTTCAAAGTTTTGGCAATTTCATTGCTAACTTTTGTTCCTGTGTTCCTCCAAGGAAAGATGGAGTTTCTGAAAGTGCTTAAGATGTGTAAGCTAAGAAAGTAGACATGTATTCAGCCAAAAGTTAATTTAGCTGACAGTTCTGTGTGTGCAGTTGTGCTAATGATAAAAATTAGCTAAAATAAAAGCAAGCTATCTCGGTTTCAAGAAAGGCAAAATGATTGCCTAGCAGATAGTATGTCACACAAAAAGGATTCCCAAATTGCTAAGCGCTGCTTTCATCTGCTGCCTGCTGTCATTCTATACCCCTATCTATTAGAAAGTTCCAGAAGGCATCCTAAACTACTTTCTGTACTGCTCATTTCAGAAACTTCACTGAATCTCTATCTTCTTTATACCACACTTTTCCTGGAAAACATTGGTCCTGGAAACAATGTGGCTGGCTTTGAACACAGATGGGGCATTATAAGGCAACAAAATGAGGAAAAATAATAACTGGTCATAAACGCTCTGTCTATATAAGAAAGCAGAAGTGCACCCAATATTACAGTTGCTAAGTGTGACGAATAATGCTTATAAAATCGAATAGTTGATGCAATAGTGATTTATTAATTGAAGTGCTTTCGTATCAACCCACTTAAGGGTTCAGGTTGGCTACCGGAACCAAATCCTGCTTGGTGACAATGAGCAGCCAGCTGCTCACATTGTGAGGAACACGACTTTCCTGAGGTCTTACAGTGCACTTGAGCACATCGGCTCTTCCTCCCAGACCCCTCACATTCTATTTCTGTCTCTCTAGAGCCTCAGATGACAATCATGATAAATTGCATCACACTTTTAGGTGGTTTGTGATGAACACGCATTTCCACTGGGGACTCCAAACTCAAGCTCTGACAAAAACACTTAGAAATGTGTGCTTGTCTCTTTTCTCCTTTGTCTTTGTTAGAAATGAAAAGGAAGCCAGTTAGCTCCCCCAAATCTTCACTAAAAGTGCATAGCAGTAATACTTTCTGCCCAAAATCATAAGATTTCTATTACTTTGTATGTCTACACTGTCGTCTGTATTTATTTATCTTCATGGTCTTCTTTGTATATCCAGCTATTATAGTCTAGGCCTTCAATTTTTAATTTTTAAATACTTATTTACTTTACAGGTGTGAGAATCTGGCTTACATATATGTCTGTGTGCCCCATGCATGTCTAGTATCCATGAAGGCCAGAAGAGGGGGTTCCGTACTCTGGAAGTAGAGTTACACATGGTTGTAAACTCCTATGTGGGTTATTTGTAGTAGGGCCCAGGTCCTCTCTGCAAGAGCAAAAAAAGTACTCTTAAAATCACCGATTTAATTGTCCAGATCCATACGGTCTAGATTGTTAAGTGTCCCCTGAAGGATAAGGTCACCTGATAGAGCTTACTTGTGACCTGTTGTGGTATTAGGGAGAAGTGGAACTTTCAAGATTGAGAGGCCGGTGGAAGAAAGGGAGGCCACTGATGGCAGGCCTTCGACTTTGACAGGGCTTCTGGAGCCTCGCTCTTCTGTCTCTTTGGTTCCCTGACACCACTGGATAATCAATTTTCCCTGTCACACAAATCTGCTGTGATAGACTACCTCACTGCAGGGCAAGCAAACATTTAATGAAACCATGAGCCAAAAATAGTTCCTCTTTGTAACAAACTATAGAAATGATTCCTGAAAGCATAGTCGTGGTAGTTTCTTCTTTATAAGTTATTTCAGATATTTTTGTCATACCAATAGTAAGCTGGCAAACACATTACCCATATATTGTAACCATTATTGTTCAATTTTATAGTAGAGAAAAATTAAATGGAATAGAAGTTAGGGCTACATGGCTTTATTTTTAAAACAATGGGAGGTTTTCTCTTTGGAATATAAGAGTTCTCTTTGCACATAGATCGTAGTGGTTAGTTTATCAATAAGGTTTTTGGTTTTTGTCTGAGGGGTTAATGCACTTCATTGCCTGAAAATGGAGCCTTTTTAGCATAAATAGAATTCATAAATTAAGCCTGCTGTTTTGTCAAAGTGAACAGGACAGCCACCTCCGATAAGAAGCACAATGGCCTGCCAGTTCTCATGAGCAAATTTCTTGCTTTGGGTCATTTAAACTGTGAAGCATTCTTATCTTCCTCTCTCCTGAAGCTGCTCAAAACCTTAGCCCCATAATGTCTCCAAAATCCTTGCACATCAGCGTGTAAGCTTTGATAGCTCTGGAAGACGGGAAAATCTCAACTAGTAAAATGAGGCTGGCTGTTGGGTTAGTACTAGTCCCCTCACAGTGTCTCACAGTGAAGACTCCTCATACCAGCAGCTCTTGTAAGTGAAGATAAAGCCTTGTGAATATTCTGTGAGTATGAAAGCAGTGCGAATATTCTTCTGTGAGCTGTGGTTTCCTGACCTGCTCACCACTGGTTGTTAACCTGTGCTGTGGGTTACAACCCTTTTGGGGGGGTCACATATCAGACACCCTGCATATGAAATATTTACCTTATGATTTGTAATGGTGACAAAACTACAGTTATGGAGTAGCAATGAAAATAATTTTAACTGTACTAAAGTTTTGCAGCGTTAGGACGATTGAACACTACAGCTTATTTGAATATTCACTGATTTGCTTATTATTCCAAAGGTTGTTTGCTGTTAATTGGTTATGTTGCATGAGTACTTGGGGTTTACAAAGCTGTGGAATCTTCAGATCTAGCTCCTCTGGAGTAAAAAAAAAACAAAAACAAAAAGGTTTAGGCTTATTTTTTTTCCCCTATCATGTGTTCTTATACAAGTCCTCAGTCCCTTTTATCCTGAGAAGCCGAATACACCAGAACCTGATTGAGGACCTGTTGTCATCGAAGTAAATGTTCATTCAGAAAATTCAAGGAACTTTTTGATCATTAATAAATGGTCAACAATTATAAATGAAGAAAACTAGCAATGGATGAGGCCCAGAGGTAGAGGCAAAAGCACTAGTGAGAAAAGGGAGAAGATAACGTGAAATAAAGACTACGAAATGGTGTTAACTGCAGACTGGTGGTGTTTGCTACTGAACCCCGTGATGAAATTTTACCACTAAGCTCTGCAGGAAGCAGAGACATTTGGAAGGTCTTGGCTGGAAAGAATGGAGGATGCAGTCTTGTCAAATGTGAGTCCTTCCAAGGAAGGATTTGGACACAGACATTCAGAAAAGAAGGACGATTCGAAAGCACGGAGAAAAATGACCATCCGCAAGCCCGGGGGAACCACCCTGACAATGTCATGCCGTTGGATGCAGACCCTCTCTATTGTAATAATACAGATTTCTGTTTTATAAGCCACCTAGTCTGTGATTTGTTACAGAAACTAATAAAGCATCACTTTATTAGAGAGGAAACTAATAAAGTATCGGATTTGAAAAGCCAATAAAAGACAGTTGCTGGGCAAGTAATGTACTTCCACCATTATAGTAACTGTGCAGTAGAAATTATTTTGTCAAAAAAGCCAGCCCATTCTATGTGATGGGATGCCTTGCTCAACCTTGATGAGAGGGGGAGGGGCTTGGTCCAGCCTCAACTGATCATGCCAGGCTTTGTTGACTCCCCATGGGAGGCCTTACCCTTTCTCAGAAGTGGATGGGGTAGATGTGGGGGAAGGTAGGGGAGGAGGACAGGAGGGATGAGGAGCTGTGCTTGGCATGTAAAATGAATTACAAAAATAGAATACAAT
The DNA here is from genome assembly GCF_017639785.1 of Mesocricetus auratus. Classification (NCBI taxonomy): domain Eukaryota; kingdom Metazoa; phylum Chordata; class Mammalia; order Rodentia; family Cricetidae; genus Mesocricetus; species Mesocricetus auratus. The sequence continues at coordinate 12,855,640 of NW_024429212.1, read as the reverse complement.
AATTAATTTATCTAGACATTAAGGGGTTACAAGTGAGACAACGAATACCTGAAGCATACACGGCGGTTGGGGGTTGGCGGGGAGAGGGAACATGCATGGGGAGTCTAAAGTCAAGTGGGAATGGCTTTTAAGGTTGGAGTCAGGGATTTAAACATTAGGGGAAGTCACAGTAGTGATGCTGATGGGGACAGCACATTCTTATATCGAATACCTTCTTTGTGTCAGGTGCAACATTAAGTGATGTAGCGCTTCTCTGTTTTCAGGGTATTTTTCTGTTATAGCTGTGAACTTGAAGTTCAGAGAAGTTAAGTCTTCTATTCGCTGAAGCTCTCACAAGCTAGAATTTTCAGCGCAAATGTAATCTGAACTCAAGTATGGGCCAACAGAATTGTGTGGACACCTGCTGTTCCTGTAGTGGGTGACGGATGTGTTCAAAGGATCAACTAACCTTAAGAAAGGTCATCTCTGTTCCATACGGCTCATCAAAGTTCTTGAGTCCGTATTAGATCTTGAAATCTTTTTATACTTCCGAAATCGATTACAGTCCATCATGCTATCCTGGAGACTTTGGTACTTAAGCCTAAGTACATTCCTCTGGCCTAAATATTTCAGGTTATTATGAATTTACTTTTGTCCCTCCTGAAACCTTGTTCAGTCACATGGAGAGAAGTTCACATTAGACTCTCCTCCTGTACCTAACATTTCTGAAACAGAAGGAAGGAATTGTGGCTAAGGTCTCTCCAAGGTCACAGCCAAATATATGAAACAGTCAGGAAGGCCACATATTGATTTGCATAAAATATGCCCAGAATTTGCATTCAAATGCATTTTAATCTGCATGAAAGTCTATTATTATGTCTTAAGAGTATAAATTTTATAATTGTTCCTCTTTTAAAGCTGTCACTTATTTTTTTGTGTGTGTGTGTAGCCACGCCCCCTCACTTCTTTCAATCCTTGGCAGGATTTCTGCCTTCTCTGGGAAGCCTTCTTTAGGTGATTTAGCCAAGGTGTGATGCAAGTTTTGGTGCTGTTTACATGGGGAGCTCATCCCAGGAATTCTCCATCATTTCTTGTGCTTGTGTCTGTGAGAGTGTGTGTGTTGGCATGAAGTCAGAAGACAACTTTTGGGAGCGTGTTTTTTCCTTGTACACTTGGATCCAAGGCTTGAACCCAGACCCTCAGGCTTGCCCGTCCATTCTTTTCCTCCATCCGAAAGCCCATTACTAAATTATCTTCCTCTTCCTGACTAATGCCTGTCCTCAGCAATTGCTTTCTACTGCTGACAAAGACAAATGGTATAAGACAGAGTTAGAGAGTCAAGGCAGTCAGTGAATTAAAGGAAAGAGAATGATCTCAACTCTTAGAAACAAAATAGAGGTGAATTTTAGGTGCTAGGATAAGCTGGGGGAAATTTCTGGAAGTATTAATGGGAGGTTGATTGGTGGGATTAAGTTCTCTATCTTCTTACTTAATAGGAAGGTTGGACTAACCTCTCCCACAGGGACTAGGAAAAAGGAGTTCTATTCTAAAGACTGCCTTTCTGGAATGGCTCTCAGGTCTTCTAGTGTTTGTTAAGTTGTCCATCAGAAAAGAGGCTGGGGGGCAGTGAAAGAATTTATGATCATAAGTTTTCTCAAGTTATTCTGTGAAAATGAATGCCAGGGCTGTAGTGTCCGGAATAAACCTGATTACATTTAGTTGGGCTAAAGTCCAGCAGGCAGAAATATAATCACTGACGATTTTATTCATAGTCATATTCCTATGTCTTCCCTCTAGTTACCCTTGTTCTTTAACACCTCTGGTCTGGAGGACTTTCTGTGTTTATTTTATTAATGTAGTGGATGGGGAAAATCCTATGGTGTCAGCTGAGTCATAGCTTCTGTCAGACATGGGATTCAAGGAAAGTAGCTGCCTTTCAGCACAGTGTGCATTATAAAGTTACCTAACGAAAGTTTCCTACCTATCAATGAACTCTGATCAGGAGTTAGTTCACTTTAAATGTGGAAGAAAGAACTTGGTCCTTTATTTTTTGCCTAAGTTTTCAAAAGAAAATCTTCAAGCTTTAATGGAACTGCTGATCTGCAGAAAGCAATGATCTTGCATGATCTCTAGAGTGGAGAAACTGTTGCGTCAATAGTGACACATTGGGAAGCATGAGATGGTTAATGGGCTTGTTCTTCCACTATATTTGTGACCTTGAGGAGGTTAACTCTCGATGGCTGAAGGTCCTCGTCTTTACAAAATGGATAATATAGAATTGTAGCATAGTTGAATTTTTATAAGAAATGGTCCATGAGCCACATTTAAACAATTCCTGTGTATAGAAGACCACAAGCAATCATGGTTCACTGGCCTTTCTGGATTCTGCATGATTCTAAATCTCCTGCTTTACCATATCATGATGAATTGGATGTTATTGAAGCCTCATTAAGTCATCTAAAGTGTTTGAATCAATTAGACATTTCAGTTAGGTATAGAATTGCAGGAAGAGTGATGTGTGAATTTTGGTTACAAACACTATCTGAATTTTTTTTTCTCATTCTATACTACAGATTGAGTCTTACTTCCTTTGCTTTCAATTCGGAAATGCACCTGTTCTCCAGGTATGACAGCCATCTGTTTGGCAATCTGATCCTTGGGTTATCTGAACTTTCCTTTATGATGTTCTTGAGAAAATGATAAAATAAACACCTGTTTCTTTACACAATCTATTGCCTTGGTTTTTTTCTGATTCTTTTTCCTTTTTCATCTTCTGTAGTTTTTTGTCTCTTAACTGATGATACAGTCATGCTCACAGCCTTTACATTTGTATATTCATATCGTCAGAAAAATGTTCAAGGCGATTATGGTGTATGTGAGCCACCCATCACATTCATTGCCCACTGAAGACTCTTTTTTTTTCTTTTTTCTCACCTTCCAGGATATTCTGTTAACCATTTGCCTCATTACTTCTAGTCTTTTTAGATATTCCTGCATGGGTAAAGAGAAAAACATTATGTCTTTATTATTTAATATCTACTTGTTTCTTGCAAAGCCACATAAAAGTTTGATCTTCTGTATACATGAGTGATTGAAAAATTTAGCATATTTCCTGGATTTATATTATAAATTAAGCTAAGTATGTGAGATCAGCTTATTTGCTTTCCTTGATTATTTGTACACTATCATGCCCATAACAAATGATAAAAATTGGATTATATGCCCCGGGAGAATTTGAAGAGTATAACAATTTTATTTCTTTTCATCCCAAATGCAAGTCTCTTTTATTTGTGACCTTTTGGAAAATTGAAGTGACTAACATACAAGCTGAACTTTTTTTTGCCAGTCTCTAATATAAGCAGTTCAAAATATCTAAAAAGAAGCAGATTTACATCTCAATTGCTGTAATAATTCTGAGCGCTTTGTTTGCTTTTGCATATGTGACACTGTTAATTTCTTCTGTTGAAATAAAACACAAATGTACAAGGGGCATCAGGTACTACCTGATGTCAATCAGCCTCTGTGTTGATAATTTGGGCACGGTTCCAACAGATGATAATCTGCAAGGTAATGACTCTACTTCTACTTCCCCAGCTGCTCTTACTAGTGGGTGATTGGTGAGTCTCCATCTCAAAGTGGGGGCAGATGCCATTGTTACACTTGCAAACTCCATCCTTGGCAGAGCTGGAGATGGGGTCTGAAAATGTGTTTTATGTCTGTGAGTTTCTTCTGCATGGCAAAGTTATGTTGGGCATAAAAACAGGAGCAACACATTGTTGTCTGGTTGACGAGGACACCTACAAGAAACTGGAGACCGTCAATCCCATTAAACACTCAGCGCCTTGGAATTTCCTTCACCTTGGTGGAGGGAGTCATTTGTGTCATACTTTTAAAAATCCTTCTGTCTTCCAAGAAAGAAAAGAAGAAGAAAAAAGAAAGAAAAGGAAAAAAGTCTTCAAGGACATAGCAGATAACCAAGCCAGTCCTCTGTATTACTGTGAGAGTCAAGTGCAACTCAGAACTTCCTGCTGCATTCTCCAGATAGTTATTGCTCATCAAGATTCAAGTTCCTTTTGTGACTGACAGCAAACAAGGAAGCCATCTGGATTGATTAGGAGTGCCTCTAACACTCCACATGCTTTCCTTTATATGGAGCCTGTCACCAACAGGACAAACAGGCAAAAATTGGTCTCATTAACATCAAGTCCTCCCAGCTGATTTTGGGAGTAATTAATATTCAACAAAAACTCATTTCCTTAAATGATCAAAAATAGGAGAAAGTTGATTCAAATCTGAGTGTCTTTTTGAGCACTACTGTATTGAGGAATCATTGCTATACAATAAATCATAAAACGGCCTTAGCCGACTCACCTGATGTCAGATGATCACCTAGTGCAGTTATCTTAATACAGCTTTCATTTTATAGTATCATATTTTTCAAAGGACTTTTTATGTTTTAAGCCATTTGCCTACCTTACTTTAAAATAGTTCAATCTTCTTTTTGGTGAGAATATCAGAAATCTTGAGTAGAAACTTCTTACAAAATGAAACACGTCCTAAATCCAACCATGGTGGATACTGCTAATGATTCCTTGTGGGTTTTTTTTTGTCTTATCTTCTAGACTTTTGGCCTCAGAAAAAAACATTCTTAAATTGCTGTTTGAGAATCTTCCTGAATGCCAGTTGCTTATGCACTTACTAAAGACATTTCAATTTGCATAAGGTCTGCATTCCATCAAATTGTAGCCTACCTCCTATCAAGGACATTATTTCTTAAAGTGGCTTTCCCTTTTGACTTTGGTTTCACTGGTGCAGTTTTCTTTGCTCAGTCACTCAGGTTTTAAATCTAGGTCACGATTGCCTGTCAGCTTCTTTCTCCAGGCTCTATGCTCCTTAAGTACTGGGATTGCCTTTCTTTATTCCCCCATGCCTGATGCAGCTTCTGCCACACTAGAGTTGTTGAATAAACATTTTTAGATTAAATGAATATATATATATATATGTTGTAACCTTTACTTGCTCTGCTACTCTTCTTATGATTGAAGAAATTGAATATGTGATCAAAGAGTTTGAATGAAAAAATCGAAAGTTATAAAACTGTATTGAAAGAGCAATCCGTAGGTCCCAGCCCACCCAATTTGTACAGCCCTCCCTTCCAACCTAACTTGAGTAATTGTGCTAGTCAGTTCTTTGTACTGACTTCCAGTTTTATTTTTTAGGTGCAATATATCCAAAAGTGTACACATATATCCTCTTTTGTTTTTGTACATGCATATGGCAAATGCAAATTATCTCAGACAGTTTTAACACCTACTTTCTTTGAAGTATTTGGAAGGTAAATATCGTTACAATTGAATACAAATTTTAAAGTCAGAGGATTACTTGTGGAGTTGAATTTTTCCTTCTACTATTTAGTTGGGCATTACTGCTGAGTTTTCGTTCCAGGCAAGGACATGGTTTTGCTACTTTATTTTAAACCTCATAAGGTATTGACACCATTCATTAACCATTTGGGTTACGGGCTGTTGATAGACATAAACTTGTTACCTCACTTATTATCTTAGAGGGTATAACTTTGTGCAGGTGAATCGTCAGATCTTGACTGCTGGCTTCGACTTCACAATGATGCCACTCTCAAGCTATTCTGAAGGGTGATACTAGATGAACCAGGCTTCTATGAAAGTCATTGTTTGCCTGTAGCAAGTTGTTAAGACAAATTATCCAAATACAGTTCTCTTTTTCCATAAAAATGTTAGTTAATATTTCACTGAACATCTCAAATGTATTTTCTCTATTTTTTGCATGTATTTTCTTCCTTTCTTTTTATGGTCTATTTCTATTCTTTTGATTTAGTTTCAGGTTCATTTACTGTTAACTGCATTACCCAGGATTGACCTTTTTCAATGCCTGCTGTTATATTAACTAATATTATTGTGAAACTATATTTTCTCTGTTCTTCGGTTTCTAGAAAGGATAAGGGGGGGATATTAATACTCATTTTATTAGTTTTTGTCTCTACTTATTGAGTTATATAAAAAGATGCTTTGGGATCTAAAAATTGTTACACAAATATCAAAGAGTGTCACGTGTACTGAAAACAATACAGATGTTCAAATTGAAGTGCTCAAAAAAAACTTAGAACATCTCAGGTTATTGAGAGCTTAACTACCTATTTTTTAAGTTGTTGATCTCACTAACACAATTACATTATTTTACTGATTGGGCATGGGTGCCTAAATATCATCACTGTGCACCCTTGTGTGTGATTGGGTTTGTATGTGATGTGTTGGATAGTAAAAGAATACCCTCACCCTCCCTGGGGAATAATATGGGGATTGGGTGGGAGGCTGGGGGTGGGGACTGGTGGAGGGACAAGGGAGGAGGGGTGGGAGAGGGAGCTGGGATTGGCATGTGAAGCATGCATGTTTCTAATTTAAATAAAAACATATATTGAGAAAAAAAAAGAATACCCTCCAGCTCTTGTCCTGCACATATTTGTAATTAGAAGGTGCTCCCCTCCATTCTCTTTCAACAAAATAAATAATTCTTAGGCTATTTGTCTTAGTTATATTTTCCATTTATTTCTCCTTTGTGCAGTTAGGGGACTGTATTGATTCCTAAGTCCTTTGCTCAGGAATTGCTATCTATAGCATGGTCTCCAAGTTCTCTTGGTACCTTTGAAGTTTCTAGTCACATTCCAGCGAATCAAATCACACACTGATGAATCTTTATCCAGTGGCAAACACTACATTTAGGAATATTATCAAGGACATTTTATAATGAAAGTTAAACTTAAATTCTATATCAAAACTAAATGTGCCAATCTCTTGCTCTCTGAACACTGTCCAGCTATGGGTCTCTGTGTCAATTAACATCCAGTTATGCCAGCACCATTTGTTGAAGATGCCTTTTTTCCCATTGTATAATTTTAGCTTCTTTTTCAAAGATCAGGTGTTCAAAGGTGTGTGTGTTAATATCAGGGTCTTCAATTTGATTCCATTGATCTACCTGTCTGTTTTTGTGCCAATACCAAACAGTTTTCAGGACTATAGCTCTATAGTAGAGCTTGAAGTCAGGGATGGTGCTGCCCCCTGAAGTTCCTTTATTGTACAGGGTTGTTTTGGCTATCCTTGGTCTTTTGTTTTTCCACATAATTTGAGGATTGTCCTTTCAAGGTCCATGAAGAATTGTGCACTGGGATTTTGATAGAGATTGCATTGAATGTGTTGATTGCTTTCGGTAAGACTGCCATTTTTACTGTGGGATCCTGCCTATCCAAGAGCATGTGAGACCTTTCCATTTTTCTGGTATCTTTTTTAATTTCTTTCTTTAAAGACTCAAAGTTTTTGTCATACAGGTCTTTCATCTGTTTGGTTAGAGTTACCCCAAGGTATTTTATGTTGTTTATGGTATTGTGATTTCTTTCTAGGCCCCTTTATTGTCTGCATATAGTAGGCCTACTAATTATTTTGAGTTAATTTTGTATCCTGCCACCTTGCTGAAAGTGTTTATCAGCTGTAGGAGTTCCCTGGTAGAATTCTTTGGGTCACTTATGTCGACTATCTTATCATCTGCAAATGGAGAAAGTTTGACTTCTTCCTTTCCAATTTGTATTCTCTTTGATCTCCTTTTGTTGTCTTACTGCTCTAGCAAGAACTTCCAGCACAATATTGGACAATTTCCTGGATAGATATCACTTACCAAAATTAAATCAAGAACAGATAAACTATTTAAACAGATATATAACCCCTAAAGAAATAGAAGCAGCCATAAAATGTCTTCCAGCCAAAATTGTCCAGGGCCAAATGACTTCAGTGTAGAATTCTACCAGAAATTCAAGGAAGAGATAATACCTATACTCTTCAAATTTTCCCACACAGTAGAAGCAGAAGGATCACTGCCAAACTCTTTTTACAAGGCTACAATTAACTTAGTACCCAAACCAAACAAAGACACAATGAAGATAGGGAACTACAGACCAATCTCCCTCATGAACATAGATGCAAAAATACTCAATAAAATATTGGCAAGTCGAATCCAAGAACACATCAGAAAAATCACACACCATGATCAAGTAGGTTTCATCCCAGAGATGAACATATGGAAATCTATCAATGTAATCCACCATATAAACAAACTGAAAAAGAAAAACCACATGATCATCTCACTAGATGCTGAAAAAGCTTTTGACAAAATCCAACACCCCTTCATGATAAAGGTTTGGAGAGATCAGGGATAACAGGAACATACCTAAACATAATAAAAGCAATATACAGTAAACCAACAGCCAACATCAAAACAATGGAGAGAAACTCGACGTGATTCCTCTAAAATCAGGAACAAGGCAAGGCTGTCCACTCTCTCCATTTATGCCACTATTATATGACCAGTTAGCCTTGTGGTATGTCTCCATTGTGTAGAGCATGCTTTGTAGCTGGATCAGAGTGATGATTACTTTTCTTCCCCATTAGTCTGCATGGTGCCTTCCAGCACCATGGATACCAGTTAGCATAGGTGAAGCTTCTAGCTAGGAAAAAGCTTCTCCATGTTCAATGATATAAATAAGTGGTGCCTTTAGCACTAGGGTTTTATTATCAGGTTGTGGAAGGTAACCAACTATATTTGAAATATTCTGTAATTTTGGGGGATGTTTGTGGGACCCTTTTGGCCAATGACTCAAGAAGATATAAACCATTGCTGGCACTTTTGGTATATGATACCTGTTTGGTATGCTTGCTTTGGCAGTACACATACTAAAATAGGAATGGTACAGAGAAGACTAGCTTGGCCCCTGTGCAGGGATGATACACAAATCCATGAAGTGTTTCACATTTAGAAAAAAGAAGATATCTATTTGGGGCATTTCCTCCCTCATTATACTGTGGCTCAATTTAAATTCTTTTTATAGGTATATACCAGAGGTTCTCAACTTGGGGGTGGAAGAATAACTCTTTCGCCTGGGTTTCTTGCTACATATCCTACATATCAGATACTTATAATATGATTTATATCAATAGCTAAATAACAGTTATGAAGTAGCAGCGAAAATAATTTGATGTTTGGGAGTCACTGCAGCATGAGGAATTGTATTAAAGGGTCTCAGCATTAGGTAGGTTGAGATGCACTGCTGTATACAGTTTGGGAATCTTCTACAATTTAGAAAGTTTTCTACAAAGCTTTGCCAAAGGCTTTTAGTGTTAATTATCCCACACCAAATTGCCTTCCTTTTCCCGTCCTCACATCTGTCTCCACATTTAATCCCTTTAGTTTCTCCTTTATCTCTTTTAGCAAACTATATTGTGTTACTCCTTCCTTTGAACACCCATCATACCTCCTGGCCCCTTGCTAATGACCTAACTTCTACAATTATCTGGATCAAAACACATGGAGACAGAGAGAGAGAGAGAGAGAGAGAGAGAGAGAGAGAGAGAGAGAGAGAGAGAGAGAGAGAGATTAAAAAAGTGGCATCCATACATAAGAAAGAACATGTAGAAATGTAGAAAGCTGGGCGGTGGTGGTGCACGCCTTTAATCCCAGCACTCAGGAGGCAGAGGCAGGAAGATCTCTGTGAGTTCAAGGCCAGCCTGGTCTACAAGAGCTAGTTCCAGGACAGCCTCCAAAGCCACAAGACAAAGCCACAAGACAAAGCCACAAGACAAAGCCTGTCTTGAAAAACCAAAAAAAAAAAAAAACCAAAACACGTAGAATATGTGTTTCCTGAGTTATGTCACTAGGCTGATTTATCTTAGCACTATCCTCTTCACTTACAATTTTCATAATTTCTGAATAGTTAGATTCCGTTGTGAAAATGTACTGACTTTTCACTGTCCATTCACCTGATGATGGGCATCCGTACCTAGTCTGCAGTCACTCTAGCAATGAGTAAATGTTTCCTTTTTTTACTTATTCTTTCCAGCATGTGCTATTGTATGTTGACAATTCTGAATGAGGTGTGATGAAATTCCAATGTAGTTTTAATGTATATTTTCTTGACGGCTAAGGATGGTGACAGATTTTGCAGTGTTTGTTAGCCACTTAGGTTTCATTTTTTGAGAACTCTGTTTCTCACTATGACCCATTTTTCTATTGGGTTATTTGTTTTCTTGATGTTCAGTTGTTTTAGTTATTTATTTATTCTAGATGCTAACCCTCTCTTAGGTGCATAATTAGCAAATATTCTTTCCTAGGCTGTAGGCTGCTGTTTCACTTGAATAATGGTGTCCTTTGCTATATAGAATCTTTTTAACTTATGAGATCCCATTTCTTGATTCATAGTTTAAATTCCTGAACCACTGGTATCCTGTCAGAGTGTCTTCCCTTGCGCCTGATTTTAGTGAAAATGAGTTGAGTTACTTTTCACTTAAGATGGCGTTAGCTGTGGGTTTGCCTTAAATTTCCTTTACTATCTTAAGACATGCCCCTTGTCAGTCTCTGGCTGAAAGCTGTTCTGGGGTTAACAGGAGTCACAAAGGGTTGAAGTCTGGGCGAAAGGGAAGCGTCAAAGGGACTACAGGAGAAAATTAATTCCGACAGTTTGGAGGACAAAGTGTTCCCACCTAAGTCCCAGCCTAGTGCGGTGCTGCGGTTCCCTGGTAGACAGCAGTTTCTCCCTTCCAGTCAGTGGAAGGTAAAGGATTGGAGATGTGTTATAAGGAGAGGCTCAGAGGTTCAGAGAGGAAGAATTAGGGGCATCCTGGGTCTGCTCCGAGAGCTACAGTCAGTGGGCTACAACATGGAATATTAAGAACAAACTTCTTGGTGAAATCTTCTGACACAAATGCACTGTGAGAAGTGCTACAGTCAAACATAGCAGCTTTTCAGTTGAGCTGATGAAGACGTTCCCCCTATAAATAAATTTTGAATATGGGACAATAAAAGAACAACTGTGGTCAGGGTTGGGTCAGAGAGGGAGCATGTGTGTGCCAACATACAGTCACGCGTGCCAGGGAGAAACTAACGTAACCTGTTAATTTCACCTTCTAGAAAGCATGAAGTGTCACTAAAGCTACCTAGATTGCATTTTATGCATTGAATTATGAATATGTGTCTCTTAAATTCCAGCTTCAGAGAATGTCCCTGGGAAGCAATCTCTTCTTATAGGAGGTTCTGTCTCAGACAGAAAATGGCCTTCCAGCCAGAACAGGGCATACAGAGTAGCCCATAAGTCTGTCATGCTGGTACTCCTGCTGTGACAGCTTCTGTCACCCTAGAAACACAGTGCCAAGAGCCACTTGTATCGATGCCAGGACAGTCTCTGGGGTTGTGGGTCAGGGAGCACATCCTGTTTATTCATGGGCCAGCATGAGGGATCCTCAATATTAATGTTCCAAAGACTGGGCTAAGAGTACAGTGGATCCCAGGACACCCAACAAGTCAGCTGGAGAGACAGAATGATGCACACAGCAGCCTTTCTATAACGACCCACTTATGATTTTACCCTTTTGCGGACATAAATAGCCAGGGCAGGAAGGCAACACATAGCTCCAGGAATCATCTTGTTCATGGAGTTGGTGGCTTTCATTCTAATTCTAAAGTCAGAGAAACGAGCTACAATTCAGCTGTTTCTTCATTATTTTGTTAAAATAAGCAAAATACAGGTCTTTCATTAATAATTTGCCCATGCTGAGGATTTTTTAAATTAACATATAGTTCTATGTAATATTTTAATGACAACAGCCCTAATGATAATATAATATTAAAATATAATCTTGTCCAGTAAATTAAAAAGATGAGTAAAGGAAAGAATCACTCTGAATAAACCAATAATCAGATTGGTGTCTTTAGAAGATATTTACCGTCACTGGAACTGGCCTGTTAATGGTGCCTTTTTCCATGAAACTTCAAGTCTGAGATAGTGAATATTTGTAAAAATAATAATAATAATTGAGGAGCTTGGAGTATGGTTTGCTGGTTAAGAGCACATGCTATTCTTGCAGAGACCCAAATTCTGTTCTCAGCATGCACATTTGACAGTTTAGAGGCTTATGTAACTCCAGCCCAAGAGGAATGTCTGTCTTCTGTTTGGCCTCTATGGGCATATACATACACCAAGGCACACATTTATCTACACGTAAGGTGAAAGGATCAAATGCATCTAAAAGCATAAATGAGTCATAAATCTGTGATGGCCTTAAAAATGGATGACAGCAGAGAGGGCACAGAGCCTCCCAGTGGTCATTTTCTGCCCACTCAGATTCTATTCTACCAGAATAGAAAGTCTCTTCCTGTTGGTAAACCTGACATCAGGCTCCACTTTGGTATGAGACTTAGATTCTCAGAAAGAGTTGTGCCCACCTTCCCCGGCCAGACCCAGCCTCTCTTGGACCCCACCTCAACCTGCTCTATCCAAGTCCTCCCAAATCTGGTCATTGTTGCTACTCAGTCACTCAAATGTGCTACATGAGTTTTGGCTTTATTGTGTTTAAGTGTTTGATCTTTTCAAAGCATTCATTTACATATGTTTCTTTCCATCTGAAAGAGCTCAGGAATCTTCCCCTGGCATCCTCTAAGAGTAGTTCCATCCAAAACAAAACAAGAGAGGCTGGGGGGCTATCTTCGATCTCCCCCTCCTACAGCCTCCTATTGTAACAGCTGTGCTATTCTAGAAGATTGTAGCATTGCGTATTTATCTCTTAAGCTCCTCTGAGAGCCTCTGAACCTGTAGAACGCCATTAATCTTTTCCTTGTAGATCATTAATATATGCTGAGTACTCACATTGCTAATGAATCAGCAAGAAGGCTAAATTACAAACCCTGAACATCACAGAATCCACAGCGGCACACACTGTACACTCACCTGATTGCCTTTCTCAAGTTGATTACTGGAAAGTCAGTCATTTCCTGAGAGTTAATCAGGGTTTCCCATCTGAGCTCCAGTTATCTGGCTTTCTTCCACTTATTTTCTGAGTTATATAAAACTATTATTACCATAAATTCTTTCAGATTTGATTACTGCAAGGTTAACAAACCTATTTTCAATCATATATTTTTTTCCTATCTGAAAGGAGCTTCTAGCTACTTGTTGGTTAAAATGTGATTTCATTAATTATGAGTATTATATATTCATATGTGAACCGGGTTACAATTCAACACTTTTTAACATATAACCCTCATTAAATACTGCAGAAGTCTCCCTACTAATCCATAAAAGAACCAATGTTTGCCTGTGGCTAGTAGCACTGAAGTTTGATTTCCAGTATCACACAAGCCTCCAGTTATCTGCCATTTTTTTTCACCTTGGTTTTAAGGTCATTTTATTACTTTTTTCTACACCAACTTCTCTAATCATCTTTCTCAATTCCCTAAACTTACTCTCTAGCTACCTACTTTCTCTCTCGATTTCTTCATTACGACAAGACACGCATAACATGAAATTTGTCTTCAGATCTATTCTTAATTCTGTATCTGGCAGTATTAAACACTCAGTTTCTCGTCTGACTATTGCTACTGTTGTTCTGTCATCAGCGATTCCTGCCATCTTTGAAGAAATACCTGTTGGGATCCTTATTCCCCTTTACAATTTTTTATTTTCCTTTCTAGATTTTAGTTATTCATGCATTCTTAATATCAGTTCCTTCTCAAGTTCAGGGTTGTGTGCCTTCACTGATTACCAGAGAGTGGTAACTTGCATATCACAAATTCTATTATTACTAAATAACATTTGCAAAAGCCTCTGACGTCTCTCGGGAGTTTGCTGTTGTCTTTAGCATCTATTCCAGGTCACTTTCTGTTTCATAACTTACCCAATGAATCACAATTTTTTCTTTTCCTCCTCCGTAGTCCCCTTGACATGATATTTAGACATCTTTTTCCAAAACGACATTGTGATGATATTTCCTCTTGATGTAAAAATCTTTCAAGTTCTGTATGATCTAGTGCTAACTCTTCACCATGGCATTGGACATGGGAGTACTCAGCTACTCATATTACAATATTGTAACTACTTTTATCTTGCAAACCCACAGACTCTTCAGCTCTTTCTGTACAGTCAGATCTTTAGGTGTGTGCACGTGTGTTCCCACCACTTGTAATTTCTCTGCCATCTCATTGTCTCCCAACTTTGGATCTTTTTAAAAACTCTAAATCAAAAGATATTTACTTTGGGAAATCTGCAGCTTCCTGTAGCCGAGGTAGAAACTGCTTTCTGCATGCCTACAGCATGTGAGTGTAACCCTGATGTCACTTTGTCCATTAGACATCTTCTATGTGCTCCTTTCTGAATCCCTTAGTAAACTGTGTGAAACCCTAAAGGCCAGGCATTCACTGATAACTTTATTTATACCAGAATCTAGAACAGTATGATGTATAAAAGAGATGATATATATATATGTATATATATATATATTCAACAATGTTCATGACTTATGACACATCTATATTTACAACTAAGTTATGTGCACTTGACCTATTTAAGCAAATATTGATTTCCACAGAAAAATGAGTTTGTTAACTGGAATCAATTTATTAGAAGTCAAATTTCCAGAACATTTGCTGGACAGTGCAATGAAGAAAAGCTCACCAAGTCACTGACTAAAGTTCTGATAGCTGCTTTGAAGACAGATTAAATATTTAAAGAGATATAAGTATTTTATAAAATGGTTTTTTTGATACTCCATGTTAGGCATGTTTTCCTTAAGTACAATTCTAATAAGAAAGCTTAATGAACCTATGTAATTTCTGCACTGGTTAGTTAAGAAGAGGCAGAAATACCTTCATTTGTAGTTAAAAAATAATTTTATATCTCGAAATGTCAATTAGCAGGCCCCTATTGACACCTGGTGGTTCGGTCCTTAATGAAATCATAAATGTCTCTTTAACAACCCTCACCGTCTTCCCAGGAGGCAGCCAGAGTGCCAGGAGATGGCTGTTGGATGCTGGCCACACGCCCCCCGCCCCTCGGCAGTGGGGTTCTAAAGTCCATGGCAGTGCTGGACAGGTGCAGGCAGGACACACAGGGCATCTGGCTTCCGCATCAGGAGCTGTGGACATCTGGAGCAATGTCAAAGTCGTAATTAACACACGATTGTCTTCTTCCACTACGTTCCATAGCCTCTGAATTCCCAAAACGGAACGCATCAACATTCTCTGTTGAGGCCTAGCCCTTCGCTGAAAAAGTAATGTTGACTGGGAAGCACTTTTACAGCCTCCCTTCTTTAGATGCATGAAAACTCAATGCGACTGCTTAGCTTTAAGCAATTTCATGTAACTTGGCTAAGAAATTTAAATTCTGAGAACATTACAAACACTTAAGAAAATGTGAGAAATCAACCAAAATAATTAACCTCGGATGTCTTAAGACAAGAGAACAAAAAGAGAAGCTAACATGATTCATGAAAAATCTAATATAACTACGCTCTACTTTTCAAAGTGAAAATATGAAAAAATATTTTATAAACTTGGCTACATCCTGATCTCCTTGTCTCTCCCTCTGTGTAGCTCTGGTTGACCTGGGGGACTTTCTGTAGGCTGAGGTGTCTTCAAACTTGCAATCATCTTCTGGCCTCTGAGTGCCGGGGTTACAGGTGTGCGCTGGGCGTGACATACACATCTCAAGGGAGGAAAGGCCCAGAGACAGTAAAGGGGAAAATCAGAATAAGAAAAGACAATGGAACATGAGCAAAACTCACGAAAGCTAGACGGTGCCATGTTACAGGCATAATTCGTGAAGAAGTTACGTCAGCAGAAACAACAGTGTAGTTCAACCATGAATGGCAAAATAACCCCCAGTTTAGTCAGAATAGCAAAAGCAGACATGCAAAGGGGTGGAGAGGAGTTCTGTGGAAACACAACAGCAGACCATCAGCTCTCTGCCTTCCAGGAGAAAGGGAGCGTTCTCAGAACAGCTGCAGTCAAAGGGCCGCACAAAGGCCGAGGACCTGGGGCTGGGCCAGGTGACTCTGGACCCAGGCAATGAGACTGTAGGGGAAAACTCTATTAAGAAACCAGACCCAAAAAGCTTACACAAAAGTAAGCTGCCGTTGGAGTACAGAACGGCGTTTTCAAGGGGGATGTTTTTACATGCCAGTTAAATAAGCATCTTCATAATGAAATGCATCCATAGATGAGGCAAAAAAAAATACAAAGCATAAAAAGGAATGAGCTAACGTGGTAGAGGTTGACAGCCGAATTCATCCAAATCATCCAAATGATACATTTAAAGTTGATGTTAGTGCAATTTTAACCCAGCAAGTAAGGGGACATCCTGGAGAAATAATAATCAATGGGATACAAGGGAAGATAGAAGAAAGACCATAACTACTCAAAGTCTACCTACAGGGCATAGGATCAGTTTCATATGAGTTAGAACATAATCGCATGGAGGAAGTACAACTATGAGGGTTTCAAACTTATTATAGGCATCATGAGATCATGAGCTATTCTTCAGTTTAAAGAGATTTCAAAGGAAATGATATCTTCTGGGGGTGGGGGAAGCAATACTTAGATAGACCTCCAGTATCCTGTTAGCATAAATTAATTTCTTAAATTAAGTTGGAATATAGTTTAAGAATACTTAATTTAATTTTGTCATCGTAAGATGTTCATGTCAGTCATGCTCAGCCTCTTTGTCCAGTGTCAACACACTTCTCAACCCACAGTTCTGCCATTTGCTAAGTCCCAGGTGTGAGGGCATGACTTGGTGTCCTCTGGGACAGCTTTATTTCCTTCCTGTTCGTCTCCTTCAAGCGTCTGATGTTTAAAACTATATATTATGCTGGTAATTCAATCCACTCTTTCCAAAACACATTGAAAAAACACAGCAGTTGATACATGAGGAAAATAAATAAGCAGAATGAAAAAGAGCAGACTCATAAATAATAAGAGACACTGGGTGTGCTGTCAGGGTAAGTTTAACGTCCTTAATAACAAAGCACCATCGCAGAAACTTTCTAAAAGGTCAGAAGCTGATCATATGTTCTCATGGCTAAAGTACCATTTCGGAAGAGTCGTGGTAACAATAGCTATGAAGATGACATCCTGTGGCAGCTGAGAACAGGGTGATATAGTCGTTGGAAATCCCAGGTCTAAATGTAGGCCAAACGTCATCCCCTCTGGGAGAAGTGTTAAATGCAGACACAGAACTAATTCTAGATGAAACTCACCCTTGCATTTTGCCTTTATAAAATAGTTGCCATTTAAAGGTTTATTGTTTTGTTTTTAATTGTGTGTGTGTGTGTGTGTGTAGTTATGAGTTGCAGATGCCAGTGAAGTCCAGAAGAGGGCATCAGATCCTCTGAGTGTAAGCCACCAAACATGGGTACAGGGAATTGAATTCAAGTCCTCTAGGAAATCAGGAGACCCTTTTAATCAGGAAGCCATCTTTCCACTATCTCCCCCTCAAAAACATTTTGAATAAAAAATTCCATATTTGTAAGTACTCACCAAGCAGATATTGGAAACAATGTGTCAATTAAACTAAAAGAAAAAGAAACATTGTAATCGTAGGTTGAATTGTGTATCCCTAACCCCAGAGTGACTGCTAAATGCATGGCTAATATATACATGGGGATATCATCTTGAAATGAGGATGTTACTATTTTTATAATGTCATATCCTGAGAGTATTCTATAACACAGCACTTTTGTACATTTTACAGTTATAAATTTTCTTATGTCATTGTTTTTGCTGTTTTTCAAATTTTTAGTGGTGAGCTCTATTGCTTTGCTGGATAAAAATAGAAGCTATATCTAGAGATGTCCTTAAAATATTTGATTATTTTGACATATGATGTGGATACCTATTGGGAGATGGAAAACTATGTCTGGGACATTTCCTTTCATGTGCACTAATATATTCTATATGTTGGAATATTCTTTCTCTTACAATCTGTTTTGATGTTCTTTTATGTTCATGATATGATTCTGTGCACCATTAGTTCTTGCTGGATTTTAGATTTAGTTAAAAAAAAACCTCTCATAGCATTGATAGTACAACTACAAACACAAAGTAGTTACATATACCTGCACAAAATTAGACCCATCATTCCATCATGGAGAGAAGAGACGCCCAAGAAGCCTCATTCATTCCTTAGGAGACAATGTCTCCTGGAGGAAGTGGTGACTCTCTGACGTTGCACCTACTAGAAGACGAGATGAAAAGAAGATCAGTCTCCTGGGTAAGGAAGGGGTCCACACATGGTAATGGGAATGTGAAGATAATCACAATTTATTATATATACATACACACCGTCAGGATATGAATAAAATTCTGTTAGAACTTCAACATTATCATTAGATATAATAGTAATAAGAATTGAAGATTAAAAGCTTGGTGTAGATAGTTATTTTCTTGGTGATCCATTACAATGAGTTTACTACAATACAAACTAGCCTAAGAGCTAATAAACTCAATCAGCAGAAGATCTTAACTCAAAGTCAAAGGGTACTACTTTTCACTTTTATTTCAACAGAATGGTAACTTTTCCACAATTTTCATTTATAATATGGTTAATATAGTCCTTTTTTTAACCTATCTAGCTTGCAGGGATGCAGTGCGGATTAATGAGATCATTCCTACAAAAGATTTTAGCTCCTTGGAGATGAGTGATAGGGGAGTGCTATTTTTACCCTGCCATTCATATATTACCTTGCTCACTCTTTCAAAACCTGAAGGTAGAATCAAAAAGAAACAAATCCCAATACACAGTGAAAAATATTTAATGAGATTTTTTTCACATTTTCCCCATGTCTCATACCTATGCTTCCCAGAGCTTGATATATTAAATTCATTTCAAAGATGATTTTGCATACCAGTTTGATGTCTTTCATGTAGAGATCTGGCTGCTTTGGGTTAGGTTTAAAATGGAATCAGATGTGCACTACTTCCATTTGTTTGAAATGAAGTCCACTGCTTTGGGCTGAATTAATGCAGATTCAAATGTATTAAATTAAGGGCTAATATTATGCTGTTAAATGAAAAAGAGCAATATTGACATCTACAGCTCAATTAAATTTTGAGTTCAATTCTTTGTTTTCTGATATTATTATTACTTCTTTCTGTTAATTTCAATGTTTAAGCACAACCATTAAGAATTGAAATATGTCTTTCTTACAAAGGCAAGGAAATGATAAAATTTGCATTGGAGTCTATTTATGAGAGTCAGACTATAGGTTTTCCAAGTGATTATTACCTTCTTATAATGCAGAAACCATCTTTGCAAACCTTGGCTATATTGGGTAAACACTCTTTCAAATTGTGTTACTTCACTTACTAATGCATCAGAGATTTTATTTAATCTTAGGATAGTTGGTTTCAGTGTATAATAATGTACATAGTAAGTTTATAGAGAGTATACTGGAAGATACCTGGAAGAATTTTAACATTGGTGCCTTTGTAAGAATGCACTCTTAGTGGTTAAAATATTGCCAAATTAAAACATCCAGATAATTTTTACAGTCTTGGCAGAAACTTTAGATGATTTTTTTCTGCTTCTGTATGTATATGGTGTGGGGGGGGGCATGTGTGCTCCATAACACACACATGGAGGTCAGAGGGCAGCGTCTGGCGAAGTTGTGGTACTTTTCATCCAGTTTGCTTAGGACATAGTGCCTGTGATTCTCTGTGGCTTCTCAGCACAGCAGCCCATCTCAGAAGCGTCTGATGACATTTCTGTCTTCACCTCCCAAGTCACAACCTGAGCGTTGAGGCTGCAGACTCACATAATGTCAGATCGCTGTACCCAGATTCTGGAGATAGAAACCCATGTCCTCACACTTGAGCAGGAGGTGCTTTAGCTCCTGAGTCCTCTCCCCAGTCCTGAACTATTTCATTAACAGTACAAGAATTTATGTTGGGTAGCACTTATGCCATTATGGGAACGTTAAGCACTTGAAGACAAGAAGACCACTTTTGAGTTGGTTTACAGAGAATAGAAAAAAGAGAGTCTAAGTCAAGGAAGCACGGGTGGGCTCAAAGGGTGATGTGTGGAAACAGAGATGATCCTCAGATGTGTTTGAGGGGAGGAATAACCTTAGGTGATCGGTGAAAAGAGCAAACTGAGAGGAGTTCTAAGTCAGTGATTCTGTAATGGAAATTAGTGTAAAGCTGCAAATAATTGGCCCACCTGCCCATTATGGGGGGGTGTCCTTTGAGATAACCCATTAAAGGTGCACAGTATGGAAACATTCTTTTGGAGGAGCTGTGTTGACTGTGTGGGTTGAGAGTCATTAATTAGAGTTGTTTGAGATCACAGTGAATGTCAGGATCCCTGAAAGTCACAAACCTCTGAATCAGTGAAGGACCCAGAGATCTCATCTGGGCACGGACTTGGTGTTTGGATGACATCTCCTTAACCAGTTTGCTTTAAGGGTTCAAAATCTGACTAGAAATAATTTGACAATATACATTCCTGCACACCCTTCACACCTTATCTTCACTCACCATAAACCATGTCGTAAAATGCAACTTTTTAAAATCATTTTTTAGCATTTTTTATAAAGAAATTCTCTTCAATTTCAGCAAGCAAAATGTTTCCAAAGGAGAGGGTTGTTTTTGAATAATAAATATAAAACCTCAGTGATTTCAGAATCATTTAAACTTCTAAAACATTATAAAGAGAACTGTAGAAATTCAAAACAGAAAAAAATAGGTGTTCAGTTCTTCTGACTGTGGTAATCTCTCACCTCTTACTTATTCAGAAAGATTCCTGTTGCTTTAGATTTTTGCCAAGTATATGTCTTTCAACTGGAAACATTCACACCTACAATATAATCCAGATGGAGAGTATGTGCTCCTGACTACCTCAGCAGATCTCCCTGACACTCTACAGTGAAGGCATTCAGGGAAGCAGCTACCTTGATATGGGGTTAAGAAGTATAGGGAACATTATTCCTCTCCTAACCATTATCTTGAAATACAGTTGCTGACCCCTAGCTGATTCATTTGCTCTGCAGAGAATTTGTCCCCACCCTATGTCTCCCAATCCAATTTGAAAGGAAAACCTTGCAGAGCTCTTCCTTGTGGAAATGCCTAATGTTTGCCAGTTAAAGGGCTAAAAAAGATTTACAAGTTACTCTTCATATGAAATTTTGCTTCTGCAACTGCTAGTATATTCCTGTGATTATAATATAATTTGAATTTGTCTCCATTTTCTGATGCTCTGATAGTTTTAGAGCTTGGTTGATCTTATGAGTTTTAATTTATTAGTCTGTAGATTATATATTTTTGTTGAACGTCTATAATTTAGCTGCATTTCTGTTGCTGTGATAAAACAGACCGCCAAAGTCAATTTGTAGAAGAAAGTTTACTTAAGTTTGCAGTTCCAGAGGGAGGAGTCCATCATGGTGGGGAGGTACACTTTAAAAATAAAAAGCTTAAATGTTTTCAACACAAATATCAGATAGTTTTGTGCTACAAATTATTCTCAGCAGGAAAATGTTCACAGAAGAGCAGAATGGAAAACGAAAAAAAAATCTACCCTTAATTATTTCACGAAACTACCATGTTCCACTGATACCACAGCCAGATGTTAAGGATGATTTGAAAAAAATCAATAATTATGGGGCATCCTTATGCATTGAAATAGCTCTGAAAACAGTTCGCTATTGAAATCTGGCAATGAATGGAGCAGATTATTCTTTGTGAGTTAGTTAAGTTTGCTTTACAGGTTTGGGAATGGGCTAACATTAGACAGTAATGAATTTCTTTTACATTTATAACTAGTATGGAAAATTACGCTCGTGAGTAGAGTCTGTCAAACCTGTCCCATACACATAATTTCTTAGAAAGCCATGGGGAAAATTTAAAACTAGAAATTAAGGCAGTGTTTCTTTAGAACTGTAATGCAATAAAAATAAGCTTCTGATGGAAAATGATCACAAAGGTATAAAAGAAAAAAACTGGGTGGCAACAAGAAGTCAACCAGAAGAATGACATTGTGAACAGAATATCCTGACCCTCCTTCTGTCTTGAGAAACCGTTTGATGGCTAGCTCAGGAAGTTTTGACAGACTGGCAGAGAACATGGTGAAGGACGAGGACTTCCAGCAGATTTCAACAAAGAAAGCTCAAGGGATGGGAAACAGTGTGGACCAGGACAAGACAAAGAGACAAAGGCAAAGTGATGTTTTAAGACAGAAGGCCATAAGGCACACTGTCCACATCCATTCTTCTGCTGATGGAAACCCAAGTTGATATAAACAATAGCATAATAAATGCATTTATATGTAAGCATCTCTGTGATGTGTTCCATCAAAGTCCTTTGGTGGGAGAGGAATGTCATGTTTTTCTTTTTCTTATTTGTGACTCATTGATTTTATATAAACACAAATGGAAAGAAGACTGTTTCAATGATTTAAAAAAAAACAAACAAGCAAACAAACCTGATGGGCCTACAAATACGGTAATTGTTCATAGGTAAGAAGAATAAGGTAACCTAGGAAATAATTGAATGTTGATAACACAAACGGACTTCAGTATACCATCTTCTGTAGTTGAAGTATACTCCCCAAAGAACCTTCAATGTTATTGTCATTATGTAGCAAATAATTGTGAAGGTCAGAAGTCAAATTTTTTTCTTTTTTCTAATATTTTCTAAACAACTTAAAAAAATATTGACTCCCTCCAAATCCTTCTAGATTCTTTCTACCTCTTCATGGAATGATCTTTCTAAAAAGAAGGAAAAAAATAGGGAAGGAAGGACAGAGAGGAAGAAAGACAAACAGAAAGAGAAAATAAATAAAGCATTGCACAAAAACAATATATACCCAAACCAAACAGTATAGCACATGAAAGGCATAGAATCCATTTGTGTTGGACATAGTACCATGCCTGAATTACGGCAAGTATACACAGTGCCACTCCATGGAGAAAGATGATTCTCCTTTTTCTATCAGGCATTACTTGCAAATAGCTTTCAGGTTAGAGACTCTGTGTCCCTTTGTGTGTCCCAAGCTTTTGTCTGATTTGAACTTGTGGAGGTTTTGTGCTTGCTATGACAAGCTACATCAGTGCTAATGTGTCTGGAGGACATGGTTT
Organism: Mesocricetus auratus; assembly: GCF_017639785.1. Taxonomy (NCBI): domain Eukaryota; kingdom Metazoa; phylum Chordata; class Mammalia; order Rodentia; family Cricetidae; genus Mesocricetus; species Mesocricetus auratus. The sequence goes on along the minus strand of NW_024429212.1, from coordinate 12,832,691 downwards.
CCTTGGAAATATGTACCATCTCTGACTCTTGTAATCTTTATGTTTCTTACAGATAGATCACTGAGGCTTGAGTGGAGGGTTTCTGTAGAGACATCCCAAAATCTTTTATTCTCTGCACAGTTTCCGATTGTGGGTCCCTGTTTTACTTAGCATCTACTGCAAGATGCAGCTTCTCTGGTAAGCTCTGGGCAATGAACTGATCTATGCTACTGGGGTCCTATTCAGATTATCCATTCTTATACCTATGGGTTCTATCATACACAGGTTTATCTTCCATCAAAATCTGGTATCTGTTCTACGTTGAGGTTTTTGATCCATTTAGAGATATATTTTGTTCAGGGTGATAGATATGGATTTATTTTAATTCTTTTAACACACCTATCTAGTTTGACCAGGACCATTTTTTGAAGATTTTGGCATTTCTCCAGTGTGCATTTTTGACTTGTGTCTACAAAACAAAACAAAAAAAATTGTCTTCAGATGTGTGGAGTTGTGTCTGAGGCTTTAATTTCTCCCTGTTGATCAACATATTGTTTTTATGGTAATATCATGTCGCTTAAAATTAGAGTTTGTATCTTAGCTCTGAGAGAGAGAGAGAGAGAGAGAGAGAGAGAGAGAGAGAGAGAGAGAGAGAGAGATGAGTCCATAAAACACACAAAATCCATGGCCAAAGCATGTACATGGAGATCAGTTACCAAACTCAGAACCACTACGATGCCCTCCCGTAAATAAGTGGATAAAGAAACTGCGGTGTATCCACACGTTCACACTGTAAAGCGAAATGTCACTCTGCATTGAAGTTAAATGAATTATCGCTCCATGAAAGACACAGATGAAACATATTTTACTGCAACATGGAAGCTAATCTGTAAAGGTTGCATCTTGGGTGGTTGCAATTATAGAGAATAATATCTTACTGCTGGCAAAACTGTATAATCAGTAAAAGGGGAGTTGCTCTCAGGAGTTGGTAGGGAGAGTAAAGAGTCAATAAAAACTTAGGTATTTTTTTTTGCCTTTTTTATTTTTAAATTTAAATTAGAAACAAGATTGCTTCACATGTCAATCCCAGCTCCTTCTCTCTCTTCCTCCCCTCCTCCCATGCCCTCCCAACAGCCCCCCTATCTCTCCCTCCCCCAATCCCCGCCCATTTCCCCAGGGAGGGTGAGGCCCTCAATGAGGGGTGTCCATAGTCTGCCATGTGAAAGCACTCCATATGCTCTATGATAGTATCATTGAAGATGGACATGCCTTGTATCATATTTGCCTCAACCATAAATTCTATAATTCTAGAAGGTGATCTTTTATTCTGTGTGAGCTTAACTTTGTTTAATAATGCTTATGAATTTCTGCTAGCATCCATAAAATGCAATACATGTTTTCTTCACACACATGGTAGGATGAATAAATATTGACCAATATCTGTTATTTCTATTTAACGTTTTACCTGAGAAGGTAAGATGAAATATATCTTGGTACCTTTAAGATGATTTACCATGTGGAAAGTCAAAGTTTTAGAAACTTTGTTTTGTTTTCAACTTTGAAGGATTGGCATCTTAGAACTTTAATCCTTTATTTGGATTGTCTGTCATTTTTGAAAAGATGAATAACCTTTTACCTCAACTCTGAGATCCTTTCCTCCTTAGGGACGTGACTATGAAAGACACATGACATTTATTATCAATTGGCAAAAGTTAAGGTCTGAGTAACTGCAGAGGGAGGTCTGCAGTAAATCTAAATACCTTTTCAACACCTCTCGTGCCTGTTTTTCTTTGATTATTTTTGTTAGCCCTGAAGCTAACAAGGCAAAATTATTTCTAATGCCATTAAAATGTTCTTTTCACTTGAAATGTGAATGCATGTTTGTTCTTAGTGTTTCTCTGAACAGAACAATTGTCTGAAAATGCTGTCTGGCTTGTTTTTCAGAGAAAGGTTAAAGGAGAATAGACTCAAAACAGACACAAAATTCTAGTCTCTGCATTCTTCACTTTGGAAAACAGTTTTAGAGTTGAGTCACTTTAAGAAAAGAATGTGGCATTGACAACCACCCTTAATTTACCTTGTTCTTAAAATTTGTTTAACCAGTTGTGGTGGTACATGATAACAATCCCCCCAAAATAACAGCTAGTGAAAAGGGTAATCGGGTAATCTTTTATTACAATAATGTTCTATTTGGCTTTGGAAGTTTCCATTCTTCAGTCTTAAGTCAGTGTTATCAGTTGCTAAAAAGATTGTTAGATTAATTTATTTTATATGTATAAGTGTTTTCTCTACAAACACAATGCCCGTGTTGGCCAAAAAGGAGCAGAATAGTTTCCGGAACCAGTTTTAGACAGTTGCAAGCCACCATGGAGGTGTTGGAAAATGAACCTAGTTCTCTGGAAGAGCAGCGGATGTCCTTAACCCCTGAACCATCTTCCTAGCCCATTTGTCACCGTTTTGCCATCCATGCTCAGTTATGCTCTCCCAATATTTTCTGGAAGTTTATCTCATTTACTGAAAAGATTTTTCCATAGAAAAATGCTTTTCCATTTTACTTACAACTCTGAGACTGGCATTTAGGATCAATAACATTTTGTAATTTGGTTCCCACCTTTTGGAAAAGATTATGTAAGAGACTCTGTTGGTGGCAAACATCATTGTCATTTAAAATTCAATAGTAACTGTTGGTATTATTTACCATGAAGTAACTATTATGGTCTTTTATATAACACAAGTACATTTAACGGTGTAAGTCAGAAGACTCTGGTTTTTTATGTTTGAAAGCCTTTCTTAACTTCTGCACATTAATGAATGCATGGGTGTTTTGAAAGAATCTGTATTATATTTTGCCACCACCTCCTGCTTACAAAAAGATCCCTGCAAGGATTGGAATGTGTTTCTCAGTGGAAGTTCTGATGCCTTTAAAAACAGAGACTCTCCCTGTCTTGAAGCTATCAAAAATGCCAGCACTTTTACACTTGAGAATGCACAGAGTCATCAGGCCCATCTAATTTAAAATTCCCTTTTTTTTTCACAATTCTATTTCTGTGGTGCTGCAGCAGAAATAGCCCAGAGACTTGGTTCTTTCCAATGTGAGAAAAATCCCAAACAAATCTAAGTGACTAGGATCATCCATCCTTAGAATCAATGGCTTCCCATGTCAACTGCCCACTAATTTTGTGTTATTTGTTACTTTATGCCAACACTTTAAGGGTTAACTATTTCCTTTGCTTATTTTACTTTACAGCTTTTTCATTAGTGAGTTAGAAACCTGAGTGCAAGAAGTACAATGAAATAGTATACAAAGAAGAACATTTTTTTTCCTTGTGGAAACATTGGTACTAGAAACCATTCTAGTCCTACAGTGTCAGATTTTATTGTCAATGTCGCTATTATTATTTTTAAATTAATTATTATTATTGCATATGATGGGCAATCCATGTAGCACTGAACTATATTCCTAGGCCTGCGATGACAGCCTTGAAGAAAAGCCTTCATATTGATAGGAAGTTAATTAAAATTATAGTAATAGTAACAGCACCCACAACACGTTGCACACACATATATAATATGCACATGCATATGTACACACACATACTTTATTTAGTTGTGGCTTCAGTAATAGCGAATTATTTGTTTTTTTCAGGAGTGTGGACCCAGTGTGTCTTGCTGGCGTTGGCAGAGTAATCTACCACTCTGTTGGAGGAGGGCTGCAGTGACGCTGTGACATTTTCCTGCAGGGCTCATGATGGTTGCCGCGGCTGCAGCAATCCCCTTGAACAGACATGCCTGCCTCTCACAGTCATCTTTGCAACTCTTGGCTTCTTGCTGCTTCTTTCCTCACAAGTGCTCAGTGAGCTCTCACTTCTTCAGAACCAGTCATATTTGCATAAAATTGATAACCTGAAAAGGTGTTTGTCATTAGTCGAAAGGAAAAGATGAGTATAAAAGGGCTGAGGTGTTTTGCAGGTGGCCGGTTCTTTTCTTCTTGAGCTCCAGGGCTGGAAACCAAGCCTCGGACCTGGAGCTCGTTCAACGCACACTGCACCACTGGACTGAATCCCAGCCCCTAGGTTTCCAGTTCTGTGTCTGCTTTGAAATTGTCTCCAGAGTCGGGTTGCTGACGGTCTGTGTAGTTCAGTTTCTCTATATCCAAGGTTTGACTTGTAGTAGGCGAGTCTGAAGACTAAATCCTTTTAGTTATCTCTTCTGTTCCGTTTTGAAGAGGCATGCAAGCCAGCTGCCATGAGTAGGGAATAGAAGAAATACCAGTAGTTGAGGAATGGAGACGCAAACTTAAGATGCGCTTACAGTTGTTGGTGTCTTTTGAGATGGTCATGATTTGAGACCATGTAGTTCTCCAGATTGTTGAACCCACAGGGATTTCCTATGGGGTTGCTTGCTTGGAAACCTTCCTGGGCAATCCGATTAGCCTACAGTTGAAGCTCTCCCACACCAATGCTGTAGGAAATTACAATGCTGTGGGGAAAATACCACACACACACACACACACACATGCACGCACACACGCACCGACACACACACATACACACAGTCTTGAAATTAATTTTTCAAGCCTACATTCACCAATGTACACTGCAACCGATTATTTGAAAAATGATTATAAGGTTACCTTCACCTAATATTTTAAAGGTTGGACATAAAAGCTTCCTTCGTATAAATTGTACTTGACTGACTTTCCCACAATGCCTTGCTACTGAAGAGCTGCAAGGGTGATTATAATCCTAGCAATTCAGCAAGAAATAAAACCCAACCAATAAAAACACAGATATTTGCATATTCGATTTTGCTTTGCCATCAAACTTACAGCCTTTCAAGCACCACACTAGGAAGATACCTTTCCAAATCTCCAGCAATCAGTACAGACACTTTGATTTTTGTTGTTGTTTGGCTTTATGGAACAGGTTCTGTGTAACCCAGTCTGGCCTCAAACTCTCAATCTTCCTTTCTTTAGCTCCCCAGTGTTGAAATTACAGGTGCATAACCACCAGACCTGGGTTCAATTCAGGCATTAACTTCATTAGTTTTTAAACTGAGAACTGACACTGCCGTATGTAATTTAAGATTATCCATCAACATGAAACAGCTTTACTTTTGTCTCTTCTACTGAAAAGTTTGATGCGTAAGGTCAAATGCTTGAAACCGAAGTAAAATAATACAGCAAGCACAGCCACTTTGGTGTTTGGACAGGGATCTGTGTGCATGCACACTCCTCACACACAGGCATAGGCAGGAGTGTGTAGCTAGTATGCTAGGATAGACCAGTGAAGAGTAAAACTGCTTGTGCAGATGATTAACAGCCAGAGAGCAGTGTAGGGGCGGAAACGGAGGGACCATACTGTCCTACCTAACTTTGGGAGTCATTGAGAATCTTGCTCTCAATCAGGTCGTGAAGTCACACAATTACTGAGTACAGATAGTGTGAATGACACACAGTAAAGTGAAACTGAACGTCCTGTAAAATGCTAACAGTCACATATCACGGAATATTTATATTCATACTTAGAAATGACATTAGCCTAGCAAGCAACTAGGATCTAATCTGAATTATGTATATGTTTTAAAAAAGTTATGATGGTTTTGCAGGCTTGGGCCCAGGCACACATCCATAATAATACACATTTCTCTTATGATGTCTCAATAGCTCAAATTCCAGCAGGTAATATTAAAGTAATAGTTTTGGCCAGAATTAAACAGATACTTATAAACCGATGAATTAATACGTACAACAAAACATGCTGTAAATATAACTAAGAAGATTTCAAAACGATCTTTAGGAGTCATAATGAATTAAGCATAATAGAATGGCTCAATCTTCCTGTCAAGAGTCGATAGGCATCTATTTTCTGCTTTGTTCTATATACACACATTTTCCACTTGGGTGCAAACATGGCTAAGATCCTGGGGCTCATTTTAGAAACTGCTGCTGCATGGAGACAAGAAAACGATCATGGCAATATCAGCAGGGCTCTCTGCTTTTGCGTTATATTAGTTATTCAGTTTGTAAATCAATATGAACTACGTAGGCATGCTATAAGCCTAATCACCATGCAGGGCAGTTTGTGCATCGCTGTGTACACGACATATACACCAAGGACTGATGTAAAGGAGAATTCTTCCCTTAAAACTTAAAAAAAAAAAAACAGGTCTCACAAAAGAGATTGCAATGGAAGTTTTCCAAGGTGACAAATTGTGAGATCCTTTTTTTTTTTAACAAGTAGGAGTTGTTTTCTTTCCCTTCTGAGATTTGCTGTAAGTGCTTACACATAGTTTTGTGGTTTGGGACGAATAATGTGCTAAACGTTTGAGAAATTCTGCTGTCAGGTACCCTTTATAGCCAGCAATTCCTCCTTTCAGAGTTGGAGGTCTCCAGGAACAATTCTATCTACAAATTCCTGTCCATACTCCTCTGGGTCAATTTAGCTCTGACTAACACTATTTCCTTTAGCATGTCTGCTGGGATTTGAGACATCATTAGGGAAATGCGTGTGACTGTGGATGTGCATCTGGGCCACAAATCTGCACAGCCCTTACAGCTTTATGAAATATGAAAGGATTATAGTTAGATGTTAGTTACTTGCTAGTTTATATTCGGTTTTAAATATTTTTTTAATTCTTGAAACTGAAATATGATTACATAAATTTCTCCTTCCCTTTAAGCCCTCCAACCCTTCCCATGTACCTACTCCCATTCAAACACATGGCCATTGTTACTTATACATATATTCCAAAATATATCAAACAGCCTAGTAGGCTTTCTATTGGTTTGTACCTTGTAAGTAAAATACTCCCGTGTGCCAAAGAATATACACACAAATTTTTTTCTATCATTTTGCACACTTTCTGTTCCTCTTCACAACTATATACTTTGTGTCTATTAGAATATTATTGTAAAACAATTGTTAGAGTGCTTCAGTTTGTAATGTTCATTATAAGACAGTTCATGCAAATATCAAAATTTATGCCTTATTCTTCTAGTTATCGATGGCAATCTCTAAATCCTTCTGGAGCACTTGGATTATTTAATAGGGAATATATCTGCTTTTGATATAAGGAACGAAAGCCAAATAGTTTAAAATGAAGTCTTAGATGAATGTCTCTTATTTTCTAATTGCACACATTTTAAAAGCATATGATTTGTACAAAATGCATTGTTCATACAGATTGTAACACATTTGTTATTTTCCACTTTCTTTGATAATTTAGGATAAGTTAGGTGTTTTAGGAAAGTTTGTGTTTTCTTCCGTAACCTGATCAAAGAAACTGAACATAATGTGAATGAATGATGACTTCAACCAGTGGCCTCTCTGATCCCTGGCCCCTAAGCATTGTATGTTATATTACTTCATAAATTTATACTTATTGTTATATAAGTATTGAGGAATATTAGTCTACACAAGATAGGGATGTCATATGATATTTATTTAGGGAGAAGTCACTTACATGAGAAGCCGAGAACCCAAGGTCAGCACTTGTTGCTCTCCAAGACCCGACTGGAACCCCAAGCAAAAGCATCTCTTTCCCTCAGCTCTTTATCCCTGTACCTTCTACATACCTGTGACCACGCCCATTTGGGCATGGTCAGTATTACAGGTACCTAAGATCTCTCCCTACAATGTAAGTAATAATAATTGCTCGTAGTATACAACATAATACCACTTCATACCTGTATTTATTCCCTGCAGAGGTCAGAGGAGGTCACTGGATCCTCAGTATCAGGAGTTATGTATCCTTGTGAGTCATCGTGCATTAGAAATTTGAGACACACTCAGGTCCCTCTGGAAGAATGGCAAATGCTCTTAACCACTGAAACATCTCTTCTGCCCTGAATACAATATATTTAATACATTACAAGTAGTTAAATTGGCCCTGCAAACAAATACATGTATCTCTTGTAGATCAATTTAGAAAAATTCTAGTTTTCTTGAGGTATTTTCTTGGTAGCTAATTCAAATTCATACATCTTAGATGTTGCTGAATTGGAAAGAAAAACAATACATTTTGTCACTGCATCCCTGTGAATTGTGCTTCATTAATTTATTACCCTTTTCCTTACAGAAGCTTCTCAGTTTCAAGAGGTCCCATTTATTAGTTGTTGATCTCAATGTCTGTGCTACTGGTGTTATGTTCAGGAAGTAGTCTCCTGTTCGTTCAAAGGTACCTCCCATTTTCTCTTCTAAGATGTTCAATGTGGCTGGATTTATGCTGTCTTTGATCCATTTGGACTTAAGTTTTGTGCATGGTGATAGACATGGATCTATCTGAAGTAATCTACATGCCAGCATCCAATTATGCCAGGACAATTTGGTGAAGATGCTTTCTTTTTTCCATTGTATAACTTTAGCTTCTTTGTCAAAAATTAAGTGTTCCTAGGTGTGGGGGTTAATATCAGGGTTTTGGATTCCATTGGTCTACCTGTTATCCCTGATCTCTCTAGGACCCTTATCATGAAGGGATATTGGATTTTTTCAAAGGCTTTTTCAGCATCTAGTGAGGTGATCATATGATTTTTCCTTTACAGTTTGTTTAAATGGTGGATTACTTTGATGGATTTTCATATGTTGAACCATCCCTGCATCCCTGGGATGAAGCCTACTTGATCATAGTGGATGATTTTTCTGATGTGTCCTTGGATTCAAATGTCCAGTATTTTATTGAGTATTTTTGAATCAATGTTCAAGAGGGAAACTGCTCTGTAGTTCTCTTTCTTAGTTGTGTCTTTGTGTGTCTTAGGTACCAAGGTAATTGTAGCCTCGTAAAAAGAGTTTGGCAGTGATCTTGTGGACTTGCATGGATGTACTTGAACATACAAAGACACAACGTAAGTGAATGTAAAGAGTTAAAATTCAAAAAGAAAACCATGATTCTATGATTGTGTCATTGTTGCTGAGCAGTTCTGACTTTTCTTAGCAATCGATAATCACTGTGATTTGGAACATCCTCTGAGTATGCTCACTAGGGAGGCACCCGTGGGAGTTCCTCAGCTGAGGAGGGTCCATGGCTAAATAAGAACTCTCATTGTGAACAGACACGTGGATCTAATGCAGTCAATTTAAATACAAAACATCTGAAAGCATCAAAGACCTCTAGAAAGAATCTAGGATCCTATCTTCCACTTTCCCCTGATCCTCTTCTACAATATCATAGCTCTCCCTCCCACCATCACAAATTCAAAAAGAAAGAAAAAAACTTTGTAACTGACTAGGTCCCTGTAACACAGAAAAAAATTAGCTCCACAAATCAGTTCTTGTTGTTGTTGGATAAATTAAAATTGGTTATACGATGAAAGTCAAGCTAACTTCACCAAACATACATCTCCAGCCTATGATGTGTGGTCCACATATGGCAGCATGAAGCCAATGATAGTTGTGAATGCTGCCTAACATAAAATAGTAAGCTTTCCAGAGAAGGGGAGAAGAGGAGGGTGGAGGAAGACATGAGGGAGCAGGAAGATTGAGTTAAGAATAGAGGAGAGCAAGAAAAGAGATACGTTAATAGAGGGAGTCACTATAGATTTAAAGAGAAATCTGGCACTAGGGAAATGTCCAGAGATCCACAAGGAAGACCCTAACTAAAAATCTAAGCAATAGTGAAAGGGCTATCCTAAATGCCCTTCCCACATAATGAGATTAATGACTGTCTTATATGCCATCCTAGAGCCTTCATCCCGTAGCTGATGGAAGCAGAAGCAGAGACCCACAGCTAAGCACTGAACTGAATTCCGGGAATCCAGTTGTAGAGAGGGAGGAGTAATGACCAAAGGTGTCAAGAACAGGCCGATAAAATCCACAGAAACAGCTGACCTGAGCAAGGGGGAGCTCATGGCCCCCCGACTGACAGCTTGGAAACCAGCATAGGACAGAATCAGGCCCCTTGAATGTGGGTGTCATTTAGGAGGCCTGGGCAGTCTATGGGGCCTCTGGTAGTGGAACAGTATTTATCCCTAGTGTATGAACGGACTTTGGGAGTCCATTCCCCATAGATGGATAATTCTCAGGCTAGACCCTCCCCCAAATGATATGACAGACTTTGTTGATCCCCCATTGAAGGTCTTACCCTTTCTATGGAGCAAAAGAGGGATTGGTGGGGGGGCTTGGAAGGATGGGAGGGAGAGGGAACTGGGATTGATATATAAAGTAAGATTGCTTCTAAATTAAATAAAAATCAAGAAAGAAAAATACAGTAAACTTCCTTAAAATATTATGATTTTTTGAGATTTGTTATTTGTAAATCAATTGTGTGATTCATTGTGAATTTTGTAGATGATAGACATGATATTGAACCGTCAGAAAGTCTGACACATCTGCTAGACAAAATTTCATGAACACCAGTTACCTCGGATTATCAGCTCTGGTGACTCTCATTGTTAGGTCATCATTTTTCAACATTGGTCACTAGACAAGAAACTGTCATCTTGGACACTTGGAACAATCAAATGCTCTCAGTTGTGTAGTATGCATGTGCAAACCCCTGATGCCATAGAAATGGGCCACCAGATGACTTGACTGTGGCTATAAGCACTATGAACAAGCTCCTAGGTGACATTCTGACAGTGATTTCCATCGTGTTTGTGTAAGGTAATATCATTCATCATGCTTAAAAACTTAATAAGGCTTGGTGACTCTAAGGTCAGATTTTTCAAGGGACTGTTAAGGATCCTTCATCAGCCGGGCGGTGGCGGTGTATGCCTTTAATCCCAGCACTTGGGAGGCAGAGGCAGGTAGATCTCTGTGAGTTCGAGACCAGCCTGGTCTACAAGAGCTGGTTCCAGGACTGCCTCCAAAACAATATATAAACCCTGTCTCAAAAAACAAACAATGAAAAAAGGAATCCTTCATCAAAGTCCACTTTGATGGAAACTAAATTCTTAGCAATGTACCGTGAATGTTTTCCATAAAATATAGATAGGAAGACAGACAACAAATACAAAAATACAAACATATAAATATATGCATACATAGATATATAGATATATTTTTCTCCTTTAATTTTTTCATTGAAAATGTCTTTAAAATTATACATATTAATCACATGTAATTTGATAATTTAATACATAAATACAGTATCATATGAAATAATGAATAAGGGTGATGTATTGCTGTATCTCTAAGTATTTATGAATATTTGTATTGAGAAACTTTGAACTCTTCCCCTTTGACATTCTAAAGCATATGAAATGGTTGTAAATGATATGATGAATCTCTAGAAGTTGAAAGGACTATCAACTGTAAACAACCTCTGTTTTCTTCCCACTCCTATTCTTCTTATGTATTCTCATTCTTTTTTTGATAAAAAATATCCTCACTTTTTATAAATATGTAGAAGTAATGGGTTATTTGTCTTTTCATGCCGGACTTTTCTTATTGACCATTAACGTCCTCTGGTTCCATTAATGCTGCTGACAATGTCAAGGCCTAGCATTTTAGGGTCGAATAAGATCACATTTTATGCACTGCTGAATTCCTTTTACTCACTCATCTGTAGAGTGACACAACAAGATTCCATAGCTAGACTATTGTGAATATCCTGGCCAGCAATGTGGGTGTGCATGAGAGATCACCAACACACAATCCTGTTCCCACTGGGGATTCATCAAGTAGAGTGATTTGTACCTCATATGCTACCTTTTGTCTTGCTATTATAAGAAACCTCTACGTCGTTTTCCAAAGTGGCTGTACAACTTCCATTCCTACCAATGATATTAAAGAATTCTCCCTTCTCAAAATTGTACCCGCCAGTTGTTACCTTTTGTCTGGCTGTTCTGTCGCATATGAGATGACTCCTCACTGTAATGTCCATGCAGAGTCTTCTGGAAACGAGGACCACTGCACACATTTTCCTGTACGAGGTTATGTGTATGTCTCTGGAAGCTCTTTGTTCAGGTACCTTGTTCATTTTAACTGGATTATTTGTGAATTTGGTGTTGAGAGGTTTTGAATCTCTTCTTATAAGTTCTGGTGCTAATCCCTTTGTAGATAAATGGTTTACAACTGTGTTCTGTGATTCACCAGGTCACATCTCCACGGTGTTAATACTCAAAGCTTTTGTTGATTATAAAACTGCTGCAATGTCTTTCCTTTTTGGATTTGGGCTTTCTCTTCTTCATCCCTCTTTCCCTCTCTTCTTTCTTACTTTTTCCCTTCCTTCTCTCTTTGAAATAGAATGACAAGATAATAAAGTGTTAATGCATAGTTCTGATAAAAAGTGATCATGATCTTAGAGATAAAAATAAATCAAGTAAAATAAATTTTTATTTTGCAACCCTCTCTGCTAGCTCACTCCTCCAGCTTTCCCTATACCTTCTTGGCCTGCTTAATTTCATTTTTCATTTTGCAAAATTTCAGTTATAACCTATTCTTTTCTCAGCCAACTCCATCATTTCATCTAGTGACTAAGTTTCCATAGCATGACTTAAATGTACATTACAGAGTTTCCAGTTCCGTCACCTTTTAATGCCTAAGTACTCATACTCATTTCATCCCTATGATTTTTCAGATGGTCCAAGACCTTCAGTAACCTGAAATCAAAAACCCATTTGCATGAAATTTCTATAGTAACAGCAGGAAAATTGGGAGTTGATGGATGTTAAGTGCCTAAGGATGGTAATATAAAGAAAAAAATAGTACCTATTTGTAATATAGAAATAGTTGTTTTGCCTTAAAATCTGTTTTACACAATATTATAGCAAATTTATTTGCATTTCTATAGACTTATTGATAACTAAAAACAGCATACCCTTGATCCCGTTCATCTTTGATGGATTCCAGTTCTCTGTCTTCTTTTTGTGACGATCCACTGCTAAAGGGTTACTCAGAGTTTTTAGAACATACGTGATCCACTCATGGGGGTGACAGCATGATCATTTATGTGTTGCGTTTTCTGTAGATAGACTACGTAATATCTAAAATCCAATATAATTATAGAGGCCATGGCAATGGGCAAAGGAGGGAAGGACCACAGAACTTAAATATTAGGAAAAGATGAAAGAATTTCTGATAGCTCACATCTCATTAAAAGTTAAGAGTTTGCATGCAGCGCCAGACAGAGAAAAGAGGGAGCATGATAGTGCATCCTCTTCACCCAGAAGAGCCTGTGGGTCAGTGGATTAATCTGGACGTGTAAAGTGTTCTGCTACCCAATTCTGGCACAGAGCTACTAGTGCTGTATCCCTTCTGCTACCTTTTGTGACTCATATGGCTATGAAAAAAAACAGTGCGCATTCCAACAGAAGACCCACAGTCACCACATGCCAGAGGCTTCCATGGGATGATGTTTAAGCAATGAGAGACTTTACAGGCAAACCCTGTGACATCACAAGCAGCCTCCTCTTTATTTTAACACTATCCAGTTGTCCTGCGTGTGTTCACACATGAAGAGGTGCACGCCTATGTGTAGGTGTACATGCACACGCGCATGGAGGCCAGAAGAGAAAGAATCTTACAAGGAAATAAGAAGCCAAAGCCAAAGCACAGAATAAAAGTGGCATCTGCAGAATGTGTGAGTTGGCTCAACAGGTAACAGCAATTTCTGGGCAAGACTCAAGACCTGAGCTTGATCTCTAGAACCCACGGTGGAGAAAAGAACCAACTCCCAAAAGTAGTCCTCTGGCTGGCACACACGCGTGCGGGCGTGCACACACACACACACACACACACACACACACCACCATCACCACCACCAGCAGCAGCAACAATAATAATCAATTAATTAAAACAGGATTCACTATTTTAAAAGGTAGGCCTTAAACATACTAATCATATCATTTAGAGTGTGGGTTAGTGGAATTTGCATCCAGTTGGGCTACATGGTCTTAGAGTCCAGCTGAGACCTGGGCATCACAACCGTCATTGTATGCTCACTTCCTGCAGGGAGTGTCTTGCAAAAGAGACTTCATTACATGGTGTTATTTAAACCGCAGGGAGAAGCACAGACAGATATTGAATCTTTCCACTTTGCTCATAGGTGTTACAAAATTTCGTTCTGGTGGAAAACAGCCTTTTTAAAAGTTTCAAATTTAGGAAAAATGTTGATTGAATGATTCATTCATGAAATCTATGAAAACTTAGGTTGTATACACAAACCAGGTAAACACACTGGCAAAAGAAACACTCAGTTTCAACTGTAAATCCAAGAATCCCAACAAATCATCACCCTTGTCTTATTCCCAGCATGTCCCTGTTTTGTGTCCCCACATCAACAATGGCAACATACTAACTCAGTACCCAGAAAGGAAAGTGAAAACCCACAAGGCTGGCCCCTCAACAATGGCAGCATACTAACTCGGTAACCGGGGAAAGGTACTGGAACACCTGTAAGGTTTTCCTGTCATGTCTTCAACATTTTCCACGTGATCTGTTTGGTCTGAGCTCTGCTGTGTTCTGGACACCTGCATGTTTCTCAATTTCTACCAATACTCTAGTCTCTCCCTGAAATATGTCCTGGTTATAGATCCCTTGAGTCTTATAAATCCTCCCAGATTTGCAAATCAGCTGTTAATTTGCTTGCAGAATGAAGTAGAAACTCCCTTGAATTTTAGGGAACCCCTCATTATCTTGCTCGGTATACCTCAATCAGTCAGTTACTGGCAATCATTGCCCAGCCTCAGGATGCTGTATACTTTGACTCTGTGTCTTTATACAAAGATTTCTCAACTCAGAATCACTTATCCATATCCCTGCTGGTCCACAGATAATTAGCTGATTATCTAGAAAGCAATATAATATGTAATGTATTCAGATAAGATTTCAGCAATACTCTAATTATGCTAAGTATATGCAAACTAATGCCTGCATATACCATCACATAAGCAATAGCATTGTGAGTACTTATGCCTTTGTAACCTTAACATGACTTCATACTTCTGAAATGTAAGATCTGATACAGTGTCTGCTTTATAGTGAATAGATATTAATGTATAAAATACTGGAACTTTTAAAAGTAGGATATAGAAACAACAATATAATGTTAAGGTATGAAGATAGTATTTTTAAAAGTGATACCTTGTGATTCTTTTAATAAAAATAGCTATAACATGTATACATGTTCAAAGCAATATATCTAAGTGACTATTACAATTATGATACAATCACAATGACATCGTTTTATCTTATTTGTATGCTTTAGAATTGGAAATGCAAATAAGTCAACCTGAGTACTCAGAAAGTTGGTAAACAAACAAATAAAACACATATCCACCCCCAAAACCCCAAGGAGTTTGACAGGAATTAGGAACAAAATGGCTAAGTCCTCCTTTATAGAGAGCTAGCAGAGGTCAGCTTTTCATTTAGATGACTTGAGATTGTCTCTGAAAGGGACCAAGGAAAGATGATGGGGTAAGGAGTGGGCATGGAGAGATAAAGAAAATGAGAAGGGTTATAAGTGGTAAAGAAGGAAGGGTGGACGGATAGCAGGAGGGGAGGGGGAAGATTTAAGAGCAGTGTGGGGATTTTTTTAAATGAGATGTCAGTTTCCTGTAGAAGAAACACTATGTATGCTTGCTACTTTTATAAAAATGAGTTTTTAGTTCTCTCAAAAAAAAGTCCAAAGTGGAGAACAGCAACAAATACAATGCCAGCAACTTCTGACAAAGACCAAATCCTGGAGTGCCCGCATTCTGAGAATACTTCCCTTGAGTGGCAACAAAAACGAGGAAAATCTGCCTTCCAGCGTCTGAGAGCACCTCCCTTCAGCTGCCCTGCCCTTGACCCTTTCCCTTCAGCTTCCATCCGGGTTCTCTCCAGGTTCTTTTTCATCTGTCAGAGCTGTGGATTGTCAAGTGTGTGCGTGCACATTCCACTGACGTGGTAGATGGGAAGATGTTGTTCAGCTCATCTTCAGCTGGTCTGGAGTCAGTCATGCCAGTCAAAGGCATCCTCACTTTCAAGCTTCCATCAAGTACTCAGATCGCAGAAGTACGTCATGGGGAGTCTCTCTCAGGCACTTGCCTCACGTCACCACAAACACATTGCCTGCCCACAGAACACCGACTTAGAATGTCTGTGTTGTTAACAAGATCCTCAAAAATTATTCTACCTGGCTTTAAAGTCAGCTCTGGGAGAGACTTTGTATAAATTATGCCTGTCCCCGTGTTTTAGAAGGTTAATAGGGGAAAAAAAGTAGAAGGCCACCTAGATTCTGTAATTATTATTTGCTAGACAGGTTCATTCCACTCCATTCTGGGGATATGTGAGCCATTCTGAATAAGCAACTGGTAGTTAAAAAAATCTAAATAAAATTGGAATTCTGACAGAAAGTTCTGGCAAATAAAGAATGGACACAAAAGAGGCCGCCAACAGACTTACTGCCCACACTTTCTGTCTCTCTGAATTTGGGATATCTTTCAAAAGGAAAAAGAAAACTGGGCAGTCTGTGTGATGTGCTTAAAGGTGGGCTTTAGTGTTGATCTTTTTTTTTCATTTCTTTTATTCTTTAATATTATTTATGAGTAGTATTAGTCAAGCATTTACAAATTGCTATAGCTAATTTTATTTTTCCTGCAGTAACTTACACAGATCACATTATTAGAGTAGATAATGTTCCCAAGATGTTCCTAACTTAATCTCCTGAACCTATGTATTGGGTTCTTTTCTTTCAACTTGACACAAGCAAAAGTTATCTTGGAAGAGGAACATCAACTGGGAAAAAATGTCTCCATGAAATTGGCCTGCAAGCAAGTCTTCAGGGCATCTTCTTATTTAACTATTGATGTAGAAGGACCCAGCCCTCTGTGAGCTGTGCAACCCTTGGACAGTTGGTCCTGGCGTGCACAAATAAGCAGAATAAATAATCCCTGGGGAGAAAGCTAATAAACAGTATCCCTCTATGTCTTCTGCCTCCAGGATCCTGTCATTGTGAGTCCTGCCCAGATTTTCTTCAGTGGTGCACTGTTACCTTAAAGTGTAAGCTGTAATTAACAATTTCCTCTCAAAGTTTATTTGGGTCATGGTCTTTAGTGCAGGCATAGAAACCTAGAATGGGTACTGTCCATATGCTGTCTTATACAGCAAAACAAGGGTGGCTTAGTCAATTGCCTTATAGGCATGGGATGTGAAAATTATGCTGAATTACCCAGATTGGCAGATTGTCATCATCGTGTCGATCCTAAGAATGAAGTCTGGCATGGTAGGTAAGGAAAGAGTGATGGGGGTAGGGTATTAGGGAGACTTGGTTTTGTATCTAAGTGCACTGGTTATTGCTTTCAGTTTTGTCTTTAGAATTTATTTTTTGACAGCTACATCACATTCAATGAGGAGAAATTATAATTGGGCATGCATAGTTACTCATTATAGACACGTATATACACAGTTAAGCATGTTCAAATGCATGTAAATACTTTATTAACTATACAACTTCTGCTTTATATTCTGTAAAAAAATTCCATACATTATTATGCATAAATAAGAACAATTGAAAAATTAAAAAAATATACAAATGAATACATAGGACTACATGCATTCTTATCTGACAGAAAATATGCAAAGTCATTCTAAGAAAAGTTGTGAACAAAAAGAGGAGTTGATAGTGTTCGTAAAATAGAAGCATTCATCTTTATTTTAAAACTAAAACCAAATTGGGTTTGGTATTTTAGCAAACATATGTTTCAGATTGTAAAATATTTGTCACACTGTGAAGCTAAGAAAGGAAAGGGTAATACATCTTTTTTAGAAAACAATTTTTTTTATTTTTATCAACTCTTATTTACATATCCATCTCCCCATTCCCATGCTTTTCACCGATCCCCCAGCCCACCCACCCCCCCACTTCCCAGGGATAGTGAGACCCTCCACGGGGGGATCACCGCAACTGGGTTTCGGGAGCATGGCTCAGTGCTCAGCTGTGGGTGCCTGCTTTTGCTTCTGTCAGCTACTGGGTCAAGGCTCTAGGAATGGAAATCAAGGTAGTCATCAGTCTCATTCTAGGGGAAGGGCATCAAAGGCGGCCTCTCCACCACCACCTAGATCCTTAGTTGGGGCTATCCCTGTGGATCCCCTACCATTTCCTCTGTGCCAGCCCTCTCTCCAAACCTATACTGGCTCCCTTTATCAAGGCATCTCCTTTCTTGCCCTCTTCTATTCCTCCCCTGTCTCAGTCCTCCTCTTCTCCACTTTCTTCTTTCCATCTCCCTCCTCTCTCTGCTCGTGTTCCCAATTTTCTCAGGGGCTCTTGGCCCCCTTCCATGTGTTTTTCTCTTGGGGCCCTTCTTGTTTCCTAGTTTCTCTGGCAGTGTAGATTGTAGGCAGGTAATCCTTTGCTCTACATCTAACATCCATATATGAGTGAGAACATACACTGTTTCTATTTCTGTGGTTGCATTACCTCACTCAGGATGTTTTCTTCCAGTTCCATCCATTTGCCTGAAAATTTCAAGATTTCATTGTTTTTTTTCTGCTGAGTAATACTCCATTGTGTAAATGTACCACATTTTCATCATCCATTCTTTGGTTGAGGGGCATCTAGGTTGCTTCCAGGTAGGTTCTGGCTATTATAAACAATGCTGCTGTGAATATAATTGAACATATGTCATTGTTGTATGAATGGGCACTCTTTGAGTATATGCCCAAGAGTGGAATTGCTCGATCTTGAGGTAGACTCATTCCATTTTCTCGAGAAACCGCCATACTGATTTCCAACATGGCTGTACAAGTTTGGACTCCTACCAGCATTGGAGGAGTGTTCCTCTTTCTCCACCTTCTCCCAAGCATAGACTGTCATGGGTGCTTTTTTATTTTTGCCATTCTGGCTGGTGTAAGATGATATCTCAGAGTAGTTTTGAGTTGCATTTCCCTGATGGCTAAGGATGTTGAGCACTTTCTTAAGTGTCTTTTAGCCATTTTAGATTCCCCTATTGCGAATTCTCTATTTATTTCTGTACCCCACTTTTTAATTGGGTTGTTTGGTGTTTTGGTGGCTAGCTTCTTGAGTTCACTGTAAATTTTGTTAATCAGCCGTCTGACAGATGTGGGGTTGGAGAAAATCTTTTCTCATTTGGTCAGCTGCTATTTTGTCTTGTGGGCAGTGTCCTTTCTTTCACTATTTGAAGATGGTATGATAGTTTACATAAGTGACCCAAAAAACTCTATCAGGGAACACATACAACTGATAAACACCTTCAGCAAAGTGGCAGGATACAAGGGTAACTAAAAAAAAAATCAGTAGCCCTATTATATGCAGCCGATGAATGGGCTGAGAAAGAAATCAGAGAAACATCACCCTTTACAATAGCCCCAAACAAAATTAAATATCTGGGGATAATGCTAACTAAACAAGTGAAAGACCTGTATAGCAAGAACTTTAAGTCTCTAAAGAAAGAAATTAAAGAAGATACCAGAAAATGGAATGATCTCTCATGCTCTTGGATAGGTAGAATCAGCATAGTAAAAATGGCAGTCTTACCAAAATCAATCTACAGATTCAATGCAATCCCTATCAAAATACCCGCACAATTTTTCACAGATCTTGAAAGGACAATCCTCAACTTTATATGGAAAAACAAAAGACCCAAGATAGCCACAACAGCCCTGTACAATAAAGGAACTTCAGGAGGCATCACCATCCCTGACTTCAAACTCTACTGTAGATCTATAGTCCTGAAAACAGCTTGGTATTGGCACAAAAACAGACAGGTAGACTAATGGAATCTAACTGAAGACTCTGATATCAACTCTCACACCTTTGAACACCTGATCTAAAACTATACAATGGAAAAAAGAAAGCATCTTCAACAAATGGTGCTGGTGTAATGGGAGCCCATTCCACATGGAGGGATGCTCTCTCAGCCTGGACACATTTGGGAGGACCTAGGCCCTTCCCGGGATGATGTGACAGACTGTGAAGATCCCTCATGGAAGTCCTTACTCTCCCTGGGGAGCAGAATGGGGATGGGGTTGGGTAGAAGGTTGGAAGGATTGGGAGGACGGGGGAGGATGGGAGGGAGAGAAAACTGAGAGTAACATGTGTAAAAAGATAAAAAAGGAGAAAAAATGTGAAAGACAAGTTACAAGAGTTCATTCCCTTCTTCAACCATCTGCATCTCCCAGATCAAGCCTGGGTTGTTAGGTTTGGCAGACATTCATTTCTTCCTGTGCCATTGTGCTGGTCTGCCCACCAGCTTTCTTGTTGCAAATAGAGCATGGTACTTAGAAAATTTTAAAATTAGCATAGAAATCAAGCATGCTTTGTTCTGATGATAAATGAATAATTTGGAAAAGCAGTGGTTTGCTAATTCTATGTCAACATGATTTGATTGATTATGTATTATAAATGGATAAATACTAAAAACTCACAAATCTGATTGCTGGAGCCCAAAGAGATGAATCTTAGACATCCCTGAACACACACATTATGAATTTCCACTGTTGTAGCCCTATAGTGAATAGGAAATGAGACTGTATTTGCCATGAGTTGAATCTAAGAAATGTATTTTTTTTGTGGAATCAAATAGTTCTCATGGAGTTTTGAGTCCTAGCAGTTGCTTTTGCATTGAACAAATACAGTTATCTGCATGTTAGATGTGCAGGTTCTTTGGAATATATTTTCTGACAACTTTAGTAGACTTGATAATCTGCTCCTGGGAGTCCCTGTGGATTTTGAGGTCATCAGGTGCTATCCTGCTTGGGGTTTTCCTTATTGAAAGCTGTGCTGTGGACTTGGGGTTTTCACATTCTCCCTCATAAGTATATTATTTCTGGTAATAAGCAGATAAGCTGTACCCACTTATTTCTATCTGTCAGTCATCTAGCTCTCATCTATACATTGTATACACACATATTTACACATAGAAAACCCTTCCCACCCTGATTGATGAATTTTAGGAGACTCTCTTTGAGTACCACAGACAGGTGCTCAGGTCATTTCAGAGAGGTACATTTTACTCTCTACTGTGCAATGTTCCAGCTTAGCCAACCAATCTGTTGTGACTAAAAGCTCATCACCAGGGTTCACGTAAGACTGGTTGGCTTGGATGACTACTCGCTCTCCCTTAGTCTTTGTGAAAATAGCGAGAATTAGTCAACAAGAAACAATAATTTGATTTTTCTATTTTTTCCTAATGTTGATGTAGCCATTAACCTGTGATCTGCTTTTAAGATAAGGCAGGGAACACTTCTACTAGATTTAATTCAATTACAATACACTTTGCAGTTACAGCAAGTTAAATCATAGCATATCTCCCTCAACCAACCACAGTGAACACATACTCTATGATTAGATCATGCTATATCTGGATCTTTATTTCTTATACAGACTGATGTTTGAAATCAGGTTTCCCTGTGAGTGTTTATGACAACAACAACAACAACAACAAAAACACATCTCAGCAGCTCAAATGTTGAAGGTGTTCATTGAGAACTTGGTTCAAGGCAAACCTGCTCTTTTATGGGGCTGGAGTCTCAGGTCCCACGTATTGCTCTGTCTGTGATCTTTCATGCCCAGGTCCTGCTGCAGGACACCACTATTTGATCAAGCCTTGAGTCATACAGAGAAATGTGAGGCCAAGCAACTGGGGAGTTCTCACTTTAAACAAACATTGTGGAAGAAGGGGCAGTGAGATTGTAAAAGCCAGAAGATCACACAGTTTTCTCTAAGACTGTGTCTCCTAGTAATTTCAGAAGCTACACCCAGTAAGTCTCATCAGGATAACTGCCTAAGCATGAGCTGAACAATGGTAACACCCAAAGACGTTAAGGGGCAAGGGAAAAGCACGTGAGGCTTCAACTCTGCACAGAGAACTACCGGTAACAGAGGAATGCTGAGAGTGGGTGACATGTTTATCCCCAGGGAAGAGCACACCATTTGGTTATCTAGTACCGAATTACCAAGCTGGAAAGGATACATAAAACAGCGTACAGACTGAACAGGTTATATTTTGGGACATATAGGCGCACACATATACATGTATGCATGGAATAACAATTAATGAAGAAAGAGTCCATGAGTTTGAAAGAGTAAAAAAAGGTTATGTAGGAGGGTTTGAAGGGAGGAAAGGAAAGGAATAAAATGATATAATTACATTATAACCTCAAAAATAAAATGAGGAAGCATATATTAAAGGTAGAGAGTACCTGGGTACTTTGTGATCCACATTGCAGAGGGGGTAGGGAGATTGATTGGCTTTGTCATTTAAGTCCCTTGACGTGAGTGGGGGAAAACGAACCTATAGCCATCACACACAGGAGCTAAGGTCACAGAGCAGGGGCCACTCTTCACTTTCAGTGGGCGTCCTTCCTTTCAGGGCTGTACCCATCCGCAGCAAGGGAATCAGGAAATGCCAGCACCAGGACTTGCTGTGAGCTTGTATTCAACTCTCAGTTGTGTCTTATATATTTACATTCCCCAATTGACGATGCTCTGAAAAACAAGGTCGAAACTGGCTTTCAATTTGTGTGTGCACACTAATGTTATTGATGCCCATTCAGAGATGAACAAAAACAAATAAATAAAGACATTTGGATGTTTAACATCACCCTGAGGTCCACTGTAAGGAACAGAGGTATAAAGGAGTGTTTACATTTGATTTCCTATGGGGAAGCTCTGAGCCAAACAAGGTAATGACGAGACCAGATTGGAACTAAATGTTAATGCTTCTAGTTAGAATTGAAAGTAGCAGTTTAAAATATCTGGAGGCCACCGAGAATTACTTCTCTGTACGGTGAAACAGCTTTTTCTAAGATGACACACCAGCTAAATTGAAGTGGCACTCTTAACCCTCCCTGGAATTGGTAAGCAACCTTGAGAGTAGATCCAGCATGCTGGCAAGCAGCTGAGTGTCCCTGTAGCTGAGTGTCCCCGTAGCTGAGTGTCCCCGTGGGACAGACCTGGGAAGTGAGAACTACACTCAAGGCTGGGATGAGACAGTGAGTAGGTCCACACTGTCTAATAAATTAACATGGCATGGGGTATTTTCATTTTCCTCTCTTTTATTAAAAGGCATGAGTTACCAGAATGTAAATAAATCCGTAGCACATTGTCGTAAGATGACAATTGTAATGCCCCTAAATTCCAGCCATGGTGAAAAGTAGTTGGTATGAGATGAGCATGCAGGAAAACATGGGGAACCTCAAGTTTCTAAAAAGTATCCAAACATTAGAATGCTTACTTTCCTTTCCTTGGGTCAGTGTGAAAAACAAAACAAAAACGTGTGTGTGTGTGTGTGTGTGTGTGTGTGTGTGTGTGTGTGTGTGTGTATGAATTCCTGACCATGGATCAAAGAATAATTTTTCCGTGGTTTGATGCATATGATATACATAAGCAAATAGGTGCTGAAGTGTGAAAATCACGCAGACATCTAATTTGAATCTTTATGCTATTCCTGATTCGGTGTGATTCACTTTTGAGTTGTTTTAATTTCTAAACTCCAGTTGTCTTTATCACAAAAATAAAATTATCAGGGCTGGAGAGATTGCTCAGCACTTAAAGGAACACTGGATGCTCCTTGGAGATCCAGGTTCAATTCTCAGCACCCATATGGTGGCTCACAGCCATTTATAACTTGTGTCCCTAGAGATGTGACGCTTTCTTCTTACCTCCTTGGGCGGTAGGACTATACAAGAAGCACAGAATTACATGCAGGTAAAACAAATCTCCTTACATTCCCCTCTCTCCCTTGCACTGAACCTGAAAACAATTTGAAACAATTGTCATTGGACTCTCAACTATTTGCATTATATAATATTTTAATTTGAGACCACAGCAAAGGCATTGCACTTTTAATTTGTGTGATAGGATTCTTCAACAGAGAAAAAACAAAAACAAAAGCTAAATCAAAACAACAACAAAAAACCCTTCTGTTTCTAAAGTTGCTGAGTTATTCATTCACCAAGACCAACGTAGCAAACCTCCTCTGGGTCATTAACTTTATGTATTACCTTTTTTTTGTTTGTTTGTTTGTTTGTTTGCATCCATCTGTCAACTGTTCCCATAGAGCAGCATCTGGTGACTGTGTGCCCAGCAAGCTTTTTGTTTAGGGAGCTAAGGACATGCTAAAAGTCATTTCATTTTCACTCATGGAATACCCCTAGACCACTTGGGATAGAATTTTTTTTTTTTTTGGTTTTTCGAGACAGGGTTTCTCTGTGGCTTTGGAGGCTGTCCTGGAACTAGCTCTTGTAGACTAGGCTGGCCTCGAACTCACAGAGATCCGCCTGCCTCTGCCTCCCGAGTGCTGGGATTAAAGGCGTGCGCCACCAACGCCCGGCGATAGAATTTTGCTTATTGTTTTTCTTTGCTTTTACATCACCACAATCATTATTTTGAGTTCAACTTCAAGCTGGCTCTAAACTTATCGCGTAGCCAACACAGGCATGGATTTTTCATCTCCGTTCCTGCCTCCACTTCCCAAGCGCATGCACTAACACGTCCAGCTAATTCTGATGTTTCAAAGCGACCAACTCTTTCCCCACCGTGACTGGATCTCAAAACAAAAAAACAAGACAAGGTCCAAGTGCTCCAGTTATCATGAAAATGCTTTGGTTATGAGCGTACTAGAATACTAAACGCTGGGTCAATATTTCCCACCTCTTCAATTATAATTTTGTTCATGCCACTGCTGTGTGGCTGTATTTCAAAACTGGGGAACATATTGCATCATTCTTCACCATTGTTTGAGTTTTAACAACAACAACAACAACAAAAACTTATTAGAACTCGAAGCATGACCAACTTAGGTTGAGAACGGTAGTCGAAAGTGTGCGGTTTGAGTGATCAGATTACACGGCCCGTGTATCGGGAAGAGCGGGTTGCAGTCTCGCGGCTATCCTGACCCACGTCACTAATGAAGCAATTTGCTCCGCGTCCGGTTCCATTTCACTTGCTGTCATCGGCCATAACAGGGTGCCACAGACAGGCCAGTCTGTATTAGCACCTTGTCTCTGCTGAGATCCCCACTTGAAGCGGAACTATTTTTGTTTCTGCTCTGGGTGATGGCGCAGGTGAAAGCCAATCAGGCGAGCATTTTCCTAAAGGTTTTCATTAGGCAGTTATCATTGAGAAAGACAAATGAGGGAGCATTCCCAGCTGGACAGCCCATTTACAAGGCTTAGAAACTTAGTTAACACAGGGCCAGGCATCTGTCTTAGCAATATCCAGAGGGGAAGAAAGTGAATCAGGCAAACTAACAGAATGCAGCAGTAAGAAGGCAAAGGTGAACACGGGAGCTTAAAGTATGTTTAGTAAATATTTAAGGGAAAGACTGTAGCACTCGTAGTGAGTGGCTAAGTTGAGGGGAGACTTTACCAGGTGAGGCCTTATTATTCAAGAGAAGCAACGTTTAGAATGTATCTGTCTTTTCCTCCTTCTCCTCCTCTTTTATGAAAGTCGTAATAATTTCATATGCCTGTGTTATCATAAAATACTAAAATTTCACACAATATGGAACTTGTAAAATGCGTTGTCAAAAAAATCAGAAATATGAAACATTGTTTACAATAAACTATCAGATTTAATGGTTTGCCTGATTTACATCCTTTTCAAAAGGGCTTGATGTTTTTCATAATTTTATATAATGGTAAGAAAAGGACTTCTTACCAGTTGCTGATGGTGGGGGGAGTCTTGTACATATGTTTATCTTATTGGTTGGTGAATAAAGCACTGTTGGCCAATAGAAATCAAGATAGGTGGGGCTAGGAGACGAGGAGGATTCTGGGAAATGTAAAGAAGGAGTTGCCATGTGATCCCAGGAGGAGAGAACTCATCAGGGTGACATCTTCAGAAAGATAAGTCCTTATAAAAATATATATTAGTAATTTTGAGTTAATAATTAAGCCAGAGCTAGCCATTAAGAAACCATAGCAAACAACCAACAGCTTCATAATTAATATAGCGTCCTGTGTGTTTATTTGGGACTAATGAAGTCCAGGGACCAGGCTGGCAGGAAGAATGCTCATTACAATTACTATTCTTTTTCTCTTAACTGAGGAAAAAAAATGTAATAATGTTGTTGGTATGTGAAATATACTGATTAACGAACAGATGAAAATTACTTCTTATATACATATGCATGCATTCTTATAATTAATTTGATTGATTTTACTGACAGTTAATTGTCATTCAACACAGCTTATAAAAGTTTAGATTTATTCAGAAGTAGGTACTTAATTCATTACAAAATGATGTTGGCTTTGGTTTCCTTCTTTTCTCTCTCTTTTATTTTTATTAAAACATATCACCCCTTCCTTTACTTTTCTCCCTCCTACCCTATACTTGTCGCCCTTTTTCCAGTCAGAATTTTGGCCTCTTATTCTTTCATTAGTTGTTTAAGTAGCTCTTCATTTAAGGATGGGCCACACGGTATTTTCTCCATCTACACTGGCATGCCAATTGCCACTGCTGCAGTTTTGTATATGGTTTTGATTTCTTGGATGTGGCTCCCGCTTCTACACTTAGAAAACACAACCTTGCAGCAAGCTTCCTGGGTCCCCTGGTCCTTCCAATCTTTCTGCTCCCTGAGCCTTGGGTCTAGAAGTTGTATTGAAGACGTTCCAAGTGGAGTTACATGCCTCATGCTCTGTAGTTGTTTTTCATTTTGACCAGCTGTGAATTTCTCTAATCACTTCCACCTTCTATAAAACTACTTCATGGTAAGTGAGAGTTATACATCTCCTTTGGGATTAGTATTTAGAATGCAATGAGAAATTCTACATGTTTTTTTTTTTTTGGGTTTCTGCTGTTGTTTTATTTTGGTTTTGTTTGTTTGTTTTGCTCTTTGAATATAAGCAACTTAGGTCTATTATCAACTTTGAAAATGGCTTCTGGAGGAGCTAAGGACAAGTTGCTTCATGTCCTGTTTTCTTTGGATAAAATCTCACATCAACCTTTGGAGCACAATAACAGCTTAAGAAAGGAAGGGCAATACCAGCTCTGCTCACTGATAGATGTATGGTCAGGAAACCATGTTTTGGAGGTGCATAGACCATCAGAAAACCTTCACTCTAGTCCACTGTTGATCAGTAGACTACAAAAGAGGTCCACATGGAAAAAACTAACTCTCGCTGAGCATGTGCAAGGTAGCACACATTGGCTTAAACCCTCTATGTTAATTATCTCATTCAGTCTTTAGAAAAGTATGCATGATAGTCTCATTCTTGATTTTGCCAATTATCAGGAAAAGAAGAACAAGCCTCCTAATAATTTTAGACCCGATTTTGAATCACAACACATATCTTAGCTCTTGTTTTAACCTGTGTGAAGTATGGAATTATAGCAGACACATTTGCTGGTCTTGAGCAAACATTTGCATCTAACCTATAATCTAAAATATTTGCAAACCACCTCATATTCCTTGTATAATAACCGCAAACCCTCCCTAGTCAAGGATGTATACTTACAAACTCAAGAAGAAAGTGATTAAGCCCTTTGGTGTTTTACAGCACATGTACACACATGTGTGTGAACACACACACACACACACGCACACACACACATACTTGTTCCTGCATCTCCTTAACTTAATTTCAAAAACATTATTTGTACCTTACATGATAACTCTTCAGGAACTGGAAAACTTTTCAATGTGTCCACGAACGGAAACATCTCATCATCTAAAACATTAAAGAAATATGTACAGTTCATTATCAAAGTTAGAAATATGTCAAAGAAATACTTTTAAAAATTAATATTTGTATGATAGGAAGCAATATAAATAAATTTTACATTTATTTCTGCCTTTTTATTTTGATTTCAAAATTCCAACTCTCATCTTTTATATTTGTAACAAGCAGGCAGAAGCACATTCACGTGCAAGCACACACACACACACACACACACTAATGCATGCATGCACACAAGCACACATGCACACACACAAATAGCATGCACATACATTCACTTCCTTCCTGGTCTTGGAAACACTACAAAGCAATTTTCTGCTATGTCAATAATACATGTCTTTATTATATAGCTGTATGAATAATACCTTTCATTCAGTCACAGTAGGAGTCTATGATTATATCTCCCCTTTTAAAGATGTACCTTTTCTAGAGTTAATAATAGGTTTCTGTTTTCATCTGCTTAATTGCCTAGTATATAAGAACTGTCAGTTCCACCAATCTCTCCAAAATATAAGTCACCTTGAGATACTTCCATGTCATCATCTTTACTTGTTTGCCTTGGAATTATCCCTGGGTTAGACTCCATGTATTCATTATCCCCACGGCTTTTATTGCTGAATATCCTTTCATACTCTATCTGTATTTTTCTCTTAAGTGCACCACTAACTAGTTCTTAACCTTTCTCAGTTTTATTTTCTACACTTTCATACTTGTTCCTTTATTTTGGTAACATATCTTATAGGAGTTTCTGGAGAAGATTGCCATGGAGGAAGAAATTTTTAGTGTTTTAATATCTGAACTTATCTTCACTATTTTAGCATTTCACTAGCTGATAATGGTTTTTGGATAGACTCTTGTGTTAGACTGTAGCAGATCAAACCAAAGCAATGCAAAGTTAGCCCTGTAAACATCTACAGTAAATGTAGAACTTTATAGAGGTTTGTGAAGTTCATACATCAATGATTTTTCTCCCATGGGGGGGCACAATCCAAACAATTATATTTCATGTAAAAACCCTGTATGCTGCAACTCATGAAAGATAATTGATCTGATATTAGCCAATCATCTATATTCCAACTGTGCTTTTTTCCTTTTTTTCTCATGTTATAAAACCCACTCCTTTTCCTTTGACCAAGGGGGAACTTATTCTAAATCACAGAAGGGAAGGTTTGCCTATAAATGAAGTACAAACAAACGAATATTATATTCTCAATTCACTGTACTGGGATTCTTTTCTCTCTGCAAGAATAAAATTCATGCTTTGACATCTTTCAAATTCATGACTAAATGTCATATATGTTTACATTGTTCATAAGAATCAGTAACTTCAAAAATCTCATTTTCATGGTTTGCCTAGAACTGATACATTTTTTTTTTTGGTTATCTAAAAATACTTATGGTTTCCCAGCCATCAGTCTCAGGTCCAAGAGCTCCCCCTTGTTCAGGTCAGCTGTCTCTGTGGGTTTCACCAGCCAAGTCTTGACCCCTTTGCTCATCATTCCTCCCTCTCTGTCACTGGGTTCCAGGAGTTCAGTTCAGTATTTAGCTGTGGGTGTCTGCCTCTGCTTCCATCGGTCACTGGATGAAGGTTCTAGGATGGGATCTAAGGTAGCCATCAATCTCATTATCGGGGAGGGGAATTAAGGTAGTCTCTAAACTATTACTTAGTTTGCCAGTTGGTGTCATCCTTGTAGATCTCTGGAAATCCCACTAGTATCAGCTCTCTCCTCAAACCTAGAATGACTCCCTCTATTATTGTATGTCTCGTCCTGCTCTCCTCTGTTCTTCCCCAGATTCAACCTTCCTGCTCCCCCATGTCCTCCTCTCCCCTCCTCTTTTCCTCCTCTCTTTTTCCCAGCTCCTGCTCTGCTCCCCCACCACGTTCCCAGTCTGCTCAGGAGATCTTGCCTCATTCCCCTTCTCTAGGGTACCATACATATCTCTCTTAGGGTCCTACCTGTTTCCCAGACTCTCTGGCAGTGGGATTGTAGGCTGGCACTCCCCTGATCCATGTCTAAAATCCATACATGAGTGAATACATACCATTTTTCTCTTTTTGTGACTGGGTTACCGCACTCAGGATGGTTTCTTCTAAGCCAGCATGGGACTGATCCAGACCCCAAAATGTGGGTGTCAGTAAGGAGGCCTAGGGTAGTAGATCAGTATTTATCCCTGGCATACAAATGGACTTTGGGTGCCCATCCCACAATGAGGGATGCTCTCACAGCCTAAACTCTTGGGGGGAGGACCTAGGCCATGGCCTGAATGAAATGACAGACCCTGGAGATTCCCCATGGAGGGCCTCACCCTCCCTCGGGAATGGAGTGGGGATTGGATGGGGGGCTGGAGGAACTGGTGGAGGGGTGGGGGAGGAAGGGAGAGAGAGAGATCTGGGATTGACATGTGAAACAAGCTTGTTTCTAATTTAAATAAAAAAAAATCTTAAAAAACACGTATGGTTTCCAAATTTCTTTCATGTAGTTGCTATGCTCACTCTTACTAGGGTCATTGTTCATAGGGATGTTTCAAATGTAAAATCATCTTGTTGATAAAGCATTTTAAATGGTTTGTTGGCTTAAAGTCATCTACTTTATTCTGTAATTCATATGAATCTCGTTTCCCTTCTTGTCATTGAGAACCCTGTATGTGAATTTCAGGGATTGAACTCATGTTCCCGGATTGACAAGGATTGACTCCCTTAGTCATCCTACGAACTGTTTTTTTTTTCTTTCTGATAACTCTTAATTGTTAGATATTGAACTTGCTGAAATATTTTATTGCATTTCTTTAATTTTCTATTCTGAGTTTTCTTGTTATGGATATGATTTACCTCCTATTATTGAGATATGATTTTTAAAAATCATTATTACATATTTAATATCTGTATTAGACATATTATTGGGAAATTTAGTACATGTGTTTAATATAATACATACTATTTCCCACTGAATGGAAAACTTTATAGTTCTTTATTCTTAGTTTATGGTTATAAACCTTTGCAATTTTCTTCAACACTTCATTTCCTATTTTTCTCAATTTCAAAATTTATTTCTGCATTTCTATTTACATATGTCTCTATTTTTGGTTAGAAACTATTCCTAAATATGTGATAGTTGTTGTCTAAATTAGAAGTTAAGCACTGAATATTTTATTGTAAATCTGGATTTGATGCCACAATTTCAATGATGTCATTAAGTCCATGACAATGCCTTCAAGTTTGTTTGTTTGTTTTTCACTCTGGCATTTTTAGTAGAATTATCAGTTTCTCCAAAGCAAAATTTAATTTAGTTTCTATCAAGGAGACATTCCTTAGATATCAGCATTCCTTAGATTTCAGTGTTGTGTTTCTCATAGAATTTGTGTTTTCCTCTGGGAACAGAATTAATTCAGTCATGTAACACAAGGCAGTTGGGCACGCTCTGCTCCTTCCTGGTCTTTCTAATTTTTCACCAGAGGTGACAGAAAAGACTGAAGGCAGGATTAGAAGGACGGCATTCAAGATAGACATGAATTTATACCCATATCCCATTGGCAAAAGGAGAAGCTGCCCTCCACAGTGGAAGCTCAATGCCCAAATGCTTAGGTAAGACTTCAAGAAGTAAGAGCTTCCTTTACTAAGCAAAAGATAAGGAAGGCAGATGTTAATCCTCAGTGAAACCCACAGGGGGCCAAACTCTGGAAGTGGAGGATTTCACAGTGAGGCATAGAGGTTTTTAACTCCTCATTTTATTTTTTGCCAGGACCTGTGAGTCTGAAATCAGCCCTGTAAGCTACTTTTCTCATGTCTGTGACCAAATCTCTGTCAAGAAGCAAGCTGGGGGAGGAAGTCTTCTTTTCAAGTCATAGTGTGAGGGAAGGTGGCAGATCATAGGTTTAGGCCATGTGGTGGCAGGAGAATGGGGTAGCTGATCACTTTGCATGAGTGATCAGGAAGGAGAGAATCTATAGGAAGTTGCTTAGGCTAGGAAACCTCAAGACCCCTGCTACTGACTCACTTCCTCTAGCAAGACCCCACCTACTAAACACGTTCTAGAGCATTCCAAAAAGGCAACACTAGAAGGGGAGCAAGTGTTCAAACAGAGAAGCCTGTGGGGGATACATATCCTAACCACAGCCTCCCCTCTCCCTGTGGGAGATACATATCCTAACCACAGCCTCCCCTCTCCCTGTGGGAGATACATATCCTAACCCCAGCCTCCCCTCTCCCTGATGCTCCCAGCCAACAAACCCTCAGCTTCCTTGCTGCGTTTCTCTTCTCTTCCCTTCCTGGTTATATATGTTTTGTGCCCTAGAACAAGAGTTTGCCTTGTTCAGCATTGGGGAAGAGACGCCATGCCTTAAGTCTGTTTATTACATGTCTTCACGGACTCTCCTCTCCTCATTCCTATAGGAAACTTCATTTCAAGAAGACCTCATTCGTCTATCTTTTTTTTTTACCTGCTCTGGGACTCCATACTATGGGCTGACTCCTTCGTGGGTTTCCTCAGAAGTTTCTGGACAGTACCAAGGTATGTCTTAGGGATAGCTTTCCCTAATGGATTATTTTGGTTTTTTGGCTTTTCAGTGCACAAACTTTGTAGCAGCATTTTCTCTTCACTTTGTCCTTGCTGATGTATGAGTTTTTTAAAATCTTTTTATTCTATTTTTAGCTAAGTTTTTAATACTTGACAGGGTATTGTTTTGTTACCTATCTGCGTAGCGGGTAGGCATAATAGAATACCACAAAGTGCAAAATAGATTTCTTTTCTGACCTCTTTTCCAGCAAAATCAGACAAGGGAGAATGGAGAAATTGAAACCTCAGGAAAATATATTCATTTCTGTGTGACAAACATATTGCAATTTTGACCCAATACACTTTCCTTTTCATATTGGCATGTCTATGTAATTTTGTTGCAAAACTGTGTAAATATTGGAGAATGGTAGATGAGCTGAAATGCTGATCCAAACAAGGGAAGGCAGAGACCTCAACTTATACAGGCTGAATTCATCAAGTGGTGGCTTATCTGCTGATGGATAGGTCAGGAAAACAAGGGGTGTAAATGCTTTGTTAGGTTTTGGAGAAAAACCTTGGGGCTTTCCTAAGTGGAAACAGGGTTGTTAGCATTGATGGAGAGCGATGTAAAAAGTCTGGTGGGACACAGGTGAACTGTGAAAGCAATTCTGAGAAAGCCAGGGTAGGTGTTCCAAAGTCAATTCATGTACCCAAAACAATGAATGGTACACCTAAGACGAAACAGACAAACAGTAGGCAGATAATGTGTGTGCCAGGATAGGCTGCAAACAGCAGCTCAGAATAAAGACGTCTGAAAGCTTGAAGCAAAGGGTGCAATTCTAACTTTCATCGGGGATGAAAACAAATGAGAACTCTCAGGAAGGTCAAGAAGGATCAAGGCTGTCTGTTCTGAATCAGTAAGTCATTATGACGGGCAGTGGTGGCGCATGCCTTTAATCCCAGCACTCTTGAGGCAGAGGCAGCAGGATCTCTGTGAATTTGAGGCCAGCCTGGCATACAAAGCTATACAGAGAAACCCTGTCTCAAAAAACCAAACAAACAAACAAGCAAAGAAACAAAAGAAATAATCAAGTGTAACCAGAGGCTGGACTAGCACACATGTTCATCTGGGGACTGATGATAAAAATTTAGGTCTGTTCTAAACCGTTAAGTTACTATGTTAAGCTAAGTATAGGCTTGGTACCAGGTGTTATCCCACTTCGCTTATAGATTGCCATTTTGAAAGCTCAGTGGAAGAAATTATAGGAAGACTGTGGGTTAGCATCAAGGAAATCACATGCTTTACACATGCCAAGCGGCATACCACACTGTCACGCAAGTGCTATCTATTTTGTGTTACCACAATCACTGTTGTGTAAGGGCACAAGAAGAAAAATGCCCCATATTTGACTTCTTAATTATATTGTTCCTTGCATTTAAAAAAGGAGGACTTAGGGATAGCTGGAGATGTCTGAACTCAGATTGCCTTACTCCCTAGCCAGCAATTAACAAGGCAACCAGAAGAGTGAGTCTCTGTTCCGTATCTTTTACCATGAATGAGCACTGGTCTTACTTATGCACATTTAAATTTCATGTTCTTCCAGATGCATTTTTTCTTTTTTCTTCCTTTTTTGTGTTTGGAAGGTAGAAATTATTCCAAACTCTAGGAACATGACTTTCAAATACATTACCGTTTCTGTAAAGGAAGTCTTTAATGTTTTGGCTTTTATCTGAAACTCTATACTTCTCCTTTTTGTTTTCTGATTATCTAAAATGTATTTATTTATTTTTCTGGGTATGGGTGGTTTGTCTGCATGTGTGTGTGTGTCGGCACATCACGTGCACATCTGGTGCCTTCAGAGTCTAGAAGAGGGAGCTAGATCCCCTGAAACTGGAGTTACAGATGGTTGTGAACCACCATGTGGTTTCTGGGTTCACTGAACAAGCAGCCCATGCTTTCACCCTCTGGGCAGTCCCTAGACTTTGTTGATGTTGTTGTTTTTCAATCGTGCTCATTATAAAATAATAAATTATCTCCTAAAATATGGCACTTAATTGTTAGATCAAGAAGAAAGTGCCTCATGGTGCCTAAGTTGTCTGTACTACAGCCAGATGGGCGCTATGGAAATTTAGGTGAAATAAGCTTACTGCAGTTGATGAACACACTGTGAGAACAGTGCTGTAAATGTGACTGGGTTCCTTGGTGAACTCTGGAGACAGAATAGAACGGTGCTGAGGCAGAAGTAAGAGGTTAGCTCTGGCGGGTTGCTATGCAGAGTGACCTTTACCTGGAAGTACGTGCTAGGATCTGAAAATGGTAGACTGTATTTCACGTAGTACACAAAGGAAGCAACCCAGTGAAAAAGACTCTTCTAGAGGGCTCTGTCAACAAACGAAGTTTTCAGTCACGTTACTTGGAATGGGAGAAAAACCTCAAGACAATTTTTAAGTGTATTTCATTGGCTTTGCAAGTAAATCCTCACTGGGTCTTAAAGAGAGGGGATGTTCAATTGTCCATGCACAGTGGCCGGTTCCACAATACTGGGGACCGCGGAAAGCCAAGTGTTCTTCTCGGTTAGAGGAAAGGGAAACTGCTCTTGTCTTTCCAGCCCCTGACTAAATGCATTCCCTATTTGTCTTTTCTATGCATCCTTGAGTAAATAGAGCTGCTGGGTACATCAGACTGGAAAATTGCTTACTTAGGTAAGCTTTCTAGAATGTTTCCTTAAAGACAACCAGGAAGGAACAAAATGTGGTTAGCCAAGATTTCTAGAAATCACATTTTATATATTATTTTCTCATAAGCTTGGAGCCAAACATACAACATGTTAACCTCTACTGAATACTTCATATTTAAACCCTCATGTGCTCCTGGACCCAAAGGCTCTTGGTTATCTCAAAATGCAAAGTGTGCTTAGTGTTATCTCGAAGAGGTCCAAAAGTGTTAACTATTGCAACACTATTCAAAAGCCTGGCTTCTCTGCTGAGACTCATAGCAACTTTAGCTCTGAGACCCTGTGAAAACTCATGCTACATACTTCCAATATAAAGTGGCTCAGAGTATCCTTTTCCATTGCAAATGTCAATAACAGACTAGAAAGGAAGAATTGGATCAAAAAATGAAAGCCAGCATGGAAAATATTAAACCCTATGAATCCATGCCTGACCATCAGAAGGGATGATGTTTTAGTGTCAAATCAAACAGTTTGGAGCCTCCCAGGCCCATGCTGTTGTCATTTCCAGCACACATGTCCTCTCTTTCTTAAACTGGTTCTACTCATTGCCCATGGCTTTCTACAGCAGCCCTTCTGAGTCCCTGATGTCAAGGACACAAAACACATACACAGACACACGCAGGCATGCATTTATGCACGCATACACGCAGCACACACTCACACATATACATCCCCCATAAAGCATTAACCCAGCTTACCCTGTAAAACTAGTTTCAAAACTTCTAAAACACTTTTTTGAGTGATCACAAGAGATGTCATCACTCTTCTTCCATCGGATTTCCTTGTCTGTTACTTTTCTTATCACCAATTTTCAATACCTGAGCAACCTAAGGTGAGGAGCACATTTTTATTTTATATCATAGTTTCAGAGGATTTGGCTTGCCATTGTCGACAGAAGATCAGTTATCAACTTACATCAGAGTAATTGGAAATATGAACTAAACAGCACACATAGTGTTAGACGGGAAGGAGAGAGGGAGACAGGAAGAAGGTAAGAACGAGATACCAGCCACAACCCTCCTTTAGTGAGTGACCTGCTATTCCTAGATATGTCCCAAATTCAAGTCCATCCCCTTCTTCCCCAGTTAACACCACCAGCTGGGATGCCAATGTTTGACACATAAGCTTTTAATGGGGAATCTCATATTCCAACCAAGACAGTTTCTGCCTACAAAACATTGGTTTCTGTTGTCTGTTCTCAGAGCTTGGTTTTGGACTGTATGCCAGTAGCCTTCTCTCATAGATGAGGCCTTGTGATTAAATGGAGGAGGGGGAGATTTTTCAGTTGCATTGATGGTGAAGCAAAGCAAGGCAAAACAAAACAAAAACACCATCTCCCATGGGCTGATAAACTAAAGTCACAAAGCAGCAGGATCTTCATTCAATTTTGTATATTTTCCCTAAGATTTCGTAAACCACCTAAGAATATTCAACCTTGATTCAAGTACTTTCCCTGCATTTTGTATTTTTGTTTACAGCTTTTGGTTATTACTTTTATAAGACGATCCTTGTAGCTGTGAATATAGCTGAGTGGTAGATTAAAATGAAAAAAAAGAAACAAGAAAAAATTTAAAAAGAGGATGCAAAATCTTAAAACTGGCAGAGAGAATGCCATGGAGCCCTTGAGAGAAAAGTCACCTTCTTCTATGAGAAAGTCTTCGTGTTGTGGGTTTTTTGTGTTTTACATTTTTTTTACTTCGAAGATAAAATTTGGTACACTCATAGCACATGTAGAAAATAGATTTTCCTCACATCTAGGGTGAGAAAGTAGAGGCAGGGGAAAAACAACAGGGTTCACGTTAATAGGAGATGACAACTTGACCAAACAGGAGGTGGCAGCCTTGTTGGCTGCACGGCTCAGTGCCTGTGACAGGCAATTAAGGATCAGAGCCCCAGCAGTAATAGGAGGCAGCATGGATGCACTGAGAGCCTCCTCTCTCTCTGCTGCTCCTATCAATCATATTGTTTACAGAGACAAATAAACACTAATTCATACCAAAAAAAAAGAAAGAAAAGAGAAAGGGAAGGCAAGAACCGAAAGTAAATCATAAGGCCAGAAAATTTCAGTCTATTGAAAATTAAGGACAGTCTCCCAGCTCGCAGAATAATATGAAGAACTTGGCTCATCAAGTTCTTTAACAACATTGAAACCATAGCACGATACCACAGAATTTCAAGGGGGCTTTAGAAGTCACCTGGTACGTTCCGCATGGAAAACACTGATGGTCTTCTAAACATCCAGGGTTAGTTATTTTCTCTATTAGTATTTTCCCCTTTGTAGGTCTGTCTCAACACGAGTAAATTCAACTGGAAAACATATATAGGATAAAACAAAAATGCAATAAAAGTTTGCATTTTCTAAGATAGCCACTTAGTGTAGATTAGACTGCTTGGCGTCTGTATGAAGTTTGAGTGAGCAGTGAAGTTGTAATTGGAATATTTGAAGTAAATTTAACCCAACGTTAAGCTGAAACGGTTGCTTCACAACAATGTCTTGTCCACAATGTCTGTAGTACACTGCTTGCAGAACTGTATTTACATCCATAAGATGTTGAGGAAATTTACCACCAAGTTAGTCAGGACTTTTCCTATAGAGATGAGTGAGCATATGTATACACGTCTTACTTAACAATAAAAAGAGTGCCTAATGTATCATATATGAATGTTTGGATAATTTTTATAAACATCACCACAAAAGTTTGATGATAATAATGAAATACACAAGGTGAGGTATTATCAGTAGCTGGCTTTCCTGATACATTATTAGAGCATGAATCAGAATATATGAAGATGTTTTAAAAAGCCTGGGTTCACCACTGTCATGCACACAGGAGACAGTCAGGCAGAAACTGTGGAGATGCTTTTGTAGGGGGTAGCTGCGTTTAGGATGGGTCCACCAATGTGTGACCATCCCAGGATGGGGAGCGGTGGTCTAGTAGCACTCATTTTTTAGGCATGGGCACACTGAACTCAAACACAGAAATTTTAACTCAAATGCATCAGTGTATGGAAATGCATCTGGTAAGGACACATTTAAGTAAATCTGTTCAACGTGGTTTTCCTAAAAGTGTTTTATGAGATTATCGGTCTTGGGAATCTCAATCTAAATCAATTTAGGAATTATGCTTCTAAAAAAAAAATCTGTCTTTGAGTTCTCAAATACATCTGGAGAAGTAGCTGTCAGCAAACTGCCTGCTTTGCAAACAGGGGGAGGAGTTCAAGCTCTGGAACAGACCTTTAACCAAGCTGGTGTACTGGGGCAAACTTGTAATCCCAGAGCCAGGTAAGCCAAGATAGGCAGGTCCCTGGAGCTTCCTGGCCAGTCACCCTTAGCTGATCAGGCAAATCCCAGAATGGCGAGACACCGTCTCAAAAATATTTTAAAAGCTGATGGGAGCTGAGAAATTATCCTTGAGACTGCCCTCTGTACCACTGTGTACATATAACTGCACATATCCAAACATGAGTGCAGATGTACACTAACATGAATGCCCACGTGCACACAAGGCCCTTCTGGTTGTCACACGCCACGTCTATTTTTTTTTAAATTAGAACCGCATTCTTATTAAAGTTTCTTTTAGATGGAATCTCAATATGTAGTCCTAGCTGGGCAAGCCGGTTTTTAAGATGAAGATAAATCTTAAGAAAGTGATGGCTGTCAGAGACCTGGGGAACACACGTACTCTTTCCTGTTTGTGCTTATGCTGCAGACGCTGCAGGGTAATTCACAAGAGTAACTGGGTCTCCTCTTGCCCTTTGCCCCACGGAACCACTTACGGAAACGTGGGCGACTAGTCGCTCAATCTCTTTGGAGCTCACCTTAAAAACGTTAAACCCTGTCTCCTCAAGACATAAAAGGCAGAATTCTAAGGTTTTTGTATATCGGTACATTGATTCTGGCCTGGGTCTGGTCCCATTGCCTCTTTTAGCCACTGAAATAACACACAGTGACTGTATTTGCTACAATGTTGCCAGTCAATGTCCAGGCTTCTCATAGGCTAGTTCTGTCTTAAGTATTAACCCATAATACTAATATACATATATATTTGTATATGTTTCTATAAGGACTTATCTATCCGAGGACGCCATCCTGATACATCCTTTCTTCCCAGGATCACATGGTGACTCTCCACCCTTGACTACATTTCCCAGAATCCTCCTCGACTCCTATTCCCACCTATCTTGCTTCCCTATTGGCCAACAGTTCTTTATTTATAAACCAATAAGACAAACATATACGCAGAAGGACTTCCCCCATCAGTACATGTTTTGGGATACTCAAAGCTCCTGTAAAAACTGAGGGTGGGAATGAAAGCCTTTAATCCCTGTACCTCCTGGGAAATAGTATACATGGGGTTTGTTGGCAGCCACTACAGTCAGTACAATATACTCTAAGTTCAGTAAGAGAACCTGTCTCGAAAAATACGGTGGAGAATGATGGAGAAATATGACTTATATCCCCCAACACACAAGCATACCACACACATAGTATTTTATAGACCAATAGACTATTCTGATTTTTATTCACTGTATTGTCTTTTTTCCATTTTTATTTAAATTAGAAACAAGCTTGTTTTACATGTCAATCCCAATTCCCTCTCCCTCCCCTCTTCCCCTGTACACCACTGACCTCTACCTCATCCCCTTTCTGCTCCCCAGAGAGGGTAAGGCCTTCCATGGGGGATCTTCAAAGTCTGTCATACCATTTGGAGTAGGGCCTATGCCCTCCCCTGTGTGTCTAAGGTGAGAGAGTATCCCTCTATATGGAAAGGATTCCAAAGTCCATTCGTATACTAGGGATAAACATTGATCCACTACTAGAGCCCCCATAGATTGCCCAGTCCTCCTAACTGACACCTACGTTCAGGGTGTCTGGGTAAGTCCTGTGCTGGTTTCCCAGCTATCAGATTGGAATCCATGAGCTCCTGTGGAGAACTGCACCACACCGCGCCTTAAAGATGGTGCCGGCTTCCGCATTCCACCATCCCGACGGTGAGTACTCTTGGTAACAAACAACTCCTTATTTGGCGTGCTCCTATCCCACCAGGGTCAAGCCATGATCATCAGATTGCTTACACGCGCTGTTGCACCAATGGCTTATGCATACGTGGCCGTTCAGGGTTGGCTGGCCTCGGCTATTTAGGGAGCAGGAGGGGTTTCTCCCGTGGCTGCCTTTCGACTGTTCATCAAGGTCCTGAATAAACTGTCTGCAAGAAGGGTTCCTGAGTCGCGTCTTCCTTGCTGGTCGAGGTGGTCGTGACAAGCTCCCACTTGTTCAGGTCAGCTGTTTCTGTGGATTTCTCCAGTCTGGTCTTGACCCCTTTGCTCATCACTCCTCCCTCTCTGCAACTGGATTCCAGGAATTCAGTTCAGTGTTTAGCTGTGGGTGTCTGCTACTGCTTCCATCAGCTGCTGGATGAAGACTCTAGGATGGCATATAAGGTAATCATCAATCTCATTATTGGAGAAGGGCATTTATTATCTAAAACACATAAGCACTTTGTAACTTTGGACTGGTGTGTGTGTGTTTCTAAGAGTGTGTGTGATTGAATTTGGGTTATTTTACTTAGTAGAGAATTTGTGTCTAGCCATAAAGACTTTTCATACTCT
Organism: Mesocricetus auratus; assembly: GCF_017639785.1. Classification (NCBI taxonomy): domain Eukaryota; kingdom Metazoa; phylum Chordata; class Mammalia; order Rodentia; family Cricetidae; genus Mesocricetus; species Mesocricetus auratus. The sequence continues at coordinate 12,792,314 of NW_024429212.1, read as the reverse complement.
CCCCTCATCATTGATACAATTCCCAACCATATTGTGTTATAAAGTCATTTTGTGGCATGATGAAGACTCTATTTTCTGTGAAAGGTAATTATATATACATATCCCGAGAGATAAATTTCTCTAGTATAAAAATGCATTCTCTATCAATGTGATGATTGGTTTTAATGCCAATTTGCAATAAATTAGGATGACAGGAGTAGTGAGCCTCAGTGAGAACCATCTCACAGGGGAAGAACCACCCACCACCCAAAATGTGGTCCGTGCCTCCTGGTGGGAGCTCAGATAAGGAAAAGGACTTAACACAAGGGAGGATATTTGCCCCTGGTTTCCTTGACCTCCACTCTGGCAGCCCTGTTGATTCATCTTGTTCCTGCTGCCAATTCATTTGTTGACATCAGAAACAATGTTTGCACCCTTTTCTGAAGTCCAGTGGCTTTCCAGAGACCTCCCGGTTTTGACATCAATAGAGTAACCAGCTTTAAATAGTCTGAACTGATGATTTGTTGTTGGGATTAGGGACCCATCTTGTCTCCAGCTTGTGTCACATTGTCTATCAAACACGAAGCAGTAGTGTGTATTTTTTTTTAATAAATGGATACATTAGCATGTGTTGTATTATTCAGGATTCTCTGGAGTAACAGAATTTATAGAGTCAACCTCCCTCCGTCCCTCGGTCCTGCTGTCCCTCCCTCCCTCCCTCTCTACCTCCCTCTCTCTCTCCACAGTCCAGATTAGAGAGATGGGTCTTCCAACCTCAAAAGACCTAAATTAAAGGCATCCTCTTATCTCAAAGATCCATATTAGAAGTAGATCTTCCCTTTTCAAATTAAGTAAAAATCTCTGGTAGGAGTGTCCCTCCATTTTGGGATTTTAGTCAATTCCGGATGTAGTCAAGTTCACAACTAAGAGTAGCCATCAGGTGTATCCCATTAAACTCAATTACTGAAATGGAGGTCTACCTTCTTTTACTGATAGATTAAAATAAGTTCTTAGGGTTTAAACAGCATCAACTGGCCTCCTAAAGTTCAGGAGGGCAGAGATTTGAAGTCAAGCTGCAGGCTGCTTGTTTTTCTGGGAACTCTGAATGGGGGGGAGACATCTCCTTCCTTTCTCTGTACTTGCTTATAAATGCAGCATTCAAGTCCCTGCCTCAATCTCTACTTGGCTCAATCTCTACCTGGCCTTGTCTTGCGCCTTTCATTCCTTCCTTTTCTCTCATATATTTTTAAAAAAAATCTGCCTAGATCCAAAGAAAGCCATAGTCTGATGTCACACGTGGATAGCAGTTTTAGGTAGACAGAGTTTTGTTAGCCAAAAAAAGAATTTCAAATACTGCCATTTGATGTGAGAAATGTCTAGTTATTTGGAAGGGCATTATTATTAAGTATGGAGTTTTAAATGGAATTCATGTATACTATATACATTGATCAAGATAAATTAGCATCTTAGAACTACCCCACGATTAAAATGAAAATTGACCATTTAAAAGTACTTTTGTGACTCTGTAGGTTGGTGACTGCAGACTAAACCTATTAGCAGAAATATGCAATGCAATGAAATTTACATACTATTAGTTTTATAAGCATTTAAATAGCAAAACTGAATGCAAGGTCCTTTAAGTATACTATTGGATTTACAGCTGATGTATAAAATGAATTAAGTTAATATTGAAAATCTGTATGTTTAGAGATATGTATCACATCTGCTTCCTAGGGATTATATACTCAATCATTTTAATTTTCATTTTCTGTCACTTTAGAGTGTATAGTATAACATGTTTCCTAACATGTGGTGATCTGTGCAAGTCTGGGCATAGTTGCAAACACAAATATCTTTCTTCCTGGAAGATATAGGTGTTATATAAATGACATCTCTAGAAATTACAGAGATGAAATAATTTGTGTCTCTCTTTGAGTAACTCACACTGTTTTAATGATTAAGCTATCTGAGATTTGTGAAAGTCATGAGAGTTTTCTTGTTTATGCTAATTGGAATGCAGTGTGGGAAACTAATACACTCCATATTTTCAGCACAGTCTTCTTCACACTTCAAGACTTTTCATCTTTTGAGAAAACCAATTTTTTATTTCCAATAACAAATTGAAACATAGAGAAAAGAAAGATTTTTCAAGACTAACAGATTGGTGGGTTAGGTGAAATTAATGCTACAAATATTGCCTGCTACATTGAAAGATATTTAAACTAATTAAATTAATTCATATTTAATTAAGCATCTAAATTCCCTTGTATTACTTGTAATGAACTATAATTCCCTTAAATATACTGGAAGCTGATTTGGCTAATAATATGATGAATCAATCAAATGGAAATTAAAGTGTCAACATGACTTTGAAGGGCATACCTACCCTGTCATAACCTTCTTAAATAATGTTGACAGAAGTCTGAGGCCCCTAAAGATGGATGGTCATTCGTGGATGCAGCCTTAATCATCATCTAAATGTGACCTGAAAAGTCAATACAGGATGTTTTATTTGAAGCATGATAAATTTCTGCCTCTATAAATTTATAAGCATAGTGGTCATACACAGTGTACACACTAACTACAAAAGAGTAAGACCAGAATTCATAAACAGAAGCAGATTTCAAGAATGTGTGAGTGTGTAGGAATGGAACAACACAACACAATAAGATTACCAAAACATCTCTGAAGAATTGCATAGGAAAATATAAAACACATTGGAGTTAATGAAATAAAAAAACACAATACATATTTAAAACAAGGAAGAGTTCCTTTACTATCTGTGTCAATATATATAAATAGTAAAAATTTTATTGTCCAAGAAAATGCAGAAAGAAAGCAAGAAAATAAAAAGAGTTAAGTCACAAAACTGTATATTTTAAAATAAAAGAAAAATTTAAATGATATTTGGATAACTGGATGTGATACAGTAGCATGCCATTGATTAGCAGTTTTCTAGAAAAGAAAGCAAAACACATCAATAGAGTGACCCCATAAAAATGAACTGACAGCCAAACTGTAAACTTCTTCATAGCAATCAGGGAGTAGTCAGAGAAAAACAAAGCAGAAGTAAATAAATAAAGCATTTGTTTTCAAGAATAAAACTTCCACCAAGAATCTATAGAATAAGCAGAAGTAAAATATGTATCTATACATATAGATATTACACTAAACCTCTATTTTGTTATAAACATAAATATGAAAAATTAAAAATTAAGAGGAGAAATTTACTTGCAAAGAAAGAAAAATAATTTGGCTCAAGTTTCATCACTGAAACATTGAATTTGTAAGAAGAGTGGAACAAAGTTTTTAAAAAGCTAAAAGAAAATAAACTCAGAGATCTTGTCTCAAAATCTTGAAAAAGCAGAAGATAATTTTAGGCATTTAGAACACATTTGTGTAATTTAACATATACATTCACACTTGAAATCTGCCTTTAATGGTAGTAAAAATAAGAAGTAAGGAAGAGATGTCAGGAAAATTAGTAAAACATACTGAGTAATCTTAATTCATGTTAGTTAACATCAAGGACTCTCAAAAAACCCTTCAGAACCTTCAACAGTAGCAAAGTAAGAGCCAGTTACTAAAATTGTGATAATACTCCTGTTGAGAAATATCGTTTTACATAGTAGCAATCGCAAGAAAAATATTTGTAACAACTTAACTTGTAAATATAAAAGGGAAGCACATTTTCAAAATCAGTGATGTACACAACTCAAAGGATTGAAATGTCTGTACATTATACTCTGTTGTGGTTGGGTTTAATTGTCAAGTTGCTACAGCCAATGATCCCTTGGTGAGAGTCTTGATGTGGAACTGTCTACTTTGCTTTTGACTGTGGGCTTATCTATGGGGTATTATCTTAATTTGATATTGGCACAGGAAGACCCATCGCACTGTGAGAGGCACCATTCCCTAGGCAGCATGTCTTGAACTCTATAATCGAGATGAGCTTAAGCAAGAGAGAGCGCATGCAATTCACGCTCTCTGCTCCTGACTCTGGGTGTGGTGTGAGTAGCTGGTTTAGATTCCTGTCACCTTAATTTCCCTGCCCCGATGGACTTTAACCTTCAACTGAGTGAAAATGAATCCTTTCTTCTCTAAGTTTATTTTCTCAGGGTATTTTATCACAGCAACAGAAATGAAAATGGAACATAATCTGAGATGATGGTGAGCAGTCTAGATTTGGGTGGGAAAAGGAGTTCAAAAAAATGGGTTATATACATGCTCCTAGCAAATGGGAAATTGACCTACAAGACCCAATCCCACTGAACCCATCACCCTCTGCCCCCATAACCTTCCCACAAGAGCAGTAACCCTCAGAGACACAAGCACCACCTGAACCAACCAGAAAAAGAGGTGATGAAGTGATAATATTTATTTTGATTTTTTTCTTATGTTTCTTCAAGCTTCTAATAGAGATGCATGCTCAATTCTTTTTATTGTGATACCTATGTCAAATAATTATAGCTACATTTTACTAAAACCATATCATAATGGTTTTAAAAGTTGTAATTTGTTCTCATCTCCAGCCAATCTTATTTTGATGTTTAATCATAAATATATGTACTTAGAAACAAATGGGAAAATAGAGTTTGAGAAGTTAAAAAATAAACTGAGCCCCTCTATTACTGTACAAGTATCTCTACTAGATAATTCAAATACGAGTATGACATTTTTACTGCACATTAGAATTCGTGTAAGCACAATTAAAAAGAGAAGAAGGATGAATTCAACAGTGAGCAATAAGACAAAACAAGTTCATTTGCATATCAGGTTCTTAAGTGATCTATAGTCTGAAACACATAGGATCCATAGCCAGAAAACAAAAACAAAAACAAAAACAGAAAATGGTATCTCAGCCTGGGTCAGGGAAACATAGGGCTACTCAAAAATTCCATGAAATTCAATCTATCTGAAGCCTAAGGAAATGTCACTGAATGTAAGAGCTGTAACTGCCTGTGGAGTCAAGCATGTTTCAGACCGGAATGGATTTCTAGTGAGTTTTTTCTCCTCATTGCAGGAGGAGGTAGCAAGCATCATGAAAAATGGAAAATGCAGGGTGGCGTGCACTGACATCCCATAACCCATCACACAAAGATACCTGTCACAGCTGTGAGAATGTGGATGAATGTCTAACTCAGGCTTTCTGACGTCCTCATCCATCTTCAACTGTCTGGGAAGCCTGAGGCACGCTGCGTGGACAGTCTCTCACGAGCAGGCTCTTTCATGCCACCAAGAGCTGACCTGGGTCTCTGGGTCTCTTTTGGATTAAAAAAGTGAAAAGATAAAATAAAAGCAATTAAACTAGAGAATGGTGGCATGAGAAGGATTTAAGCCATAGATTAATTTAAGGAGTGTTTCAATATGGACATAGAGTCTATTTAATGGAATCATATACTAAAATTTCTGTCATAACATTTGGTTTGTAAATCAGGAAACTTTGCATCAAAAGGAAGAAAATAATTTGAAAGTGTTTAATTTTTAAATGAAGTCTTCTTTTGGTGAGGTACAAGTAGACTTTATTAAAAGAATATTTAGTATAGATAAAATATTGTAATATAGATGTAAGTATGCCTACTTAAATCAAAAAAGAAAAATGAGGAAAACTGAAGAGAGGGAGAAAGAGAACTGTAGAGTAGAATCACGCCTATTTATTTTCTTTCAGACTGAAAATGTCTTCTTTATACGATGCTCACATTTTCATTTTGAAGACAGCCAACAGGCTTGTATTTAAATTAATCAGTGTCGAATGCAACCCTCTATTGAGAGTAAAGATAGATCTGGACACATTTTCTAACATGGTGTGTTCCAGTGCCAGAGTTGACCTGGGCTCTCTGACCTTCTCAAGTGACACAGACGCCTGCCACTCTTGTATTCCACTGGAGATTTAATGTGTGAATAGTCTCCGTGGAGATTTCTCCTGGCTGCTGATTATCAAGAGTCATTAATTTATCCCATACACGACGATCAGGATGATACTCACTCTGCACCCGAGTAAAGAGAAGGTACGGAGAGAAAGCATAATGGACCAGGCATGCTGTTAAGGTGGCCAGAACTGATAGGCACCCTGGAAGTTGTGACACAAGGAAGAGGCTTTTTTTTCCCAACATCACGTAGATGAGGCAGATACATTTGAGAGGCATCAAAATGCATTCCCAGCATCCCGTTGTAAAGTGTGCAGAAACCACAGAGTCAAAGTCTAGATCTCTCTGAGTCCTTTGCACTCCTTCATGGGTAACAAAGAATAATCAGAGACTTACTCGGTAGAGCATGGCAGGGACTTTAAAAGGACACACACAGACACACACACAGAGTCACAATCACACAAAAAACTCAGGCTCTTGGAGCAAAAATTGTGGCTCCCAAGAAGCACTAGGACATGCAACCACAAGAGATGTATAGAAGGTACACACCGCTAGACAGCCATGACTCTTAAGGCAGAACTGGGGATGAAAGTGACATTCAGGAAATAGGGAAATGTGTGTACAGCAGCTGTTAACATTTATAAGTGGATGTTTTGGTAACAGACTAGAGGGATGATCCCATTGCTACTGGAAAGGCATGCAACACAAGATAAAATTCAGATGATGAAAAGGGTCACAAAGAGAGTCATGCCTGCCCCTGTAACAGAGAACAGAGTCCTTGCAAGCTAGCAACCTCCCTCCCTGGAACTCTTTTTATAAAATTCTGTGTAAGAAATTTGCCCCAAAATCTGTAAAGATAAATGCCTGATGGACAAGACTGGTGCATCTATTCCCTGGGACTGAATTTCACTCAATCTGCTGAGCAGATTAAATTTATGCTGCTGGGTGTTAGTGACTCACACCTTTAATGCCAGCACTCGGGAAGCATAGGCAGGTGCATCTCTGTGAGTTCGAGGCCAACCTGGTCTACAGAGTGAGTGCCAGGAAAGGCTCCAAAACAATACAGAGAAACTGTACATAAAAATCATTTAAAAAATAAAATAAATTTATGCTAAAAGATATGGGGTTGAATGTGATAGTATGAAGGTCTGAAGACTACGGATCTATGAGCCTTCATACCTTTCTAAAGTTTCCTCCAGCCTTACAACCATAATTCCAAATACTGGGGTATAGTGGCCAGGGCTATGCTGTAGTAGAAGCCAACAGCCACAGGCCAGGCATATTGTCTCTTCCAGCACGGAATTATGATTTGGCAAATGTTCTGTTCCACCGTTGTGATTAGGCACACATTGTCTGTTCTAGTTTGCATTCTGTTGCTGTAATAGATAACATGACCTAAAGAAACGTGGAAGAAAGGGGTTTATTAGAGACTATGTGTTAGAGTCCATTATTAAAGGTAGCCAAGGCAAGACATTAAACAGAATCCAATGGAGGAGGCAAGGAGATTCCCATAAGGAAAGCAGATATCTTCAAAGTCCTGAGGTTGAGCCTGCCAGCTTAGCAGCTAGGAAAGAGGACCCCAATCTCCTGCTAACAGGATTTCCATGTAGACAGAATATGTGTAGAGGTCTATACTTTTGCTCATCCGTTGGGTGAGAACTCAGCCTGACAATTTAACCTTGTGGGATAGCCTGCACAAAGAGCCAGTAGGTGCAGACACTGAGATGGTTTTGTTTTCATCCACAAAATCTGCAGCAGCTCTCATGCATGTGAATAAGATAATAATGTACAACAATGGAATTGATCCTTAAAGTTGAAGAGGAAAGACAACTCAGCCTGCCACCTAAAGGACCTGATAGAAAACACAGCATCTCAGGAAATGATGTCAGACAAAAAAGAAAAATCAACAACAGGGTCACATTGCCTATTGCTTGGAGTTTTACACCTGGAGAAGTAGCAGGACAATATAGGAACATATTCTCCCAGAGACCATATGCCCGACTTCTGTTTAAACGTGACAACATGTGAAAGACAAGGTAAGCACCTCTCTCTCTCTCTCTCTCTCTCTCTCTCTCTCTTTCTGTCTTTCTCTCTGAGACACTGAGACACACACTGGCAGGAATGGGACTAGCACCAGATAGCCAAAAGATGCAATCTGTGTGAAGAGCAGGGCAAAGAAGAAAATCCAAGAAGGGAAATCTCAATTTGAAAAAGGAGTAGACATCAGGAAACATGAACAAATCAAAACACAGGATTCTCCATAGCAAAACAGGGACAACAGGAAATTTTATTGCTTTCTGGGTATGCATAGCAGAAATCAACTCAACCCTTCTCATTTTTAGATGAACGCCTATCTCTACTCTTTACCTCCCACACACATGATAAATAGGTTTCAAAACAATTCATGATAAGGTAGACAATCAATTGTCATACACATTGCCTAAAATTGATTGAACAAACTGGGTCATATCCAAATGTAGTATTGTGACATCTTTGGATGTCTGACTGTTAAGTGTAATAAATTTATGTTGAGAAGGACAACAGAACACAGTTATTTGATCATGGTCTTGAGTTCTGTCGAATAAATATATGCACTTTTATTTGGAAGGGTGGCACAGTAAAATACTATATGGTACTTCAAGTTGGTAGACTTTACAGAGGACTTTTCTTAATAGGAACTGGTTTCAAGGGTGACTTCAAGTTGGATGTGGTGGCAGAAACTCACATACCCAGTCCTTATGAGGTGCAGCAGGGTGATCAGAATCTCAAGGTTACCTTTGACTTCACAGCTACGTCGAGGCCTCCCTGTAATTAAGAACCTTTCTCAGAAAGAAAAAAATAATAAGCGACTGTCGTACATAGTACATTTGTGGCCACCCTGTGCCAAGTGAGACTCTCAGAGACAAAAAAAAGTCAGGTGACTAAAGAAATCACTGAAAATGGAGAGGCTGTAAGACATTAGATAAGGATCAGTTCAACTGAAGAGCAGACTGTGCGGTGTCCTTCTGTTAGTGCACGACAAGCCTAAGGTGAGGGAGAGATGAGACCAGACCTTCACACTGCAGCAGCATAGTCTGTGGTTAGGGCCACATGATCTTTACAGGGCAGTAAGCTGGGATAAAACCTGAAGCAGGGAACGTTATTCACAGAGATCAATACGAAATGCCCGGACTATGGCGTGAATATGAAGTGCTATTTTTATTGCTTTGAGATACATTTAATATGCAAAATTGTGTGTAGGAAGAACGAAAATTTGAAGATTTCTATTGATCTGTAAACTATTTGCAAAATGAAGGCACTGGGACATTTGCCATTGGGATACCATGGGAGAGAGGCTACTTGTGCAAAAGTAGCTAAAAAAAAGTGCAAAAGCCTACCTACAAAAGTGTGATTTGATTCTGAATGATTTAACTTAGTAAATCTAAGTAAAATATATAAAAATAGCATTATGAATTACCAAACAGATAAAATAGACCCTTTTTAGAAACAAATGCAACACAGGAATGCTTCTGTGTTAACTGTGTGGTACACAATGTCATGGAGAGATGGGCTGATGAATTTTCAGTAAACGGCCTGCCTGTCACACACCATGCTTGGTTTGAGTTTTAAATCTCTATTGTAATTTTTGGGTCAGATATTTTTCTTGTGCTTATTCTAACTACCTGCCAATTTGCCCCAGGGCTGGTCTGAAGGTTGACATGCTTTTTTTTTTCTTTCATATAATATTTATACAATTAAAATATCATTTAGAATAAAATATACGAACTGTTTTGACATTTAAAATGTTCCAGGCATTTTATAATAAAATATAATCTTTATTCTTATTGACAGTTTTTTATGTGCTCAATGTTTAATAGGGTGGTAGAAAAATAGGAAACAAGGCTTTTGGAAATCACTTTGGACAAGGAGAGGTTTACATACAAAACAAAAGTAATTTACTGTGACAGTATGTAAGTGGGTATTCATTATTTGTAAGTGAAAGGGAAGAATTCAAAATATAGTATTAGTATCTCAAATTCAAGTACAGAATATGAAGTCAGAGAGTCTGGGTGGTTGGAGAAAATATTTCCACAGTGCATTTTATAAATAAAGGACACGTCATAGCACATTTAACATTGGAGCCACAGCTTAAAATAGTTAAACCAAACAAGGAGTCTCCTGATTATTTGTATTTTCCTTATTCCATTCATTTGTGTGCCCCATGGTACCTAAAAGGCAAAATGGAGCCAAGATTAGTTGTCTTGACAGGTATAATTTTATGACATAGGCTGTATTTTTAATCACTGAAATTCTGGGAAACAGAGATATTACTTTTTGTTTTTTGCCAAAATGAACAATAAACTAATGCTGGGTGTAAAAAACACAAGAGGCTATGATCTGACTACACAAAAAGATCTGTTTTAGAATTTTTTTTAAGGAAGCAGAGTGTGACTCTCATGTTTCATATTTAATGTTGTCTTTAGAAACACACATGAACAAAATATAATTTGAAAGTGACTTTAATCCTTTGCCAGTATTGTGTTTTTTACATTATTACGTGCAGATATAAGAAATGGTACCTCCCTTTTCAGCCATTAGTTTGTATATACTAGATAATAAATTATGAACAACTGGAGATACGGGATGCAAATTCGGATAATTTGTTTTCAAATGAAACTAACTGTTGCTGTAACTTAATTAATTCAGCTATTCTCAGTTTTCACTCTTTTCTTCCTTTTATCATAAGGATTTCTACACATTCTGAAACTGTGACACAGCTTTCCATTCTCCTGTGGAGAATACTGAACAGTCACTCTGTATCCTTCTGAGGTAGAAGCCTCGGTCACCTCTTACAAAGCAGGTCATGCAGACTTGACAAAACTTTTCCAAGAAAATACTCATAATAATTCTTTTATACATAGATTAATATTGGTTCACACTCTGACAGAACTGGGGAAATGGCACCGTGGGTGATCGCTTGTCAGCAAACATAAAGACATGACATGCAGTCCCCGGCATCTGCTCTAATCTGGGCGTGTCACATACATCTGCAGTCCCTGCCTCTCCAGGTGATACAGCAGGGTGAGAGAGGAGAATTCTAGGAAGCCTGCTGTACACACAAGCAAAGGAACAAGGAGACTCTGTCTCAAGATGTCAAGATGGGAAGCAAAGACGCAGACATAACTTTGTCCTCTGACCGCCACACAAACACCTGCACTCAAATACTCAAACACACAGACATAGGAATACATGAACTTTATACACATACAGGAAAAATCAAATAAACACAACCCAAGTTTAAAAACAAACAAAAAACAAACACCAGGAACCACATGCAAATTTTATTTTTGTGTGCTCTCTGGTTTCCTCAGTGTCCATTGTTATGTCCCCCTTTTCATTTCTGACTTTGTTAATTTGGATATACTCTCTGCCTTTTGGTTAGTTTGTATAAAGGTTTGTTGATTTTTCTCAAAGAATCAACTCTTTGTTTCATTAAGTCTTTGTATTGTTTTCTTTGTTTTTACTTTATTGATTTCAGGCCTCGATTTGATTATTTGCTGGCGTCTACTCCTGGGTGAGTTTGCTTCTTTTTGTTCTAGAGCTTTCAGGTGTGTTGTTAAGTCACTAATGTGACTATTCTCCAGTTTCTTTATGTGGGCGCACGGTGCTATGAGCTGTCCTCTTAGCACTGCTTTCAAAATGTCCCGTAAGTTTGGATATGTTGTGCAGTCATTTTCATTGAATTCTAGGAAGTCTTTAATTTCTTTCTTATTTCTTCCTTGACCCAGGGGTGATGCAATTGAGCATTGTTCAATTTCCATGCGTTTGTAGATTTTCTGCAATTTGTGTTGTTGTTGATTTCTGTTACAATATTCCAAATGGAACTTAATACACAATTATCAAGGGACCAAAAATATCAGCTTCAGTTCCTGAGGAACTGCATGACTAAAATAATTAAGGAAAATAATAGCCCCCACTACACTGAAAGACATACATTATGGTTGCAGCTGATCAAACCATCTCAAGGCTAAACATCGGAGTTTCAATCACTTGTCATAATCGTTTTTAAGCACTTATAAAATCTAGAACTGCACTGAATAAACAAGAATGTGTTTTTCTGAAGACAGATGTTGGTGACAACATGCTCTCCAGTTTGGTCACAGATTCCATTGGCTCTATATTTATCCCGAAGAGAGTGAGTGCTGTAAGTGCAATCAAAGATAAATGCACCAAGTCAGAGTGGCAGATAAGGCCTTTAGAATGGCCTACGTATTTCATGCTGCAGTTACATATTCATCACATGTGGCCTTTTCTGCAGCACAACTGGAAAATACAGACGCAGCAGGTGCATAAGCAGAAACACCATGCCCCACAAAAGGGTCGTGTTGGCAGTTACTTCAAAATGCCCTCTTAGTAATGGTTCTGAGAGATAACACATGCAGGTGACATTTGGACTAGTAGAGTTCCTTCAGAGACTACGAAGACATAATGCAACTTCCATTAGATGGTGCAGATATTCTGCAATGAGGAACAAGCCACTGTATTTTTGTTTATGAAGTTGAAAACTAAGAGGTAAAGCAAGATAAGTGTGTATGTTTGCCTTATCCTATACTTCTTTGGATTGTTTATTTTGTATGGACCCTCTCTTCCACAACACAAGTCTTGCTTTTCAGAATCTATCAAATGAATCATTAAAAAACAGAGATGAAATTATTATTGTGCTGATGGATCAAGATTGTTTGCTACAGTTTAGTCATGAGAAGACTCACAGCATCTTTCTGGAAGTCTCACTAGTAGAGTGGGAACAGCTGCAGGGACTATCAGTACTTGGCAGTGTTTTTAGGCCGGACATAAAGAGCCAGGCATTGGCATACAATCTCCGTAGAGTCTAAATTATCTTCCTGGTGGTAACAGCCATCTACCAAGAATTATTTCATGCAACAGAAATGAAATCAATACCACACTACAAAAAATGGATTTTTATTTTGCATTTTTCCAGAAAAGAAGCCACTGTAAATTCTGCTCAACTTTGCTGTCACAAATGGTTTTCTAGAGATCGAGGCAAATACTCATCCTACACCTTGTCTATGAAGTTATTTTTGATCCATTACTTTGTTATCGGGTATTTTAATGGCAATGTTATTTTCCAGAATACCCCTTTAACAGATCTGTTGTTGATGTTGCAGAACTGGCCTAGCGTTACAATCAATTTCAGCTCTTGCAGAGGACCCAACGTGAGTTCAGTTCCAACACTCGCCTCATGGAGCTCACAGCTGTCTATGACTCTGGGTCCATGAAATGACCACTCTTTGACCTCCATGATCATCTACTTTCCTATGCATATGCCTATACACAGAAACATGTATGATGAAACATGAAATTAATCTTTTAAAATATCTATAATATACAATATATTGGGAGAAGAGAGCTCAATGGGGAAGACACACATCCATATAAAATTATTTAACAAAGAAAACATTTGATTTTTCAGTGTTTGAAATTTTAACATCTGCTGCATAAAATCAAAGAATATCCCAAGTTCTCTTTATTGTTAATAAATTCCTTCTGACTATGTAGTTAGTCTCCTGGGAGAACTGCATTTCTGCCTCAAAGGAATACTTTGTTAAATCTTTCTATTATTAAAATAATTGAGAGCATAAAATTTGTTTTTTAATTATTAAATTATATTAAGTAAATATCATTTTCTTTTTATGAATAAAGATGAGACCAATAATTTCATCTTTAAAAAATAAAGGTTGAATTTTTGGTGCTTTTTTTTCATCCTAATAAGCACAATTGCAGCATTAACTGTTGGGATTTTTGATGCCCAGTGTTTCCTCTAATATCTATAAGTAACTTTGAATTAGGCAATATTTAGCTTATAAATAATAATTTTGTAATTCATGCTTGGAAGGAACATTATGTTTGTGTTCTAAGTGTCTCAAGTATTATGAAACTTTTAATTTTTAAGTTTGAATGTCTGTGTACAGTCTGTGTGTGTGTGTGTGTGTGTGTGTGTGCATGTGTGTGTGTGATTGTGATCCACACATTTACACCTAGGGGTAAAATAACAGTGTCCCTCTTCTTTTCCTTCCACCATGCTTGAAAGATGGTCACCCTCAAGACCGCTACAGTTTTGAGATTCTTTCTTAGTCAAGACCATAACAAAGGAAATAGTATTAAATTTTCATTTGTGTTTACCTCAGCTTAGATTTTAATATGCCTCCCTTTATCTTGGAATTAAAGTTAATGATTTCTCATAATCTAGGTAAATATTTACACATTCATTACAAAAGAGAGCATATCAATTACACTGTGGCAGGTCTTCCTTAGTTTCTCTATCTGAGATGACAGGAACAATGTGTGTGTATGCATGAACTCTAAGTTCACCTTTTGCATTAAAAGTGAAGCATATATCTTAACAACGGCATTTGCAATTTGAAAGAACCCCAAAGACTTTCCCATTAGCTTGTTTTATACACTGACCTCAAGCGGTGTGCTATGAAATCAGATTCTCTTACTGAACTTAAGGTACTTTATGAAAAAAAGGACAAAGGGCAGGTTAGAAGGTGCCTACTTAACCCACCACAGTCTTCGCCTAAATGCTTCTCTCCAGTTTGGTCCATGAAGGCCTTTTAAGTGATTTTAATTAATAGTAAGCAATCCAGAACTTATGTTTGTATTGTAGCACTTTGTGATTTTTCAGGAAACTCACCTTAGTGTATATGCTCATCAGGCATGTCAACTACCTCATAATAAACAGTTTATTTTCTTTAAAATAAAACTCTCAGTGCTGATAAATAGTAGTAAGCCCCGAGCAGCTGCACAAGGGTATGAATATGCACAATGAACTTAAAGATAATTCACCAGCAAATTTATTTTGCTTTCAGATGTTTCAAAATATCAAATAAGGTAAATAATGTAATTACCTCTTATTCATTCAATACAGTAGTAACTGTATTTTTGCCAAAGTATGTGTAGTAATTTTAAGGATTGTGATCAAAGATGTAATTGATAGTAGATTTATTAATATTAAATAATATTGATAGTATTTATTTTTATATTTATTTTCCATGTCTAAATATTAGCCACTGAGGTTTAGATAATGCAATTGATAAACTTTGCTGCATGTTTTAACTTTAGATGTTTTGAAACAGAATTTTTTTTCAACACTGTCATGAAGTTTCATGATAGACATATAAGTTAGAATATTGGAATATATTTCCCATAAACACAACAGGAAATTATATCAAAGTCATCCCTGAACAACTTGAAATCTAAAACCTCCTTTATTTTTACCTTTAACCTTGAATGTGAAAAGAAAATAGAATTTGAGAGATGACCTTGAAGCTGTTTGAGTGTTGAGGTTGGTTAGGCAGGGTCCCCACAGTGAGAGCTTTTCCACATCTGCAGATGGGGACATCACTCACACTTCATCAGTGTCTGGATCTACTGAACACATGCTCTCTCAAAAAACATCCACACAGGCCTTCTGAGGAAAAAAGAGAACCCACATATTGTTATAGCCAAGATATTGTTTTTTAAATACATATATTGTCTGTCACTTCAATAGATGGTACTTAAATTGTTTTTGTATAGGTTATAAATAACTTATAACATCCTGAAATGGGGAGCTAAGCTATAGCATAATCTATAAATTAATTTACCCTATATGTTATAAATAATTTATAACATCATGAAATTGGTAGCTAACCTATAGAATAATCTATAAATTAATTTGCCCTCTATGAATAACTCACGTTATTGTAGATTTATTCTTCATGTCTACCTACTGTTTTGAAAAATAATTTGCAAAATGATTAGACACTCTTACTCCGTTCATTTGCATGGTGCTTAAAATTTTCATTTTAATTCATGCTTCATAAAATTCATCTTTATTTATTTTATAAATATAACCTATTATTTCTAGACTGCAAATGATAGAAAGGTGAAGTTAATATATGAAGTAGTTTTGGTAATCCTATGCTGTTGTGAAAAACTCAAAATACTTCCTTTATAGCTCATGCTTATAGGAAAACAAAATGACTGTTTCTCACCAGCACATGGCTTTTCTATGTAGAGACCAGGAACCTTGGTTATTTCTTTATTGTTGCTCTATTGTTCTGAAAGTAGATGCAAGTAGAAGGAATGTCTTGCTGAAGAGAATTATACTTTGAAGAGAAAGACATTTTCACTCAGATCCCACTGGCAAAGAACTAACCATGCTGCCAAAAGGAGGAAGAATGCCACCAGCAATGACCATCAAAGTTGATGCAAAGGTTGGGGAATCTTGTGTTTCCGAAATGATCGAAATGCTGCACTCTCGAAGGTTACCTGAGTCAATCATTATATACAGCTGCAATTAAATTTAAATTAAATAAAAGCCAAGGTAATACATAATGAATATCAATAAATTTATCTATGTATTTAATAAATGTGCATTTATTGTTTATTAGTGTATGGATCTACTGAGCGCATGCTGTCTCCTTTCCCAATGTAAATCCAGGTCCCCAGACTGGGTGGAAAGTGCCCTTACCCAGTGACTGTCTCAATGACCCCATTTTCTAATTCATCTACCACATTTTCATAGAATGTGTCCTCTCAATGTTATATATAACATTCTTTATATAAAGCAAGTGACATTTTGTTGGTGGCCTTCAGAACACTGGCTATGCTAGATATATTTGTAGCATGGAAACTGGAAATTAACACTGCGATCAGATTATTTTATTTTTGAAGATCCACTTATTAATGAAAATCCAGAACACCAGCTATAATAATAATAACAGTAATAACAAAAACAATAGTAAATCATCTCTGTCAGTGTTCATACTGCCTATTTGCACATCAGAATTTACCTATTTAAACTCTCCATATATAAGTAGGGTCCCAAAAGCCAGTAAAAAAAAAAAAAATTGGAGACAGCCACTGCTCACATGGTTAGGATTCCGATAAGAGGACAGTGTTAAAACTGTAACATATACACAGAGTTTCTAGGTGAGTCCCATGCAGGCTCCCTGGTTGTCAGTTCAGTCTCTGTGAGGCCCTATGAGCCCAGGTCAGTTGATTGTGTGAGCCTTCCTGTGGTGTCCTTGAACCTTCTGGCTCCTATAATCCTTTATTCTCCTCATCCTCCTCTTCCTGCTCCTCCTCATCCTCTGTCTAATGTTTGGCTGTGGGTATCTGCATCTGCCTCCATCAGTTACCAATATGGTCACAGGAGATAACCGGTTCAGGTTAAATATCCACTATGGATTATATATCATATATAATTATATGATATAACATTTATCATGAAATTATGTAATGAATTTTTTCTAATATGCATTTATACAATTAAATTTTATAAAATTATAAAAACTTTGTATTAAATGACACAAATATATATTTTGACTAGTAGATATGTATGATTTATTTCTAAGCATACATTACTAAATCTATATTTTATAGGCTATATCTGAAAGTACATGTGTATATTTTAATACAACGCATTATTTTAAGTGCTTTCCTATTTGGTCACATAATGGCTCCTTTAATTCTATTGGGAATAATGAGAAATTGGAGTAAAGGTAGAGTATGAATTTAGAAAATTGTCCCAGTACCTCAAAATGGAGAAAATGACTTAAGCAATTGAAAGACAAGTGTGTCCGTTACTTTTTTATATTTTCTTTTTTTTTAAATATTTTTATTTTAATGTTAAATAGCTTGTTTTACATGTCAATCTCAGTTCCCTCTCCCTCCCCTCCTCCCACACCCCCCCCAGTCTCTCACCCTATTGCCAATTCCTTCCACATAGGGGATATCTAGAGTCTGTCATTTCACTCAGGGTAGGGTCCAGGCACTCCCCTAAGAGTCCAGGCTGAGAGAGCATCCCTCTTTGTGCTATGGGCACACGATGACTGTTTGTATTCCAGGGATAGACACTGATCCACTGCTCAGGATCCCATAGGTTGCCCAGGCCTCCTCACTGACACTCACATTCGGGGGTCCGGATCAGTCCCATGCTGGCCTCCCCGCTGTCACTCTGGGGTCCAAGAGCTCTCCCCTGTTCAGATCAGCTGTCTCTGCTGGTTTTGCCAGCCCATTCTTTGCCAATTTGCTCATCGCTCCTCTTTCTCTCTGTCACTGGGTTCCTTGGGTTCAGTTCAGTGTTTTACTGTGGGTGTTTGCCTCTGCTTCCATCAGTCACTGGATGAAGACTCCAGGATGGTTATAGACATCAAGTTCATTATCAAGAATGGGCATTTGAGGTGGTCTCTCCACTATTGCTTAGCTTGTCAATTGGTGTCATCCCTTTAGATCACTAGAGGTCACACTGGTGCCTGATCTGTCTTATAACCTATGATTCCCTCTTCCCCCTATTCTACCCCCCCCACTCAACTTCCTGTTCCCCCATGACAAACAATTCCCTCACAGGCTGGAAATCACAAATATTTTACAGGAGGAACAGAAGCTACTAGGGAATCAAAATAACCCACATCTACATACCCAGGTTTGAGAGTGGAGTTTCTTTGATAAGAGAATCTTTGATAATTTCTTGATGTAAACTGTGAATCTGGTAGTAGTAGAGTCAGATAAGGTCATCAACTAAATGGAAACGCTAGTGAGGAAATAACTCATCTAGCAATTGTTTGGAATGGTGTTTTTGTTTTAATTTAACACTCAGTAAAAATGAAAATGTGCAATTATGGGATTAATATTTTATGAAGACGTGAGCCAAGAGTATGTGACATAGTCACAGGGAGCTTGCAGTCACGCTGTCTTGATAGATAAAGCACTGGCGTCTTGACTGATATTGTCAGTGTCAACTGTAAAGCTTACAAACAAAGGTTCTCTTCCCACAGATTTGGAGGCTGGTAAATGTAATTTCGAGTTGCTGATGTATGTAGTATACTGTGAGAGACACTTGCTCACTCACAGGTGGGTGTGTCTTGTTATGGTCTCATGTCATAGGGGCAGCATGGGGATGAGGAAGTCACTCAACTCCCTAAACCCAAAAAAACCTAATAACTCAGACATTTGTAGATTTTGACCTAGTCATCTTCCAAAGGTGTCTTGTGGCTGCTTTGATCATAAGGTTTAGAACTTTAACATAGGACCTTTTGGGGAGACAGCAACCCAGACTACAGCCACACAAGTCATAGCCTCTAGAAGCTGTATCTATGACACACTGTATGGAAAATTAAACCTTAAAGATATAGTGATTTGAAAAAGATAAAATGGGGTTATTGTCTTGAGTTATGGTCACAGTGTCCTAAAAGACAGGATAGAAGGAGAAGAGTTTTAGTGAGCTCATTTGAGCATGGGTAACGACATTTCAGAGGTCAGAGTCTATGCTTCTGGCCTTAAATGTAGGAAAGGGTCAAGTATCAGTGTGACAGGGATTTAGGTATGGAAGTGTCTGTGAGTGATATTTCATCCTAGAACCTCCTCAAAGAATGCAGCTAATTCAATTCACTCTAGGTGTGTCATTCAGATCTCTAAAAGAACATATTTGTGTTATTTTAGTACATCAAGCTCTGTATGTTTCATCAGCAAAGGAAGAAAATACAATTATAAATCAAATGATGAGTAGTAAAATGGGGTCAATGTTTTGGCTGATCATTAGGAAAATATTTATTGACCATGTTATCCTAATTATTGGCCATCAGTGAAACAGATAATGAACACCTGGGTATAAGGGTCTGACAACAAACAAAACATCACCATGTACTGTGAGATGTATGACAGATCCAGAGGGTCAGGAAAAGGTCAGGATTCTGAAGATAGGTAATTTTCTGGAGAAGTGTACAAGAACCGTGTAAAGCAGTGGTTCTGAACCTTCCTAATGCTGAGACCCTTTAATACAGTTCCTTGTGTTGTTGTGACTCCCAGCCACAAAATTATTTTCATTGCTACTTCATGACAATTCATTGCTGCTGCTATGAATTGTAATGTAAACATCTGTGTTTCCTAATGGTCTTAGTGACCCGTGTAAAAGGGTCATATGTCCCCTTAAATGGATGAGATACACAGGTTGATAATTGCTGATGTAAGGAGAGAGTATTACAGGGTAAGGGAAGAGTGTGAAGAGCCCAAGAATAAATACAGCGTCATAATGCACACCAAATAAGCAAAATTGCAACTTCTTGAGTGTAAATTGCCTTATGGGTGGGTAACCTAAGGTAAGACTAAAGAGCATGATGTCAGAGTGTGCATTTCTGTCTATGTTTTGTGTTAGAGAAGATGGAATTTTAGTCAAGTATTTGCAAGGCTACAGTAGTTGGGCTACTCAGGCATGATAATGGCATGCACTAAAGCAGTGATAATAAAGACTGTGAAAAGGGACAGCTGTGGGAATGAACAGGAGAGACTGTAAGGCAGTGATGAATTGGAAGCAATGAATGGTAGAACATAATGCTGAGTGCAGGGTGGGGAAATAATTTCAAATTTGTTTCAAATGATTTTTCCTGCATTTTAGAAGTCACCTCAAAATGCAATGAATCCCATCTTGGCTTTGTTTAGTTACATTGAGGTATAATTGTTATGCAATAAAGTATGCAAATGTATTCTATGCCATTTGATTGGCTTGATTAAGGCATACACTTGAATAAGACCATCACCACAATCAAGGTAGTAGGATACCTCCAATATTTCCAACAGTTCTGTCTTGTCTTGTTTTTTGTTTTTTTTTCCTTGCTTGTTCATTTCTGTGATAAGAACATTCAATATGAAATCCTCCTTAATAAAACTTTAAATTCATAATATGGTAGTACATACTGGAAACATTGACTTTAATAAGTACTGTGGCATAGAATGGACCTTTATAATTAAGGAATTTATTGTGTTGTTATATGTTTGAACCATTCATTTCATTTAAATGTTAATTCTTGATGAGCAGTTATGTGTGTGAGTCCAAACATTTATGAATATATCATGAAATTTATGGATGGAAACTTGTTGTGAAAGTAGATTTTGGTACCATTTTTAAAATGGAATACTGTGAAGAGATTCAGAAAAAAAACCAAAGTACAGACATATCTCTACTGCCATCACATGAAGAAGCATTAGAATACACTAGGAAAGAAATTTTTCAGAAAGAAGATTGCATTGAAATATAAAAGATATGAAGAATTGCACCATGTAAAGAATAATGAAAGGTGTGAAGTTTTATCAGTAGCAAAAGAATACATAAGTTCTGAGACCATGGATGGTTTCTATTGCTGTGAAGAGACACCATGATCATGGCAACTCTTATAAAGGAAAGCATTAAATTATGGGTGACTTTCAGTTTCATATGTTTAGTCCATTATCATCAGGGAGGGAAGCATGGAATCATGTAGGTAGATATAGTACTGGAGAAGGTGCTAAGAGTTGTACATCTTGATCCACAGGCAACAGGAAGTGAACTTTGACACTGGGCATAGCTTGCGCATATGAGCCCTCATTGTCCCACAGAGACACATTTCCTCCAATCAGGTTATACCTTCTCCAATGAAGCCATAGTGTCACTCCCTATGATTTTATGGGGGAAAATTACATTCAAAATACCACACAGGGTTTCTTTATGCTTGTTTTGATGTTTTGATAAAGACATGATTCATAAGACCAATGGTTCAAGGTTCTGTAAACTGCCAGTATCCGGATGAAATTCCACTATATGGCACGTGTACCTAGAACTACAGTGACAAAACTACTCAGATCAAGCATACAAGGTATTCACAAGCTTATGGATAGAGTTTAAATGCCCAGACAACTACAAAAGTCTAAATTTTGTGGCCCTTGTAGTAACTGCTTTTCCATGAGCATGGTCTGCATAGTCTACATCTTTGCTTTGACAAAAAGTTCAAACATAGAAACTGGTTACTGAATGCATGAAAGTCATCTTCACATGCTTTTTTCTAGACATAAGAGATCCAAATGTCTTTTGGATAATGGACATGGCTAAATAAATATGGTCTTAATGATGAAAACTTCTAGAAGAAAATGATTGGGATTTTTAGTAGAAATTAAAGAGGATAGAAGTGGAAAGAATGCCTATGTATTCTTAGATATTGAACTGGAAAAATTAGATGTATTTCCCTTAGCTCAGAAGGAAAGACTCAGCACCAAGGGATGAGAATTACACTGGTCTATGTTTAAGCATGATCATAAAAACTATACTTTCAATTGTGGCTTCCATATGGATGAGTTCATTGACGAGGTCTTGAACTTAAATATTTCAAGCAATATGACGAATATTGGTGAGCACTATATTACTCATTCTCTTCAGAACTGTGTTCTGAAAAGAATAAGAAGTGACTGATTAGGAAATTCTTTTAAAGTGTGTGTTTGTGTGTGTGTTTCTACAGTGCCTGCATACATGTACATATGTGTGTATGGGTGCATACACTTATGATTGTTCATATATGTGGAGGCCTTCACTTTTGATGTTTTCCTCTATTGTTCACCATTGTATTTTTCAGAACTTTTTCTTTCTTGTAATATTCTTTTGGGCTCCCATTTAACCACAGGGACAGCCGACAGACAGACAAAAAAATCACAGGTTCTGAAAATGAGAGAAAATGTGATGTTTATCTTTCTGAGTCTGTCTTATTTTATTTACTAAGAAGGTCCCCAAGAATCTCTCCAATTTCACCCATTTTTCTGAAAATGATATAATATCCTTCTTTGGGGCTGACTAAATTTCCTTTGTGTGCATTATCACATTTTTCACTTATTCTTATGTTGGCTGGCACTTTCATTGGGTCTATATCTTCACTGTTGTGAAGAGTTGGACAAGAAAAACAAATGTGAAAGTTTCTGTGGGCATGCTGACTTAGTCTCCCTTGCAGAATATGAACAGCCTGAGTTCTAGTGCTGATTTTAATTTAACAAACATTGAATGGATTATTAAAATGTTGATACCTCTTGATCTTCAATTGTCTTATTGCTCTAGTTAAACCTTCAAGTACTAGATTGAATAGATATGGAGTACACAACCTTGACTTGTTCCTGATTTTAGTGGAATTGCCATGAGTTTCTCTCCAGTTAATTTGGTGTTGACTAAGTCTTGCTGTAAATTGCCTTTGGGAGCAGATACAGAGACCCACAACGAGACATTAAGCAGAGATAGATAGATAGATAGAGAGAGAGAGAGAGAGAGACAGAGACAGAGACAGAGACAAAGAGAGAGGGGCATGAGGGAGGGAGGGAAGGAGGGAGGGAGAGAGTATAAATTGAAGGTCTCTACTGGGTCCCTCTCCTTGGAGATTGGGAAACCCATCAGAATGGGGACAGGGAGACAGTGGGAATTAGATGGGATGGAGGACACCAGAAGAACATGGCCTGTTGTAGGTGACCCTGCTCGGACACCCCTTGATGGAGGGGGTAAGAAGACACAACACTAATGACTCAGGTACTGGGAGTCTGTGAGTAGCAGAACATTCTGCAGACTCATTTATTAAGGAAGTTAGGCCTGCCTTTATACCCCTTCCCAAGGTCCCATTGGCTCAGGCGGTTGGCTCTGCTGTGTTGTCCTTTCCTCATTGGTGTCTCTGGGTCAGGTGTCTCTTTGTAAGCAGACTCTGGGCATAGAGGCAGGCTTGGCTCAGGGAGGAAGTGACTGCCTCTTATTTTCATGCAGGCTGGCCTGGGCACCTGTGACTTGGGTAGGCTGCCTGAAATTTCTACAATGACCCACTCACTGAATCAACTTTACAGAGCTCACATGGGCTCTAAGAGACTGAAACAGCGAGCATGAGTCTGCACCAGGTCCCATACTTGCATGCTACGGCAGTTAGCTTGGTGTTTTGTGAGACTCCTAACTGTGGGAATGAATCTCTGACTCTTTTGACTGCTCTTGATACTGTTTTATTCCCATTAAGTTGCCTTGTCCATCCTTGTTATGAGGGGGTTTTCCTTGTCTTACTTTATCTTGTTTTTTCCTGTTTTTCAGTTGTCTCTTAGAGGCCTACTCTTTTCTGAAGAGGCATTTGAAAAATGAATCTGGGGAGAGGTGAGTTGGCAGAAAGTTAGTAGGCATGGAGGAAGGGGAAATTGTAAAATTGTGGTTGGGACATATTTTATGAGAGAATCTATTATATATATATATATATATATATATAATGTCTACAACTCATTTCTGGAGACATGAAGTTGTTGGAGACAAACATTAACATATAGGAAGATCTGTTCAATTCCAGGGAGTCCATGCTAGTCAAATTTCTAGAAGCAATCATTTAAATATGATCATGTATGGATCAGGCACATTTGATTATAATGTATTCACATGTTATTTTCACCATTGAACCTCTTAAGTTCTTTAGGCAAAGTTAGTGATCTGTGCATGTTTTGTTGACAATATTACTTAACAGAATACCATACAGATAGTGGAGGCTTGGTCACTATTTCCTATTCCGATTCTTTGTTTTATATAATAGTGTTTGGATGGAGAACATAGTAAAATCAATTCAGCTAAAGAACACTCCATATTTCATAGGTTGAGGAATAAGGGCAAATAAACCCACTGGCACTCAAATATATATGAGAAAAAAGCATTTTGTATAAAAGTATCTTTGGTGAACTGTACAGCCACGTGACTTCAGCCTATCTGTGATGGACACATTTGTTTACTATTCCTTGGCTAACTAGTGCCCGTTATTCAAAATGCAGCATTCCATCTGTTCCAAAAGCCTGGACCCCAGAGAACAGCTTGAAATGTAAGTGCACTTTAGAATAAAAACAGTATTTTAAAAAATATGATTTCTTTCATCTCTTCCCATAATGCATACAAATGTTTCTTCAGTTTTATTGAAGAAACTACTCTGACTTTTCGCAATATAGACTGTTTTTCCTTAAGGCCACTGACTGAAAGAAATGTTATGAATATTTTATAGCTTTTCTTTGTAGTGCATTAATGCAATGCTTTTTCCATCAATTGAGTTGTATTAATATACTTTTACAATTATTTAAATATTTTCTTATACAATTTTCTTTCAAATTCACTTACCCTTGACACCAGTTTGCTTTATGAGTTCTGTTTTGCAGTCATTTTCATGATCCTTGTCTAAAAGTCTTTGAGAAATTTCAAAAGATTAAGTTTGTCTTTATTTATGAAAATTTTATACACTAATACAATGAAATATGATCATATCTACTCACCATTCTTACCTTTCAAACCCTCCCCTCTCCTTCCTAACAAGTCCCCATCCAAAAATTCATGTCTTCGCTTTTTGGCAACACTCTAAGTATAGTTAGTTATGCCTACTTGTGTTCTAGTGTAGGAGCTATCTGCTGCAGTGTGGGGAAAAGCTTCTTGAAGCATAAAAAAAGGGTCTTTGGGGGTAGAGACGTGTTAGCAAGCAGGTAAAGTAGACTATAGGTGAAATAAAAAAATAGTTAAATGCAAATTGGTGACAGAAAGGCATAAGCAGGGGTGTGCATGGGGGTGTAAGGGAATCTAGAGGGAAAGGGGAGGACCGTCCCACTGAAACAGGTATGAAAATCAGTACTGAAGCCTATTGTCTTACTACCCAATTTTGCAAAGGAGGATGGAAGGATGGCAGAAGACATTGAAAGTGAAGTGATTAAAGGACTAAGATTGTATTAGGCAGAGGAATGGTGGGGGAAAGTAGGTATGGGATGTGTTTGGAAATATCTTGAGAGTCTCATTTTCCCTTTATAGGGTAAAGTCAAGGAATGTATAGCTTGTATCTGTTTTAGCAAAAGTGATATTGTCATTACTCTGAGAAAATATTCCCATACATATTCTAAAACTAAGTATTTTGAATACTTGTTTGTTCTTGGACAGATGTGTTTCTGTCGAATGCTTGTATGCACTGGATTAATTTGTAACAGGTAAGATGAATTTCCTTAATTAAACAATTGATCAGGACTTTCAAGGCCTGAGGAGAACCATTTTTTTTCTCATAACTCACCTGTGGTTACCAAGCACTAAGTACACTGATTGTGTACTGAGGCACAGCTTCTCATGGCTATGTTTTTGAAAAAGCATCTGCCATTTACATCACACCATGCTTCTGAAGCAGCTCACTTTCAAAAGGTCAGTACATTGGCTTCTGATGAGATTTCACACAAATGTAAGAATCACACTGTACAATAAGCCAGAATGTTAGGATATGTAATTTTTAAATACATATTTTTATTGAATAGATACTTAATGAGTACTACTCTCTAGAATAAATACTTTTCCTGTGTGGCTATATAAAACGGTGAAGGGAAGGACAATTTGAATATGAATACTTTCTCTATTTTCTTGGTAATTGATAATCAATGCCCTCAAAATCTATCTTTTGTGTTTTCCAGATACCATGCACTAATCTTTTCAAATTGTCCTTTTCCTGTCTACTGAGAGTAGTGGAGTATCTGTCTGATTGTATTTAATTAATTTAAAACTCTTTGTTCATTCTCTACATAATTATTTCCATCAACATTTCTTAATTTATATTCAGAAGATGAGAGAGGAATATAATTTTCATATGCTTGATTTCCTGCATTTGATTTAGAAGGAAACAATGAAATTTATTCTTCACTGATTTTTTTCAAATGTGCTTTTCCAGCTGTGGTTATTTCAGAAGATGACTATGTTTCTAAGGGAATAACAGGACATTTATTCTGTATTTCACTGACCCAAAGGATTTATCTCTTGATAACTCAATAGTTATGTAAAAGTAAAAGATACTCTCATATATCACTGAATTGGTTTGGATAAGTGAATAAAAAATTGCATGTAGAACTCTTTTATATTTAGAAATGGAATATTGAGCATCTATGTTTATGTTAACATTTTATATATCATTTTTATGAATTAAGAAAATGACTTTCAATTAATTAACCTGGGGAAATTGTAGCCTGGGCTAGAAAAGTCCACTAAATATAAGTAACTAATACCTTACATAAAACATGGTTATTCACTAGATATTCTGAGTAGCAGCCCAGTGCTATCCAGGTCCTAACATCTAGACACTGTTGAAACATAAATCTAATTAATCTTGATCAATGAAAACCAGCAGTCAGTTCTTGGGGTAAAAACCTAGAAGATCAGAGATCCTGGAGCAGCTTCCTACCTGTATCCTTCCTCCTTCCAAAAGAGGCTTGAGATCCTTTTCTACTCCACCTTACCTCTTCCTCTCTCTGCCCCCTGAGGGCTGGGATGAAAGGCTTGAACCACCACCACCTGGCTTCTGTGGTTACCTCGTGGCTACCTCCATCCTCTGATCTCCAGGCAAGCTTTATTTGTCAGAACACACCAAAAAAATCACACAATACCCTGTTGATATTCCACCTACATGGTTAAAAGCACTCCATAAATGAGGTCTGCAAACGGGGGCTAACCCATTTTATGAAGATTACTCCAATGCAACCAGAGAATTCCTGCAAAAACTGAACTGGGTGACCAAAGTTAGTAAAATGTGAGATAACTGAAGCAATAAGTTGGCCATGAATGCAAATGAGAATCCTGGACTGAGAAGTATGAATGGCTGGACCTTCAGAAGAATAAATCAATCACAAAAACTCTTGAGAAATTATTAGATGGCAAATTAAAATGTATTTGTCTCTAGATAGATGACTAATTTCATTTTAACTTATAAAAATTATATAGGAATACAACAAATTTACTTACAAGAATACATTAATAGTCATTTGTTAAAACTGAAATTTTGAAACCTATATTTTTTATAGCCAGCTATATTTAAAATTTAAAATATGATTTCCAACATGGGCTTGAAAAAATAAGCAACAACCAAAGCAAACCAACTTTTATTAATTAATGCAGACCATATGTTATATATTTCTTGTACATTAAGTCATATTTAAAATGTATATGTCAGTGAGAAAGAGAGATGTGGAAGGGATTGTAGTGAGTGACCTCTATGAAATTAAAAGAGAGAGTGAGAGATAAAAGACTTTTACAATTTCTGTCTCCTGACTTGGGAAATTGAACAGTAGGAGGAGAGCCACTTTCCTTCAATGAGAGGAAATGTTAAATTAACGATTCCATTATCCTATGAGAGGACTGAAAATCTTCAAGCAATTATACCAATTTGACATTTACAGAATTCTTAATTGTTTTTTCACATATTAACTAAGCATTTGCCTAGTGTTGGAATGCAATTGGTCCAAATAAGCTCATAGGGAATGGCAGTATTAGGAATGGTGGCTTTGTTGGAGTAGGCATGGCCTTGTTAGAGGAAATGTGCCGATGTGGAGGTGGGCTTTGAGGTCTCATATATGCTCAAACCATGCCCATTGACTCAGACCACTTCCTGTTGCCTATAGGCCAAGATGTAGGAATCTCAGCTCCTTTTCCTGCATGTCTCACCATGACGATAATGAACTGGATTTTGAACTGTAATCCACCCAATTAAATGTTTACTTTATAATAGTTTGCTGGGTTTGTGGTGTCTCCTCACTGCAACTGAAATCATAACTAAGACACCTGGGTTAGTCAAACTCTGTCATAAAACATTTCAGCAAATTTAATGGAAAGTAGATCATAAAAATCTGTTCTCAAATCATAAATTAACTAAATTAGAGCTCAGCATCAAGGAAACTAAGCGAAATTTATAGCAATTTAGATTTCTAAGCAACACAGTATAAATTATCTTGGGTCAAAGCAAATCTCAGATAAAATTCAATAATACTTAAAATAAATGAAAAAACTGAATCAAAACATGTAGAAATATGCCGTATAGATGGGAAATTATAATTTCACCTGTTAGAAAGTGGGAAGTCACCAAAGCAATGACTGCAGAGTGAACCCTGTGAAAGTGTCAGAGAAGAATCAACTGTAGCCAAAGAAGACAGGAAAAGGAAAATAATATGACCAGGAACTAATGAAACTCTGCATCTGCTTCCATCTGCCACTGGATGGAGGTTCTATGATCACAATAGGGAAGTCACCAATGTGATTACGGCGGAAGGCTAGTTTAGGCATCGTCTCCACTATTGCTAGAGGCCTTAGCTGGGGGGATGGGGTCATCCTTGTGGTAGGAATTTTCCTAACATCAGGTTTCTTCCTAGCCCTGTAATGGCCCCCTCTATGGAGATATCTCTTTCCTTGCTCTCCCAATCATCCCTCCCCCAACTCTATCATCCTGTTTCCTCATGTTTTCATCTGTCACCCCTTCCCATTCACTGACCACCCCCTCCAGTTTACCCACAAGATCTGTAGTCTGGTCTGTTTGTAGGACCCCTGGCAGTTGAACCAGGATCTATCCCTAGTGCATGAGATGGATTTTTGAAACCTATTCCATATGGTGGGATGCCTTGTTCAGCCTTGATTGGTGGAGGTTAGCCCTGCTTGAACTGAATACTCCATCTAGGCTTTGTTGACTTTCCCTTTTTTGAAGAATGGGTGCAGGTACCTTGGGGGAGTTAGGGGAGAGGGGGAGGAGGGAAGAGAGGGGTAACTGTGTTTGGTATGTAAAATGAATACAAGCAAAGAAAAGAAACTCGAATGGAAGAGTATCAGTTAAATGTCAGAAACCCTAAAATCCAAAAAGCAAAAACAAAAACAAAAAAACTGGTTTCCTAAATTGAGCCATTCCTTGGGAGATATGGATTACAAAATTCATTCAGGAACATCAGGTGACCAGACTTGAAGCAGCATCTGTCACAAGTGCTTTTGTGTTTAAAACCCCTCCACAGTGCTGACTCCAGTCCCAAAAGATTTGAGAAGGGAATCCTGTCATCTATGAAAGGAAGGCATTTGAGCATTCAGTTCCATTCTGTGTGTGTGTGTGTGTGTGTGTGTGTGAGAGAGAGAGAGAGAGAGAGAGAGAGAGAGAGAGAGAGAGAGAGAGAGAGAGAGAGAGAGACTGAGAGACTGCAGGTATATATGGGAAAATCTATAAGTGGGAATGTGAGGGTGGCAAATGTGTTTGTGTGAGCATGCATGCTTGTATGCAAATGCTGATGAGGTCAAAGGACACACTTGGGTGTCATCTCTCAGGTATCATCCACTTTGATTCAGAAATTTGCCTATTATTGCCCTGTAGCTCACTGATGAGGCAAGATCTGCTGACTAGCAAATCTCAGTCTATGTTCCTGGCCCATCTACCTACACAATTCTGGAATTAAAAGCACGCAATGTCCTGCTTGGCTTTTGTATACGGGTTCTAAGGATTAAACTCTAGTCTTTGTGTTTGCAACTCAAAACTAGAGGAGCAGTCAATCTATTGTACAATTTTCTTCAGGAATCAGAAACAAGATGTTTTTCAGCTCAGTTTATATCAATGATTACTATTTTGCTGTTGTTGTTTTGTTTTTAAATCTGAACAATGGCATCGCAAATACAGAAAATCACACTCAACACTTTTGGATATATATCTAAAAAACATACCTAGAAGAACATTAACAAATAAAATTCAGCAATAAGCAAAAGGATAATTCATGATAAGCACAGGAAATCTTTCAACTTGTGAAAGTAAATCAATATAACTTATCAAGAAAAACCCATTCATGTCAATAGATTGTGCAAAATGTTTAGCACCATGTATCATTTTCTTCATGATTAAGAGAGAATATTACTTCAACAAACTAGGAGTATAAATTATTATTCTGAAAATATAACCTAAAACAAAGAAGCACTTAAGCCATTTAAAAATATAAATATACAATAATAAAATATATTAAAAGGTGGTGAGAACCAACCTTTACAAAACAACTAACCTAACTAACTAACCTTACTAACAAAATAACTAATTAACCTAACTAACCTAACTTTCTAACCTAACAATTAACAAACTAACTAATGTATTAACAACTAAGTAACCTAACTAATCAACTAACTAACATAACTAACTAACTAAAGGAATAAGTGTAGCTTTGCCATACAGAAGAAATTGAATTAATATAAATGTTGAAGGAAAGATAAAAATATAAAATCACTGTTATAACACTACAATAATAATCGCCACAGACAAGATTAATGGAAGGGCACTGGATCAGTGCACAGAATTTTTATAAAGCAGTGTATTTGTGTAGATTTACAGCAGTATGTGCTAAATATTTAGGAATTACTGAAGAAAAATTAGGACACATGTAAGGAATTTCAAGTTGACTCATCCCAAACAGGTGTTCAAGGTTAGTGGAATCTCTTAGCCCTGCTTGATATACGGTGGTTGACAGTAATGAGTACCTCTACTCCATTCATCAGATATATCAAAGAAGCCCACATAGAGAAACACTTGGTAAACTGGTCCAGGAAAGACAGGGATATCTTGAAGCATTTGCACAAATTGGGAGAGACTGAGGGGAAAAGGAGGAATTACATGACTTCTTAGATATCTTGCCATAGAAAACAACAAACAAACAAACAATGGGGAAAAATTAAACCTAGTATAAACCTGGAATAAAATTTGCAGTTTCTCATTATTTACATTGAGCACATCTTAGATTTCTAACTGTTTTATGACAATATAAAATAGTAACATATAGACAAGCCAGGTGGAAGACATTTGGGGATTTTATTTATATGTAACACTATGGTATTTTTAAATTGTTTCAAAACCAAAAGAAGACAATGATAATGAACAGAGCTGGGTTACTACTAAAGAACTGAATTGACTTCATTACATCTAAACAGGTGGCCCCTTTGAGGAAATACAATTACCTGGAAAGACCTGAGACTCAATAGGGTATTTATCTTAAAACCAAGTCCTTTAAAGCCATTTTTCTTTGTCTGTTTGGAGAAAAGAAAGATGAAAAGAACAATATGTCTCACAGCAACTTTTGGTTGCTTTGACCTGGGAGATTCAAGTTAAAGTTGGATTCACTCTGACACTCACTTAAAGGTTTACTGTCTGTGGTAGCTCAGTTATGATTTCACAAGCAGGGGAACATGGAGGCTAGGACACAGCAGACCAAACTGTTCATCTAGTGATAACCAGACAGAAGAGAAGGGCCGCCAGCACACAATAGACACTTCAAAGTCACATGCCCAGTGACCAGTCTTTCTGAAACAACACAGCTTGGGATCACACCTTCAACACAAGCCTCAAGGGTCTATTTTCTCAAGGGATTCAAAGAACCAGTGGTACTCACTTCACTGGGATGTAGAGGCAGGTGGATCGGAGTTATCTCTGTTACATGTAGTGCTTGAGAGCAGCCTGGGGATTCTTGAGATCTGGTAACTGTTGGAGTTGTGTATCTTTTAAAATAAGACAATTTCTGTATTGTTTACAAGGTTAAAAGAATAAATACTTATTACATAAGTAAAGTTTTAAATATAATGAATAATGTTATTTGAAATTTTTGCATAATGTAACATTACACAAAGCCTCCATGAGTTAAATCTTTCTGATTTAGACTTAGCAATCAAACAGAAAACTGTCTTAATTCTGTTGATACTCTCATTTCTTTACTTCCTTTATGTCAATTACATAGATATACCCATTAGTATAATATTTTGATGAACTCAGTGTTTACAACTTAACTGGAAACATCATAAAAAATCAAAGGTTTTATTTGTATTTTACTCTAGCTTTGTTTTTGTTCTTGTCTTTTTATTTTTCCCAATGGAAACCTAACAAAATCATTCATAGTATGCAATACTTTTAAGGAGTTAATTACATCACATAAGACAGTAGATTCTGCATCAAATAGTCATGTAGTCTCAATGCCCATGTCTACTGTTGACTCTGGTTTTCTAGTTGTTTTGTGTGTCTTAAAAAAATAAACTCTTCATTTTGTAGACCATAAAACTCTTTAATGGTGCTATTGTATAAACTAATTCCTTAAGAGGTATAGTTTATTGAAGGAATAGAAAATGCATCTCTGACTCCAAAACAATACAGAGAAACCCTGTCTCGTAAAACCAAAAAAAAATGTGTCTCTGTGTTTACATATACATTGATGTATATTCATTAAGCCTACTGAAATTAGTATATGTTTGGCTGGATAGACGATGGGACACTGGTTAAGAACACATAACTGCTCTTGGTGGGTAACTGAAGTTGACTACAATTAATTGCATCAGGTGGGTTCATGAACACCTGAGATTTTAGCTCAGGAAATCTGATGCAAGTGTCTAGAGTTAGAGAATACCTATACTCGTGTGTATATACCCACAAACCTGCGTGCACAAACACACACACACACACACACACAACTTAAAATTTAAACTTAAAAATTTGTTGTATGTATCTGTTTCCAATTTCTGCTTCATTTCTTTATTTGATTATAATCTTTTTTAATTTTTGCGTTTAATTTTCATTTTTGCCTGTTATTGTTGTTGATGGTATGATTTACCTCCAAAGCCCTTTGAAATGAGGAGGAGCATAAGGTAGTTAGAATTCATAGCAACTCATTATGACTAAGAATTAGAGGCAGTTGTTGAGTTTGAATACTTTAAAATAGAAATTAAGATTTCAGTTGCTGTAATAATAAGTTTTAGTCTTTTTACATTTTTGCCTTTATGGAGGGGGGCAGCCATCTAGACCCAAATAACTCATACAAGTAGGCTTATTCTTTTAATAAGTATATGACCTTAGCTTGGCTTGTTTCTAGACAACTTGTTTTTTTATCTTTAATTAACCGGTCTATCTTTTCCCTATGGACTTTTATTTATTTATTTTTTTGCTCCTGTATATCCTTCTTTCTTTTTTTTCTCCATGGATGAATGTGTGCCTGGGTAGCTGGCTCCTGATGCCCTCCTCTCCTTGTTCTCTCATTTCTGCCTCTCCTCTTACTCATTTTTTCTTCTTCTGTTTATGCTCTCTGCCTGCCAGCCCTGCCTATCATTGCTCATGCTTTGCTATTGACCATTAAGCTATTTATTAGGACCACTGGATATCCTAGACAGGCACAGTGACACAGCTTCACAGAGTCAAACAAAGGCAGCATAAACAAATGCACTAATATTTCCCAGCAAGTTGCATTAAAAATGTCTCATGTACAGTATATCTACAATGGCAGGAGGAGACATCTTGCTATTAAAGAATGATTAAAATATTTTGGCTGAAGAAAAAAAATGACTGCTAAAGAGTCATGTTAATGAACACATTAACCACCACCCCTTTGTATTGCTTTAACTGAGAAAGGCAATCTCAAGTTCAATCAAGAATAGAAAAGTGGCCTCCTTGTAAGATCAGCTTCTCCTGTTATATAAAGGTCAACTGTCTCTGCCCTTTTGAAAAGCACTTAAAGACCCTGGGAGGCCATCATGTCTCAAGGCTGGCCTTCCTGCTCTGCTTCTAAATAAATCATCTTATTAAGAAGCCAAGCAAGCAAGTAAGAAGTTTGATGTCAGTGATGGAAAGATGATTAGAACTCTCTCACAAAAGTGGTTGGGTCATTTCGAATGTGCTATGAGAAATACCCAGGGCTATGCTATCTATAATTTTTCAAACACCATATGATAAAAGTATCTTTTCTTTTTCTATTCTTTTTTTTTCTGTAACTGTGCAACAGACAAGGTTCCATCAGTTCCCACATGCTCAGGGTAGCAGAATTCATTTACAATTGCTTTAATGATTCACATAGATGATGGATTTCTGGTGAGATTACAGATGAAAAGGCAGAGTAGTTATATAAATCACATGCTCGTAAATTAAGTGGGATCAATCATAATTAGATAATAGTGTAGTTGCTCAACATCTTTGCTGTAAATAATTTTAGATTTTCACATGAAAATGTTAAAAGATAAAAATGTCCAGGTCTCTTATGACTCACGTTTCATTTTATATCCTAACAGTCATCAATACTGTAAAATCGTACCAAAGAGATTTCTTGACATGTATGTAACAGACTTGAATCTCCTACAAACCATGTAAAATTAAAAAAAAATCATCTTGTTATAGAAGTTGTGTCTAACGGGAAACATATATAAACAAGACTTAGTCAACACCTACACAGTTTTATCTTCTAAGCTCTGCTGCTGTGCTGATACTGGAGCGGAGGAGCGGGTGGCTACTGTGTCTGAAACAGTTATCATTTTCCACTATACACACTCAAGCAAGCACTGCAGAGGCTACCAGTTCTGGTCAGAAGGTCGCTGGATTTCCACAACAATTTAATGTCCTACTTTTAAACCGTTGTTGTCTCTGTGATTTTGTAAGATATCCCCTTTTCACTCAGGATTCCACAGAGACTGTAGGCCTCTTCACTGACTGTCAACTTCACATCACACTGTGGTAGCTTTTAGATACTATTAACCATGTCTAGATTTAAGTGGTTGACCTGCAGGTGAGAGACCTATTACTAATCCTAGAGCTCTTCAATCTCTTACTTATCATGTGTCATTGGACAGGTTTGATTCATGTGCATATCTCTAAGAACCATCGATAGAACTTCTGTGTGTGAATCAAGAGCAGCCTAGGCTTTATTGGAGGGGAACAACATAACAGAGAAGCTGGATTCATTTTAGGATTTTGAGACATGACATCTCATTGCTTATGAAGAGTGAGCTTGTATTATCAACTACCAGTTTGACCAGAGCACAAATCTTACACGAAGTCACACAATTGTAGATGTATAAAGGACACGATTTCACTTTTGTTTATACTCTTTATGGTGATGTGTGTGAGATGCCCTACTCTGAATTCTGTTTTCCATGAAAGTCTTTCTGTTTTTCAAATTTCCTTTTCTGAACATGAGTTTGCAAGACTGCTTATGCAAAATAAAACCTTGTTTATTAAAGACAAATAGTGAAGTGCATTGCATTAACTTTGCAGGCACCTCGACTATAGTGTCCTCTCCCTCCCTTCAGTCAACCTTCAGAAAAGATCAGGCCTCCCAGTGATATCAATAGAACACAGCATGAGAAGATTCAGTAAGACTAGGCATAAACCCTCATATCAAGGCTAGAAGAGACAACTCAGTAAGAGGAAAAGCATCCCACGAGCAGGCAAAAGAGTTAGAGACACCCCACACCCACGGTTAGGAGTCCAACAAAAAACGACAAGCCAAACAACCACAACATGTATGCAGTGGGCCTAGCACAGAACCATGCAAGCTCTGTGGTTGCTGCTTTAGTCTCTGTGAGCCCCTTCCCCCTGTGAGGCCTGCTGAGTTGTTTCTATGGACCTGCTCTCCTGCTGTTCTCGACCCCTCTGGGTCCTATAATTCTTCCTCTCCTTCTTCTGCAGGGATCCTGCGAGCTCTGCCTAATGTTTGCCTGTGGGTCTCTGTATCAACTATAATTTTATTTTTGTCAGTCATGTTGGAAGGTTCTGTCCCAGTACTCTGAGCCATCCAGCCTCCAGATCCTGGTCATCCGAGTAGTGTTTGCAATGGGCTCCCTCTCATAGGTTTGGGCCTCAAGTTTGACCAGTCTTTGGTTGTCTGCTGCCACAAGCTTTGAGCCACCATTGCCACAGGGTATCTTACAGGCAGTAAAGGGTGTCACTCGAAGATTTTGTTGGCTGGATTGGTGTTCCAGTTCCACCACTGGGAGCCCAGCCTGGTTACAGGAGCTGACCAGCTCAGGCTCCATATGTTTCTGTTCGGGTCCAGACGGACCGAACGTGGAGCTGAGACCTGTGAGGAATGAAAATAGTGGGGCAGGAGGCGCGAGAGAAAAGACCACAAGACAGGATTCTGATCAAGAGGCAATTTTATTTTTCTGCTGGGCTAGCTATAGAGTTGGTGAAGCAGGTTTGGAGGGGGTAGGTTTTGGGGGTAGTTGGCATGTAGCTGCAGGAAAGGCAGGATGTTAGAAGACCACAGGAGGAGGATGTCTGGCAGGGTGCAAATGGTGCAGGAGGGGTTGCCTTGGTAACTGTGCCTTGTGGCTAGCCTAAAGGTTATGTTTAGCCTCTGGGGTTGAGCATGAGATGGGAAGTTTGTTTCTTGTTAAGGGCATCTATAAGGTTTCTAGGAACTGGCCGTATAACTGTTCTAATCAGCTTGGTCCTGTAGCCAGAAGTTCTGTGTGTCCTAGGAGGCAATCTGAGACTGGCTCCCAACATCTTCCATTATGAGTCCTCTCAAGGGTCATCTCATATGTTCCAGGAAGCTTCCGGTGCACTGGGTTTACACATTGCTCATTAAATGCCTTCCTGTTCTAGTGATCTCTCCCCATACTGGCTCCCTCTATCCTCCACCACCTGACTCCTGTCCCGAAGCCTATCCAGCCCCAATCCACTCACAAAACCTGATTATAGCTCCTTCCCAGGGAGATCCCTGTAACCTCCCCCAACATCTCCCATCTTCTCTTTATCTAAGTTCCCTGGGTCTGTGAATTTTATTTTTATTTTTTGGTTTTTACGAGACAGGGTTTCTCTGTATTGTTTTGGAGGCTGTCGGTCTAGCCTGGCCTAGAACTCAGAGATCCGCCTGCCTCTGCCTCCCGAGTGCTGGGATTAAAGGCGTGCGCCACCACCGCCCGGTGTGAATTTTATTTTTAAATAAGAATTTAACAGTTATATGGTTAGTTTAAAGAAAATGCATGCTAGTAGATTGCTTTGGTATAAGAGGAGGAGAGTGACAGTCAACTGTGGAAATTATTGTTAGAAGAAAAAGAGACAGATTATATTTATATTCAAGATCGCACCAGAGAGAAATGTGAGTTCTTTGTGTTTTTTTTTTTTTTAACAAAGGCGCTTGGTGTGGGTATAAGACAGAAGTAAGCTGTATCTAAAGTAGAATATGTTAATGTAAAAGGCACTAGTATACCAGTTAATAAAATACAGGCTATAAAAGACATTTAAAATTCATCCACTCATAACCTCTATTTTACTCTAATATTCTTAAATGATCGTGAGAGTCACAAGTCATGAGAGAAGACAGCTGAACCCATGCACGGAGTTATCCTGATTCAAGTGGAATTGTTATATAACAATACTATGTAAATGTGATGTATTCAATCTGTTTAGTGTTACTTCTATGTGTATGATTTTATAACTGATCATTTGGTATTGGGTAACCAGTTAGGGGGCTTGTCTCTGGGGAAGATTGTTATTTCTCATGCTCTCAGCATTCCTTGATTGTCTGTAGCTCTTTCTCTAAGGTCAGGGCACCACGAGATTTTTACCTTTCCGTAATAGCGAGTCTTTTGTCTTTCTTTTTATTTGGGTCTTGTTCCGGCAGCCATATTGCTCAGTTACCGTTGATGAAGCTCCCCTGTCATTTCAAGGAAACACCGTTTCACCTTGGGTTCTCTGCTGGTTCTTGCAGCCTTTCTGGTGCCCTTTCCTGAGCGATTCCTCTTTGCAGGGGTTGTGTTGTGAATGCATCAGTTCGCTTGTGCATCTGCTTAACATACATTAAGTTGCTTTAGATTAAAAATATCAAAACAGCCAAGAAGGCAGTTGTTACTGCTTTCCCCGGCGTTAAGGAGTAGACCGTAGAGGCACTGAGTAGCCATGCCGTGCTTGGAGAGTTACATTGCTGTTAGATGGAGAATTGATCTCAGCTGCTCCAGAGTTAGCGCTAGCTCTGTTCTACTAAGACTCTGCTGGTGATACTCTGCTAACTCTTGTGCCTTTTGCATCATGGCAGAGTTACCTTATGGTCTCATCAATTCCCCCAGGCAGCCATCTAAATGCTCACATCCCAGCTTCTATTCCTAGGTGATAGCATAATACCTCTCGTAAGTTTCCACTCTCAAAGCCTCTTCTACGCGTCTCAACTGCCATGCCCTGCCATTTCCTACCTGGAGAGTGATGTGCCTGATTTCCTCCATTGCCATTCTGTTGCTCCTGCCAAGTTTGACCTCATCACATTTCCCCTGGAAGACTGAAAATATTCTTGAATTAATTCCCCTGATTCGGGTGGAATCGTTTCTGTGCTCTCCATCTATACTTGTCTACGAAGCATCTGCTGCAAGCACTAAACTGTGATTTGAAATTGAAGTTCGGTGTTCCTTTGACCTAGAGATGTCTCCCACTGTCTCCCACACATTCTGAGATGTGTTGTTCAATTGCACTGGTTACTGATGTGAGATCAGTATATATGCTGCAGAAATCGCAATTCAGAGCTTGAATTTGTATCTTTCCTCAGGCTAGAAATACACGATCACTACGCACTCCTAACACAGGACAGCATTATGGAGTCACAGCTGCTCGTCAGCCAGAAGGTCACAAGTCATATGAGAGGACAGCTGAGCCCATGCAATATGCTGTATCCCCACAGTTTGCAGGTAGAATATCCAAATATCCAATCTTTTACTGTAAAACAGACCTTAGATTGAGTGATTTTTGACCAAGGATCAGCTAAATAGTGCTCTCAGTAGGTCTTGCAAAGGCATTGTTATATGAGTTATATGCCTTTGTCACAACAGGGTATTGTCAACTAATAATGGCATCGTAGGGCTACACTTTCCTAGGTCAAGGAACATGTTTATTTACACATTAATGGAATGGCATGGACCTCTGTGCTACTCCCCAGATGCTTGCCATGCCCCCATGCTCTTCACAAGCTTCTATCCCAACATCAGGGACCTCCTTTAGCCTCTGAATGTCAAAGGTGGACAGCCTTCTTGTGCAGTTATCACACGCTTGCAGTTGCTCTGTGGTATCTTGGTGGAATTATAAATGCTAGGTGAAGACACACTGATGGTTAAATAATTTTATGGACTAGCTTGTGACCATTAGCTAAAATTTTACCCAGAATAAAGAAAGTGAGAAATTCTGGGCTCTTGAAGTCGTATACCGATGTTATATGCTGTCCCACACAAGGTCCGGTCTTAGTCCACTCGATGATAGTAACACACTCAGAGAGGACACCGTTTTATGTGTCTGCTACACATTGTCCCTTCCCCCCTTCGAGTCTAAATATGGTTCGCTGATTTAATTGTGGCTTACGACAGGATGGGCAGTAAAAACAGATGGTCCGTGTTTCTACTACAGTGTTTAATTCACTGCATGGCGAATCCCGGGTCACCCAATGAGGTTCTTGAGGAGACGTTAATGGGTCACATTTTATTTTTCCCGTTCCTTCCAATCTCTGTCTCTGTTAGTAAAACCACACGAAATGAAGCAAAGTAAAGTGGGTCCCCAAAGCACGTCCTCTTTCCCACCAAGGGCAGACTGAGTGTGCATTCTTTGCAGTCAGTCCTTCCTTGTTTCCTCACTTGAGACAGAGCGCGAAGCTCCCACTTTTCAACTCACCATATCCCACTGTGCCCTCTTTCTGAGAAAAAGGTACAAATGCAAAGAGGGTGTGTGTGTGAAGGGACC
Organism: Mesocricetus auratus; assembly: GCF_017639785.1. NCBI lineage: Eukaryota > Metazoa > Chordata > Mammalia > Rodentia > Cricetidae > Mesocricetus > Mesocricetus auratus. Next base: position 12,752,386 of record NW_024429212.1, on the reverse strand, counting down.
CTCAGCCACTGAGGCTGTCCTGACTGGCTCTGTAGTACAGGCTGGCCTCAAGCTCACAGAGATCCGCCTGCCTCTGCTTCCTGAGTGCTGGGATTAAAAGCATGCGCCACCACCATCAGGTAACATGTAATTTTTAAACTTCTCTGGTAAGATTTCATAAGGAAACAGAACTGTAGTTTCTGACATATTAGTTGATCTTCTTCTTCTTCTTCTCCTCCTCCTCCTTCTTTTGTTTTGTTTTTTTTTGTTTTTCATGACATGGTTTGTCTGTAGCTTTGGAAGCTGTCCTGGAACTCACTCAGTATAACAGAGTGGTCTCCTATTCTCAGAGATCTGACTGTCTCTACCTTCCAAGTGTTTCCCACAAGTATTAACACTGGCCATGGTGAAAAGTACTAAATTAGTCACCTTTCTTACACAGATATGCTTTTGTGTACATTTCTTAGCTTACTTAAATCCTCTATGTAGAAAGTATAATGTTTTTTTAAATAAATTTTCTCTGGTTAAGGTCATAATTTTAAATTTCCCCAGCTCAACTACTTCTTTTTATTGAAATATCATCCTTTTACCAGATTGTTTGCCACACCTTTGCTTCTTATATAAATGTTAGCCAGCAGCAATGGTTAAAAAGTAGCATAAACAACCCCTGGTACCTTCTTGAGAAAAAGGCACTTCAATAATTGTTACCTAGTACAAATCCATAATATTTATCAACTATAATTTTTTTAAAAATAAAGTTATCCTTTATATCAACATTGTTAGCATTCTTTGTCATTTCACCTGTTATGGAATTATCCTTTTACCAATGAAAGCAGAGATTAAGTTATAGATAACATGGAGCACATCTTTATATCATAAACGTGTTTATACCAACATTTACAATTGGATTTACATCTATTTCTCTCGATTTTGTGTTGAATTTTAAACATTATACATGTTTGCAGACCATTCACTTTTTCACTTTAAAAGAGTTGTCCTCTCAGTACTGTGTCAGAGTACACAAGAAACAAAGAAAATCTTTTTTTTTTTCCAGTGGGTCCTGGGAATGCAGTCAGGAACAGTATACTAGATAAGTAAGTGCACTACCCTAAGTTACGTCCCTGAACCAATATAACCCTTTGATATAAAAAGAAAAACAAATGTGAAAATTGAACCTAAGAGTAAAGCAAGCATTACTGGTGGTGAAACTCTGAGATCCAAGTAATAAAATATGCAACATGAGCATCTGATTAATGTCAGTGCACATTCTAAGTTTTAAAATAAAGCTTAAAGAACTCATTTTTTTTACATTAAATACCAACTGTAGGACAACATCCAGAAAAATACAGCATTTTCGTCTGTACACATAGAAGAAGTAGGGTGTGGATCAAGAATCCAGGTGTGGTGACTCCAGTTGGATACTCCAGCACTTTGGAGGAAGAGGCAAGAATATTGCAACACAACTACCAACCAAAACAAACCTGCGAACCAAACTAATTTGGAGAAGAGCAGGGTTTATAACACTTAAAGCCTAATGAAACTCGGGAGCCCAGAAAGCTCATTAGTCTTCAAGGTGCTGCAGGAGACTCCTCTATAGGTTATAAAAGAGGGTGTGTTCCTGGAGCGGCCTGTAGGTGGTGCAGGGAGCTCCCCGGATGCGGCTTGTGTGAGTTTTTACCTACTTTTGACTTGAATTTGCCCTTAGCGCCCAATTTGGGAATCAGGGGTGAGTAGCAGTCAATTTACCTCTTCCCAGGAAAAGTCAAACTCCACAAACAAACAGAACAAAGAACATTGTTTTCCAGGACAAAGACAGGGTTTTGGACTTGAGCGACTTAGATGAGAGTTCACTAAATAACCTATAAAGAGAGAATGACTTTAAAAAGAGTAGAAAATGAGGGACATCTGAGGAAACTTGAAAGATTTGTGGGCTTATCCGACAAAGAAAGCTGCACTTACTCAGTGCAGGTGCTAAAGAAAACCAGGCTGATTCCAGAAATAGAGTCCATGTAAACGTGGGCATGTACGGGTCTGCCTGAGAACCTTAAAATGTTTTAACATCTCACAGTCACTGCCTAGCCTCTCTTGAGAGTTCATCTCCCTTCCCTTGGATGAATGATTGGTTAAAGGACACTCCTGATACTGTAGGGATGGTTAGAGGACACTACTGATACTGTTTGTCTTTAAAGTTTAATATTTTCTCAAAAGTGGCATTGGGTGTTTCCCCATTGAACTTTGAGAACCTGTTAATTTTTTTAAATGTAGAATATGTATGTGGTAGATCTTCAATTTCAGACACATTTCAAACTTTCAGTGAATACATCCATTTTACCCATCATATTTTTAAGTCATAAAACAGTAAAAATATTGATTTCTTTTCCACCAATATGGCTATCTAAATACACTCTAGAATTGTGTATCATTCCATGTTAGCATCACATATAATATATAGTTTTTATCTATTTTTCAGCCTGCATGTCTTTGACTCTCATTCATGTTATTGAATGCATCAGTGGTACATTCTGCTTCATAATTTATTCTGTTCCTAATTTTCGTTTTTTTATATGCAAACTATAGCTTGTAAATCAGAATCACTGCTTTTTGATTTTTCAAAAGGTTTCATTTATCCTTCTAGTCCTGGATCTGTAGATGTGTGCCATTTAGCATTTTTGATACAAGATATATGCTGATTGACTATGAACATAGTGTTTGAGGTGAGTACACCAAAGAGCTTGGAGAAGCTGTTTTTGTGATGATCAATTTTGCCTCTTGTTTACATGTGCTCCGTCTCTCAAAGGGATGATGGATGAAAATGTGTATGGATTCATCTGATCCAACCCAGTGCTTCAGGGCGTCTGACTGTCTTAAAAGCCCCAGGGAAGTTGGCTCTTGGAGCACCGCCCATGTTTTCCATTTCAGATGCTTCCTGGTATTGTCCATTTTGCTTGAAATTAATGATGTTAATATTTTTCAGAAGCTCTGGAGGTTTTACCCAGAAGGAACTACGTAGTTTTAATAATCTGATGTAAAGTGATTATGATGATTAACTTCCTATGTAACTTTGGTAATTTGGGATGAACTTACTCCATGCAGATGTGACTCTTATCAGAAAGCTGAACCCATTGTACACAAATCTCTGATGTCCCACTAGCCAGCCATGGCATGGCATCGAGGGTGAGGCTTTTAAGTGGTGAATTATTTGGTAATGTCAGTGTATAGAGTTGCATTATAATATTTACTTATTTCATTAAACTTCCTTATATTTAACTGATTTAAGTTGATCTGGATTTTTATTGCATATTTATTTACTTATTGTATGTGTGGGTGTGAGTGTATGTCTTTGGGAGCATGTTCCCACAACAGCACATATGTAGCAGACAGAGAATGCATTCGTAAGTCAACTCATTCTCTCCTTCTATCACGTGGATTCTGAGGGCAGGACTCAAGCCTTTACCTGCTGAGGTACTTTGACAGCCCAACAAATCTGACTTAACAAGTAAACTACATTGTCATGAATGCCAAATGCAATTCTGTAAACAACCACAGTGTTTAAATAAAATAGACTGCCATCAGTTTTAAGTGAAACATAATTATGGGAAGTGGCTCCTGGTACTTGAATAGCAGGAAATAATTTCTCTTCAAATGAGAACAAATGATACATAGAGATAAAACATTGTAAAAACAATCTGTTTCATCTAAGTTATCTTTCAAGTAATAGCTCGCATGGGTTAGCATTTCTCCTTCATAGTTAATTACATAAACATAAAACACTCAGTGGGATAATTTTTAAGCAGCAGATTTAAAATCTTCACAAGCGACTACAGAAGGATTCCATCATATGAAGCATTTCTATTTTCAACCAGACAAAACTGAAAAGGAAGACGGAAAACAACTATCATTTCAGCTGTGACTTGAACAGAGAAGAATTGGGAGCATTCACTGCTTCATTGCCCCCTACAAACCCAAAAGCTTCCACAAGAGCAGCTGGAAGCCAACTCAGGCAAGTCTGGGAAGTCTCCTAGAAGCAGCCCTTACAGACAAGACCAGGGTGGTAGAGAAAATGCTGCAACAGAGAAGTTGTGGATGTCACCTAGATGTCAATCAACAGGAGAATGGACTAAGAATGCGTGTTAAATATGTGTGATGAGATTTTACACAGCCACCACAAACAGAAAATTGAGAGTGTATGCAGGAAAATTGATGTGACCAAAGATTTTCATGGTACCTGATTCAAGTCAGACTCCAGAACACAGTTATTTTTTAAATTTTTCTTATTTATGAACCCCAAAATTTACATAGATTCACAGAAATGTGTGTGTGTGTGTGTGTGTGTGATGAAATTAAGAATGAGAAAGAGACAAGAGTGAGATGCTAGAGAAAACAGGGAAGAAAAACAAAAAAAGATGAAATTCTTTTTTTTTTTGGTTTTTCGAGACAGGGTTTCTCTGTGGCTTTGGAGGCTGTCCTGGAACTCACTTAGTAGTCCAGGCTGGTCTCGAACTCACAGAGATCCACCTGCCTCTGCCTCCCGAGTGCTGGGATTAAAGGCGTGTGCCACCAACGCCCGGCAAGATGAAATTCTTTAAGAAACCTGGTGATATATACCACGAGTATACACCAATGTTGTGGTTTGAACGAGAATGGTCCCCATGGGCTCATAAATTTGAATGTTTAATTCGATTTCTACAGTGCAGATTGTAGACATGTTTGGGAAGGATTAGGAGTTATGGCCTTGTTTGAGGAAGTGTGTCTCTGGGAGTGGAATTTAAGATTTCAAAAGTCCAGCCTCTCTCTCTACCTGCTGCCTGTGCATCAGGACACAAAGTCAGTCCTCAGTTACTGTGCCAGCGACATGCCTTTCTGCTTCTTGCTATGATGATAATGGACTAATAACTCTCTAAAACTGTAAGCAAGCATCCAACTAAATGCTTTTTATAAGAGTTGCATTGGTTATGCTGTCCCTTTATACTAACAGTAACTCTATCTAATACAGCTAATAAAAATATAAATAGCTAAAAGAAGATAAAGGAATCAGGGAGGATAGAAAAGCTAACTCTCTGGAACCACAACACTGAAAGACTTGCTAAGGGTGCTTCTAGAGGGGCAATAACAACAGAGGATAAGGAAGTGGAAGGAAGGTCCTAAATACTGAACAAGTCAGGGATCTAACCTTAAATTCTGTCAACCGTCTAACGGTTCACCTTTGGAGCTGCGCAGTAAACTTGTTCTTGAATCTCTCTCAGAGTAACCAGACGTTTGTGCATAAATACAGCAAACGACACATTTGTTTGGAAAGCAAGCAGTTGACACATATCCATCTTTCAATCTATTTGGAGATGCATTTGACAGCATTTGTTTCAGCCATGGCTGTTCTTTATTGGGACATTAATTCATGACAATTAACTTTGTGATAAGGCTCATTTTGCTTAGTAAACTCGGGAAGCATTTCTTTCGCTGGGGAGTCTTTTGAAGACTCCAGTACTCAGGGGCATGAGCTGTACACATGCAACAAGACCACGTGCTTAATTTCTGTAATTTTAGAGAGTAAAAAAATTTATGGGAGATAATCTTTAAAGACCCTGTTTATTATGTTAGCATCATCTTTAGACTGTTCTGTTGATGATATTATGTTGCAGCAAAGCAATATTTACTAATAATGAAAATGAGTTGGAGAGAAAGGAGAATCATTGACAGAAACATTAAAGTATCACAGATGTTAGTGTCCCAGTTTCCTTTCTCGTTGCTGTGATAAAATACCCATATTGAAGCAAGTTTAAGAGAGAAAAGTCATACTCAGCTTTCCACTCTGTGTATAGTTGATCATCATAGTGAAACCCACTCATCATGAACTCCAGACAGTTTGTCAAATCCACAGGGAGAATGCATATTTGCATATTTGCATTCATCTCTTTTTCTCCTCTCTTATACCATCTAGGAATCAAACCTGGGGAATAGTGCTGTCTGATTTTGGAGGAATCTCCCAGTATTTGTCAGTTAACAAGTCCAAACGATGTGCTCACAAGACAACCTGCTCTACAAAATCATCACCAAGACTCTCTTCCCAGCTGGTCTGGTTGTGTCAAATTGACACTTAGAAATTACCATTAAGGGGGGTCGGCAAGATGGCTCAGTGATTAAGAGCACCAGCTGCTCTTCCAGAGGTCCTGAGTTCAATTCCCAGCAACCACATGGTGTATCACAACCATGTAATGAGAGCTGTTGCCCTCTTCTGGTATAAAGGAGTACATGCAGATAGAGCACTTATATATGTAACATAATAAAAGTCTTTAAAAAAAAGAAATTACCACCACAACTCCAACTTTTGCCACTCTGACACACAAATACATCACTTTCAATCCTTCCAACCCTAGCCTTACATCCTCATGTTTGTTTTTTCTTAATGTGAAACAGTTCAACTTTAAAAGTCCTCACAGTGTCTAAAAATTCCACTTTTTTTAAAGAAGTCAAAAATGACCTTTCAGTTCTTATAAGACAAAAAAGAAAAGGAAACAAGTTTATACGCCCCTATATATAGCAGTGCAGAGTCAACATTCTTCTAAGGGAGTAGAATCAGGGCAAAGGGTGACAAGAGTCTTAGTTACTGTCCTATTGCTGTGAACAGACAACATGACCAAGGCAACTTACAGAAGAACGCATTTAATCGGGGTCTGTCTTACAGTCTCAGAGGGTTAGTCCATGTCCATCATTGTCCGGAGCACGATGGCAGGCAGACAAGCATGGTAATGGGACAATCAATTTTAACTTACATCCTGACACATAGGCAGCAGGCAGACGCACAGAGCATGACTGTGCCTAATGTGGGCTTTGAAACCTCAAAGCCCACCCTCAGTGACACACCTCCTCCAAAAATACCGGAGCTCTTCTGACAAGACCATGCCTCCTAATCCTTCTTAAACAATATGCTAACTGTGGACTATAGTCATACAAACCATGACATTAAGGAACAGTCCCATGCAACAAAATCCAGCAGGGACGCACCAAGTTCTTCAATCACCTGGGACAAAGAATCCTCAGGATTCCAAAGGATATAGGTAATAACCATCCCTCCAGCTGTGCTTCTCTCTTAGGTATAGGATGGCAGTACTTCACATTTTTAGACCTCTTTGTCAGATATCCCATGGTCCCAGTGTTTCTTTTTTTATTTTTTTATTTTTTTTATTTTAATTTTAAATAGTCTGTTTTACATGTCAATCCCAGTTCCCTCTCCCTCCCCTCCTCCCGCACTCCCCTTCCACCCTCCCTCCCACCCTATTGCCAAATCCTTCCACATAGGGGATGTCTAGAGTCTATCATTTTACTCTTGGTAGGGTCAAGGCACTCCCCTAAGAGTCCAGGCTGAGAGAGCATCTCTCTTTGTGCTATAGGCACATGAAGACAGATTGTATACCAGGGATAGACACTGATCCACAGCTCAGGGCCCCATAGGTTGTCCAGGCCTTCTCACTGACACTCACATTTGGGGGGTCCAGATCAGTCCCATTCTGGCCTCCCCACTGTCGGTCTGGGGTCCAAGAGCACTCCCCTGTTCAGATCGGCTGTCTCTGCTGGTTTTGCCAGCCCATTCTTTGCCAATTTGCTCATCATTCCTCTCTCGCTGTCACTGGGTTCCTTGAGTTCAGTTCAGTGCTTAGTTGTGTGTTTGCCTCTGCTTCCATCAGTCCCAGGATGAAGGCTCCCGGATAGTTATAGACATCAAGTTCATTATCAGGAATGGGCATTCGAGGTGGTCCTTCCACTATTGCTTAGCTTGCCAATTGATGTTATACCTTTAGATCACTCGAGGTCACTCTGGTGCCTGATTTGTCTTCGATCCTATGATTCCCTCTTCCCCCTATTCTACCCCCACCCCCTCAACTTCCTGTTCCCCCATTACCAACTCCCTTCCTCTTTACCCCCTCTATTCTTCCCAGGTCCCACTACCCCCGCTCACCCTGTTCCCCATCCATTCAGAGGATCTTGTCTCCATCCTCTTCTCTTGGGTACTATGCATATATGCATATCTTTTAGGTTCTTTCCTGTTTCCCAGACTCTCTATCTGTGGAAGTGCAGACTGGCACTATCCTGATCCATATCTAAAATCCATATATGAGTGAGTACATACCATGTTTGTCTTTTTGCGACTGGGTTACCTCACTCAGGATGGTTTCTTCCAGTGCTATCCATTTCCCTGCGAATTTCAAGATTCCATTGTTTTTTTCTGCTGAGTAATACTCCATTGTGTAAATGTACCACATTTTCTCTATCCACTCTTCAGTTGAGGGGCATCTAGGTTGCTTCCAGGTTCTGGCTATTACAAACAATGCTGCTATGAACATAGTGGAGCAGATGCCCTTGTTGTATGAACCTGCCTCATTTGGATAAATGCCTAAGAGTGGAATTGCTGGGTCTAGTGGTAGATTAATTCCCATTTTCCTGAGGAATCTCCATACTGATTTCCAAAGAGGCTGTATGAGTTGGCATTCCCACCAGCAGTGGAGGAGTGTTCCTCTCTCTCCACATCCCCTCCAGCATAAATTGTCTTCGGTGTTTTTGATTCTAGCCATTCTGACAGGAGTAAGATGGTATCTCAGAGTTGTTTTGATTTGCATTTCCCTGATGGCTAAGGATGTTGAGCACTTTCTTAAGTGTCTCTTGGCCATTTTAGCCTCCTCTACTGAGAATTCTCTATTTAGCTCTGTACCCCACCTTTCAAGTGGATCCTTTGGTGTTTTGGAGACTTGTTTCTTGAGTTCTTTGTAAATTTTGGAGATTAGCCCTCTGTCAGATGTAGGGTTAGTGAATATCTTTTCCCATTCTGTGGCCTGCCTTTTTGTCTTTTTGATTGTGTCCTTTGCCTTACAGAAGCTTTTTAGTTTCAGAAGGTCCCATTTGTTAATTGTTGATCTCAGTGCCTGTGCCACTGGTGTTATGTTTAGGAAGTGGTCTCCTGTACCAACTCGTTGAAGAGTATCTCCCACTTTCTCTTCTAAAAGTTTCAGTGTGGCTGGATGTATGTTGAGATCTTTGATCCATTTGGACTTAAGTTTTGTACAAGGCGATAAACATGGATCTATCTGCAGTCTTCTGCATACCACTACCCAGTTATGCCAGCACCATTTGTTGAAGATGCTTTCTTTTTTCCACTGTACAGTTTTAGCTTCTTTGTCAAAAATCAGGTGTTCATAGGTGTGTGGGTTAAAATTAGGGCTTTCGATTCGGTTCCATTGGTCTACCTGCCTATTTTTGTGCCAATACCAAGCTGTTTTCAGGACTATAGCTCTATAATAGAGCTTGAAGTCAGGTCCCAGTGTTTCTAATGCCTTATGGTCTGACCTAAAACTAAGAGGTCACTTTCCTACCTTCATAAACGATATCTTGGGGTAACTTTGCAGGGAATTGTACCATGCTACAAAGTACCTACCCTCAGTTGGTCTCCTTGATTCTTTCAGTCTTGTATCTTTGATTCCAAAACTGACTTCACCCGGATAGTATTTGTGACGTTGTCAAGTTCTGCCTTCCAGCTGGAGATTTAGCCCCAACACCTTGTAACTATTTATCCCAGCTTCTGTATGCCGACCCTGAGAAACATATTTCTATTGTCCCAGTGTAGCCCAAAAGGCTTCTCCCTGATGAGTTTCATCTCTCTATAAATCCCCACTGCTTCTTCAGCACCAGCATGAGTACCAGCCTGCCCTGAATTTCCTTTTCAAAACAAACCAGTACATTATGTTTAAATTCAGCTTCACTTATTCTTCAGAACACAGCCAGACTCTTGGACACAATAGCGCGTGAATGGCTCTTCTCCATTCCCTAATGTAATCCTTGCCCTTCTCTGAAACCCCTCGGACTGGATTTCTCTCAGCCTTCTTACCTTCCTAACTTTACCAGTAATGACTCAGTAAGGTTGTCCAATAGCGTTCCTGCAGCTTTTCTAACCCAAAGTTGAAAGTTGTTTTCACATTACTCCCTAAAACATCTCCTAAGACTGAAAAGCTACACAGTCAAGTTTGTCACACCAGAAGCCCCAGTCATCAGGAGTGATTTTCATCCTGCTGTTCTTTCTAGTTGCTGCAATAAAAATACCCCAATAGAGTCAATTTTTAGAGAAAATAGTTTCAGCCCAGAATATTAGGTTTCAGTCTCCATTGCAGGAAAATCAAAGTGACAGTAACTAACAGTTGGTCACATCCTCAGTCAAGAACAGAGAGAGAATGGATATATGTATTCTTGCTATTCGTGTTAACTTTCGCTTTTAACATTCAGTCCAGGACACAAACACAGGGAGTGGTGGCATGCAATTAACCAAGGCAACCCCCAAAGACACACTCTAAGTCAACCTGTCCTACATAATCCTTCGTTGACATTCCCTTCCCAGTGGACTCTAGATTCTGTCAAGTTAACAGTCAACTAACCATCACAGTCAGTGATCTGGGATTCTGATTTGTCTCCTCTTCCACAAGCACAAGTTTAAAGGAAATGATTTTATAGTATGAATAGCTACATTTAGAACCTTCATGACCATGACACATCAGTTCATAGATGTACAAAATTATAGCCCATTGTTTAAATAACTTCAATAAAATAATGTTGATACCAATTACAAGGCCACATATAATTAAGACACAAAATCAAACTTAAGAATAACATACTAGCTTTATTGCTGAAGTATACATGTATTTTGCTTTCAACCCAGCTGCTTCACCTCTGAAAGTGAAATTTGCTTTGTTATGGACTTACTTGTTCTAATAGCATTATGTGGGCATGTCAGGGGAAAAAAGGTTAAATTCTATAGGGACTCTGAGAAAGAGTTCATTAAAAATGAAGTCTAGTTAATAAAAAGAGGAAAAGTAAAGAAACTGGTTTCTTGAAAAGTCAGAGAGTTTTCTTTCTAATAAGTCAGCTTTCATGAGGACTGGCGGCCTTTCGCTTGTAAAAGAAAGAGTCCCTGCTTCAAATGTAGTAGTCTTACAGAATCTCACTGCATCTAGAGATCTGTGGTGACGAATAGCAATGTATGTGTGCATGAAGAAGTAAATAGTGTGCACAAAATGGCCTTTTAAATCACTGCCCGGAGTCATTGTAAAATATTGACTTTCTCCCAACAATAAATTCGCTTTTCAGGTCTCAGACACCGTCTGAATTCCAATGCGATGTAAATGGAGAGGTGGCACTTGCTGACTGGCACTCCCCTCCCTGCCAGCCTGTGGGGCGCCACTCCCACACACCCACTGCCATTGATTTGTAGGCTGTGCTAGGTCATTCCCTCCACCTGGAGCTTGGGGGCAGGTGTATTTGACCACAGACTCTGATACCAGTCAGTTATTTCATGTTGAACTGTTTACTCAAGAGTTTGACTTTTTTTTTATTCCCCCTGTGTTTGCCAATGGCATTGCAAACCGAGGCTGTAGAAAAAAATCTCCCCGGAATCACTCTTTCTTCTTAATGGTCCATTATAAATAACCTCCTTGGGCTGGCTGGTTGTGGACAATTTTACAAGATATATGGGATTATTGTTTGACTTTTTCTTTTGACTAGTACCAAAAGATGAGCTATATGTTAAAAAATAAAATCCTTCCTATTTATTGACATTTCCAGTTTATGCAGAGCACCTTGATTTTATTAAATATTACACATGTGAAATGCATGTTACAAACTTAAAGTCAGCATGTACTCATAAAAAATGAATTGTGAAAATAATGAGGATAAACCTATGCACATTGAAGTTGTGATTGTTTAAACACTGGAAACAGGGAGAACAGTTCACTTTAGTGGTTAAAACAGTAGCCAGATGTTCAAGATTTCATTCGTCCATGATACATTAACCCAAATTCCTTCATATCTTCATTTATTCCTTTAAAGACGTGCAGAATTCCAGAGTTGAAAACACTGCCATACCAACTTTCTGATAATTTCTTAATTAACAAAACAGAAAATATTTTAATAGTTTTGCTATTTTCTATTTAGTGTAGCAGCATGTATAGTAAACTCTGATTGAAGGCAAGTCTAGCATAAGAATAAACTGGAAACTTTTCATACAGCTTGAGTGCCTTGATAGGAAAATTCAAACTGTATTAGATTATAGAATCAACCGTACAGATTGGTTTCCTAGGGGCATCTGGCTATAATCAAGAATCAGTGTGCAGGTTAAGGACTAAAGAAATCACAATCGTTAACACTTTAATGTCTTTAACTTTCTTACAAATATGCTGATACTCCAGTTTCAGATAAAAATAGAACACTTTATTGTTCCAGGCATTATATATTAGTGGTGCAATGCATCAGTTTACATGCCAAGATCAATGCCTGTTGCAAATTTCATAACTAGCCACTGTGATGTATTTGGCTCTTTAAAATGAGAGCCCTTGTTGCTCATTCACTGGGAGATTTTAAAATGAGAGATGATGCTCTATTCATTATACATCACTGAGCACATTCTATGCACAATTACACATTTAAATCTCTCCAAGCACATCTGGTCCACAGTGACCCTATATAAGCATTGGCACCTGTATCAGTGTGCATTTGAAAATAATTATTTTTGAATACATTACCAAAATTGTTACTGGAAACAACTTCTAAAGGTATAAATACAATGTTCTATAAATGTCACTGCAGCCATCAAAGTTCATATTCATCCCTTTCTAGATATTTATCAATTACTGAGCAAAACGGTGTTATTATTCTTTCATTTGGCTGCCACACGGTCTTTCTGATTTTGTGAGTAGTACTTCATGTGAGTAACAGTTTGTCCTTAAGAAAATTACCATTTATGGACATTCTGTTTTCTGGATGAATTAATCCTTTTGTGGTTATGAGACAGCTGCCTTTGTAACTTTAGTTTTCTTTATAAGAAGCAATTTATTTTGTTATTTTGTGGGGAAACCCGTGTTTGTGGACCTTCAGCTGGAACCGGCCAACTTGCCTGGTTTGTACCAAAGAGGGGGAGTATGGACTGAGAAAATGCAGGTAGAGACAGAGGAAGACAGAAACAGAGGATAGAGTCAGAAGGGCAATCCAGTCAATACTGAATGCACTAAGTTCATTCTTCAACATTCTTAAGCACCCCAACCAAAAGGGAGGACATGGCAGAACACTTCTATTATCATGTATAAGGAGCAAACAGACTTTCTTTCCTTAATTCTCCAAGTATTTGGTAACTTCACCTGTTATCCAGCCTTCAGGGTCAAGAGTAAACACACCTCTAGTGCCATCCATTTACCTGCAAATTTCAGGATTTCATTGTTTATTTTTTCTGCTGAATAGTACTCCATTGTGTAAATTTCTCTATCCACTCTTTGGTTGAGGGGCATCTAGGTTGCTTCCAAGTTCTGGCTATTATAAATAATGCTGCTATGAACATAGTGGAACAGATGTCCTTGTTATATGAATGGGCATCTTTTGGATATATGCCTAAGAGTGGAGTTGCTGGGTCTTGTGGTAGGTTTATTCCCATTTTTCTGAGGAATCTCCATACTGATTTCCAAAGTGGCTGTACAAGTTGGCACTCCCACTAGCAATGGAGGAATGTTCCCCTTTCACCACAACCTCTTCAGCATAAATTGTCATTGGTGTTTTTGATTTTAGCCATTCTGACAGGAATAAGATGGTATCTCAGAGTTGTTTTGATTTGCATTTCCCGGATGGCTAAGGATGTTGAGCACTTTCTCAAGTGCGTCTCAGCGATTTTAGACTCCTCTATTGAGAATTCTCTACTTAGTTCTGTAGCCCACTTTTTAATTGGATCCTTTGGAGTTTTAGAGACTTGCTTCTTGAGTTCTTTGTAAATTTTGGAGATCAGCCCTCTGTCAGATGTGGGGTTAGTGAATATTTTTTCCCATTCTGTGGGCTGCCTTTTTGTCTTGCTGACTGTGTCCTTTGCCTTACAGAAGCTTCTTAGTTTCAGGAGGTCCCATGAATTAATATTTACCTCACTGTCTGTGCTACTGGTTTTATGTTCAGGAAGCTGTCTCCTGTACCAATTTGTTCAAGGGTACCACCCACTTTCTCTTCTAAGAGGTTCAGGGTGGCTGGATTTATGTTGAGGTCTTTGATCCATTTGGACTTAAGTTTTGTGCATGGCGATAGACATAGATCTATCCACATTCTTCTACATGCCAGCAACCAGTAATGCCAGCACCATTTGTTAAAGATGCTTTCTTTTTTCCATTTTATATTTGTAGTTTCTTTGTCAAAGTTCAGATGTTCATACATGTATGGATTAATATCAGGGTGTTCAATTTGATTCCATTGGTCTACCTGTCTATTTTTTTGTGCCAATACCAAACTGTTTTCAGGACTACAGCTCTGTAATAGAGCTTGAGGTCAGAGATGGTGATGCCTCCAGATGTTGCTTTGTTGAATAAGGTTGTTTTGGCTATCTTGGGTCTTTTGTTTTCCCATAAAAAATGATTATTGTTTTTTCAAGGTCTGTGAAGAATTGTGTTGGGATTTTAATGGGGATTGCATTGAATCTGTAGATTGCTTTTGGCAGGATTGCTATTTTTACTACATTGATCCTACCTATCCAAGAGCATGGGAGATCTTCCCATTTTCTGAGGGTTTCTTTAATTTCTTTCTTTAAAGACTCAAAGTTCTTGCGATACAGTTCTTTCATTTGTTTGGTTAGCGTTACCCCAAGATATTTTATGTTGTTTGTGGCAATTGTAAAGGGTGATGTTTCTCTGATTTCTTTCTCAACCCTTTTATTATCTTTATATAGTAGGCCTACCGATTTTCTTGAGTTGATCTTGCAGCCTGCCACTTGGCTGAATGTGTTAATCAACTGTAAGAGTTCCTTGTTAGAGTTCTTTGGGTAATTTATGTAAACTATCTTATCATTTGCAAATAGTGAAAGTTTTACCTCTTCCTTTCCAATTTGTATCCCCTTGATCTTCTTTTGTTTTCGTATGGCTCTTCCAGTACAATATTGAAAAGATATGGACAGAGTGGACAGCCTTGTTTTGTTCTTGATTTTAGCGCAATTGCGTTGAATTTCTGTCCATTTAGTTTGATGTTGGCTGTTGGTTTACTATATACAGCTTTTATTATGTTTAGGTATGTTCCTGTTATCCCAGATCTCTCCAAGACCTTTATCATGAAGGGGTGTTGGATTTTGTCAAAGACTTTTTCGGCATCTAGTGAGATGATCATGTGATTTTTGTTTTTCAGCTTATTTATATGGTGGATTACATTGGTGGATTTTGGTATCTTGAACCATCCCTGCATCCCTGGGATGAAACCTACTTGATCATGGTGAATGATAGTTTGATGTGTTCTTGGATCTGATTTGCTAGTATTTTACTAGTATTTTTGCATAAATGTTCATGAGGGATGTTGGTCTGAAGTTCTCTTTCTTAGTTGTGTCTTTGTGTAGCATGGGGATCAGTAACCCAGTCACAAAAAGAGAAACATGGCATATACCCTCTCATATATGGATTTTAGACATATATCTGGGGAGGAGTGCCAGCCTACCATCCCATGGCCAGAGTCTGGGAAACAGAACCTTCATTCAATGATTGATGGAGCAGAGGCAGTCTCTCACAGCTAAACACTGAGCTAAACTCAAGAAATCCAGTGACAGAGAGAAAGGACTGATGACCAAAGGGGTTAAGACTGGGCTGGTCAGAAACAGCTGACTTGACAAGGGTTAGCTCTTGAATCCCAGACTGATGCCTGGGAATCCAGCATGGGACTCATCAAGACCCCCTGAATGTGGGTGTCAGTGAGGAGGCCAAGATCAGTATTTATCCAGGGTATACAAATGGACGTTGGGCACCCATCCAACAATGAGAGATGCACTTTATTCTGGACTCTTGGGGGAGGGTCTAGGCCCTGTCCTGGATGAAATGGCAGACTATGGATACCCCCATGGAGGGCCTCACCCTCCCTGGGGAAATGAGAGGATATTGGAGGGGTTTGTGGGAGGGCATGGGAGGAGGGGAGGGAAAGGGAGAGGAACCTGTAGTTGACATGTGAAGCAACCTTGTTTCTAATTTAAATTAAAATTTAAAAATAAAAATAAAAAAGTAAACACACCTGAGCACAAGTCTGTTGTTATTTAGATAAGACCAAGGCTGAGACATCCTGCAGTAGCCAAGCCTTAGACCTTTAGGTCTTTTCTTTTATTGAGGACATCTTTGAACTCTCTAACCTTGAGGCAAGATGAAGCAGAACCATTTTATATGGACTACTTTGACTTATACATATGTCTGAATACATGTATACGCACATGTGTTGAGTGCCCATGGAATCTAGAAGAGGACATCAGACCTTCTGGAACTAAAATTTCAGAGAAATCTATTAAAAAATGGCTTTCCCAACATTCATCCCCTTATCCTTGATTGTTTTCTCCCTTTACTGTACTCATTGCCTTTCCCCTTCCTCTTTCTCTCCCTTCATCCCCAGATCAAATGACAGCTCTTAGCTTCCTATCTCTCATGTCCTCCGTTCTGGCAAGCACAGTGAGCACCAGACACAGGCACGAAGGGGATAGCTCCTCAAGTAAGCAAACAAAGATTCCAGAGGAAGTCGGAGATTAAAGCCGAATGAGGAACAGATACATATATGACAGTTGGCGCTATCATTTAAGGCTGAAACCAAGTTTAAATTGAAAATAGTTTGATTTTTTTTTCATTTTTCAACTTCTGAATTCCTTAGTTATATTTTTTACGTTTAAATCTATTTATGCATAAGGTCGAATGAGGCTTCATGTTTATTTTCCAGAAAAGAACTAACCTACATCTCTTCTATAATTTTTATAGTATTATTTTAATTTATTGTCCACTTATGCAATGAAATTTGTATTCTCTATTTTGAGTTTGCAAAACCAATGCTAATATGTATTTTTAAAATATTTCCACTTACTAATACTTGAATTGGTTAAGACAGTGTCATACCTATTGCACTACTGCATAAAAGTAAAATGAAAATATCATTGGTCAGTACACACAGGTTATTTTTTAGTTTTATCTGCGGCTTATCACTTAAAGAGATGAAACAATGAGAGCTTCTTGTGCGCGCCTGCAGAATTTTATTCTCTCAGTACAAAGGCCTGTGTGCTTCATTTGAGGGGGTGGAAGGGAGCATATGGAATGATAAGAAACCTGTTAAAAAGTTTCAGGCTTGAGCTCGATAACTTAGGCCCTCACAGAAAATGTCACGCACAGCTAAATAAAATAGCCGAGGAAAGTGAAAAGGCATATAGCAAAATTAGATGCTCTGAGAAGTCACGGGCAGAAGTTCTACTTAATCTGAACAGTTAGAGGCAAAGTAGAGCTTTCAAGAGACAAAGGATGAGCTCACCACGGAAAAAGTAGGTAAAGGAAACAGGAGTGCATCTGAGAGCTGGAGAAATAACATTTGGTGTGATTTAGCAGGTAACAAAATTCATCTGGAGGTGTGACATTCAGGGTCTTGGTGTCCTCAAGATATTGAGGCGTGGTGTTTAAGACAGTGGAGCTCTCAGAGAAGCGTGACGACAGAAGACTCTTCACTGCAGTGGATCACAGAGCATCCACGACTTGAAAGCATCCTGGACACAGAGTCCTCAGAGGCTTCTACTCTGCAGCTACGATGCTGTAGATCCCACCAGACTGCAGGTACACTAAGTGGAAGGAAGCAGATGTCTGCGGCGTTCCTTTCTCTGAAGCCCTCACTTCATGTATCCACAGGTCCAAACATTAGCAATCCCCCAGTTTCTCTTGGGTTTTGTTGGAGGTTCGCTTGTTTTATGAGGTACCTTCTCAGTCTTGTTTGCTTTGGGGATGACCAGGCAGGACCCTTTCCTTGCATGCCCTGTGGAAATTGGATTTATTTAGTTAAGACAGCAGAGTTGGGGTCTGCAGGAAGCAACCTCTTCCCTGCTCCGGGCTGTTAGATAAACCTGACGCAGAATGCTAAGAGCCAACAAATGAGACCTGGGTTGAATTTTTAAGTAAATGATAGACAAAAATCACTGTGTATTCGGTACAATGTAAAAAAGACTATGCTACTGAAGTTAATTGAAAGGTTCAGCACACCGTATCCCATACAAAAGCAGCATCAAGGGTTTGATCACACAGAGGAGAGCAAAGGACAGCCTTCTTGTGTCTCTGAACAATCAATAGCGTTGCCGGAGGCTTTGCACCTTTAGCATCAGTAGTGGGTCTCTGTGTGGAATCCCACACCTTGCTCTGTCAGCTCTTCAAGACATATCTATTTTTTTTACACTTCTTCTAGCGTCGTCCTTTGTCTTGGTAAGCATCAATTCATTTCTTCATGATTGTCAGAGTTTTATTTCCCTAAAATACTATTTTTTCTAAAAATGCATAAACCCAATGGGTCTGAAGAGAATTCTCAGAATGTCTCTCGGAGTTATGGCTGTTTATTTCTCCTATAATACTGCTAAATGCAATTGAACCATGAAAATTTACCAAACAACTATTTATCTCATTAATCTGGCTTTTTATCCCTTAATCTCAATTATTTAGCCAAAGAGGGAGCCATATGTACTCCATGCTAGCCACGTACATGCCTTTTCTCTTTTTATTATAGCAGCATGAAAAGCCTTGGGCCTTTCTGAACTTGCATGGACAACACCAACTTTCCTAAGAGACTAGAGGTGCAAATATGTGAGGAAGGCGGTTCCTTTAATTACATGTACCTTCCTGGGTGACTGATGGCTTCCACATGGGCACACTCATTGATACTGACTTCTTTAGTCTTCCACACTAGCCACCAAAACCTGTGCTTTCATTAGTCAAACACAGGTAGATAATGTGTAGGGTACAAGGCATGTTCAGTCAGTATACATGAGTTATATAAAGAAGCACTTTACTAATTAAGACATCTCCTCTGAGACTACATTCTGTTATTTTTTTTAAATGGTTGTTGCCTTGCATAATTAACACAATGAATGAATACATTTGTGGTGCACTACGATTAATTTTGAGAAACATGATAATCTACAAAATTCTTGCTACCATCTAAATATAATGTACCATTTACAAGTCATAGGTGAATGCACTATTAAGTCAGTCAACCAATACCATGAGTAAATGAAATATGGTGTCCTGGATAGAATCTGGAGATGTAAACCGAATATGAACTAAAAACTAAGTAATAGTCCACAGAACACTACTCATTCTGTGTGGAAAATGCAGCATTCCCTCTCAAGATAAATCATTGGAAAGTTTAGTGAAAGGTTTGTGCTCTAAGTTGCACCATTTTTGACGATTCATGGTTTCTTTAGTATACAGAATGCATAGAATGCAATTTCTCCTAGTAACTAATGACGTGCAGATTTTATAATTATTGCAAGTGAGATTTTAAGATAACGAATGATAAAAAGTTATTCTTACTTTTGATAAAGCTGTCTCAAGAGGGTATAATTTTAAGTGTCCTCACCCTGATGAGAAATGTTAAAGGATTGTGTTGTAAATTTAGCCATTTGAAGGTTACAAGTAGACAAAGTGATACCTGAAACAAGGTTTGAATGTTTTAACACCTCATGTACTTGCTGCTGTGTGTGATGCTTCTTGTAACACTAGACCCTCAAGGTAGAAGTAGAAAAAGAAGGAATTACATCAAAACTAGTCTATACTACATGTGACATTATGTCAAAAAACAAAAGTCAATCAAAACTCTTGTTCCTAATTTTAGATTGTCTTTTTCACAAATTAAATTAAAATATAAATTCTTCATATAAAAGAAAAATTATGAGCATAAATACATCACTATTTCTACAGTAGATTAAATTATTTGTGTCTGTTTTATCACAATATAAAAACAAATATTATATATACTCTCCCAGTAAACAAACAACTATAAATCTATATGTCCAAAAGCAGTTTATAAATTAGTTGTAAACTCAATGACAAAATCACTAAAATCCAAATAACAAAATTAATGTAATTCTACACACACACACACACACACACACACACACACACACACACACACACATATGTTGTTTGGGATTTACCAAACTAAATTCTGAATTTGTGATAATGGATCACTTGTCATCTAATTCTTTCATGGTTCTGTTTTCAGGTTTTTTTCCCATTTAAACAGCATTGAATTTTTCATTCACATTTACTATGGTACCCTTTGGCTCCAACTTGTGACATGAAACATGACATCCATTGCTATCTCCATTGAGGCTAAACTCAGAATATATGATAGTCCATGTAGCATGACTTTACCTTGGGATTAAAAGTACATGTATATGTAAATAGGTCTCACATTGGATGACTTCTGGGTCATCATCTTGTGTTTTGATTGGCTTAATATCCATACACTTGATGTAACATAATGGTGAACATTGAGAATAAAAATGTAATGTGACTATTCTTGGGGAAAACCAGGATCAATGGAAGTGAACCTCTATGCCTCAGAAGGATGAGTGTTTTCCAATAGGTGCTATTACTCCAATTGCTTTATCATAGAATAAAACCATCCATAAACAGGGTAAGTTGCTTACCTTTAATTAGATTAGGCTTTGGAGGTTTGGAAATGATGGGGAACACTGAACCTGCAGATAAGCAGAACTCAAGCGCTGAAGGGCAGGGAACACATCTCACTGTTTTAATGAATCAATAGGGATTAGTAAAGAGTTTGGAAAGCACTTCTGAAAGCTTAAAAATGAAAATGTTGCAGCTGTGTATTTATATATCAGGGAGAAAAAGACACAAAAAAAGCTGGAGATATGAAAGTCAAGTCAACCTAATTTCAGAGTCTGGTAGGTGAAACATAAAGTAGGTCATTATGATATCAAGGTGGGTAAAATTAACATTCCTTGGCAACTAACTGGGGCTTTAGATGCTAATGTTGATATTACAGTTTAACGCCAGCATTCCTGAAAGGATTGCTGGCTACTATAATATTGTATTATGTTTCTATGACTACCTTACAATTACCAGGAAACTAAAGTTTTGAAAACAACAAAAAATATCATCTAAACATTTCTGCCTGCTAAGTGGGTAACTGCTTGACTCAGCTCTCTGCTCAAGAGCCCAGTGAGCAGAACATTCCTATTACCTGGCTTGCTTTTGAAAGGGGCACATTTTCTAGTGGTTGTAAGGCAGTAGTGGGTGTAGGTGTAGTTCTGTTTTCTTTCCAGCTTTGTCCCTGGGAAACCACTTTCTATGTGTTTTCATAGTTCTTGAACGGTTGGCACTTTAATTTTTTACATTTTTATTATATATTTAAATTAGAAACAAGCTTGCTTCCCATGTCAGTCCCTCTCCCTCCCCTCCACAACCACTCCCTTCCCCCAGGTCCTCCAGCCCCCTACCCAATCTCCACTCCATTCTCCAGGGATAATATTAGTGAATTATTGTTGATGGAAATAAAACTTTAGGCTTTTTCCTTATAGTTTAATTTAGAATTATTAATAAATAAAAGAAAGAAGAAAAACTAAACCCATAGTTGTATATCTGCTTTGTTTCAAGACAATTATTCATAAGAGTTTTAAAGAACATCTGCATTGAGGTGTGTAGTGTGTAGTGTGTAGTGTGTGTGTGTGTGTGTGTGTGTGTGCGTGCGTGTGTGTGATCAGTGCTTTTAGTCAAGGGTATGTGTATGTATATCTCCACTTGCATGCATACGCATTTTCAAACGGATGTAGACATCGTTAAAGTACACATCACCCTACATCATGATTATGAGTAAGGATCTCATTTCGAATTCACCACATTCAGAATCATTCTAATTTCATTTGTATTGATATAACTGACTACTGGAGGATGGGTAATTACTTATAAAGGACAGAATTTTTGTTTAAGTCCTGATTCTTCAGGCCCAGAAGCCAAAGGCCTGGTGTCAGTGTGTGATAAAGATGGTTATGTTACACCACGCCACAGCATAGGGAAGAACCAGTATTTACACAGAGACACAAGGAGAAGAAAGCAACTAACCAAGTGTCTTACTAACTTTTTTATTGCTCGGAAGAAGCAACAACACAGCTTATAAAAAGCTTGATTTGACTGGGGTTGCATTGCTCCAAAGAGTAGTAGAGCCTATGACCGTCACAGTCGGGAACATGACAGCTAGCCGGCAGGTATGGTTCTTGAAGAGTAGCTGGCAACAGCATTGACATAACAATCCAGAGGCAGAGGGGTGGGGGCAGAACTGGGAATGGTATGGATTTTTGAAACTCCACTTTCTACCTCCAGTGACATGCTTCTTCCAACAAGGAAAGCCACACTTCCTCATCCTTTTCTGATAGTTCCACCAGGTGCAGACCCTACATTCAAACATATGAGGTCATTCTCAATCAAACCACCATATCATTCCTTTCACCGGGAGGCCATTTTCAGAGTCACTAACCCATTTTTAAAATATCTGCACTGATGTACTCATAAAAACAGTGGCCTGATAGCCTAATCTCCTTTGGAAGATCATATCTGGCAACACAGTTACAATGGCAATTAAATATTAAAATGAGTTTTGAAAGGGGAGTGTGTCTAATAATAGGAACTGCTTATCTCTTTCTTATTTTAAGTAATGCTATTTTACTCTATACACTTCATCTTATTCAATTCCTAAGGAGAGTGATAACACTATCCTCTTTAACAGTTTGAAAAAAATGTCATATGTGCAAAGCACTTTAAATAATGTTTAGCCAGAGTAATATTAAATGAATATTAGATAGTATAATTGAGTATGTACTTGCATATTCATTTAGAGACATACACATTAATTTATAGTTGTGTTTATCCCAGTAATTGATCATTTGATAATCAGACACAGCAAATGATGAGTTTATCTGAACATCTTATTTAACTTATTCAATGCTTTTGCTATTTCTGACATCAACACAAACATTGTTACATTGACTCTTTTGACATATGACTAGAGATAGAGAAAAAGAGCATCTGGAGAATAAAGGGTATTTTCAAGGTCATTCTGAGTGATATTATTGGGGGAAAAAAAAGAACCAGTGCCCTGTTCCATTACATGAAGCACAAAATAAGAAGTTTTAGGCAGCATACGTGGGTAGCAACCCTGAAGGACATGACATTAACACATGGGGACTTTCAGCAGCAGAGAAATCTCCCTTTAACACAGTCACAAATTAAAGGCCTCTGTTGGTGACCAGCACAATAACTGAGTCTCAGGGGAACATACAAGTCTTACATACAGTGTGGCAAGGCAATTTGGTTATTGTTTCCTAACTACTGAGTGAGGCACTGCCTTTGTCCTTGACAAGAAGCAGTTTGTTTGACACTAAGGTGAAATAAGAGAAAAATCTAAGACAGATGATCAGGGTGCTGGGTACAATTCTGAAGTACTGCCAAGGTCAAAGTTCTATGATGGTGAAATGTCAATTTCAGAAGATGCTTTCCCATTGTGTTTTCTATTACAGTTCTGTGAGACGCCTTTCGGTGAATCGGCTCACTTGTATTAAAAAGATGTATTCCTGCTTCTCAGATGGGTCATTATTTTTTTCTCATTTTCTCTCCGTAGGTCAGGCTTTTACTATCCTCTACTTGTATCATTTTACAGTCTGCCAATTGGTTTTCCTGACCCACCTGTCTTCCCTTTCCGTCTCTTTGCTCTCAGAAGCTCCCTTTGGGAATACAGTGGCCACCATGCTGCCTGGGCGCCAGCATCCGGAGCAGCTTATTAATGACAATAATATGGTCAATACGGAAACTTCATGTTTTCCTCTTGACATGCGTATGTGAGTTCCACCTTTGCCAGGATTTAGAATGTATCCTGGAGTTTTGCAAACCTTTTGGATATCATGCCTTAATAGGTTAAAAACCACTGTGATCCAGGATGCACGTGCCTCCTTGAAATTTAACATCCTCAGGGGTAACCCTTGTTTGTGTAATGCCTCCCGTAGACTCATGGGTTGAATGTTTTCTCTGCAGGTGCTGGTATTGTTTTGAAATGTTACGGGGAAGCTAGGGAATGGAATGCTTAGATGTCATATGTAAGCCACAGGCATGCCTTCACAGGCCTCTCTCATTCCAGTCTAGAGCTCCCTGCTTCATAGCATTAGTTGTGATATAAGTGGTTCTGCCACAATTCTAACACCAAATGCTATGTGCCATGACAAACTGAAGTCCTGGAATCCACCAGCCCAAATACATCCTTCCTCCATCAAGTAGCTTTTGTCGGGACAAGTATCATAGTGATGAAAACAGTAGCTAACATATCAATAATAGTTAACCTTAAGATTGATAATACTAATAACCTTCTGGTTATTTGGAGAATTCTATGTCATATATCATACACTGGACAAGTGATTTGAAGGAAGTATATTAATTTGAGATATACAACCTTTCATTAAAGACATAGTTAACCATGAATTAAGCTAATTTTGGGCTTATTTACAATTTATTTAGTGAATGACTAAAACATGGCAGAAGCAGTACTTGCATCCATGTGTTTAATACTAAGATCCTTACTGATACCTTAGAAGTTTACATAAACATCCAGAGATGTAGAGTTATCTCCTTAAACTTTACCAATGTATATAAGTGTTTATGTCACTTTTATGATCTACCCAAAAGGTAAAGTTGTTCTCTTTGTTCCCTCCATACTTAAATACTATGCACAATGTATTATAATCTACATCTCTATAAAAGAATATTCTTTCATAAAGACAATGTAAATCAATTTTCTTTCTTTCTTTTTTAGCTTGTAGGAACTTTATTTTCCATCTACCCTTTTTCCTTGGCTCGGGTGTCTGCAGAGCAGCTCAGGACCACTCAGTGGTGGCTCCAACCCACTCGGTGGCCTGAGTTGTGGGAGCTGCTGACCAGTCCTCAGTGGCTGGATGGGCACTTCCCTCCTCAGTAGGAAATTCCTGGATGGGTACAAAGGGAACTTGCACAACCTCAGACCAGCAGGCCACATGAGCAGCAGTGAACTTGGGTGCTGGTGTGGTCCACTCTCCCTGAAATTCCTCCCTGGTCACAGCCTTATAGGCAGCAGCCTGCTCCTCCTTCTCAACCTCCTATGGGTCTCTTTAGAAGTAAAGGTCCAGCATTACCTCCCATGGGTGCTCACGGGAGATAGCCACAATGTAAATCTCATACTAGACTTTTTGTCTTCGTCGAGTAATATGCAACAGATGTGTTTTCAGGTGTAAATAATGAACCAACTATATGTCATAGATTAAAGGGTCTAGTCTGGTTTAGAATTGATAAGAAGCTAAATAAGAATTTGAGTAGAAATATTTTCTTCCTAGTGTTTGGTTTTGTTACCTAACTGTAGCGTTCCTTTATTGCAGTATGTTTTTATACACAGTGTAAATGAGCAAATATCAGAATCAATATCTCAGCTCCCATGAAGATGCTTGAAACCACAATCGTGGAATGGTGATGCTTTGCTCATGGGATCTATTCTTCAAAAAACAAACAAACAAACAAAAAACTAATCCAATACATGACTATGAAGATTAAAGAAGCTCATAGAGCACAAGCCACTTTTTATTGGTAGGAAGTTAGGTCCTCTGATTCAGCACTTGAGAAATAGCTTTGTTTCCAGTTGGCGTCAATGGTTTCTAAAGAGAAAAACAGTCAGTCTTTGGGTCTGCTTTTCTTCGAGCTTAGGTGATGATTTTATCTGTTTTCAACATTTCTCCTTTGCCTTCACTTTTCTCATATGTATTTATGATGTGTGTTGAGATGTAATTATTATATTTTTATCTGATTTGTGGAAATAGTTCTCTAAGTACATGCTTATTAAAATAAATCATGGAATTTTCAAGTTATATTTAAATTTTATTTTCATTCTGGCTTCCCATCTCCTTCTAAACAGATGCTGGGATCACACAAAATATGGATCCCTTTGTGGATCTTATAAATGAGTACAGATGTCCATTTGTCTTAGCTGAATACATTGCATGTATTTATTATCTTAGAGCAGGTTTGTAACTTCTCATTTAAATTTTTTTATTGTGGCTGCTTCAAAATCCTTGTTGGGATTCTAATAGTTTGATCATCACAGTGATCATAGCTGATGACTGATTTTCTAATTTGTCTTCAAGCATTTATTGTTTTTTTGCACTGTAAATGGTTTTATAAGTATCCTGAATATTTTGCTATTACCTCATGGGTCTGTTGATATTACCTATTTTTTCAGTAGTCATTCTCCTGTATCCTGTATACACTGAAATATTATCTCATTTTCCACAAACCTCTGCCTTATGTAGGTCTGGAAGCATTTCTTATTCTATTCCGCTCCTAGCGTAGATTCTATCAATCCTATGGTTAAGCGTTAGCAGTCCCTACTGTCAGATAGCGGTAAAAATCTCACCATGGTGAAGAACTCATAGATGTTATGGCAGATGAGAGAAATCAGAGATCTAGGCTCCCAAGGACTCCAGTGTGGACAAGGATAATAACGCTGAATCACAGCTTTGTTTAGTTTGCTTAGTGTGCACAAGCTCTCTGTCTCAATGTCCTTTCTAAAACAGCTGCACGTCTTTATTCTTTCCCGATTTCTGCTTATGTTCCTTGGCGATTCCACATTGCTATCTACCTCAGGTGCCGCAATATATTAAGAACAAAATAAAGCCACGTAAGTCACTGCAGAGTAACGACTTGGGTCTGTAAAGTTGTAGAGTGTTTGCAATTTTTTTCTCTCTCCATCTTTCATATTAGTCTCATTTCTTTACATACAGTCTCCAGAACTTTTAGATGGAAATGCATATATTTGTTCTTCTTTGCCCTGAGATTAGAATTCCCAAAAAATAAACAAGCAGATGTTACTTAGAATCTTCCAACTCAACACAACAAATTAGAGTGCATACAATTAGAATTCAATAGCAAAACATATTAAAGCCCATGATAACCTCTCATTAAAAAAACTTGCCCTGAATGAAATGACAGATTCTGGAGATCCTCCCCAAGGAGGGCCTCACCCTCCCTGAGGAATGGAATGGGGATTGGGGGGGCTGGGGAGGCTGGTAGGTAAGGGGGAGGGGGTTAGGGAAGGGAGCTGGGATTGACACATGAAGCAAGCTTGTTTCTAATTTAAATTTTAAAAAATGAAAAAACTTAACAGAAGAGGATAAATGAGACTAAATAGTAATGTCCAGAAAGTTATAGAGAAGACTCATCAGTTAAAATGTATACTGGTCTTGCAGAGGACCCAAGTTTCATTCCTAGCAAATACATTGATCTATACAAATCTCTAGGTGTTGCCATTCACATTAGAGTCATTCTTCCCAGCTTAATTAACCAAAGAATCCTTCATTGATATGTCCATGACAATTCCGAACCCAACCAAGGTAACAATCAAAATTAATCATCAATGATTGGGGAGGAATTCACAAATTCCCATTCCTAACTGAGGAGTTGTTGATAGCTTTTGAAGGACAGATTCCCCCATGGAGGTTTGACCACACTGGTAAGTAGCCCATTCCCTAGCGTATGGTTCCATGCCTACATATGTTTGAATAGCACTAGAAAAACTTATTGGGTTGTTTTAAATTAAAAAGAAGAAGACATGAAGTTTGCAATGAGGCATAAAATGAGTCTAGCAAAATTTAGAGGTGGGGGAAATAAAGGTGATTATGACCATGTATCATTATATACTTGTCTTAACAGAGAATAAATTATAAAAGATTAACTATCACAGTAGAGCATCTTAAAAACCCAAAATAAGTGAGGTTTTCAATTAACTATTAAATAATTGAAACATTGAGCAAAAGTCACACTAAAAATTGTCTACCTATGGAAAATGTCTTAGCAAACTTATTAGTCATCCTAATAAGAATAATGTATATATAATAAGTGTCCTAGAATACTTAAAATTGCTGAAAATCTGTATGTTGAAGATATGTATGGAGACATTAACAAGATCAGTTGGAATAACAAGCTATAAAGGGGTCTTATTAGATTGAAACATTTTATCTGATGCTAAAATTATATACATTCCTCTTCATAAGTAAAGCCAAAACCAATATATTGTAAAACTTCAAGAATGAACTCCAATATTGACTATAGACCTACATCAATAATTGCATATAAATATGAGTATAAACTCCAGTGTGCAATTCTAAAGCAGGGAGTTTAGTAGATGCTGGTCATCATTTGGGGAATCAAGGGGACCTTAGAAAGTTCTCCTTAGTGTTTGTCTTTGGATGAGGCTGGCCTACATATAGAGCTTCTTTTCCCAAAAATGCAAACATATTTTTTAAAACAGTCACTATGTAGAAAATGCACATATTCCAAAGGAATTTGAGGAAAAATACCAACAGAAATTTCAAAGAAAGTTTTGTTCTAAAGAGGAAGAGAGACGGACAAGCAGCCAGGGAGAGAAGTATGGTTAATGAAACTTGTTTCTCTTTTATTCCAAGACCGGAATCAGTCCGTGTAGTTTAAGACAGAAAGGGGGAAATGGGGATTACAGAAGAAAGTACAAAATTTCCAATCCAAATTATTTGACTAAATTTAGATCCAGCTGAGTAAGCAAAGTCTCCATATGGAGAAAGAACTTCATACAGAATCAGTCATTCATGTTGGGTCAAAAAAGGAGTAAAAATACACGAGGAGTATTTCACTGGAAAAATACCCACCCATGTCATTTGCCTTTTGATTAATTGGCACTCTAAACCATCCTAGTGTTTAAGATTTCAGCCCTTGCCTTCTATGAAATTGCTTAGATAGATAAAACAAGGAGCCACTCCTTTTACAGAGTCAAAACAGAAACCAACCTTGGATTTGCCACAAACACACAATGATGACACAAGAGAATTTCCAGACCCAGAAAATAAGACTTTTCTTAGTAAGATGATGACATATTTTAATGGGTAGAATTTGACAGAAACTTAAAATACACATTTATTTCCTTTGAAAACTCCTATGAAAATAATAGACATTTTATAGTACACCCATTTATAGTGATTTGCCAGTTTTTTTGCACTCAGCTGACCAACAACAATTAGCTTCTTCATTCTTGACAGGTCTAAATTCTATGAAACATGATTGTTCACTTTCATTCAAATTCATTAACTGCCTAAGCTATTTAACAATGCTAATTTCCCTTATTCTCCTTCCCTGTTGTACAACATTGGCCAAAAGAATGTACCCCATTAAATACAAGAACAATAGACAATAGTATTGGTTATCTCAATGGCAGATAAGTCAGTCAGTTTAAAGGAGTGGAGTGCCAGCTCAGCTGGGAAGTGGCGTGATGTGATGGAGAGCCTGGAAACATATTTTGTGCTTGACAGTAATAATATTGAATTAATATGTCTCTGCAAAGCTTAGGAAATCTGGTTCAAATTTAGCCCAATTTATCAAGGTTTGGCAGAGTTATAAGAATTAACAAATCATGCTGTGACTTGAAATTAGCATTATGAATATTTAGGAGCTGTTACAACTGTGGGCTAAATATATAAAATGTCACTGTCATCATATAAAAACAAAGTTTCGCACATGAGGGGAAGGCTTATTACACAGTCCAGTACAGTTAAAAATAATACAGCATTTGATTTGCTTTTTGAGTTCAATGTCTATCAAAATGGTTTTTTTTTTTTTGGTAACAACAAATATCCTCGACATCTGCTTCAAAGATGTGTGTTCAGAGGATCTTTCTGTGCCCCAATCTGGCCTTCCCTTTCCTTAACAGCTTCATTTAGGGTGTATATAAAGAAGTGTCATCCTTTTAGCAAGCAAGGCAGATGCACTCCTGAGAGTGTCTCCCTCCTCTTTTGCCACACAACCCATGGGGATGCTGAAGGCTACATTCATTAATTTTTTATACCGGGTAAATAAAAGTTACATGCAAACTTCTGACGATTAAATGCATGTGGCATCCATTTGTCTCCTGAAAGTCACCCATCTACACATTCATATCAGAACATGATGTAACTTTCTAACTTTTCTTAACCTCTGGGATTGCAATTTAAAACAAAAATAGAAGTCACCTAAATGTGTAGAATGATTTTCTTTTAGGCAGAATGAGGTCAAGTACATTGAATGGCATGATGAAAGAGTGGTCGTGTCCACAGAGAGCTTGTTAAAACGGTTAGTTATGATGGGTAATGAGGATTGAGAACCTTGTGGAAAGCAGATAACTTCATTTTTCATTAAAAATACTTTTAAGTGGAGTTTTGTTCTCACGAAGTAGCTTTGTCTGTTTATAAGAACAAAAAATGAGGCCATTAAAATATTTTAGGCAAAAAAGTGGTTTTCTTGTTCTGATTGACCATTACATACAAAGTATTTATGCCATCAAGTCTGCAATATTTAGATGAGGTAAAATTTCATTTGTGCACTTTGCATAGCTAAAGGATTGGTTAAATTCTGGCATGGTATTTTCGAGCATGTGAGGAACACCCTTTGACTTCCCTCAAACTGCAGTTTTTGCATGACAGCAACTGATGGTGACTTTCAAATTACCTTCCTTTGGAGGCACAATTGGAGAGCAATATTTGCCTTTATGAAGAACAAGTAAAATAAAAGAATAAATCCACTATTAGAAGCATTGATTTTAAGAATCCAGTGAGACTGGCATGATGGCCTACACTTGAAATTTTATCATGTAGGATTTTTTTGCTAGGGGGTGCTGGGAGTTTGAGGGCAGCCTGGTGTTCTAGACTAGTGTGAGATATGGAGTGAGAACATGTCTCTAAAAGATAAAAAAGAATTAAGAAAGAAAGCCAAAACAGAATGGTGTAATGTTAATTTTAGTAAAGTAATCAGACATTTTTTTCTGAAACTGTAATGATCTCTAAAATACAAATCTAGTGAGTGAATTAAAATACATATGTATAATCAATAATTCCTAATTTTTAACTGAAGATTAAGGAAGTGCTGATATATTGTCATGGAAGATAAAGACTTAGACTAAGAGTAGTGCCAATAATCTTAGACCAGAAAGATTTAGATGTAGATCCAAGAAAATTTCCTCACAATTTAGGAAGGAGAGTCCAGTGCTTGCTCAGGAAAGAGGGGGATAGGATAATTATTTTCTAATTCCATTAAGCCCTTGGGGAATGGAAAGATGCAAGCACATGCTAATGAGGATAAGATGTTCTTTAGATTTTCTCTGGCGGGAGATGTGTCATGTCTTGGCCATAGAGAAGGGAAATCCAATCAAATGACTTCTGTTTTACAGAATCAGATAACTTAATTCCACTGGTGACTGTCTTTTTCTAAACGTGTCTCCTTGCAGAATGGTTCTGGATGCTCACTGGGAAGTGTAAGCAAAGCAGTGTTCTTGCTCCTGAAGTTGAGATGACAGGACAGAAGATAGTTAGGGAGGAGTGACTTCAAAAATATTACCTGAATGTAGCATTGATTAAAGTCGAATTCTGAGTGTATCTTTTCCATAGAGGAGTGACTGTTTATTAACATTGACATATCATGTGAACATCTGTAACTTTCATATGCTACAGATTTTGGGAGAAGCTACAGATTTATGATTTTGTCTTCCTGGAGCTTGAGCAAAAAAAACATTTGTTTAAAAATGTCATTTTTGGTGATCAACTTCCTTGATTTTAATCTTCCAATTTAAGTGTTACAGAGCAAAAAAGATATATAATATATTCATAATTGCCAAAATACTAAAATTCTACAAATTATATGGTACTTGAATGTTATATTTGAAACTCAAGGGTAATTTAAATTTAATGGACTAATTGGGGACTAGTCAAAATGTTCAAACGATATACTCCTACACAGACTAATAGGATTTGGTCAGCAGGTAACAACTGAATACATACATAATTGAGGTTGAAAATTAAAGGATTTGGTGAGTATGTTAAATATTAGTTATCCCAAAAAACCTGTAATAATATTCATATATTTTTAATATATATTTTTCTTATTTTCACTACAAAGAAATAGACAAGGACACATACAATATTTGAAAAGGATTACTAAGATTTGCATGATAGTGACTTATTTCCATAACATCTAAAATTTTACTTAAATACATAAAATATACTATTATCCAGTCATTAAAAGAAGGGGATCCTGTCAGTTATGACAGCATGAGTGAACCTTACATTATGCTATGAAAAACAAACCTGTCATGGAAAGATAAATATTGCATGATTGGCTGCATGAGGTATCCAACACAGTCAAAGCTAGTTAGGCAGAATAGAGAATTGGTTGCCAGCAGCTGTGCAAAGGGAGGAATGAGGAGATGCCATTCAATCGGCAAAGAGAGAGCCAGTTGCATTGCTATCCTTCTATAATTCCATCATTACAATTCTGTAATTGGAGACTGATGCAGGATGATTTCTGTGAGTTGAGAAGCAACTTGTGAGATATAAAAATAACCTGTCTCAAAACTTCAAAAGTAAATAAATGAAAAGTGAAAAGTTCAGCCATTACAAAATGAAATTCATAGATTTGTTATGCAACATTGTGCTTGCAATTAAGAAAGGTTCACTGGGTAACTAGAAACTTATTTGCATCACAGGTCTCATTTTGTAGGTCTTTTTATATAATAATAACAGTTAAGAAGACAGTGATGAAAATAGTGATAAAACAGTTAAAACAATACATAATCTCCACTCTTTTCGTGACTAAAATAGCTTATAAGTAAACTTTGAAATTGTCCCAGTTTTATCTCCCATTTCATATCAACAGAGCCACAATAAACAAGGAGACAGTTTTTGAACTAGGGAAAAAGTAAACAGAACTTCTTGGTGTGGTCTCCACCCATTCACAAACTCTAAGCACTGCTCAGGAGAAAGCCCTCCTGAAACTCATGTCAAACAGAATCAAGGTGTTGTAACAGAGACACATTCCCACCAATCAGTATTCAGGGTGGAGTTCTGGGTTGCAGAAATATAAATTAAAGGATTTTGAAGTTTCTTCCCACTACACTTTAAAGATGTTTAATATCTAGTTCCCTAAATTTCTTTAACTGTGTCTTGAGAACAATATTTCAAAGGCTAAAAAAATAATCTTAACCACCGACAGTCTGAAATTACCTTAATAATATCATCAAGTAACTCAATGATAGTTAGGAGTCTCTTATATCACCTCAAGCTTCAACAATCACCCTCTTTGGTCAGCCTGCCAAATGCCTTCAGAATTGCTTTTTGTAGGTACTCCATATCTCCATGCTCAGCTGATGTTTTGTTGGGCTCACCAGCAGGTTTTAGAGTGTATTATTACACTTCTTGCACAAAGTGCAAAGACAGTATTGTCAGTGGCTTGGTGTTAGAGGCACAGTTCTTACAGAAATTTGGTCCTGGGCTTTCTTAGCTGTGGTTGTCTTTCCTCCTGTAATAGACTATAATGTTGAGGGATGTGTTGCCTTGGTGCCTAATTCCACCCAGCATTTCATGTGTTATATAGCCTTTTTATGAATTCTGCCTTTTAGTCCTTTTACAATTGCTGTTTCTTTATTTTCAAGGTGCTTTCAATTTTCGATGTAGAGAAGGCATGATATTACCAGTTAATTTAAAGAATGTGTGGCCCTTTACACACTATTTGCAAAGAGGATATTCCTTCTAAAAAAAGAAATACTTGTCCTGCTTTAAATTCCTTCAAATATTTTATGCTACATATTTGCATTTTACTACATGGCTTCCTCTGGAGAAGAAGTATGGCTGTACAGTTGCACAGCTTGCAAATACAACATGAGATTTCTCTGTGGAACCATGCAGATGCACAGAAATTAAATACAGTAGAATTATGTCGGGAATGAATGATCTGTAAATTCATTTGAAATGCCCATAGGTACCCCCTTTTCCAAAGAGGGGGTAGTTTTAGGGATATGCTGCATTGATTTTTCTTGTATGTCACATTACATTGAGTTTGTGTGTCTCATTATACGATGTTATCACTCTATGGTGCTGTGGCTTATGTGGTGACACTGTGAGCATAATGTAATGTGATGCACCATGGCTGTGAAATGCCATTAAACTATGACACTCTAGAGAGTCAGTGAATTATGCTCTGTCACCACTGCTACTTCCGAAAGCTCAGGGAGCTGCAGGAGGCGCTTGCTTTGCAGGATTATCTGAATTTGTTTATCGACTTCATTTAAGCCTTGCCAAGCTGTATGTTGACAGAATTAACAATACTACCAATACCGCCTCTATTTGGTTTGCTTCTAAGCAAAACACCTGTCCCTAAAATGGGTTATCATCATGCTTTGTTTATTTGGCAACTGTGGAGCAATGATGTAAAACAGTAGCTTTTGTCAACCATAATCAATACTTTCTCTGTGTTATGCTTGTTATTAAGGGTGAGAATGTCTCTTTCTTTTCGTGGGTGTTTGTCTGGAAAAGTTCAATCAGAATTCTTGAGAAACGACTTGGTGGTTTGTGTCGTCTGTCATCTTTTCTGTAGTTTGTTTTCAATTTTTTTAACTCTGTTTTTTGTTTGTCATGAATCTTCTTGTCCAAAGACACCTTCAAAGTAGCATAACTTTGTGTTTTCTTTCTCCCTTTCTATTTTGTCTTTTGATACCATGACCCCAGTGATTTGTTGCCTAGGGGTTTTCACGTCACTGATGGTATCGAGTTGGAAGGAGAAGCATAACCTTCTGGGGCTCATCTATGGTCTTGGAATCTTATCTTAAAGGAAGGTTTTCTTTCAAGGCACTTTATTATTTATTTATGTTTTATCGAGAGCCTTTCAAGAAAGAATCCACAGTGAAACTTCTTCAGCAGCCATTATTTGTATCAGAGGGAAGATGGCTCTGGTGTCTTTCATAGTTTGGGTCACTTGAAAAGGTGTGGCAGGCAACATTCTTTGTAAAAAAAATTTATAATAACTATGATTTGGTTTCGTTCTGACAATAGGTATGTGTATTTTTTTTTTGGTTTTTCGAGACAGGGTTTCTCTGTATTGTTTTGGAGGCTGTCCTGGAACTCGCTCTGTAGACCAGGCTGGTCTCGAAATCACAGAGATCTGCCTGCCTCTGCCTCCTGAGTGCTGGGATTAAAGGTGTGTACCACCAACGCCCGGCTGTGTATTATTTTTAATAACTGTAGCTAAAACAGTAAAAATTGCCTGACTAGCCTATCCCTCAGTTTGTCTTTTTTGGGCTTTTTAAAGGTAAGTTCATTGTTGCTATTACTCCACACTGTCAGTTGTTATCAGGGAGGCTTTCTCACCTAATACTACTTTATTCATATCACCTAAATCACTCTTAAAGCCTTGTGTGTTTTGTAATAACACAATCACAAAGATCTCATATGAAAATCTTCATCCCATTTGCACATGATTGGGTTCAAAGGAGAGGCGTGGTCTCTGTGCAAGTTGCTGCTTGCATCAGACAACTGTCTTTCGTGTTGATCACAGTGTTTTTCACGGGTCTACTACAGAGAAACTTCATGATATTTCTTCCTTGATGATTATCATGTTTCTTCACACTTAAATACAATTCCATAAAGAGAGATAATTTCTCAATCAACTTAAATGGACTTCCACACTGGGAATTAAAAAAAAAAAAAGAAAAAAAGTGTAATTGAGGCATACATACCTTAGACATATAATTGACTTTAAATGATTAAACTGTGCCAGGGTTTTCCTGAGTCTCTTTAATTTGATGCTATACTTGAGTACAGTGAGTAGTCGTATCCTCATTCTTCACAGACCTGTGATATTTAATATAACTTTAAAACCTTAGCATGTTACATGAAGATTACTAGCACAATGATGTTATTACAGAGATCCTGTCTAGTAAGTTGGCTGAGTTGTTTCTTATTTC
Organism: Mesocricetus auratus; assembly: GCF_017639785.1. Classification (NCBI taxonomy): domain Eukaryota; kingdom Metazoa; phylum Chordata; class Mammalia; order Rodentia; family Cricetidae; genus Mesocricetus; species Mesocricetus auratus. Next base: position 12,716,782 of record NW_024429212.1, on the reverse strand, counting down.
TCCCACGACCATGTATAAAAATCTTATAGGAAACCCAGGGTTGTTGTAAGTCCAGTTGCAAACTGTCAATATAATAATACAAGTGTATTTTTGTTGCTGTCATTTATTTTATACTCCTGTGAAACAATATGTGGATGTGTGTTTATATTTCTGTGAAATCATATTTTAAGATAATTACATTGTGAAAAGTAGTTGATGTTTGAATTATGGAAGTTGCCTGTGTTCTGGATTCCCTTGGTAGTTAGACACCCAACACTTTACTTTTGTTCTAGGGCCACTAGTGATGTCATTGGCTAATGTTTTGTTTTCTCTTGTTGCATACAAAATTGTCACACCCACAGTAGTGTTTTCATAATATACTTAGTATTTTACAGTCTCCTTGGTCATGAAAGGTTTATCTGTGTTTCCTGTTAAGAACAACAGTGAAAACCTAGGGTGTTATATGGACTGTGCTCTAACTTGGAGATTGAACTAGGGAAGTGTTCATTTTCCAAAATTCTTCAGGTGTTGCAAGAATGTCATTATGACTGAAGATCTGTTTGTGACCAAACCATGTCTATAGTTACATCAGGCCTTAGGATCTTACAGTTCCTTGCCTTGTGGCCATCTCTATAGGTGTCTCTGTACAGGCAAAAATGCATTAACATGTGATAAAATATACAGTATTACGTATCAGCCTAGCCATTTTTGTTTGTTATCAGGTCATTGTTCTCACCTGTACCTGAGGAGTAGGTGTGACTCTTTGTGACTCGCTGCAAGGCATCTATAGGGCAACTTCTTCAAATGCATCAAAGAATATAGCTGGTGTAAAACATACCAGATTGCGGTTTTATCAGCATGTTTCTGTCCTTCAGAGGAAGACTGCCCTTGCTCAGTGTTCCGCAGAGCTGTGACACAAAACTTTCTGAAGTTAACCAAGTCAGCAGGAAATATTAGAAAAATAATTCATTATTCGTGCATTCTTTCATATTGGCAATTTGGTAGGATATTATCACCATTCCTTAGCCCTTTTCAATTTTAATACCATAGTGAGTGCTTATAGAATCCCATCTAAGCAGTGGCAATGAAGGCAACATCTAAGCTGGTTAGTTCTGCTTGCTCTGCATGGTCCTTCTGAATACCATAGTGGATTTTTTTATAGCACTGGGGAAATTGAAGCATGTCTCTGTCTTCTCCACAAAATGAGAAAATAAGACCATAATTAGGTTCATTTGCCTGAAGTAAAAGCTAATGCATTTTAAGTAAAATTTGGATGAAATCAAAGTATTAGTACTCATTATAGGTGTTTTGATTTGATATATAAATGTTCCCATTAGAAAATTATCTTACAATTTATTTAAAGAAACTTTTATCAACATTAGGAAAAAGGTTTTCATGTGAATTTGTGCAGGTAGATTTTGGAGTGTAGTCATTATATGCCATTCTGGAACTTTTTATAAAAGAGTTATTCAAACTTCACTGTTAATGTTTCATGCTTGGTAATGATTTGTCACAGGGTGAGGTAGATTCTGTGTACTGGAAAGTGGTGAGCTCCATCACTGATTTCTGCCCATTGTGAAAACTGTTCCTAGAAATTGGTAAATATCTTGAAGAACTAGAACATCTACAGAACTACTTGGGGTGGCACCCGTGAGTTTACTGTGTGTTCTAGTCTATAAGACTGACAAGCTTTGATCCTCTCTTCACTTGAAAGTCCTTAAAGATTATAGTTCTGTAAGTGGGACAGGAAAGGGCTCTACCATTTTGTTTTTGTTGACACCTTTTTAGTATATGAATTTGTTTCATGTATTTAAGACAACATGCCATTTAGCAAAATAATATGCTTTGTTTGTCAGTTACTCAAAGTTTGGTGCTAAACACCCAGTGACTTTGAGTTCTGAGAGGGTAAATGTGTGAGGTCAAATCTTTTAGTATGATTTTTATATGGCTAATAGAAGAAATTAACATTATACAGACTAAAATGGAAGAGTTGATCTCCCTACAAATAAGTACAAAAATAGTTGTCTTCTTCATTAGCTTAGACATTAATAATTTTATATGATATGTTAGGTAGAAAATAAATCTACCAAGAAATGAATGGATAAAGAAAACGTCGTACATACACAAAGTAGAAATGTTATCTGTAAAACAAAACAAAATCATGAAATTTGTAAGAAAATATACATAGTTGGGATGTATACTATTAAGAAAAGTCATCCAAAATCTTGACTTGGCTGCCCTTGAACTCCCTCTGTACACCAGGCTGGCCTTGAAATCACAGAGATCCTCCTGCCTCTGCCTCCCGAGTACTGGGATTAAAGGTGTGTGCCACCAATGCCCAGCTACTCTCTTTATGTTTTTTTTCCACTATCCTGATTATTTTACTCTCCCAAGACTACACATATTTTTAAACACACTACAAACCTTCTAGAGGCTTTACTTGATCTGAATCTGACTTTACTGTAAATCTTTATGTTTTTCTGACCACGTGTCTGTTATCTGCTAAACAACATTGCTAAAGTTGAAGTGCAAACAGACACTGACTTCCCAACATGGTGGGCATAAGTTTGCTGCCAGCATCGGGCGCTGTGCTCACCGCCTTATCTATGCCGGCTTGGAGATGTGGTCACTACCACTGCCAGCTGCTTATGCACACCATTCAGTTATTGGCAGGTCCTTTTAAAAGAGCCCTGCGGGATTTGTGTATGTGTGTGTGTGTGTGTGGGGTGTTTTCCACTTATGCTGAGGCAGGAAGACTCCCTTAATGGAGCCTTGTGAGTCCCTGCTTATCTCAAGCAAAACAGAGCCCACCTGAGAAAAACGCTGCTACCAAGAAGCCATGCTTCTTTCTGTTCTTTTGTTTCTAAAATCCCTTTTAAGCTTTTGCCATTCTATGTGAAAATTCATCATCGCACTCCTGCAACCATATGTAACGCGCCGTCTTCCCGCCAGCCGCCTGGGTCCTGCTGCTGTCTCAGCCCCCAATAACACACAAGAGGCTATATTAATTATAAAGCAGTTGGCTGTTTGCTATGGTTTCTTATCGGCTAGGTCTGACTTAATTATTAACCCATAACTGCTAGTCTATGTATTTCCAAGTGATCTTCTCTTACCGGAGAAAGGGTCCAGACATCTAACTTCTCCCACACCCTACATCGTGACTCAAAGCTCATTGTTTTTCTCTAGTTTTAATTACATCATAGAATTTGTGTGCCCATGGTGGATGCATCCATAAGAAAGTAATTGATAATGCATGTGTAAAACTCCAAGGAAAGTTCCATGGCTACAGAACAGCCACTCCAACTATATAGAAATTTACTGATCTGCATAGATTTTGGGACCAGGCAAGTGTCTGAGTGACTGCTTTAATCTAGCTAGGTGATGGTCATTTCAAGAAAGTGATTAAAATTAATAAGACAAAATATATTAAAATTTTCATTTCAAATAAATGACTTTCTGTAGCTTAGATGTTTCAAATCAAGTTTAAATAAAAAAGTAATGGAAAATACAAGACCCAGGGAGTCTTTAAAGGAGAAAGTGGCATTTAAAGATAACTGAACTTTCCCAGTAGTCTCTTTGCAAAAAAATTCAGGATGTGATGAGAGCCAGCATGGGGATTCTCTTTTTTCTTTTTTTTCTCAAGAGATGAACATTGACTTCCAGCCTTTGATTGCTTTTCAGAATGTTTATTTTGTTTATCAAAATAAAGTAACTGCTCTATTCTGTAATTCTATGGTCACCTTTGTTTTTTCAATTTTATCAAAAAAGGTGTGTATTTAACATTTCTATCTTTGTCATGCTTATTTGTTAACCAAGCCGCTTTTAACAAAAATCTAATGGACATTGCCTCAACTGCTTAAGCTCAAATGCCAGACTATTGTTTCATTATCAGTACAGAGAACCATGCCTTATCGTGTAGTAGAAAGAAAATGATTTAATTAATTATGAAAAACAAAGACAATATTTTCCTATTGTTATCCCTCAGCATGTGTCAGATTATTGCATCTGTGGATTGAATTTTGCTAGAATGGTTGATGTTAAAATTACTGTTTTAATTGCTGTCTTGAGTGTCTTAAAATATTGTAGAATGAATTTGAATGTGTTTACAAGAAGCCTTCTTCTCAGCACTGATGATTATAAAGTCAAAATATGAATCATCCCCCAAAATGTTGAAGATACTCTCCACCCTGAAGTATTAATTAGTCACCTAAGATTTAATTCTTTATGTGAAAATACATCAGCACCTCCATCTCATTAGATTGCTAATTTTTTAATGCCTAGTAAGTTCTAAAAAGCATAAGCATGATTAAATTGTTTAAAAATTTTTCTTTATGGTTTATTTTCAGTGAATGTTTGATTTGCATACATATTGTCTAATTTACACATCTGAGATACTGTGAAATTTTCTCGAGTTGGAAAGACGTGCTGAGTGGACCCTATTTAAAAAGCTGTAGTCTAGGTTATGCTTGTGAAGCCAAAGCGTCAGAAACCTGGCTTCAGTAGGCTACATCCATGGTGCTTCCCTCTGTGCTCTTGAGTGTCTTCAGGTACAATAGGAGTTCTCTCTGGATGCTCCCTCTGGTTCCTGCATCAGTAGAACAGCTCTGCCTGGAGTGTCAGGATGCAAAAATAATGACTCACACTGGCTCTTTAAATTGCAAAGAAAAAAAAGTAGGTTGTTTATATTGTGTGTGTCTGCGTGTCAGTGCCCATAGAGACAAGAAAAGGGGTCTGAGTCCTTGGAGCTGGAGTTTGGCGTGGTTGTGAGCTGTAAGACATGGGTGAGCTTAATCCTCTGGAAAAACAGCAAGCATTCTTAACTCTGAGCTCCATCTTCAGCTGTGAGTCTTTATCTTTTATAGCAAAAGTGACGCTGGAATTTTAATTACATTATACTACCCCAACAATCAACCACAAGGTGCAATCCTGTCAGGACCTTTTCAGGAGGTCAGAAATATTACTGTTTATCCACATTACCCGCTGTCTGATATTAAGCTCACTCTCCTTCCTGTGTTCAGGTAATAATAACTTACTGTTAAGGGGTGGAGAGTCTTATCGTATCACAAGTCCTGCCCAAAATAAAAGCTTTCGAATGTGCACAGATCATGGGACGTATCCTCAAGCTCAAGATTTGAACACTGAGATGAAAGAAATCTGCTGTCCTTACCTGTCTTTTCTATCTAAAAGCTGTAATGGTGGAGCAGGCACAGGGCTGCCCCAGTGAAGGTGGCAGACAGTAGCTACTGGCCCAGAGCTGTGAGGATTCTCACTGAACAGACACACTTTGTCCTGCACCTTGCCTTTGAGGAGTGTTCTCTGGCGATGCCTGGATTACTTTCTGGAATGAGAGCTCCCAGTTGGCTTTCCAAGGTGCTCTCCTTTCTATCATCTGGACTGGCTACATCTGAAATCAAAGAATGTGTCCTCTTGCAGGGGATGGGAAGTTTTCTCTGTTCTCTTCCTAGTTGTCAGCTGCTGAGAACCGGGGAGTTATTCTGTATTTCAAATGCTCTATTTTGATTTTTTGGAACATGGCAGACTCCAAAGGTAAACACTCAAAAATTGATTTAGTTTGTTGATCTGATATCATTCCACCTCATGTAATACCCTTGTAGATAGTGTACATTTATAGATTCATCTTATACAATTGTCACAAAGGTGTTCTGATTTACCTCTTTCTTGCCATCATGAGTCTCCAACTTTTGTATTTAAGAGAGAGGGAGAGAGTAAAGGGGGACATTACCTTTTGTCATTTTTGACAATTGAAATGAATAACTACACACTTCTCGCTTGGTTTCATCTTTTCTCAAGTTCTCTTTACTAATTCATTCTTTTGACATGTGCACCTACCCAAAATACAATTTTAATTGCTCTAGACTGGTAAGGAATGAATATTTTAGTCAAGATTCTTTATGGCCAGGAACATAAACTAAATCTGATTGATTACACAGAAATGGTGTCTATTAAAATAATACAAGGCACCCCACAAAATTTCTGGCTGACTCCAGCCAGGGAACAGGAATGTTGACTGCAGATTTACTTCTCTCTCCTCTCCTCCAAATCCAGTCACCTGAGTCTCACCCTTAGCTCGGTAGCAGGACCATGGCTAGGGTCAGCTTCCCCTTCCTTCATCTCTGCCCCCACCTCCGGCACATCAGGCAGATCTCCTCCAACCTTCCTCCCCCTCATCACTTTGCCACAGCTCCTAACTCCAGCAGACACTCCCTGGGAACGAGTCAAACACTGCTATAGAAGCTGATTGGGTAACTGCAGATCTATTCTTTTCTCCATCACTCTGCCAAAATCAAGTCTCCTAGTCTCATCCACAGCTATGTAGCAGACCACTGTGTACAGCCTCTCCATACATGCTGGCGGGCACAATTTCTAGGTGACTAAGCAGATTCTGGTGGAACACCCAGCTTTGCTCCCCCCTTGGGAACCCTTCAGCACTCCCCTTTTTAGAACATCCCTGTTCCTCATTGTCAGATTCCAATGCCTAGAAGTATATTTTACTTGGAAAATCAAGTGCCCAAATCTATCAGGATCCCAGAGGATTTCCATGCAGACAAAACACAGCCAATAATTCCCTAAAAACTAGAAAGGGCAACAAAAAACAAGGAACAAAATGCCTACCCAACAAAGACAAGACTGGATTATTGGCACCTAGAATTGCAATTACGTCCCATTTAGATGCCTAAATGCTGGATAAAAACACATTAAGAAACCAAATGTAGATAGCTAGAGCTCAACAATCCTAGCAGAATAGGCCCTGAGAATTACATCATAGCTGAAGTATAAGACAGAGACCTTTAAAAAAGCCTTTATGAATAGGACAGAGTTTCCTAAATAGTAATAGAATGAAACCCTTAAAGAGATTGAAAAGAACACAGTGGAAAGAATTGAATAAAACAGTCAAGACCTGAAAGTAGAAATAGAATCAATAAACAAAATTCAAACAGGAGAAAATCTGGAAATAAAAAATTTAGGAATTCAAACAGGAAACTCAGAGGCAAGTCTCACTAATAGAATACAAGAGACAAAAGACATAATCAGGCATTGAAATCATAATACAAGAAATGCATAGATCAGTCAAAGAAAATTTTACACACACACACACTAGAGAGATGAGAGAGAGAGAGAGAGAGAGAGAGAGAGAGAGAGAGAGAGAGAGAGAGAGAGAGAGAGAGAGAGAGAGAACCGCAAAATATTCAGGAAATCTGGGACACTATGAAAAAATATCTTGATTTAAGAATTTAAGTCAAAAGATACATTAGTTTGGGGGAGAGGTTGTGCAGCAAATGAGAGGCTATGAATTCATTCTGAGTTATCAAATCAGGTTTGATAAAGGGAGAGTCCCTAAAAATCCTGGCTACAAACAGAAAGAAATAAACCTAAAATGACTACAAGAAAGGTGATGCATCTTTTTTTTTTTTTGGTTTTTCGAGACAGGGTTTCTCTGTGGCTTTGGAGGCTGTCCTGGAACTCGTTTGGTAGTCCAGGCTGGTCTCGAACTCACAGAGATCCGCCTGCCTCTGCCTGCCGAGTGCTGGGATTAAAGGCGTGAGCCACCAACGCCCGGCTGGTGATGCATCTTTTACCTGCTCAAACATAAAAGAAAAAAATCACCTTTGGATGACTTGTGTACAATGAACAGTCTATACTTGTATTAATATAGATATGTATGCTACCTTTAAAATTTGCATATTTTCAGAGCAAGGTGACCAGTCTGACTGAACTTTGGGTGACTATCCAGGCAGCCAGATTTCTCTGTCATTAGGTAATATTTCATCCTTCTGGCATCTTTGATGGAGTTAAGGACTAAATAGCTAAACTTATGGTTTTCCTTAGTTATCACAAAAAACAAATTAGGTAAACTTTAGACACCAAAATAAGATGGATAATACAATATTTCTCTAATTTTGTCAAATACAAATAGACTGGACATTATAACTCTAATTCTTATGTGATAACTGTTTTGTGGTATATAATTTTACTGTGCTAAATGTAAAACTTTCCTTTTTAGTTATACAAAAATGGGGAAAGCGATGGCATAATCTTTCTGTACACTGTGTGAATATGTTGCTATGATTGGTTTAATAAACAAGCAGACTGCCTGAAAGCTGAGCAGGATAAAGCTAGTTGGGAGAGCCAAACTGAGAATGACCAGATGAGGAAGGATGGAGTCAGAGGAGTCCTGAGCCAGATTAAGAGTCAGACATACAAAACAGGGTAGAGGTAAAAGCCGTGAGTCTCAGTGCAACAGATAGATTAATAAAAATGGGTTAAGTTGTAAGATGTAGCTAGCAACAAGCCTGAGCTACTGCTGAGCATTTATAATTGTAGTATGTCTCCAAGTCAAATAACTGGGAAGCGGCTGCCAGTTATTTGGGAGAAGATGGTCAGGACTGGAAAACTGCCTGTACTTTAGTCTCCTGTTCTACTACTATTCACTAATTTTTGTGGTCCTTTGATGGTCCCCAAACAAATACCTGGTGATCATGAAATGTTTCTAACTATTTCATGAGAACTAAAATGAAAGATGATAAAAAGAATTATTTTAGATGATTCATTACTCAGACATATTACACTGACTTGCATTTGTTTGTTCGTTGTGAAAGTTAAGTAAGTCACTCTCAGTTGACTACTTTAGATGGCTTTTACATTTTCTCCAGACCTTGCCGACTATAGATCTGTCTTGCCTGTGTCAGTTCCTACAGGTATATTAAGACTTCTGCTGTACTTTTACAAATGAAAGGGGCATAAAGGTAGCAGCACGAAACTTCTTTCCTGTTTCATTTTGCTCTGTCTTTTGTGATGACTTTAAGAGATCTCCTACCCAGTAAGAGCATTCCCATAGCCCCTTGATTATTTGGAAGAGGTTTTAGATACTCCTTTACTTTACAAAAACATGTTTAAGCCTATCTTCCTTTGAAGAAGGTTGTTGCTCTGTGTCTTCCCATTTATGCACTGAATTGAGCTCCTTATATTAGATTATGTAGACATGGGATCAAATAAATAAAAGTATAAGCTAAATGTCCAATTGAGATAGGTCCTTCAAAGAGTTCATTATATTTATTATATGATTTTTTTCATAATCTATATCTCTATATGTGGTCATATGATATACATATATATATTGTTATATTGTTATATCCCTATTGTAATTTCAGATCAGAGTATCTTGAATTTTCAGAAAGCAAAGTATGTAATTTTCTTTGTGTCTCTGTTTCTGTGTGTGTGGGTGCGTGTGTAAGTGGGTGAGTGTGTGTGTGTCCCTAACAAGATCTTATGCTACTTTGTCGTTATTTCACTTTGGTTCCATTGATTTTATCATTATGCCATCCCCAGCATCTCTGCCCCATTTGCTCATCTTATTCACCATAATGATGCATTGTCTTCTCCATGCAGATGATATGCTGATTTATCTCTCCCAGTGAACTTTTCTGCCGCAATTTCAAAGCTGTCAGGCTGTAAGACTAAGATTAAAGATCTGAAGTCACAGCATTTCTACCACAGAGTGTGTACAAACACCACAGTCAGCAGGAGAGCTCCCCTTGATTTAATGATCCATTCAATCGAGAGGGACTGTGGAGTAAGTGCCAAGCCAAGGTCATAGACAGAGGGATAGACTCCGAAGGTCTTCTGGAGTAGTAGTACTCAGTTGTTGCTTAAATGTTTAATTTAACTTCTAAGGAACATTGATCAAGCGTGACCATTGTTCTTTGAGACTGATTTATAAGTAGAGGAGAAACCTGAAAGCTCCCATTGCCAGATTAGAAATCATAGGATGAGTGTGAATGTTTTTAAGAGAGGAAATAAAACCTAGTTTTCTCTTTTCGTATCATACAGAAACCAAGTCTCGTGAATGATGCTACCCACTTTTAGTGCATGCTGTCCTATCTCAATGAAATTACTCAGTAGAATCCTCCACAGGTAGGCTCAGAAGCTAAATAATCCCTCATGGGTAACTTTGAAGGGTTTTTCCTAGGATGTGACAAGGCCCTCTCTAATTGATCATTAACAATTAACCATCATGAGCTCAGTTCAAATTTCCTTCAAGTGTGATGTACTGCTTTTAGTAGCCACATCATCATTTGACACACCAATCTACTATCTCTCCCATATGAAATATTTCAAATAGTGCCCCACCTGATTTCTTAGCCTTCATGCTCACCTCAAGCCAAGCCATTAACTACACATGTAGGAATTGTTTCCATTCAAACATTAGTCAAAGAACAGGTCTCTTTTCTCAATGACTTCCAGGAGCAATGTCTTTAGACCACCTATATGAATAATTAACCTGCACTGTTCCTCAGGTCTCATGATCTCCATTTCTCTTCTGTTGTTCCTCTATAGACAAAGCATATCCAAATTACTCAGGGTTTTTTCCTTGTTCCTGTTCACTTGAAGCATTTTTATATTCATGAACCCCTATTCCTACTCATATTTCAATATTTCATGACAATCATTTCATCAATGAACATTTTCTTGACCTCATATTAAAACTTCAATCTAGCCTTAAAGAGTTCATATTCCCTTGTAGAAATTTTCCTCTTTAATATATATCAAAACCTCACATTATGTAATATTTACAGATTTCTATTATTTGTCTCCTTCTCTGGGATATACATTTTATCATAACAAAAATAATTTTTATGCATATGTGTGTGTGTGGTCCTGCATGAGTCTGTGTGCATCACCAGTGTGCAGATAGCCATAGAGGGTAGAAGAGAGTATTGGTCTCTACAACTAGAACTAGAGTCTCTAGATTTAGAACTAGAGTTGCAGGCAGTTGTGAATTACCTGAAGTGGGTCTTGGATAGCTATCTGTGTCCTCTGCAGCAATAGTGAATCTTAGGCAGTCCTAGCCACTGATGAGACACAGTCTTAAAATCAAAGTCTCTATAGTAGATAACCACTAATCATCCATTGTATGAAATGTACACTTTTGATTCAAAGGTATATATCAATTCCAATATTTTAAAATATTATGTTTATCAAAAGAATTTTACTTGCTGGTAATTTAAAGTGGATAGACTCTAAAAACCCTAATTCAAGTGAGCCTGTCTGCAAGTTCACTTAACTTTAGAACTTTTCAGTGTTCACCTCTATCTAGTTTGGGTAGCATGAAGGAGTGACATGGAACAATTATAAATTCAGATGAAAATCCTCATGATAAGCATATTTAATACAGTAAAGTATCTTTTTAATGTTTGTGTTTTAAATGAGTTGGTTCACACTAATAACATTTCTTTCAAAACACATGATCACTTTGCATACTCCTTAAAATGTACCTATCTATAGACATGTTTAAAATTGCATGCTTGGAGCTAAGCAGGGGTGAAATTAAACTCTCACGGAGTATTTGGTAGCTAGGCAAGCAAGGTCACACTCGGAGTGTTGTTTACTTGATCTGTAATATGGGAACTATGGTAATGCTCCAATGATACAATAAGATACATGCATTTCACTGTAAAGGCCTCTCACAAAAAACTATGTGCCTCTCTGTTCCTGTCTCATCTTTCTTGCTTCCCGTGTGTTTATCTGTGGTTTGTGCATATGGTATATCTATGTTGTTAACATTTCATTTACCACTCAAGGTCATCACCATACCCTTATGAACTGCAGTCATCACGTAGTTAGATTAACTTTGAATACCATGGTACAACCTGCATCCCTAACTCACTGTTTAACTTTTAACTGTAGGAAATCTTCACCCACTTTAATTCTTTAGTTTTCTTGACAGTGGGAGCCATGGAATTCATTTTCTCCTAATCTCCTGACATCCAAAACTAAACACTGAGAGAGACAAAGTGAAATGGTGATGGTTAGGTAGCCTAGGTTTCAAGTGAGATCATTTCTTTGCTCACTGCCCAAACCTCTTTGGTGCTGCATGTCCTTGAGATGATCAGACAATTCTTGAAATTTCTTACTCCCTGGAATTTCTATTTGATGCTCAGTATCACAGTTCTTCCAGTTGCTGTGTTTGCCTGGATTAACTACATAAAGTAGAGATGCCTCTGGAATGACTAGACATTCTGACCTTGCTATGGCTTACAAGTCAGTATTCATAACACATGGCCCATGGAAAGATATACCCAACAAGACGACATTGGAGCCAGTAGATATATTTCCCCAATCTTTCCTCTCTCAGAACATCTTTTTTTAATTAATATATACTTTTGTTTCATGTTATTTTTAAGATATAGTGAAATATTGTGGAAGATAAAACATACTCTAGGAATTTTAATATAACACTGCCTTACTTACATGCGATTGAATCAGCCTTTTGAGTTCTGGTTTGTATATAAGAAAGAGACTATTTTCTTTGAGAAAAATAAAGCATCTGTGGGTGGTATTTTGTTGTTGTTGTTCCTTTGTAGCACTATAGTTAGAAAGATATTTTAAAGATTATTTTTTTAAATGTATGTGTATGTATGTGTACTGGAATGAGTTTATGTGCACCTTGTAAATACAGGTGCCCCGGGGAGGCCATTCAGTGTGAAGTTACCTCCCTGTAGGAACTAGGTCCTGTTTACCACTAAGCCATTTCCTTTTCTCTCTTCAAAAACATTCTTGGAGATGCTGCTTCAAAGTAGAAATTGTTTAGAAAATGACAGCAAGAAAGAAAAAAATAAATAATCAAAAGGAACTTTGTCATTTATAAATCAGTATGAGAGACATGCAACGTCTCTGGCTATTTGAATAACCTCTTACAGATTTCCTTTTCCCAGAGACTGCAATGAAATGGAAATGACATTTGCTCTGATGCACAGTATCAGAGGCTATGTAGTGAAAAAAATCCACGATACAAATGACATTCTCAATCAGAAAACATGAGACTGTGTATGCAAGGCTCTGAAACATTTTAATGCAAAGAACTTAAATGAGGAACATGAATAGTGGGAATATATGATTTAGTATTAAGAATTAGCATCTATGGGGAAAACAACTCCAATCAGAGGATTAACCTTGTGGCTTTTACAGCAAACCAGGAACACTGCTCTTAAAAGAAGGCACAAGGACAGCCTTAGGGAACATGAGACAAGGTATCTGATTCCCAGAGAGGCTGAAGACTGGGGAAATGATTATAAAAAATGTCTGATATTAATTGCCTGCAGAAAGATTCTCAAAGATGGCATAAAGCCAAAAGTAAATCACTCCTAAAGAAATCCCTGAACCTTTGCTCGCAGTGGCTTCTCTGTGGTGTCTTGTTAAATGTCTCTGGTCTCACAGTCTACTTCATGTTGAGGCTGATACATCCATAATGTGTTTTGGGGCTGAGGGACAGGAAAATTCTCCATTTTACCACCCCATTCAGAAGTTTCCTTAAGATCTAGCAGAGAAACAAACAGCGATGGCTCAGTCATCAAACAGCCACGTTCTGCTGTGTATTTGGTTTAGGCAGGAAATTCTTGCAGGACAGGAAGAACTGGGGCAGACATGCAGCCACTGCTTCCTTTACCCATTATTTTTTTCCCAGATGGTACACCAGCGCAATATATATATATATATATATATATATATATATATATATATATATGTTATGTAACATAAGAGACACCAAAGAGCTAATGCCAGCTACCTAGGATTTGATGAGTCGTTTACAGCACAGCATTTTGACCTCTGTATCACGGTGATCTTTTCCTGTATCTTCACAGAGCTTTCTCAATCAAATCACATGAACTAGAAATGCCTTGTGAATGAGTTTGATATAAAATTAGCAGAATAGCCTGAACAAGTCCAGTTGGGAGTTTTTTCATGATTATGAAACTCATGGTGTGGGACTATCAGCGCCAGGTCAAAACGCAACGATGTTAAGACACAAAACCTCCAAGCCATGGAATTGAATTACCATTGAGAGAGGAAATAGATTCAGAGAAGAACAGAAAAGCAGTGTTCAGCTACCATATTATACCTAAAATAATAAGTAAATTAGACATGACCTTGTAAGTGCTTACATTTCATAAGTAGATGCTTTTTCAGATTTTTTAAATTTAAATTGGAAACAAGCTTGTTTTTCATGTCAATCCCAATTCCCTCTCCCTCCCCTTCTCCCCTGCTCCCCACTATCCCATTCCCTTTCTGCTCCCCAGGGAGGGTGAGGTCATAAGTAGCTACTTAATTTGCATATCTTATTAAAGATTTATTTTAGAAACTTCATTTTCTTTGCTATAAGGAGAACAGGCAAAATATAAATTTATGTATAGTCAATTCCAAACCATGAAAATATTTTGCATTAATAATAATAATATCAGACATTATATTATAACAGTTTATATGTACTATAAAATATAACATATAATAAATCAAAATAAAATTGTTGTTCAAAGTTCTTGATATAACAGAGATTTTTTTTATCCATGTTACTGTTTGAGGCACAGTCTTATGTAGCTGAGGCTGTTATCAAACTTTTTAATGTAGGTTTTCATGTCCTTTGATTCTTAATCTTACTGCCTCCATAATGCTGAGAATACCTGTGTACATTGCCACATCTAGAAGGAATACAGATATTATAAGGATTTCAGAATTTTCTAGGTATGTTTTGAAATGCAATTTAATCACATTTCTCCCTTCCCTTTCCTCCATTCAAACCCTCCCATATCCTCCTTCAAATCAGTGGCATACTTTGTCACTGGTATTGCATGCATGTGTTTGTAAGTATATCTTCACATTATTTCCAGATGTAAACTGTTCGGTCCTTTTGACATAACTTTTATGTGAGTTTACAGTGCTTCCAATTGGTTCCGGAATAAATCATCTTCACTTTTTGCCTTTCTTAGGTACTTCAAGATATAGATCCCTGAAAAACAAAAGACAAAACCAATAACAACAAGCCAGGCATTGTTGGCACACGCCTTTAATCCCAGCACTCGGGAGGCAGAGGCAGGCAGATCTCTGTGAGTTCGAGGCCAGCCTGGTCTACAGAGTGAGTTCCAGGACAGCCTCCAAAGCCACAGAGAAATCCTGTCTCAAAAAACAAACAAAACAAAACAAAAAAACCCAACAACTAAAGAGGACATGAAGAGTACATTCCCAACATTTCCAGAGTTTAATTATGTCTACTTAGGTATCTGAGTGTTTTTTTTTTTTTTTTGTCTCCCTCACCCAGCACGCATCTTTATGCACCGTGGATGTATGGAAGTACAAGTGGAGGCCAGAAGGGGTCATCCTGCCAACCCCTGGAAATGGAGTTACCAATGGGTGTGAGTCATCATGGGGGGGGGCTGCCAACTAAATTCGGGACTGCTGCAAGAGTTGCAAGTTCTTTTAATGGATCAGTCAGCTCTCCAGTCCCCCAGCGTTTTATTTTCTGGCTTACAGAAAGAGAGTGGTAGTTTCCAAAGCAAGAGGATACCATGAGGGAAACTGCTTAGTATGAAATTTGAAACAAAGTAAGCGATACTCCCATAAAATCTTAAAAAACATATTTGTTATTAGTAATAAATAGACAAACATGTACACTTGGGAAAGCAATCTAATTCTAAAACTGCTGTAAGGAAATATCAATGTAAAATTAATTAATTTAAGTGAATTATTGACTGCCATTATGAGACCCACTATAGCCTACGTCATGTAACATTATCTTTTTAATGGCATAACAGAAGGGTAATTTTAAAGTTATGATAACAATATCCAAATATCATAAACCAAAGGGTGACATTTAGATCTGTGGTTCTCAATATTTATATATTCTTATAAATATATAAATTTCATAAAATATGCACTGTTACTTTTGTGATTCAAGCATGTGTGGCTCATAAAGGATTTAGAATGAAAAAATAAATTAAGTATCAGAAGCTATGGTGATGTAAGTCTATATACATATTTTATAGAGGCTGGAGGAAGAAGAAAAATGAAAGCGAGAGTATTGGCATCTGCTTTTGAAGCAGTCGCTTGTGCGGAGTTATCTGCTTTAGTGTATGTATCGGTGTTTTCCTGTCTATAAGCACGTACAACATAAAGATGCAGTGCCCATGGAGGCCGAAAGAAGGCATCCGACCTGGCATTGGAAATACGTGTAGTTCTGAGCTGCCGAGAGGGTGCTGACAGCTAAGCCCAGGTCTCTGTGGGAGCAGCCAGTGCCCTGAAACTCTACCCCGTCTCCCGTCTCCCCAGCCTGATATGTTTACTTCTTGTTAGAGCAAGAGATACAAACGTCAGTGTGATTTTTACATGTCCTAAGCTAAGTATCAACCTACCCTACTAAGTTGACAACTACTAAATGATAAGAAAGGGGATAAACAAACGCTTTCTAAAGTTTGAGTGTCCTTTAAGCAGTTAAAAGCATTTCCTCTGAAGAGGATAGGAAATGAATGAAGACTTGATAAATGTTAAATGTTGTTCACACTATTTACAAATTCTGTGAACAGAAATTTTGAAATATTTACTTCCTTTGAACTAAAAGTAAATTAGAATGACTATTTCACACATCTGTACATATTCACATACAAATAGACTATCAAAATATTTAATTAAATTAACAATCTTAGGTGTTTTCCCTTTGTATATGTAACATTTATTAATTTCTTAACAAATTCTCTAAGGTAGCAATAGGAAAAATTTTGATGTCAGCTGAAGTAAAAACATTGTGATAGCTTTTTATTCACCCAAAACTATGTTTTGTTCATGTGCCTTAATAACCTCATTTATCTTAGGTATGAAATAAAATGGGACTGGATAGAAAATAGATTAATTTGCTTAGAATCCTGTAGGCCACATTTAGGAGATTTGATGTGGTTACTGAAGTCTTATTAAAGGATAATACCTTTCCTTAGTAATAAGTAATGGCTACTCAGCCTTTGGCCACCAAAGTTTATTTCTGTATAACACAAGAACAAATATATACTATAAGTGCAATACTTTCCTTATTTTTATTCATTATATATTATGAAAATATATAACTTACTAGATGCTTTGCTAGTCCATTGAGTTGGATTTGGTTTAAAATTTCAATTATATCTACATATTATAATGCTTCCTTTTGGAAGAAGGTTAGGTATTTTCATAGAGGTCTTACGGTATTGAAACAACTATTGTGTTTGCTAAATTAACTGTGTCATACTCATAACTACTTAGGTAAATCATTGTCTGAAATGTAATGGAATGTGTCAGGTGGAGACACATTTTCATCTGAGATGTGACCTCTCATATAATAAGCAGAAAGAAAGAATAGATTACATCTGACCATGCCAATGTATATGAATATAATAATTTATTGATAATTTTCCTGCTTTACAAACATAAGCACAAAGGAGCTAGATGTCCAGTTTTTAAGGTCTCTGGTGCACTGTTTTATTTCATACTCTAAGAGAATAAAACTAAACACCCTTTTCTAGATGTCTGAATTCTTTAGCCCTGGGGTAAACCATATTTGGATAACCTGGAAAATCCTGTCAAGATTTTCTGGGTACAGTAAACACTGTATTGATTTTTCTTTTGTACCAAAGACTTTTATCAAAATTAAAACTTCTTACTTTCCCTTCCAAATAGTATACCATTGTAGCATTAACCATTTTAAATAATGTAACTTCAGGTTAGAATTATCAACTGACTGAAGGAATACATAAATGATATTTTCACCTATATGGGTACAAATAGCCTTCTAAGACATTTTCCAGAATTTTAGTAAGCAGACACAAGGCAACATTCTAGTTTACTATGGCCAAATTCAGGTCCAGACACAGTACTTAAAACACAGTTCACATTCAGGTCACAGATAATCTGTTTGCTTGCTTATTTATTTGTTGTGTGTGTGTCTGAAAATAATTTTCAAAGATTTACTAGTTTGTCTTGAGAACTATAATTACTGTGCAAATTTTAGAATCCTTTCTCAACCTACATCTTTGGTCTTATTCCCATTGTGATGTTCAAAATGTCAAGAGTCACTGTTTGACAGTTCTTTGAACACACCATGGTATTTTATGTTGTGAACTTAATGTAACAGTAGTTTTTATAATTTCTGACATTTTCTTCTTTCCGTGAACAGTTGAAAAATATTTACATTAATAATTTTTTATTAAAATATAAGGTACATATTTTCTTAACACCTTTTAATGTTTGTTAGCTGTACATTACTGGAAACTCTCTAAAGAGTTTTTTTTTCTTCAAACATGGTGTTATTTTAACTTTTTATTAGTTGAATAAAAAACAAGTTTTGCGGCTAAATGAACAGTTTGAAGCAAGTAGTGACTATGTATAAAACTGATACAAATTAACCTTTGCAAAGTTCTATTCAATTTATCTGACTTTAAAGTAGAAATTATTTTAAATGTAGGGATAAGAGATATTTTGTTGTAGGTTGAAATATGTCCCTTCATCTATCTACCGAAGCCCTAAAATTCAGGTCTTTGGGATGTTGCCTCAGGTTGAAAATATAGCCATTGAAGAAGTAATTAAAATTACTACTGGCTGGTAGTACCCTGCTAGAATGTGCCACTTCTCTGGTCTGAATCCATGGATTAGAAGTGTTTCTCCCAAAGCTACAATCTGGGAGCTTTAACCTAACAGAAGGTATGTAGATCATGGATCTCTGCCCCTCTGGCTGGATTAATGCCACATTAAAATGAGGCTTTGAAGACTGACTGTGCCTTTTCTGTTCTTGTACATGTGAGGAAACAACCAGGCACTTTCCACCAGAGACTGGAAGCTTGACCTTGAGCTTCCCAGGCACCAGGCACCTGTGGGAGAAAAGTTATGTTCTTAAAAACATGGTTTTGAAATTTGTTATAGAAATGAACATTCTGCAAGGAAGACCAAAATTTAATCACAGTTGGTGAATGTTCGTATCTTAATAGTAATATTTACAATGGATCAAAAATCTGATGACAATTGCTGATGCTATACCATGGTTTTGCCAGACTTACTACAGTGTTTTACATTATTTACATTAGAGCTTCCCGCTAAGCACTTTTTAAATAATAGTTCAAAAACACAGGAGATAAAAATAAGGCTTACACAGGTGAATGGTCTCCATTAACATAGAGAAAAAAATGCCAGTCTTTCAGGCAATGATAAATGCTCAGGATAAACCAAACCAAAATTGGGGTTGAACTTGAATGTTCAGCTTCCAGACATGGCAAGAAAATAAATTTATTTTCTTATGCTATCCTGTATGAGCTATTTTGTTACGGTAGTACCAGAGAACTAATATAACATGGAATTGAAAGTGAACAAAATTAAATTAGCACAATTGCAATTTCATATTGCCGATCAGTCATTCTTACAGTGACAGGTGGACCTGGGTGTTTTAGTATACCAGATGGTTCTGTGCAGAAGTGATTCTTCTAAATACTAGCCTTTGAGTGAGATACCAATCCCTCCTACCAGTTTATGGGTTTTCTTTTTTTATTGAGTGGGTACTAGGGTTAAGGACCCTCATGGGTGTGGGAAATAGGTACAATTATGTAAAATAAGAGTTTGTCACTTGTCTTAAGGAAAGCAATGGAAAGGTACAGGATTATACAAACGATGTCATTTATTTGGCTTCGAGTCATTGCTGATGAATAATCTTACAGAAAAATAAGTTACAGACTTGGAGATCATCTATCTACTCCAGAATTTTGCCCGGCTTGATCTTACATAGAGCTGGGCAGCTAACTACAGCCGCCAGGACTTTGTTGAGTGTGACAGCCATATAACATAGAGAAGAGAGAAACGCTGCTCCCCATCCCCCAGCCCTTGCATCCTCTTCAGCAATGTTGCCTCAGCCCACATGGCAGGTGGTGAACACAGGCGAAACATTTAGGGCTGAAACTCAGACCCGTTTTCCAGTGTTCCATTAGCTACCATTCATTTTTTAAAAAAGAGGATTCTTCGAACAAGGTCTGTGTGTGTAAGTACAAATACTTAGAAGGCAAGTTGACAGCATGAACATTTAGAACAATAATGACAGCAGGTTCTACCCTAGAGCCTATAGATGTCCCTGACATGGACTTTTGAACAGTTTACAGGGCCAAGTATCAGATTCCGTCTTGTGGAACAGGGGCCAAATCTAGTCATAAAACAGTTAGGTCGCCAATACAGTCATACTATCATTAAACCAGTGGCCACATCTTAACTTTCAGGTTAAGTATTATTATATTAGCAGTGGGCAAGACCTTGATGTCTTTTTCTTTATGAAAGCTAGCTTGCAAGGAGGATGTTTCCTGACTAGTTTCAGGTTGATTTCTTTATGTTTTCCAGCCAAAGTGTGTGGTGTCTTTAGCGATAGTATGTTACATTGTAGTCACAGCAGGAGATCAACTAAGGGCAATGGCCACAGTCTCTGTTGTCTTGGTGTCCTCTGGAGTTTCGCTGATCAATAGTGCATGGGCAAGTTTCCCACACCATGTACTACAATTTTCATTTTATAACCCACATCTTCTGAGAGTAACATTATCTACCTGGGCAGTGTATTTCTATCACAGCTGTTTATTTGTTTTTGAGCTGTGTTTTGGAATTAGCTTGCAGACAAGCTTTTCTATACATCCTTAGTTCGGGTTAGTCCACCCACTACCCCATCACTCCCCCCCCCCCAATCCATCATCCCTTGCCCACAACCTCAGTTCAGTTATTTAACCCTCAGCATCAGCATCTCCTTCCTCCTTTAAATTCTACTCTCCTGGCATTTACTTTTGAAGTTGGGCTCTGAAATAATAGTTTCGCATAGCTTTTCACAAGCCCGTTTCTTTGGGTTATCCTTTCCTTTCACCCCGATTTTCTCCATAATCCCATGTCCATATCTATGTAAGACTTACATTCCCCTGCATTTCAACTTATTGTCTTCATTTTATCTAAAATCTGCTCTCCTTCGTTCTTTACTGTGCTTCCTTTCCCTGGGGAAAGACGATATCCTCCAAGTTAAACACACAGAGCAAAATATGTGAAGCTAGGCTCCACATGAGAGAGAACATACGTGTTTGTCTTTCTGGGTGGCATTACATCACTCAGTGCACTTTCCCTCAAGTTACAACCATGTACCTGACAATTTAATTATCTCAGTTTTTGTTTTCTTTTTTTTTTTTTAAAGGTAAGTATTACAGGTTTTTTTTTTACACAACCTGTAATAAGGGTCTCCTGGAAGTGACTATTTCCTGGAGAGAGGGAAAAATATCTTTCCTTTTGAGGATGTGACCACCAGTAGGTTTTTCCATGAGCAACTAAAGTGTCCCACACCCGTGCACATGTGGACAGAAATAACTGGATTTAATGGATTATGTCAAAATTATGAAAGGAAAGGAAAGAAAGACACGAAATTGGGACAAGGGGATATTGGGGAATATGAGACTATTGAAAGGGGGGATGGTGAGTGGATACCATCATTTATTGTGCACATGTATGAAATTCTCAAAAGTAAGGAATAATTGAGAAGACTATTATAGGCATGCCATTGCCTGAAGAGCTTCCAGTTTAATGTAAAGCATTACTTACTCTCCATTTCTTAGGGAGACGTAATGAATACCTGACTTGTATCCTCCATTGTTTCTTTTCTGACCCAATGGCTTAGTCTATCCCCCTGGGAATAGACTATCTGGAGGTAATATTGAATAACAAGAAGAAGCATCAAGAGTGTCTTTTACCAGCCCCCGAATTTGGAAGGAGTTAGCTGTTACTGCACTGTGCATTGGACCCTCCAAAATGTGTAAATTGTGTGTGTGTTTTTTTTACATTAAACTGAATCTGGACAGAGTTATGTGTAAGGAATAAGAAAGCAATGCTGGTGGTGTTTTCAGGTGTACATACATCCGAACATGTGTGTATATTATTCACTATGTCTTTATCTCACTCACATATGCTTGTAAACCTAGTCATACAGGGTCTTTCAAACCCACCTGGAGGCTTAAAATGTAAAAGTATTGTAATGATAACATGCTGACTAAGAACTAGAGATTAGATTCTACAATATGGACTCCACTGACGACCGTGTGAGAGACACTTTCTCAAGAATAATGGGACTAAACTTAGGATACAGGAGGTAGAAAGGAACTGAGGATTTAGTGGTACCATTGGGGTTAAGACAAAAAATTGTAGGACACTTCATTTTAACAATAGAGAAGATATTCACAAAACTCTGGTATACCCAGTTGCAAAACAAACAAACAAAAAACATTCTACTGCATTTAAAGATGCCCACAGCCTAGATGTCCTTTAGTTGACAAATCAGAAATGAAAATGTGGTACATATATATGTTATGAATGCTATTCTATTGTATAGAAAAAGGAAATCACAAAGTGTTCAGGCAAATAGATGGAACTAGATAAGATTATATTGACGAAAGTTACCCAGATGCAGAAAGACCAACGGTACATTCTCTCTCCCATCTGAGGCTCCTAGTTCCAAACTACAGAAATCACGAAAGTAAAAACGGACCATTGTAAGGGCCAGGGCATGGAGGAGCAATAGATAGGGGAAACAGCAAGGTGTAAGCAATCTGTTGGGGAAATGGAAAACCTGAGGGTTCTGATTAGGGAAGGGAAGAAGTTAAATAAATACACAGGAAGGAGGATAGTCTGTGGCTCAGGGAGGGGAGGATCAGGCAGACTCTGCAGAAGGGCGTTCACAAGCTGCCTTGGTAGAGAGGTTAGAAGTGGGCATAAGAGAGGCCTATAGTCACATCATGTATGATGGGCTCTGGCAGAAGTGGCTAGTCTAGACCAGGACACTGGGTGTAGGACTCAGACTTTGTTTGATGTTTGGGGAGAGTGTGCAGAGGGAAGGACCAGGCAAACTCACAAGGCTACATCCTGCAGAAGGAAACATAGGATATGGCTGCGTGAAGAGGTTGAATATTGTAACTATACAGCTTTAATATGAATCAAGCATGCTTTTGAATACTAAAATGTCTGTGTCTTTGAAACATCAGTGATTGTGACTGCGAGTCTCACGCCGTACCATTTAAATATAACCTGATTTTTTTTTACCCTAAAGTTCTTCAATAATAAGATGATTATAAAAACAGAAGTATGGAGAAGACAATAGAAAAGAGATCAAGGGTTCCTAAAAGAAGGCTTTTCCTGGGGATATGTTTATTTCAGAAGTTGATCGTTGCCGATTCAATCCACATAAATAAGAACACATCTTTTTGTGGGATGAAAAGAACATTGATAACTACATAACAGGATCCTGGATCAGCTATGGATTTGGGTCAGAATATCCACTTTGTGTGCTGGTCAGTGTTGTATCAGATTATCAGCCAAGCCATACTCAAAAAACAGGCTGCGGAGGTATTGAAACCCTCATGTTGTTTCCTCAGAAGACTGATGAGCTTTAAAATGTTTCTGCTTGATAAGGGAATTCAAAGGCAAGAGGGAAAGGGGAGAGATTGGATTAGCTAAGAAATGACTGAAAAGTGAAATCACCTGTAACTCACCAATTACTCAGCTGAAAGAGAGTTTGAGCAGAGTAGTCTTAGGAAATAGACTGGTGACTGAATACTGAAAGTCACAATGAAGGAAAAGGCGGTTTCCCAAGCAAACAGACATGTACTTGATAGAGTACATTGCATATTTAAATAGCAAAATTGAAATATTTTACCAAGTGTTCTTTTAAAGCATCCTATGGAGTTTGTCTATTCCTATACATAAGATTGAAAAGTTAAATGCGGAATTTTGACTTTTCTTTCACATAATCCTTGTTAGGAATTGCTTTTCAAAAATCACGGTGCAAGAGCATTGATTTTGTACTCAGGGATTCTTCTTTTCTTTCCTCTCAATAGTTTTCCCTTCGTTAGACTTTAAGTCTACAATTTGCAAAAATCAATGAAAACACAGCTCTCCCCTAGAAGAAATGGCCTCCAGAGTCTCACCTGAAAGACTCTAGAGTGAGATTTCTGCGACCTTGAACTATTTGTAAAGTACTAGTGGTGACTTTTCAGAGTGTCACATCAAAATTGGTTTTGTGTCTCCAAGGAAGGTTCAGCTTGTAACGCCAGTAACAGGCGGGCAATGGCAGCAATTATGTGTCAGCCCCACTTTGTCCTCACAGAGAGTATTTTCCCAGGCTGACACTTTGCTGGGGAGAAAAAAGGCACACATACAAAAGTTTGTTTTCATTTTCAATTATATTTGGACATATGGAGCCCTTGACAAGCCAATAATAGTAAACAAAAAATGACACCGCTGACCACAAGATGTGGAAGCTACTGTGGTCCAGAGACGTTTAGTTTGACCACTTTCAATTTTCTCTATTTGGAGAAGGAGAAATGAAACCCAGAAAACCATAAGCATTTAATAAGATTTTTCCCCCTAAGCTGTAAAAATACACACTCTCTCGTGCCTTTAAAACTTCCACCTTTTAGGGAAAATAGAAATAATTGCTCACCATGAAATCATTGCACAACAGTTCGGATTGACTCAGTCAGGCATCCTCCCCTTTTATTAAACACGAGGCTGTGCCATTGTTCACACATTATAGGAGTTTATTTGTGTTGTTTAAGCACTAGCTGTAAAAAAGATCAGTCTAAAAGGAAAACAGCAGACCTTAGCTATGACTTAATTAATGTTTAATCTACACTTCATAAAATAGAAAAGACTTCCATTTATTGAAAATAGTTTTGGGGAGTTGCTGGCAGAAAGAAGTGCTATGTTATTCTGTGAAATAACCAGAGGAGAAAACCTCCTAATGCTCTTTTTCTCATTGCACCTAAAGGAGCCTTTCTAATATCACAAGAACCTTGAGCAAAGCTTGCAGACAAAAAGCAGCGTAATTAAGTTGCAGTTAAAGGCCTGTCAGAAAACGGTGAGATGAACGCTGCTATTATTCTTTGTAGATGCTGCTGCTGGTGCTTAACCCACATGTAAACGCCAACTATTGAAAGCTTGCTTTGTTGAGACTTTGCCGGATCAGGGTTTTCAGCAACTATAGATCTTACACATGAAGGCAAAATGTTCTAGTTTTCCTGATTTAAAAAAATTAATTAAGGCATATAATAGCCAAGCTCTGCTGGTATTTAATGTTTGTTGCATTACATACCAGGAAAATAAGTTTTTAGAGGGGAGACAATAAATCTGTGTTTTATTTGGTTTGTTTCTTATCTCGGGCAGCCATTTTATTTACTTGGTTGGTTTTGATATTTTTTTTTACATTCTAATTTTTCTTTTCAGATCAAGTCAGTCTTTCCATACAATTGGATGAGGGATAGGCAGATGGGAAGTCTACAGAGGGCTACAGGAATGTGAACCAAGAAATCATGGCAGTAAGACTACAATTGGATGGTCATTAGGACAGGAACTCCACAGGTCTTCCATCTCCCTTTGTACTTTGAGAGAAGGGGATCTCAAGGCAAAAGGCACATTCCAATAAACACCAACTAAAACTGGGGAGAGTCAAGTTCCCCAACAATCTTGAGTGTGTTTCAGAAGGTAAGCTATTAGTTTAGGTGAGCAATCGAATGAGGCATTCTGAAGAGGCAGGATCACTTTGGATGACTGGAACAGGAAAGATTAATGGGGGATGCCCATAAACAATCTGTCTATGCTTATTCAGATTGAGCATTCAAACGCAAAAGGACTTCAATACTTTCCTTCACTAGCCTGAAGTAGGAGATCCCTGCAAACCTTGTCATTTCAGCTGCAGAGTGGGCTTCCTGGATACTGTGAGCCAGGCATTTTTTCCAAAGGCGTTGACCAAACATCCCCAGCAGAGACACATTTAAAGATACTTCTGACAGGGAGGAGAAATAAGCATGGCTATGCATTGCAAAAAAAACCAGCTAATGATGTCTGTGTGCCCTCAGATTTTCCCTTGGAAGCGTGTTAACTATTGAGCCTGGAATCATTTGAAATAATGTCCTAGCTCTGAGCCTAGAAAATGTCTGGACACTGTGCGAGGCAAAGAAATCAATGAGGGTTATAGAAGCAGATAGAATGATCCTGAGCCACAGTTTCAAGTTAAAGGATGGTCTGGGCCCAAGTCTCTCATATCATTGAGCTGAGGATTTTTAGTAATGTTTTAGAACAGTGGCATAGTATTTAGTATCAGAGAAAAGGAGCAATCATTATATAATATGCATTGTTAAAATGTCAAATATGTGGTGCACATTATCTATGTCATATATGTGGTACATATTATATAAATATGCACATAATTTTGCATATATCTCAGTATTCTGCTTTACATTACCACACACATATCCATTATGGCAGTTTTAACATACTTGACGAACTGTTCTGTTACATTGAAAAATTCAGATAACTTATCCGTCCATGTATTTTAGGATGGGCTTTTTCTGAGCCTTATTTGAAATCCTAAATGGAAGTTAAAGGGTACAGCAAAGATAAATCTGCAACTGGAGAATGGTATCTACAGTTCTCGGGACCTCAGTACTCAGGCTGTGTTTTCCGATTGTCTATAGATCAGATTTTCTAAATGCCCGCAGGACTATGTCCAAGCCTTTCCCTACCCATGAACCTGCTGGCTCCTTTCTCTCTGTGTTCAAATAATGTCACAGAAGAATCCAGGCACCATTGATTAAGCTTTCCTAAATATTTTTGTTAGATTGTGATATGCATGCAGTCATTATGCATAGCTATGATTTACAGTATTATATTTAAATTTATAAATTTTATTTCTAGTAAACAGATCAGTTTAATATTGTTGCTTAGTGCAACCCTTTTTAAAGATGAAAATCTTTGCAATTTTACTAGTAAGAAAAAATATGGTCACACTAGTAGTCAATTCTAATGTTGTTAATTTTACTGACTTTATTAAATTATAATAATATACTTTTTGTCTTTTTCATGTCATAGAGTTGAAAGTTTTCCTTACTGAAAAGAATAGAGTTCCTGTTCTTATTGATTATGGAACCTGAAGAACCATACTTACAATGTTTACATACATATCAAAATTTAAAAATATATATGTGAAGATTTAAAAATGTTATCCGCTCTGAAATAGTACATATTATACACTTGTGTAATTATTCCAATATGTACCATTACGGTAATGCTTAATAAAAATTAATAATATGCTACTAAATAGTGAAGCGTTTAAAAATTAATCTCAACTCATTACTGGTAGGAGAAGGCACTTGCTCCCGTGAGAACATTTTTTAAGTCTTACATTTGATTGTTGACAAGGCAACCACGTTTCTAGAGAGGTAATAGAGCTTGTGTGGTGTTTCTAGGTAACAAGAGGGAGTCTGGTGCACACAGACTAGGAACCAAAGCAGGACAGTTCTTCAGTGTGTTTCCTGAGAATGAGGTGTATGGCAAACGAAAATCATTGAAATTATACAAGTTATGAAAATCTGATTGGATGAAAATTCTTTTTTTGAGGTTTTGGCAGGCCCCTGTGAAGAGGTACATGGCCCACAGTGTGCACCTGCTCCCATGGAAGTTTGGAGTTGCTTACTGAAGGGTAAAGGTACAAGTGGAGCCTTTGAGGGGTAACAAGAAAGGGTCCTGCATTGAGAAATATGCTTGTCTGTGTGATGAGAGACACAGTATCTAGGTCTTCGCTTTATTTGGAATGTTTGAAGTTAAAAGGTGATGTGAGTATCTGCATGTCTGCCAGTTTTAAAACTGCCATTTTTTTTTTTTTTTGGTGGTGTCACGTTGGGGTGGAATCCACGGCTTTGAGCATGCTATGGAGAGGCTTTATCCTTAAGCTACAAGGAACCACACTCTTCCTAAACACCAAAGCCAGCTCCAGTGCTCAAACACACGAGCCTACGCAGGCCATTAAACTCTCAAAAGTCCAGCAAATGCCGTGAATAGATTTTTTACACGATTCCAATATTCATTTATCTGCACATACTTCAAGAAATGTTTCAGCGTCAAGGCAACAGAATCTTCCCACTGACCTAAGTGCTCTTCTGCCCATGGCCTGGGCTGAGCTGTTGTGTGGAAGCTGCTCTCTCTGAGAGAGATTGTGACCTTGACTGTGATTCTATCTGCAAATGCACAGTGGAAATGTAGAGCGATCGTCTGTTTCTCCATGGGTTGACTGATACGTTTTGGTAAAACATCTTGCACTTCTCTCTCTTCAACTTCCAAGTGTGTAAACTTTTAGACAAATACTTCACTGCAGACAGTTATTTGCCCTACCTTATTTTCTTGTCACATTGGTCTGCTCGTGAATCCTCCAACCTGTCATTAACCTTAAATTAGAACTTAACTTTGGAATGAACTTGTCCCATCCATTTTGTTCCCCAAACATCTCTTGCCTTCTGGCAAAATCCAATAAAATTCTGAGACACTTCAAATTCCACTGTGTCCAGTCCTTCTTACGTTGTCCCCTGCCTGCTATGAGTCATGCCGTCCCTTGGGCTTGGCTTGTAATTACAGCATGTCTCTGGAAGAACAGTTGCTTTGTCCTGGAGCTATTTTTATATCTTGATATTTCTACAATTAGATTGTGAGCTCTTAAGACCGAAGATGTGACATGTTAATGTTTTCAATCAACTACCATATGGAGTATGTGTCTTTTCCAGTGGCCTAGATATGCCTTTTCGTACTGACATTAAGAAAAATGAGAGTTGTCACAAAAGCAATGTTGTTTCTCTGAAGAAAGAAATGGTACAAAGGACAGAAGCTTAAGGTTGTATGGTTCAACTGTGTATACACAGTAAATAGAAACAGAAGAGAATAGATCTTAACTTCTTGAAGACACAGAGTTGGGCATGAAGGAAGATAAACTGTATTATACAAGAACAAACATGAGCTCACAAATTCAACATCAAGGTATCCTTGTTGTGGGTGTGACACTGATTAATGTTAATCTGGAAGAAGGAAATGAAAAATATTAAGGTTCTAACCCAGTGACCCATGAGATAAGTTTCTAAATGAGGTAAGATGGCAAGAAGATGCAATTATCAGAAAAATGGAGCACTGGGTGTATGCGGAACTCCTGCGTTTCCTTCAACTATCATGTTGAAATTCACTCAGAGTAATGGTTTGTTGGAAATATGGCCTTTGGGGGAAGTGATTAAACGGAGAGTGTGGCTTTGCAAATGAGGTCAGTGGTCTTGCAGTTGAAATGCCTGAGAAGTCCTGGCCTCTTTCACTACTTGAAGACACTCCAAAGAGAGCCAGGAAGAGTGCTCAGTAGGCCTTGTACGGGCTGGTACCCAATCTTTGCCTTCACAACTTCTCTATAAGTGTAAAGAGCACAAGACCGCAGTTTGTCACCCACTCACCGTGGGATTTTATAATGGCAGTCCACAACACAAGTGATTCTGAGCCACTTGCCGCTTAGAAGACAACGAGCACTATAATAAACACTGAAAATAAAAACATAGAGAAAAAAGTTGTGAGTAAAATAAAGGACCGTAATCCTTAAAACAATATTCAAGGGTAATACTTTTAATTTTAATGAGTATGGTGATAGGCTATAGATCCTTAACACATCCAAGATATTTCTGGAAGTTTTATTTTCATTAACTCCGACTGTTGGATTCAAGGGTTATGGTGCCAGCTGTGTAAGTAAGAAAACTGTAATGCTTGGGAAATATCATTTGTTGGTTTGTACACTAAATCTAAAGTAAGAGCATGTAGTTGTTTCTTTCTTGTGGGGGTGGGGTGCTAAAAGCACTTCCCAAATAAATACACAAGGACTTTATTCTTTCTTATGAATGCTTGGCCTTAGCTTGGCTTGTTTCTGGTCAGCTTAAATAACTTAAGTTATCCCATTTCTCTTAAACTGCATTTTGCCTCTGGGTTTTCCCCCTTTCTTTATTCTATATATCCTTCTTTCCTTCTTACTCCATGGCTGGCTGCACGTCTGGGTGGCTGGTCCCTGGTGTCCTCCTCTCCTCCTTTTCTTGATCCTCACTTTCTTCCCGAGATTACTCCTCTTCATTCTCTCTGCCTGCCAGTCCCACCCACTCCACTCTCCTACCTAGCTACCGACTGTTCAGCTCTTTATTAGACAAATTACGTGTTCTAGATGGGCAAAGCAACATAGCTTCACAGAGTTAAACAAAGGCAACATAAAAGAATGCAACACATCTTCGCACCATTAAACAAGTATACTACAGCGTAAACAAATGTAGCACATCTCAGACAACAAGCATGCATTTAAAAAAAACAAATTGCTAATTGATCTGGAAAAATGTGGGTGAAGTATGAGTGAAAATGTATATTTGCTCAGTTTCCTCCCTTCAAAATTAAAAAAATAATA
Source organism: Mesocricetus auratus (assembly GCF_017639785.1). NCBI lineage: Eukaryota > Metazoa > Chordata > Mammalia > Rodentia > Cricetidae > Mesocricetus > Mesocricetus auratus. Next base: position 12,686,703 of record NW_024429212.1, on the reverse strand, counting down.
ATACCTAATCCAAAACAGAAAAAGAAATCCTAGCGATAAAATGTAAAGCATATTTTAAAGTATATTTTATGGGTTAGCATATTAAAGCAATAAAAAGCTCTTCTCCATGATAATTCTTTTGAGATGCTGCTTGGCCCAGGCATTAAACATGCTCAAGACGTGCTCATCACACTTCTGTTTTCAGCCTCTGTGACCCTAGGGTGAGTGAGGTGTTCTGTCTTTCTTGGCTCAGAGCGGGATGATTATTTTGATGATAGAAACCTATTGCAATGCCAGGGAAAAGGGATACATGGAATATGAAAAAATAAATTAAAAAGAGACCTTCTGTGACCCAAAGCTCCTAAGTATACGGACATTTGAGCATCCTCTGGATCGGGGGAAATCAGCAATAGTTGCACCATCACAGTGTCGAAAACATCGCACTACCCTTGAGCTTGACTTCAGCTTCAGATGGTGAAAATCCTTGAGTGATGAACATTATTCCCTGAGTGTCCTAAGGTTGAAAACACCAACGGGGAATGAAGAAGGAGCTGCTGCAAATTAGTGAACCAGGTAGAAAGATTCTGACGCTTGTTCTGACTCATGTGGGAGTTACGTGTGAGATACCTACACACTAACTGCCTAGGGTTAAAAAAATTATTTAGGTTTTCGTTTTTATTCTGTTTATGTAGTTCACGATTCAAAACATCTAATTCTTTTACATACCATATTTCATGTGTCATTCTGGTCCCTCTAAACTCAGTACCGACCACTGGTTTCCTCTTAGCAGATGAATGGAAGTTACCCCCGTGTGTTTTGTTTGTTTGTTTTGTTACATAAAGAAGGCTCCCCTGGGCAGCACAGTAGCGTTGACGCTGTAGACTGGCACAGGTGAACCAGTCCTGAGGGTGTGAGAGCGGCATAGCTGGTGTATCCTTCTGTGGCGTAGTGGTAGGGGCGTACCTACCATAGGGTTGTGTGGGCAGGGGAGAGATGCTCTCCCCCCACCCCTTTATGCCGGAGGCAGGAGGGAGAGCTGTCCCTGAGGTCTTAAGAACGGGAGGGCTGCCACTGCCCCTCACCAGATGCAGCACTCGGGAGAACAGGCCCTGTATCTTGCCTGGGCAGCAAAATAGAGCCAATCAGGTTGGCAGAGGTATGGGTGAGCCAGCCCCGAAGTTGTGGGCATGTTAGAGCCGTCTCCGCCACTTGTCTGTCATGCAGTGGTATGGAGGTAGGGACAAGGGTGCTGACCTTTCCCCTTACCAGTTCCAGCACTCAGGAAAGCAGGGGCCCTGTGCCTTGCCTGGGCAGCACAGTAGAGATGACCCTGTGGGCAGAGCTGCAAGCGATCTGGCCCTGAGAGTATGGGAGTGGGATCGCTGGCTACGGAATGAGGGCAAGGGAAAGCTGCTAACCCACCCCCTTATCAGTCACAGCAGTTGGAGAAGTGGACCCTGTACCTTGCCTGGGCAGCACAATAGAGCTCACCCTGCTGTTAGAGGTGTCTGTGAGCCAGGCCTGATGTTGTGAGCACAGGAGATATGGCCTCTCCTCTAGTCTCGTCTGCCAGATGGTGGTGTGGGCAGGGGAGAGACTCTCCCTCACCCCTTTCCCCTTGTGGCAGGTGTAAAGGAGAGCTGTCCCTGAGGTCATAGGAGCAGGAGGGCTGTCCCTGCCCCTCAACGGTTGCAGCACTCAGGAGAGCGGCCCTTGTACCTCACAGTAGAGCTGGCTTTGTAGCTGTAAGTGTGGGAAAGCCCACCCTGAAGAAGGAGAGCAGAAGTGGCCCGGCCCCTTGCTCAAACCTGCAAGGGGTGAACTAGCCTGGGCAATGCTGGAGAGCTCCCCCTAGTGATGAATACAGGGGAGAGCGGGCAAGTTCACCAGGCCCAGAACCAGGGTTATGAGTTAGCCCACCAACCCCTACCCAGCATCCACCCCCGTGATCTGCTGGATCAGGAGAAAGGACTGGTTCTGCAGAACCAGAGTTTCAGCATCTCTAAAGTTCAGGGAAACAAAAGTATATCCAAGAGGAGTCCCAGGGAGGGACCAGCATGGATGGTGTAGCAGGAACCACAGGGCTCAAACCAGACCAATGACTCTTTGTAACGAACAGTTGCAAGGAAAGATACATAGGTAAAAGGGTTTACTGCACGACTCAACATGCCACACTACAGTCTTCATGATGATATTTTTCCTTTGTTCTTTTTCTCCTCTTAAATTTTATTTTATTTTATTTTATTTTATTTTGGGGGAGAGGCTGCAAGGCCAGAGGGCAGATACAAAGGGACGGGAAGAGAATGTGGAATGTTTTTAAGATGAATGCTGTGAAAGACACAAAAAAATGTTAACTAAAACCAAAGTGTAATAACATAAAAAGAAGGCAACGTTCTGCCCATCCATCCACTCATCTACTTCCACGCTGAGGAGAATGGGCTGGGCCTGGCAGACGAGACGAGACAAGAGGCCATATTTCCTATGCTCGCAACATCAGGGCTGGCTCACCCACACCTCTAACAGCAGGGTTAGCCCCATGCCCCATGCAGGCAGAGCTTCACCTGGAATGACTCCACTTCAGAAAGTAAAGACTTTGGCCCAAGTTGCTTCATTCTGGGTACACGTGCCAAGAAAGAAAGGCTCTTCATTTTGTTGACACAGTAAACAACCACCATCTGCCAGCACATCTGAAGGCTCAAAATATTAAATAGCATTCATGGCGATAAATAATGACACGTAGAAATAGATCAGATCAACTCTGACACATGGGCTTATCAATCATACCAGCTAGACTCTCCATATGGACCTAAGGAGAAGAGGACTCCAAGATCTACTGCGGTGGGCGTGATGACTAGTCACTGGTCGCTTGTCATGAGCCTCCTTCAGGAAAATTGGTCTACAGAACTCTTGTCTCCCACCCCAGGTTGAAGCTTGAGTGCCCTGCATGTGACAAGCTGTGTACTTCAAATCAGCTGTCAAATGGCCTGTCACCTGGACAGACCTGTATTTCATAACTGCCTGACCATGGTATGGTTCATAAAACTCCTTATCTGGACCCCAGAGATTCTTACCTATGCCTGTATTAGCGCTAGCACTGCCTTGGCCTTCACGGTGTCCTCTCTGATGTCTACAACCCATCTGTAATCTGCACTTTAATATGCTATTATGAGAATTCTAATGCAGATATGAGAACTGATATTAGAAAGTAAGACTGGAATAAAACAGCCTGATTGCCAACAGGCAGCTATCAAGCAAAATTGTGACATTTGGAGAATTTCCACCAACAAAACTGACAAAGCTTTTAAATATATTATTTATTTCATGAGTTCTAACATTTCAAAACGCAAACATGTCCTCTGTGTTTCTGACACAACACACATGTGTTCACCCATCTGTCTGTTCATCTATGTTTATCCACTTATCTGCATATTCACATTTTCATTTCTACACTCTCACTGCACAAACACAAACACCTTTCCCCAAAACTACACTTCTACTGATGCATTTATACCTTTCTATGTAATATTTCTCAATCATTTTTCCATATGACTAGCTAAAAAATCTTTTATAGTATGTTCAGTCAATCATACAAATAAGTAAAATCTATTATTGGAAGACGGAATTTTTACAATATTTTGCTGCTATAAGTGATTCTACAATATTAACTTCATGCTATCATTATTTTGAAATTATGTCATTGTAATTGTGAGAAATTTACAGAATCAACTTTTAAATTTTTTTTATTTTTAAATTTAAATTAGAAACAAGGTTGCTTTACATGTCAATCCCAGGTCCCTCTCCCTTTCTCTCTCCTCCTCCCATGCCCTCCCACCAATCCCCCCACTGCCACCTCATTTCCCAGGAACGGTGAGGTCCTTCCTGGGTGTGTCCATAGTCTGTCGTTTCACCGAGGGCAAGGCCTAGACCCTCCCCCCAAGAGTCCAGGATGAGAGTGCATCTCTCATTGTGGAATGGGTACCCAAAGTCCATTTGTATGCAAGGGATAAATACTCAATAGACTGCCTAGGCCTCCTCACTGATGCCCACATTCAGGGGGTCTTGATCAGTCCCATGCTGGATTCCCAGGTATCAGTATGGGATTCGAGAGCTAACCCTTGTCAGGTCAGCTGTTTCTGGGGGTTAAACCAGCCCAGTCTTAACCCCTTTGGTCACCAGTCCTTCCTCTCTGTCACTGGGTTCCTTGAATTCAGTTCATTTATTAGCTGTGGGAGTCTGCCTCTGCTTCCATCAGCCCCCGAATGAAGGTTTTGTTTCCCAGACTCTCTGGCAGTAAGATTGTAGGCTGGCACTCCCCAGATCTATGTCTAAAATCCATATATGAGACAGTACATGCCATGTTTCTCTTTTTGTGACTGTGTTACCTCACTCAGGATGGTTTCAATAGTGCCATCCATTTACCTGCAAATTTCAGGATTCCATTGGTTTTTTTTCTGCTGAATAGTACTCCATTGTGTAAATATACCACATTTTCTCTATCCACTCTTTAGTTGAGTGGCATCTAGGTTGCTTCCAAGTTCTGGCTTTTACAAATAATGCTGCTATAAACATAGCAGAACAGATGTCCTTGTTGTATAAATGTGCATTTTTTGGACATATGTCTAAGAGTGGAGTTGCTGGGTCTTGTGGTAAGCTGATTCCCATTTTTCTGAGGAATCTCCACACTGATTTCCAAAGTAGCTGTACAAGTTGGTACTCCCACCAGCAGTAGAGGAGTTTTCCCCTTTCACCACATCCTCTCCAGCATAAATTGTCATTGGTGTTTTTGATTTTAGCCATTCTGACAGGAGTAAGATGGTATCTCAGAGTTGTTTTGAGTTGCATTTCCCTGAAGGCTAGGATGTTGAACACTTTCTCAAGTGCCTGTCAGCCATTTTAGCCTCCTCTATTGAAAATTCTCTATGTAGTTCTGTAGCCCACTTTTTAATTGGATCCTTTGGTGTTTTAGAGACTTGCTTCTTGAGTTCTTTGTAAATTTTGGAGATCATCCCTCTGTCAGATGTGGGGTTAGTGAATATCTTTTCCCATTCTGAGGGCTGCCTTTTTGTCTTGCTGACTGTGTCCTTTGCCTTACAGAAGCTTCTCAGTTTCAGGAGGTCCCATGTATTAATTGTTGACCTCAGTGCCTGTGCTACTGGTGTTATGCTCAGGAAGCAGTCTCCTGTACTGTACTGCATTCAAAGGTACCTCCCACATTCTCTTCTAAGAGGTTCAAGGTGGCTGGATTTATGTTGAGGTCTTTGATCCATTTAGACTTAAGTTTTGTGCATGGCGATAGACATGGAACTATCCACGTTCTTCTACATGTCAGCATCCAGGTATGCCAGCACCATTTGTTGAAGATGCTTTCTTTTTTCCATTGTATATGTTTAGCTCACAGAAGCGACTTTTAACTAGAAATATATGAGTGAATTTTACACCATCTAATAAAGATTGATTGTCCCAATGTTGGACATTTTTACCATGATTATCTCAGTGTACTTCTAATTGTTATTGAAATTATTGTGATGAAATCCATTATAAATTCAAATATAGAAAAATAATTCCTTTCTGTGCATCCCAGTTTGATCTGACAGTAAGCTTTTTTCTATCAATCATAGTATAAAAACATTATTCCAGGTTTTTACAGATTTGTGTCACTTACAGTGATTTTTATGGTGCAACTACTTAATTTCAAATCATTATAAACTGCACCCTGCTTTGTTTCATTGGTTCTTTAGGAATTCATAGCTCCAGTAACCATTGGAAATGCAGAACATTTGCTTTCAATACTTTCCTTTCTTTGCCTCTGTTTCTTCTTTGCTGTACCCACCCTGCCCTGTGTTTCCAAACTGTTTTTCAAAAGTTGATATGTTGTTTTCTTTAATTCCCCTAAAGATTTTCCTTTATTCCTGTGACAGCTTTATTGTTTTTGGATTTGTCTTTCACTGTCGTTGCTTCTCTATCTACTCCTCTGGCTATCAACTCGTCACCCCTTCCTGTTTCTGCTCTTTCAAATGCTGTTAGTTTCAATTCGTGCCTGACAATGATTCTACTGCCATGTTAAGCTCCCTTGTAGAAAGTGCTGAGGACACTTACTCTCTGTTTTTCAACCCCAAGTCTTTCCTTACCAAACACCTTATTTTCAAATTCCAAGTCTCATCATTTCTTATGCCATTGAGAAGAATGAATATCCCACCCTCAAAGGGTTGTTGCAATGGATTTGTTCTTGAGAGTTGCTAGGATATGCTTTAAAATATTTGGAGATTTTATTTTGTGTGCATGTGTGATTTCTTAGAATCACTTTTTATTGTCTGTTTGATCATGCTTTTTTCTTTCTAGTTCAATGAATTAAATACCTCATTAAAATATTTGCAACACAGCTGCTGGTGGTGGTGGTGCACACCTTTAATCCCAGCACTCAGGAGGCAAAGGCAGGTGGATCTCTGTGAGTTTGAGACCAGCCTGGTCTATAGATCCAATTCCAAGATAGTCTCCAAAGCCACAGAGAAACCCTGTCTTGAAAAACAAAGACAACAACAACAAAAACTTTACAGCATAAAGCTTCTATCCTTCTTTACTCTTACTGACAAAAACATAAATTCTCTAAAACTGACACTCTCACTTCCTCTACAAATTTTCACTTACTTCTATATTCCTCCCTTCTTAGGACCAGCCATCAAATTGCAGCCTTGCGTCTCTGATATCAATCAGTTTGCACATCTCACTCTTCGGCAGCTGCACTCGCCTTCTCTTCTTTTGGGTTAATCAGGACGGAGTGTCAAATTTTTGTACCTTAGCTCTACTCTTCCTCCTGTACCAGAATCATTTACATTTTCCTGGTACCCCCTCCATCTGTGTTGGTGTCTGGACTTCCCAATGTCACCTTGTTTCCCTTAAAAACCAATTTTTCTTCTTCACTTGATATTTTTTTCAATGCCCTCCAAGCTGACAATAGAAAATTGAACTTAAGCATCCACGTTCAAGCTGACAGGAATCCTTTCCCTTAATTAATTCTACCAAGCAACTTATCATGGATTTCTGTTTCAGAAAAATCTAAGGATAAAATTTAGTAATGCCCCTTAAAATGAAGCGTATGGAGTTATTTTCTATAAAAGGTCTGTCTGTATAGGTAAGCCCAGATGACCACAACTTTATTACCTTCATATGTTCATTTCACATTGTCACTATGAAATGTGGTGATATAAATGATGCATGATGCTGTTACCGTCAAGCCAGACATAGTGAAACACTGTGTTGGAGTGGATTGGGTATCATGTGACCATTAACCTATTTAAGAATGTTTCTAACTTTTAAGGCACATTTTCTATGTGATAAGCCAAAGTGTGTGAACACATACACACACACACACACACACACACACACACACACACACACACACACACACACACCCTAACCCTAACATCCTTTTACACTACCTTTCTAAAGAAAAAAGGATAGACTTGGCCCTGCACATCAAAACAGGCCACTACTGAATTTAAATTTAAGTCAAATGTTGTTTGAAAAGTTTTGCAAATTGGGGAATCATTTCATGTGGCAAAACATTTCGCTACAATTTTGACACAGCAGAGAAAGAAAGAATGAATGTATAAGCATGACACACAATCTAAACTTATTGAGCTTCTGTGTAACTTCAGCATGAACTCAGACAGGATAATAAACACACAGAATGAAGTAGACAATATGCATGATGTCCAACAACTGGGTTTACAATAAATAGATGCATTTCTTACAGTTGTAATGTTATCTTTTAAACATAATTTTTTAGTGATTATTTGGGAATTTCACATCAGGTACCCCAAACTCACTCATTTCCAAGTCCCTCTATATTCAGTCTTCACCCTTGTAGTTTCCCCCAAGTACGACTAAGAAAGAAATAATTAAAATAGAGTATTACTTAAAAAGAAAAAAAACCAGGTCAAACAAAACAAAACACTTTGCTCCTCTGTCTTTTCCACCTTGCCATTGCTCGTCATTTACCTTAGTGGCATTGGGAGCTGCTGTGTTATCTTGCGAAATACTCTTTTGTCCAATAGTTTTACTTGAAAATGTTCATTGGGCAATGTGTTGTTGGTCAGGTTCAAGGCCTCTGGCTTCTGGTACACCTTCCCAAGTACGCGATGACACATGGATGCCAGGGGATTTTTATTTCGTCAAGTCAGGGTGATGGGACTCCACCCCCCAAAGTAATCCCCCTGGAGTCATGGGTAGAGGAGATCTGACAGTTAGAAGGACAAAGTTTTATCAGAGATGCCACCAGAGCAAGGCCATCTTTAATAATGATGTCATCAGTGGCTAAGCAAATGATATGCCACTTAAAGAACTTGGAGTTCGAAGCTGAGGCTTCAGAGTCGTAGTGGAAAGATGATAGAAAATGTTGTGATGCTGTCTTCTGTTTTGTCCTGGAAACTGAATGTAGATCCTTTTCTTTTTTGTTTGATTGTTTGCATTGCCTTCTTCTGTGGTAGGCTTACGGTCTGAAGATGATTTTTATACTTAATATGAATTAAACATGGAACAGATTGTGTGTTTTGATGCATGGTGACCATCAAGATAACATTGGGACTGTAACAGTCAGTGGGAAGCTAAGGAAGGCAACAGTGAGGAATCCTGTTAGCATGAAAAACATTTAAATAAATTAGGTTTTATTTAAGGGAGTGTGTTTTCTGTTTATTTGTGTGAGCATACTATTGAAGGGTGGATGTCAATTGGGCGTGTTAATTTGTCCCTCATTTGTTTAGTTTTTGAGACAGCGTCTCTCTCTGTACCTGGGGCTCTACATATTGGCCAGGCTGGCTGGACAATGAGTCTCTAGGCTCCACTTGTCTCTAATCATTATCTCTGGGACTTGAACTCAGGTCCTCATGACAGCACATCAGACAATTACTGATCCATATCCTCAGCTCCATGGTGAGATTTTAAGCCATTAAGCAGTTTGTCTAATGGTCATTACATAGCTACCACATTTCATTCAAGATAACTGCAAATCCAGATAAACAAATGAGTCAAAACATAAGAAAGATGTTTCAATCAGGGTTTCATGTAGATCAAGATGGCTTCAAATTTTCTAGGTCAATAACCTTGAATTTGTGATATTTCTACCTGTACAATCCAAGTACTGGGGTTACAGGCATGAACGACCACGCCTGATTTTAAATGGTGCTTAATATAGAGCTTAAGGCTTCTTTCATCCCACCCTGGCACTCCACTGACGTAGCTATTACTCCATTCCACAACATACATCCCTTTAATTGGGCATACAGTTGCTTTCTTGGAGCCTCCCTTTATGCCACTTTTGGTCTATATGCTTCTTGTGGTGACCCTGAAGAACAGATAGTAACACAGTGTTTAACAGGCATAATCCATCTATTGACAAAACCCTGTGACACTATTAGTTCAAAACATCGGAATCATGCCCATGAGAGAGGCCAGAAGCAGCCTATGCAACAGCACACTGCGCATGACTATGGATGATGTTTACATGTCAGGTAGGGGTGTTTTGGATGCCTTGTCACTAGCAATCCTTGCAGTAGCCTTAAAGAATAGAAACAGTTATAATCAGCCTCACACAGAGTGAGCAGAGAATGGGCTCAAAACTGTAAGCAATTGATTGAACCGAAGCCTAGGTCGCTCTAAGAGGCAAGCCCTGAAACTGGTCTTGACTATGCCAACTCTTTCCCCTTTCAGTCAACTGATGAGCATTCTTCACCCCTGTGGTTGAAACACGAGAGGCACACTCTACTTCTGTGGTTTACAGCGCTAGGAACAAACTTCCTTCATTCCCCCACTTCAACACACAGGTTCAGAAATCTTTCTAAAATGCCTAGTGGTATATAAATATTAACCCAAGTAGTTGCACTCATCTTATGTAGTATAATCCATGTAAAACTCTTTTGTATTTCTCATCTCGTATTATATCATCTGAAGTTACTGAGAGATAACACATATAGTACATTTGTTTGCATGTTTGAAGTCATGTTTTGCAAAGCAACTCAAGTCTCAGAAAGAAGGACAGATAGCTCTGTATGTTTTTTAACCTTTTGACTCCTTGGGTGTCAAGTCAGAATTATATATAATGAAGGAATAGAAGGTGTTATTTTGATGTGTGTACACAATTCAAAACAATTACCAACATCAAGCTGGTCAACATACATATCTACTACTTTACCAGACACTTTTCTGGGCTTGAGTAGATGTATCTACTATATTAAACTTTCAAATTTATAAAGAAACAGCATTAACTGTGGACATTACATTGTGTGTTTAGCCTTCATAAGTTATTCTTCTTAATCAACAACTGTTCAAGCAACAGCCAATCTTAATTATCTTCCTTGGTCATTCCTTGAGTATATCAGTCCTTGTGATCCTCTGTCAGAATCCTCTTTGTCAGTGTGGTCTGGTTCTCCTATCAAAATTTCCAAACAACTTTATACATTTATATCATATTTCTGTGATGGATGGGCTTAGGACAGTTTCTGAGATGCTGAAGTCAGGAAAAAGATAATTTTGTTTCTGGATTTTTGCTGGAATGTAGCACAGTTGTCCTCTGGTCTAATTCAGTAGGGTTTTCACTTCCACTCAAACATAATGTGCTGTCTTTACTGTCTTCATTTAAATCAGGATGCTGGTTTCTAAATGCTAACAGGAATTATTCTTAAGTCCTGCTTATGGTTTTTCTATTCTGTAGCTCCCAAACTTTCTAAATTCAATCCTTGATCCAGTTTGGAATGGCTCTGAAACAGATGGCCAACTATATTCACAAAAATAACACCAGTTCTTAATAATATTTTTTTGCATTAGATATTTTGCATGGCTGTGACAGAATACTCTTGTGGCATATCAACTTGGAGGAGGAAAGGTATATTTTAGCTTAGGGTTTCAGAGTTTTCACACTGTTCTTATTTCATTTCTGTTGCTGTGATAAATTGCACTAGCCCATAAATAAGCGAGTAAACAAGTCAATAAATAAATAAGGGAAAAATGGCTTATTTGGTTTAAAATTTCAGGGGTTTCAGCCTATTGCTGAGTGGCAGTGAAGGCTAAAATTCAAGCAGCTAGTCATATCACAATTTTGCTCAAGGGTAGAGAGAAATTAATTCAGTCACACTGCCTTCTTGCTGCTTCTCATCATCTGGATTTTGTCCTGTTAAGTAATTCTGAGTCTGGTCTATGAAATAGTGCTCTACACAGTGAGCTGTCTCCTATATCAATTGACAATCAAGGAAATGCTCTATACAAGCGTTCACTGGCCAACATAACCTAAGTGCTCACAGGCAAACCTAACCTAAGTGCTCACAGGCTAACCAAATTTAAGCAATTCTTCGCTGACTCTCCTCCCAGGTGAGTCTAAGTTGCATCAACTTGACATTTAAATTAAGCAGCTTGTAGACTCTGGTTGGCTCTGTGGGTTTGTGCTAGTCTATCAAAATAAAAATGGCAAGACAAAGTCAAACAGCTTATCTCATGTTATATCTGGAGACAAGACATAGTCTTCAAAAGCAAGAGTTACTAATTCGTTTCTCTGAACTAACAGTCTATGCTGGTAGTAATTCATCAATAGGTAAACCACTAATGAAGTTAACATTATCATGACCCACTAAAGCTCACAAACTGGCAACCTAACTTTTAACTCATGAATTTTGTGGGAACATTTATAGATTCATACTATATCAAGATAACAGGCTTTATTGTATAAACAGAATTCTTCATGGATTTCCTTTATTGTGATAATGTTTCAGTCTCTTGCTTTTATTCTATTTCTTTTAATGATGCTTATTGTAGCTTAATTTTCCTGTCTTGCTGCCTTCAGAATAAAATAATTATGTGACCATTCATGGTAAATCCCACAATCAGCTGTCAATACTATGGCTCCTAAAAGTCAATTGTGTCCAAAGGACATGGAATTAATTCTACATTGATTTGTCCTAGAGGTGTTTGCCCATTTGTTTAATTAAACTCCAAAGGATACTAGAAAGCAACTGGCCTTCACGGTTTTCATTACGTGAACTCCTGACACCCTAAGTGATTCTCCTTGTCTTGAAAATGGATCATATGTTCCTCTCATATACCTATCAGCACTTGAGACTCAGCACCTCATCCTTCTCGTCACTGGGTGTTTTAATAATCCTCACCACTCTTAAGAACTCAAGAACATAAAGTTGTACATTGACCAAATGGTTTGATTTGCTGTTATTTTATAGGCATTAAGGATACCAGAGGCTTAAGGAGACACATCACATAATAAATGTCTAGTAAATTCAGCTTTTCAATCTCTTTGAGTATAGAAGACTTGTCTGTAAACCTCAGCTTTAAATTTTTTAATCTTAGTACATGGGTTCAAACAAATACAGGAATGATTGTTTTTCGTTCCCCTAACTTTCGCAGAGAAAGAGACAGACAGACAGATAGACCGACAGACAGACAGACAGACAGATACAGTGAAGGGGGCAGACCCCCAAGAACTTACAAAATACAAGAGAGGTTATCTATGTTGCCTACAACAGAATTTTAGTGAGCAAGCTTGCTCAAATTTTCCAAAGTTAAGGGTTTCTCTCAAATGGTTAACCACGCAAGGCACATACATCTTCTATCAACTACATAGAGAGATTCAACTGAATAGAAAGCTCTATGACAGGAAAGGTAAAGGAACCCCCTTGGAGACGCGTGTGCACTGACATTAGGCAAATATGTTTCACTCTCAGTACTCAGGACTAGACTGTAAATCACAGTGAGGTTGGGATTGCTGGATGGCTATGCTTTGTGGTCAAGTAACATTCAAACATTAGATGTAGATTCCAACTTGATCCCCTCAACTATGACTTTCTTCTTTCCCATAGAAACTCTACTTTTTATTTTAGAGAGTCCACAAATCCAAGATGTTCTCAGACAAGTTAGGAGTTTATTCTAGGAGATGAATAGAATGTGCCACTAGCCATCAGACCTGTCAGCTCTGATCCTGATTCTTCTGTCAAAGTGGATGTAGCATTTTACCCTGAAACTCTGCTTGGCTAGATAGGGGTGACGATGTCTCACTAAATCCATCATTTCCATGGAAGATATAATTAAGCCTGCAGAATGGAGTCAGTTATAGTCATCTTTTAGGCAACAACATTTTAATAAACTTTAAGACATGTCTGGGATTTCTCAGAGAGAGAAGCTCAGGGCAGAGAAACTCAAGTCAGTCTATTGGAAAGCCACAGAGGGCTGAACATAAAGAGTATGTGTGTGTGTGTGTGTGTGTGTGTGTGTGTGTGTGTGTGTGTGTGTGTGTAGAGAGAGAGAGAGAGAGAGAGAGAGAGAGAGAGAGAGAGAGAGAGAGAGAGAGAGGGCAATTACTGTTGTCTAGTGGAAGACATACAGAATGCAAACACCTGTGTATTATTAGCTCTAGGGATTTTTGTTATACATTGTATCCTTTATCTTTACAAGGCCTGTTATTTTTCTCATCTAGAACACAAAGACACTAAGTCAGGCCAGATAATATACTGGACATACAGAGGTACTCCAGCAGTGAGGGAAATGCTCTTGAAGGCCATGGGACTCCCAGGCAAATGTATATGCCCATATATGTACCACAATCACTGTGAACACTGTATTTAAAATCATTCACTCAAGAATTCATATTCTTTTCCTATGGGGTGCAATCTCCATGAGCATGGGAAAGGCAGTGCCCCAAATACAAAATAATAATCTCAATAAACTCATAATTATAATAATAATAATAAGCCGAGAATAAAAGTAGTTGACTACCTTGAGTAGCCCACTAAAGGCATCTCAAAAGTCTACATGGACAGATATTCAAATCAGACAAACAGGAATAACAATGCAGGCTGTCTTTCCTCACATAAGGAAATCAGAACAGAAGACTGAAAATGGTTTGGGAGAGGGAACTGGCCTGTAACATTCTGTTTTGGTTTAAGCTTCTGGTTTCTATTTTCTCCTACAGCACAGAAGTGTGTATTTTTCCTTTTATCTTCCTAAACTCCAATCGTGAAGTTGAACCCTTGTCTTCAAGTGCTGAGTTTTGAAAGGAGGTGCCATGCTAACTTCATCCAGTATCAAAGTTCTGTTTTCTGTGTCATGAGACTGTAGTAAGACACACATCTCATGGATTGCAATCCGCCCTATCAGCAGGAAATGATGGACAGCAGGGTGGGGGTGGTGTGACTATCAGAGTGAACAAAATCCTAGGAAAGGGAAGATGGACTTCATTGCTTCATGTCCAAACTATATATGTTAACTTGTGGTGTTTATCACTCAAGCAATGACTGGGAAATACAGTCTCACAGTCTGTTCAACTAAGTGCTGAGATATTCCTTGTAAGATTAAAAACTAAGGAATGGGATAAGCAGTTAGCCATTGTCCTATAGGACTACAGACTATAGTCTTTTCTTTTCTATCAAAGATTAGCAGGCTGTTTTCGGTTATCTAAAGTTGTCCCAGTCCATTACATTTGGAAGGCAGAGTGGCAAAATTCAAATTTCAAATGCAGCCAAAGTGTAAATAATAAGTGGAGATGACTGAGCTTTGGGAAAATCGGACAGTTGGAGTAGTACCATAAAAAAAAAGCCCCACTGTGCGAGCTATTGGCAGAAAATCTAGACTTGCTAAGGACCGGTGGCAGAATAGGAAATTAAAGTACAGCTCTTAATCTTTTGGTTGTTTATATAGTTTGAGAAAGAGCAACTTTCTTAAAGACAAAAGTGTTTCCTATATATTTGAACTTACAGGACTGATTCCATTTTCATCTGTCAATCAAAACAGGAGATTGGATGAATAACTGCAGCCTTTGGAAAGCTCCTCATCAGGATGCCATGAGGAAATTCTAGAGCTATGCTATGTCAAATATCACATGGTAAGCAACATTCCTTAGCGTGCATGTGGTAATATTTGTGTGGTGTGCATTGTGCAAACAGGATGGAGAAGCCTAACTACATTTATAAATATTTATTCTAATTAATGAATGACTGTTTTGCTTGCATGGGATCTGTGTCCCATGTGCTTGTCCGGTGCCCACGGAAGTCAGAAAAGGGCATTAGAGTCCCTCAAACTGGAGTTGCAGATGTTTATGAGCTATGATATGGATCTAGGAATGAAATCTGGGTTCTTTTCAAGAGCAACCAATGCATTTAATCCCCGAGCCATCTTTCCAGAACTGAGCCAGACTAACTCTGTTTTTATACAGTATGTTCTAAGTCATGAACTGTAAGTTTGCCCTACACTAAATGTGATAGCATTTGGTAGCAAGGCTGTAGCAAATAATGAGGCTTAGAGTAGGCTGTGAGCATGGGGCTGCCATGACAACGCCATATCCCTATCATAACAAATTCCAGAGAGCTCACCCTCTCACACAATTAGCATATACTGAAGAAAGAAGCAAGGTGGTTTAAGCCAGGGAATAATCCTTACCTAAACCTAACTGTAGCCTTCAGCCTCACTACTCTGGAGGTTTAATTTATAATACTTAAGTGACCCAGCTTAAAGTTAAGTGTGGTACCAGCCAAGAGCAAGAAATATGCATCTGTCCTATGGGTTCTTCCCTAAAGTTCAAGGATCTTGAGGGCTCTGAAAAGTAGAATTTGGCTTTTCTTTTTGCCTTAACTATTTACTTATAGTCTTTGCTATCACCAGAATGGTTAGGACATAGAAGCAGGGATGGGGAGGTTGCTTTATGATTAAGCACATTTGATGCTCCTGCAGATGACCCAGTTTGGTTCCTAGCACTCATAACCAGTGGTTAACAGCTACTTATCATTCCATTTCCAGGAGATCTCTCACTCTCTTCTGTACTCTCCAGGCACTAAATTCAAGCATTGAGCCTACAGAGAAGTAGGCACAGGGATAAGCAAAATGGCTCGTAGAGGCAATAGCAGTTGCTATTATCACCCATACTGTGTATTCTCCTACGTTTCAACATCCATACATTCAAGAGCTTCTGACAGAATTTCAAGCATTGTATTTTCTCTTTACCATCCTATTTACAAACTATCTGCACTCCTAACAGCAATAAGTCATTTCTTGAACATAGAAAATTATGGGTGTCAAAGAGTCGAAGGCTTCCATGGGGTTCTTTCACAAAAACATGAATTTCCAAGGCCCCCCTCGGTAGGACAGGGGTGGTTATGACCTTGACTCCAGACATACTTGGTTTTTGTTTTGAGTTTTTTCCAGCACCAAAGTTCCCAGTTTCTCATAAGGAAAATTTTTGCTAGCTTTTAATGTTTCATTAAAGCCCATGAAATGCAATGCGAGACCATAGATAGAATCATAACCTCAAATGACAAAGCACATCCTGAGATCCCAGCTCCTTGAGAGAAATTTGCATAGAATGTAAGACAGCATATACACCTTCCTGAGATAGCATCCCTGGTGCCTTTTGGAATGTGTCTGTATCTGTATTTTTAAATGTCTTTCAGAATATTTTGTGGGTTTTTACTTTAGAAAAGTGTCTCTATTTTAATAATTTTATACATTGTTTTGGTTTTTAGTTCTTTAATTACATGGTTTATTTGGTTGTTTTAGCTTTAAGGTTTTTTCTTTGAAAATGTACAGTCATGGTCCAGTAAATATGAACAACTTTAATGAACTTCTGACTTTTAATGTAGAAGATCATGTCTGGCAACTGACAATTGCCTGGGGTTCAAGGGTGCTCATACCCTCTTCTGGCCCCTAAAGCCACTGGATTCACACGTACATATTCACACACAGACACACATGCACACATACTTAGAAATGAAAATAAATGAGTAGAGTTTTCAGGAAAAAAAATCCCTTACATTTATAGCTCTAGGATTTCAAAACTATGTTGATACACCATTTAGCCAAAGATAGAATGAAAACATGTTCACCAAACAACTGAGTATATTAACCTGTGGCTGTTAGGAATAAATATGCAACATGGTGATAAAAAACGTCTAGAGAAATCCTGCTATGTCTTACCATAAAGCTCCTCACAAACCTTCTCCCGAAGCTCCGTGACTTTATTGTTGTTTAGGAAATAATATACATTTCTTTATTAATGGAACCCCTGAAGAGCAAACTCCATGTTGCTAAGAAACATTAACTCTACCCATGTGCTAAGAAATTCAGATATACAGGTATTTTAAGATTTTTCACATCATTTTCTTATCTTGCTTTTAGGGAAAGCTTTCTGTTAGAAGGGATTTTAGGGCCCAAAAGGGGGAGAAGTGTTTAAGTTTATTCCATTAGGAGGTGAGAGAGTTGAAAGCAGAATCTGACCTTGCCTGCTTTGGTGGCATTATCCCTGTATCATTCTCTCTTTGATATGTGCTATACAGGGAAGACCAGGGAAGAGTGAGATTTGTTTTTATAAACTTATTCCTGAGACGCATCATCATAAATCCGAACCAAATATAGATTCAAACAAAATAATTAAATCTGATTTGAGTATGTACACATATGTATTCACATTTGGGGGTACACGCATGTGTGAGTGTGTTTCTGGTTGTGTAAGCACGTGCTTGTGGAGTCCAGAGGTCGTCTTTTAGTCCTTCAGCACCATCCTTTCTCTCTGGGGTTTTGTGTTTTCAGTATATAAGGGCAGGGTACATTGTCTGGTCAGTGGATTCTATTGATCCGACTTCTCTGTCTTCCAAGTGCTATGATTAATCATCACCACTACCAGCTGTTTTTTGACGTTTTGTTGTATTCATGGTTCGTGGAGATTTTATTTAGATCCTTATGCTGGCGCAGCCAGCCCTTTACCAGAGCTAAAGAAATAGTCTTTCTAACTAATCACCTGAGATGCTTTAAGATACATTCTTTGGCAACACTTACTTAAGATGGTTAAATTGTTTATTGAAAAATACTTCCTTACCATATATTTGACAGTGTGTGTTCTCCCTTCTCAATTCCTCCAGATCCCCCCCACTTCCCCAGTCACCACCTAACTTCTCTCTCTCTCTCTCTCTCTCTCTCTCTCTCTCTCTCTCTCTCTGTGTGTGTGTGTGTGTGTGTGTGAAAATTATAGAAAGAAAAAAACAAGCAAACCAAGAAACGCATACCAGTAATATATAATATACAAGAAAAGGACAGATAAGACAAATAAAAAAGTGCCCAAAGCAAAATGAGACAAAAATGTCTACAAGAATAATCAACACTGACTTCATTTGGTTTTGATCAACTATTCCAAGCATGACTCCTCACCTGACGTATGGTTTATAAATACTGTGAGACTTCATTGGACAAAACTAGTTTTTCCAAGGCCATCAGTTATTAATTGCAGATAGCTTCTTGGTTAGGGGTAGGGGTCCATGTCCACTTACCCCACTCCATGCTAGAATCCCCATCTGGCTTGAACGGTCTCTGTGAGTAGATGTATATGTCAGTTCTGTTGGGTCTTGAAGATGTTGTTTCTTTGGAGAACTCCATCACCAAAGGCTCTTATACTCCTCCCACCCCTTCTTCTGCATAGATCCTTGAGCTTTGAGGAGAGAGATTTGATGAAGATAGGGGGATGATGAATTTTTACTGCAACCTTTAAATCATGAGAACTTTATTCCAAACAACGGCTCAATTCATAGATTATTTTAAATTCTGAATACACTATAAGGAGTTGGAGGAATTATAAACAGTGGAAGGTGTCCCCATACTTGGACTACAGAGGCATCTGGCACTGTGCCTCTAACGGGCACACATTTCCCTGGATTATTTATGTTATTCCTCTTTGCTTCTTGGTAACTATAAGGTGAGTAGCATCCAAGACTAGATGCTACCTCCTTTGAAAGTTTCTTCCTCCTCACCATTTTATCCTTCCTCCCATAAATTATCCTTTACAGTATTTTCCAGAGTTATGAAAAACTGATTTAACACAGTGAGAAGAGATTTAGCCTGTGGTCCTTTGGTGCTCCATACTTAAATGTTGATGACTCTTACGAGACACTTCTACTCCATAGACATGTTTCTTAGAATTTTATCCTTCCATCTTCAAAGGTACCCATAAAGTTCCATTTTTAAAAACACTTTGTGTCATTTATTGTTTTATTGGATGCTAATAGAATTTCACAATAAATATTCAATTCAAGGCATTCAACAATTTCATCCTTAATGTTGCAGAGGAATCCTACAATTTGAAAACATGTCTTATGGAATGGAATCGAGCCCCTTGGAATCTACAAATACATTATATCACATTATTTATAAATTAGTGAGTGTAGAGAATGAATTAACAGTTTTTAATAAAAAGAGTAGAAACATAGAGATGCCGACAAACTATGGCATTTTTATTAATGAAAAGGTGAGTTTCTTGTATACTTTATCATTTTCTTTTTTTCATTTAAATTAATATTTTATTTATTGAAAAAGCTTGTATATTTTCCCTCTTTTTAAATTTAAATAAGAAATAAGCTTATTTTACATGTCAATCCCTGTCCCCCATCAACCCACTATCATATCCCCTTTCTGCTCCCCAGGGAGGGTGAGGCCTTCTGTGGGGAACTTCAAAGTTCATTCGTGTACTAGGGATAAATACTGATCCACTACCAGAGGTCCCCATAGATTAACCAGACCTTCAAACTAACATCATCATTCAGGGGGTCTGGAACATTCCTAAACTAGTTTCCCAGCTATCAGTGTGGGGTGCATGAGCTCCCCCTTGTTCAGGTCAGCTGTTTCTGTGGTTTTTCTCAAGCCTGGTCTTGACTCCTTTGCTCATCACTCCTCACTCTCTGCAACTGGATTCCAGAGTTCATCTCAGTGTTTAGATGTGGCTGTTTGCTTCTGCTTCCATCAGCTACTTGATGAAGGCTCTAGGATGGCATATAAGGTAGTCATCAATCTTATTATATGAGAAGGACATTTAAGGTAGTCTCTTGACTATTGCTTAGATTACTAATGGGGTCAACCTTGTAGATCTCTGGACATTTCCCTACTGCCATATTTCTCTTTAAACCTATGATGGTTCCCTCTATTTTGGTATCACTTTTCTTGCTCTCCTCTATTCTTCCCCTGACTTGTTCTTCCTTCTCTCGCCTGTCCTCCCCTCCCCTCCTCTACTCCCCTTTTCTTTCTTCTAACTCCCTCCCCCCTCCCCCATGTTCCCACTTAGCTCAGGGGATCTTGTCCCTTTCCCCTTCTCCAGGGGACCATGTCCTGTCTTTCTTAGGGTCTTCCTTGTTTCCTAGCTTCTCTGGCAGTGTGGATTGTAGGCTAGTATTCCTTTGCATTATGTCTAAAATCTATACATGAGGGAATACATACAATTATTGTCTTTTCCTGGCTGGGTTACCTCGCTAAGGATGGTTTCTTAGAGTTCCATCCATTTGTCTGCGAATTTTAAGATTCCATTGTTTTTTCCCTCTGAGTAGTACTCCATTGTGTAAATGTACCACATTTTCTCCATACATTCTTCAGGGGCATCTAAGTTGCTTCCAAGTTCTGGCTATTACAATTAACGCTGCTATGAAAACGGTTTAACAGATGTCCTTGTTGTATGAATGTGCATCTTTTGGGTATATGCCTAAGAGTGGAATTGCTGGATCTTGTGATAGACTGCTTCTAATTTTCTGTAGGAACCTCCACACTTATTTCTAAAGTGGCTGTATGAGTTTGTACTCCCACAAGCAATGTAGTAGTGTTCTCCTTTCTCCACATCCTCTCCAGCATAAACTGTCATTGTTGCTTTTGATTTTAGAAATTCTGATAGGAGTAAGATGTTATCTCAGAATTTTTTTGGTTTGTATTTCCCGATGACTAAGGATATTGAACACTTTCTCAAGTGTCTCTTAGCCATTTTAGATTCTTCTATTGAGAATTCTCTATTTAGTTCTGTACCCCACTTTTTAATTGGATTATTGGTGTTTTGTTGACTAGCTTCTTGAGTTCTTTGTATGCTTTGGAGATCAGCCCTTTGTCAGATGTGGGGTTAGCTGTGGGCAGCTGTTTTGTTTTGTTGGCTGTGTCCTTTGCCTTACAAAAGCTTCTCAGTTTCAGGAGGTTCCGTTTATTAGTTGTTAATCTCTGTCTATGCTTCTGGTGTTATGTTCAAGAAGAGGTCTCCTGTACCAATTCATTCAAGGGTACCACCAACCTTATCTTCTAAGAGGTTCAGTATGGATGGATTTATGTTGATCTTTGATCCATTTGGACTTAAGTTTTGTGCATGGTGATAGATATGGATCTATCTGCAGTCTTCTACATGCCAGCATCCAGTTATGCCAGCACCATTTATTTAAGATGCTTTCTTTTTCCATTGTATAGTTTTAGCTTCTTTATCAAAAATGAGGTGCTTGTAGGTGTGTGGGTTAATATCAGGGTTTTCAATTCGATTCCGTTCATCTACCTGTCTATTTTTGTGCCAATACCAAGTTGTTTTCAGGACTACAGCTCTATAATAGAGCTTGAAGTCAGGGATGGTGATACTGTTGGGAGTTCCTTTGTTATACAGGGTTGTTTTGGCTATCCTGGGTCTTTTGTTTTTCCATATAAAGTTGAGAATTGCTCTTTCAAGGTCTGTGAAGAACTGTGCTGGGATTTGATGGGGATTGCATTGAGTCAGTAGATAGCTTTTGGCAAGATTGCCATTTTCACTATGTTGATCCTACCTATCCAAGATCATGGGAGATCTTTCTGTTTTCTGGTATCTTAATTTCTTTCTTTAAAGACTCAAAATTCTTGTGATACAGTTCTTTCACTTGTTTGGTTAGCATTATTTTATGTTGTTTGTGGCAATTATAAAAGGTGATGTTTCTCTGACCTCTTATTTAGCCCTTTTATAGTATGTATATAATAGGGCTACTGATGTTTTTTTAAGTTGATCTTGTATCCTGCCACTTTGCTGAAGGTGTTTATCAGTTGTAGGAGTTCTCTGGTAGAGTTTTTTGGGTCACTTATGTAAACTATCATATCATCTGCAAATAGTGAAAGATTGACATCTTCCTTTCCAATTTGTATCCCCTTAATCTCCTTTTGTTGTCTTATTGCTCTAGCAAGAATTACTAGTACAATATTGAAAAGGTATGGAGTTAGTGAACAGTCTTTGTTCCAGATTTTAGAAGAATCACATTGAGTTTCTCTTCATTTAGTTTGATGTTGGATGTTGGTTTGCTCTATACTGCTTTTAATATGTTTAGGTATGTTCCTGTTATAACTGATATCTCCTAGACCTTTATCATGAAGGGGTGCTGGATTTTGTCCAAGGCCTTTTCAGCATCTAGTGAGATGATCATGTGATTTTTATTTCTTAGCTTGTTTATATGGTGGATTGCATTTTGCATATGGTGATTGATTTTTGTATATTGAACCATTCCTGCATCCCTGGGATAAAGCCTACTTGATCATGGTGGATGAATTTTCTGATGTGTTCTTGGATCTGGTTTGCCAGTATTTTATTGAGTATTTTTGCACCAGTGTTCATGAGGGATATTGGTCTGAAGTTCTCTTTCTTAGTTGTGTCTTTTTGTGGCTTGGGAATCAAGGTTATTGAAGTCTCGTAAAAAGAGTTTGGCAATGACTCTTCTGCTTCTATTGTGTCCAATACTTTGAGGAGAATTGGTATTATCTGGTCTTTGAATTTCTGATAGCATTCTGCACTGAGCATCTGTCCCTCTGCTTTTTTTGTTTGTTTGTTTGTTTGAGATACTTGATGACAGCTTCTATTTTATTAGGGGTTATAGGTCAATTTAAATTGCTTATCTATTCTTGATTTAATTTTGGTAGTGATATCTATTGTCCATTTCCTTTAGATTTTTGAATTTTGTGGAGTACAGGTTTTAAAGTATGACCTAATGATTCTCTGGATTTCATCTTTGTCTATTGTTATGTCCATGTTTTTCATTTCTGATTTTGTTAATTTGCATGTTCACACTATGCTGTTTGGTAATTTTTGATAAAGGTTTCTCTTGTTGATTTTCTCAGAGAACCAATTCTGTGTTACATTGACTTTTTGTGTTGTTTTCCTAGTTTCTACTTTATTGATTTTAGCCCTCAATTTGATTATTTCCTGGCATCTACTCTTCCTGGGTGACTTCGCTTCTTTTTGTTCTAGAGCTTTCAGTTGTGCTGTTAATTCTCTAGTGTGACTATTCTCCAGTTTCTTCATGAGGGCATTTAGTGCTATGAACTTTCCTCTTAACACCGCTTTCAAAGTGTCCCATAAGTTTGGGTATGTTGTGTCTTCATTCTCATTGAATTCTAGGAAGTCTTCAATTTCTTTTTTTATTTATTCCTTGACCCAAGAATGGTGCAAGTGCGCATTATTCAGTTGCCATGAGTTTGAAGGTTTTCTGTGTTGTTGCTGAATTCTAACTTTAAAGCATGGTGGTCTGATAAGATACATGGGAGTTGTTCCAATTTTTTTTGTACCTGTTGAGGTTTGCTTTGTTGCCAAGTGTGCGGTCGATCGTTGAGAAGGTTCCATGTGGTGCTTAGAATGGAATGTTCTATAGATGTCTGTTAAACCCAATTGGATCATAGCTTCTATTAATTCATTTGTTTCTTTGTTATGTTTCTGTCTGGTGGTCCTGTCTAGTGGTGAGAGTGGGTGTTGATGTCTCCCACTATAAGTGTGTGAGGTTTTATGTGTGATTTGAGTTTTAGTAATGTTTCTTTTACAAACGTGGATGCCTTTGTATTTGGGGCATAGATATTCAGAATTGAGACTTCATCTTGGTGGATTTCTCCTGTGATGAGTATGAAATGCCTTCCTTCATCTCTTTTAATTGATTTTAGTTTAAAGTCTAATTTTTAGATATTGGTATTGCTACCACTGCTAGGATGGGAACCACAGTGTGTAGTCCCCAAGTCTCAGCTGGTTACATGCAGGGCACCAGAAGGCCAGCCTGACACAGGCCCATGCTTACCTTCTCTGTCCTGTGGGCAGAGAAAGGGACTAGGATACTGGAAGTCTCTGGGCAGGCTAGATCTGCAGAGTACAGTCCTCAGGCCTCAGGTGGTTCCATGCAGGGTACCAGAAGGCAGGAGCAGGAACAGGCCCAGGCTTACCTAGTCCTATGGGCAGAGAAAGGGACTAGGATGCTGGAAGTCTCTGGAAGGGTTGAATCCTGTTGGGTGGGACCAGCAGTGAGCAGTAACCAGGCCTCCGCTGGTTCAGCACAGAGCCCATTATGTTTTATTTTAAACTATTAGTTTGTTATGCCTCTTTGATTTATTTTTCTGTAATGAATGCTTAATCAAGGGATATCTATGTCACAATTCTATTTGTCAGTATCAAGCTTAGTCTGTCAATAAATGATCAACAAATACTGTGTGGTTCAATGAATGCATCCATCATTATAGGGGTGTGTCCATAACAAACTGATATAAACAATTTAATGTCCAAATTCAAGGACTGGTAATTGATTATAATCAAACATTCAAGTACAGGTAACCTAAATTATCGTAGGCTCAAATCCTGCTGAAATAAAATAATTACAAGCATTTCATATTTATAGGCTGAATTGTGACTTCCGAAAGTGTTTTCTAGTACTCGGTAGGTGTTATGTTGATCACATTTAGAAATAAGGTTATTGCAGATGTTGTCAAGTTAAGATGTGTCATGGAGGTGAGACTTGTTGTAGTACATCTGGTGTATCTGGAAGTAAAAGGATACAGATAGGAAAGTGAAATGGTCATGAGAAAAGAGGCAGAGAGAGTGAATAGGCATCTGCAGCTAGATAATACTAGTGGGTACCAGGAGCCAAATGCCACAGAAAGTTCTGATCCTTGCTCTGGGGGGTCCACCGTCTTGGTGATGCTTGGACGTCTGGATGGCTGAACAACAGAAGAGTATATTTTTGTTGTTTGTTTCCCCCATTTTTGAATACTTTGATATACACTCCAAAACAAATGTATTTTTCAAAAAAAAAAAAAAAGGAAGAACGACTCTCAAGAGAAATTTCTTCAAAGCCTGAGCAGGAGACCAAAGACACTGAGCTGTCACTCTTCAGGACCCAGCTACAGGCCTGTGGTTCTACCGCTGTGTGCTTTAAAAGAAGTTGAAGGTTAAAAACAGCCATTACATGAAGGCCCTTGTCTTAAAAAATAAATAATCTTTCTTAGATCCTTACTTAGAGAGAACTATCAGATGTCCCACTGGAATGCTGAGATTCCCCTGGCATGCTCAAGACGGAGTGTTTCATCCTGTAGGAATTTACTTTCTTTTGAACATAACTAATTAATTTTCACAAGAATGACAACATATTTTAAGATGTATCTAATTCTCAAGTCTTCCATTCTAGCTATAATTTCTCACCTCTGATTTTTTTTCATATTGCTCTAAGGAAGATGTAAAGTGCTATTTTAGGAATTGAGTTAAAATACATTTGACATAACACTCGAATATTAAAACACATTTACAGAGTATGTATCAACTTAAAATTTGAAGGCCTCTAAATCAATCTTGTATTGATTTCAACTGGTTAAAATCTAAGTGTACATTGATAGTAACTAGCTATGTGTGGGATTCTTAATAAAATATTTATAAAATGAAGCATGAATTCTGTGTAATAGAAGTGTATAGTAAGTATATATAACTTAATTAAATTTATGATAGTGATGATAAGTGAATATTAATTCTCAGTTCTAGATTTACCTAACCATAAATTGATAAATGAAAAAAGGATCCTTTAGTCAATAATAAAATGAGAAATAAAACTATGAAGAAATTCTCAAGAACAAGGTGAGATGGATGAGTGGGTTTGAAACAAAGTAATAAAACTAAGGCAATCTATTAAACTATCAACTGCCCTTAAAAATGAAAAGGGAACCTTACAATTGAACCCAAAGCATAACTCTGAGATGCTATTATGCCTATAAAAGAAACAGCAGTTATCTGCACAATTTTTAAAGGTCAAAGACTTATTCAGAAATAGGTTGGTGAGAATGAAGCCAGACTGACCTGCTAAGGTGATGTGCCACTCTCTTGCCCCTCAGTCCAAACGTGGGACTGATTAGCAGTCCGGAAACAATGGCTAAGAGCCGGTCAAGACTCTTGTCACTTCAGGGTTATCAACACGCTCTGTGTTTGCAGAAGGTTGCCGAACAGAACGAGGTTTCAGCACTTCCGGCAACGTATTGCTACTTTCTAAAAATGAAGTGAATGTAGCAAGGAATCAAGTTGCAAAATGTGGCCCAGCCTCCAGAGCAAACCTTACCATCACAACTTAAGCCTTTCAGGGTTAGAGTTTTTTCAGTCTTTGCTACAACGCATTCTTATCAGAACAATCAATACCCTATGTGTCAATAATGCAAACGCAGGAGAAAGAGCGGGGCAAAAGGTGTGATAATCACCGAAGGAGACTGAGATACTGGCAATAGTAAGACGCTACCTATTTTGGTACCTGACACACAGAAGGAAATTCTTCAGACACACTCTGCAAGCTGCTATCCAGTCACGTAACCTTCCATGTTGCTCTTAAACTAAGTACCACTTTAGAAATAAAACCAGTATGACACAAATGTGTTGTTTGCCCAGATCTGGGTATCCAGGCCATTTGCTTTTTAGAACTTTGGCCACTTTATCATTAAATAAAAATAACAAAGGCAAATCTGTTAGTCGAAGCTTCTGTAAAAGAACTCTGTTCTAGAATAAATGTGCTTCTTCCCAGTAAGTACTACAGTGCCTACCAAAGAGCAAGCTGACAATGGGTTTCCCCAGTATCAGATTCTTTATGTAGAAAACAGACTAAGGCTTCTTCTTTAATTTATATTTGTGGTTTTAAAAATAGAGGGACTAACTATGAGGGAATTGTCACTACTGAACACCACGGCTGCATTTGTTAGATTAAACAAAAGTCAATAGGAATTGGAGGGTGAACTCTTTTGAAAATGTATAGCCAATACCTTTGTATGTTAGCTTTATTGAAACGGATTAGTAAATGTTTGCATTAAACACAGAACAATTTGAGGAGAGCTCAACATAAAAATGCAGAATGCCGTAACTTCTGGGCATTAGGCCTATAAAATTAAGTCATAGTTATTGGAATTAACATAACCTGAACATAACCTGAGATTTAAATGAGCTCAATTAGCTGAAGCTAAATAGAGCTGCTTAGTCACATGTATGTGTCAATTTTCTCAGAAAGGCCACTGAGGATTTAAGGACTTCTAGACTTTACCATTCCTAATAGAGTTTTCTGGTGGAAAGGTATAGAAAATATACTAAAGAAATATGTGTGATACACATATGTCATTTGTTCTCTAAGTACAAATTAAGTGTGTAGGATGTGTGCTTATTTTGAGCTCACATCTATATCTTCATATACTGAAGTTTTACATATGTAATTGTTTTGTCCTCCATCCTTTATCTATATCTATCTATCATCTTTCAATCGTTATCATCTACCATTTATCTATATCTATCATCTGCCTGGCTATCTATATAATGTGTATTTCAGGATTACATATCAATAAGGAAATATATGTATACACACATGTAGAATGAATATCTCTGCATTTCCCATTGCTTTTAGGAAATAGCTTTCCAGCGAAACACAGTTTATTGACTATTTGTTTTATAAGGTGACCAAAGGAAGAAGTTAGACTAATTCTTACATGGTAGTATACTCCTATAATCCCGCAAAGCTGAAGTGGAAAAATTGCTTGTTTCAGGACAGTATGAAACCTTGACAATAAAGGAAAAACAAGTAAGAAAAATTACATTTAATTTAGTTCAACAATCTTATCACTTAAACTTTAAAATCTTTGTTGTTGATCAGTAAATTGTATATAATGTCACTCCAAAAACATGGTACCTGTTTTGTGGCATATACATCTCTTCAAATAATGAGGTACGATGATACATTCACTACTTGCTGTGACAAAGCGCCTGATAAAGTCAAATTGAAGGAGGAAGGGGTTGTTTTGGTGCACAGTTTCAGGAGACATAGTTCATTATGTTAAGGAAGTGTTAGAAGGAGGCGCACGCCGTAAATTGTCACATTGCACACAGTGCAGAAGAAGAATTCAATGGAATGGTGTCATTCATAGCTATGTGTTAATCGGCCTGCCAGCAACACAATTAACAAAAAACTGTTCACTGCCATGTTAAAATGCTTCAGCCAATAATTGAAGATAAGGATACATGTAGAGAGCTTTCTACTGTGGATCCCTATAGAAGGAGGGGGGGTCTTTAAAAGGGATGAGGGCTGGAGCTTAGGTGGCTTTGTATGCTCTACAGAGTACAGAAAAAAGATCCAGATGGTTGTGTATTAGTACTTCCTCATGCCAAGAGAGCATTGGAATTCCTTCACCCAAAGGGAACATTTTTAATTTCTAAGAGGATATTCTAAGTGCTGAAAGGCAGAGGCTAAGATGTCAGTGCATAGATGGTAGACATTGCAGGAGACTGAGGATAGGTACCCATCACTATCACATAAGCTTGGTCACTTCAATTATGTTACCCTTTTACTTAATTGCTTGAGAGATTCTTGTGAGAGAAATTACAATAATGATGAAACAGTACATAGAAAATACTTCAGAATATTTTTTAGAAGAGAAAGACAGAATAAGATGAAATATAGCACCAAAAGCTGATGGCACAAGATTAAGTAGAAGGAGCAAAAAGAAGGGAATCAATGAGGAAGACAATATAGAGCTAGCATGAGTCTCTAATTCTTCACTAAACAAGAATTGTCAAACTTCTTTTTGGAGCACACATTTCATTTCTTTTAAAGCTGTGTGCATCCTCTGCTTCTTTTTACAAAGTGTGCTGTCATTGGCATTACTTAGATTTGCAAGTCTGTGATAAAAATTAAATGCAAAAGAAATAGAGGGATACTCTATCAGCCTAGACATACAGGGGAGGGCCTAAGTCCTGCTCCAAATGATGCAACAGACTTTGAAGACCCCTCATGGAAGGCCTCACCCTCCCTGGGGAGCAGAAAGGGGATGGGATGGATGTTGGTGGGGAGTAGGGGAGGAGGGGAGGAAGATGAAACTGGGATTGACATGTAAAACAAGATTGTTTCTAATTAAAATAAAAGAGAGAGATAAAAGAAATGAACAGGCTTAAGCCCTTTAATTATCTACAGGTGTACCCTTTACTGTCTGTGACAAGGCATGAATGCCCACAGTTTTGAGCATTTCAGGAAACTACCAAGTGGTGATGGGTAAAAGAAAAGAAAACAAAGTCAGGAAAGGGGTAAAGATCAAGATGTCAGTTGCTGGAGTCATTGGACTTTTCACTGGGGTGGTAATTAGTGGGCCCATAGCTGGGGGGGGGTCACAGGAAGGAAATAAAGCTATGGCTCTTCAACCCATTTCTGATTACAGCAATCAGCATTGCGGACACTTGTAAAGACTGCACCTTGGCTGACAAAGCCTCACCTAAGCATTTTAAAGTCATGCTTGCCAGTCTATGGCATCCTATACTCTAGCAAGGCCCTAAACCAACCATGCACAACAGGCCCCTTGAAAGTCTTGGAGGCAGTTCTGGAGGTCTCCTGAGTGATTCTACGCTGGGGCTGTCAGTATGGGTTCCATGGTATTCAGTAGCCACTCTGGTATTACATTTGTATTCAGGCTTTTATCTTATCCAACTGCCCCGACCCAAGTTTTTACTTGGGAGTATGCTCCATTGTATAATCGACGTGGTTATCAGTCAGGGGAGTAATCAAACAGATTGAAGAACATTTCAAAGGGAGTGTGCCCCTTAGCCACTAGGAGCTGCAAGAAGGAAAGTGTCTAGGAAGTTCTGAGAACATGAAGAACTAAGAAGGGATTTGGGTCAGTAAGATGGATCAGTGGGTAAAAGAACTTAACCACCAAGCCAGCCTCCCTAACTTTAATCCTTGGGCCCAAATGATAGATGGAAAGAAAAAAATCAGCAGGTTGTCCACTGACTTCAACATGTTACCACCGATAAGCAAATAAGATTTGATAAGATAAAGAAGAATGACCCAAGGTAATAAGAGGCAGACTATGGAAAGTAACATTTAAACTTCTCTCGGAGGAGCCTGCAGAAATGAGCACAAATTAGTAAGCAAAAATAAGCTCTAAAACTACTGTTAATACATCATGTCCTATGCAAAGATACTTGGCAGGAGAATGTCTGAATTCAGAGAGGAAATGAATTCCTTAAAACCCACACCTGAGGTTTTTCAGAATCTGCTGGGAGGACCGATGTCACCTATACATTTCAGCCTCCTCGAAGTATTACTCTCCAGAGACTTCCTTTCCAGATATATCTTCTTTTCCTGTTATAATCATGCATTCCCCACCTACTAAAATGACTTTTACAATTCCACTCACATACAGTCAAGTGATGTGCATGGCATTTCTCTCTTTCATTTTCAAAAACATGTAAATGCTAAATCAAAAGAGAGAGAGAATGAGGACCTTGGAAGGATTGGGTAGAAAGGAAGACAAAGAGAACGGCAGGGCAGAGGACCAGATTTTCTTTTACCTAGTTTTAAAGTGATTAATATATATCTACATGACAAGTCCCGGTAAATGTATTCCACGAGAGCCTTTAAATAGATAGATGCGTGCTCAAAGAAAGAACTGTAATGCTAAAAGTCAAAATAAAAGTTTTTACTTTAGAGTCTTGAAAATATTTTAAAGCTTATACTCACTACAAATTGATATTTTTAATAAAAGTAGTATATTATTTTATTTAGTAATCACCCATAGTTTCAGAATTCTTTCCAAAGAAATTAGATAGCGTTTGCCGTGTATTTGTGCACAAAGAGAAGTCTTTTAACATTTTTAGACTTTGAGTAACTGTATAACAAATAATATGACAGAGATTTAAAATCTTGAAATAGAAAGAAGAAATTGGACAGGACAGTTAATAAAGGAAAAAGGCAAGGACAGTAGAGTAAATGAATGAAAGTTGCTTATTAACAATCCCAGAACATAACCTCAGCTAATTTGTCAGGCACATTTTTCTTCAGTTCACTGTAACTCAACTGTTTCTTAAACATATTAAGGAGCAAACACAAAATGATTTCCTTTGCTTGTGTCTGTCTTTTATGCTATTTCAGATTACGGCCATCTCCATTTAAAATGGTCTTGGACCCATAGACGTTGTTGGTGGGGCTTCCGTTGCTGTTCTGAAAATGTCACATGCTCTCTGCCTGTTTTCTTGTGCTCAAGGCTTTAATACTGGAGTGGCTGTTGTCATCTTAATTTTTTATAAGATATGTTAAATAGACACATGTACCATGCATTTCAAACAATATCCTAACTGGAAATATTAGTGCTGTTAAATAGAAATATAAGTGAGGGAATTAAGATTGCTGCTTTTACAGAGTTTATTTTCCAAATGGAGACTCAGAGAGAAACATGGGCAAACGTGAGGATTACCCAGGAGCCCTTAAGATAAGAGTATGCTTTAGGGTGACGGTGTGAAGGAGCATGAAGAACTGAAATTTATGGAATGTTTACAGGGCTGGAGAAATTTTGAAATGCTGGTAAAAAAAAAAAAAGAACCTGTTACTTCTTTCATTTTTCGAGATTGTAACATAAAATCACACCGTTCTCCCTGATATTTTCACCTATAAACAATCCTGTACGCCACTCCTTGGGTCCTTTAACTTCATGGCTTCTTTTTTGCACTAGTTGTTGCATGCATATATGTATATGCTTATACATGTACATTCCTAAATGCAACTTGCCAAGTTTATGGAATGCCGTTTCTGCGTACGTTTCCTGTCTGACCACCCAATGCTGAGTAACTCAACCAGACACCTCCTTCTGACCCTCAGCATTCTTCAATGTGAACTCTAGACCGACCTGCAACTGTGGAGACCCCAGGGGACCGAACTAGGCCCTCTGTATATGGGAAACAGTTGTGAAACTCAGAGTATCAGAGGGGCCACTGGCAGTAGGACCACGATACAAACCTGGCACATGAGTTAACTTGTTGGAACGCACTACTCAGGGTGAGATGCCATGCTCCGTAGTGGTAGGACCACAATATAATTCCGGTACATGAGGTAACTTGTTGGACTCCTTTCCCTGTGGTGGGACGCCATGCTCGGTCTTAATGAATGGGAGACAGCTTGGCCCTGCCCAAACCTTTTGTGTCAACTATGTTGACTCCTCATGGGAGCCCTTACCTGTGAGGAAGAGTGGACTAGGGTGGAATGGGGGAGCATGAGGGGGAGAAGGAGGGGTGGGAGGAGGGATGGGAGGAGGGGTGGGAGGGAGAACCGTGGTTGGAATGTGAAAATGCAATCAATTTTTTTTAAAAAATGAAAACAATGCAGTTTAAAAATTTAGAATAAATAACTAATGTTTTTGGAACACTATACCAATGCTACTTCATATAGGAAATCACTGTAAATTCTGTGTAAATTGTACCTCCATCTTTTAAAATATGTCCTCATTGTCTTGGGTCATTCATTTTGAGCTACATATCTAAATTAGCATCAGTAGGGGCTGAAGAGATGGCTCAGCAATTAAGAACAACTTACTGCTCTTGCAGAGGACCTGGCTCAGATACCCAACACCCATAGCGTGGCTCGTAATTGCTTGTAACTCCATTGGCAGGATATCCAATACCTCTTTCGATCTCTGCAGGCACATGGTGGACACACATGTAAAAAGTAAAGTAAACAAATGTTAATAATATATAAAATATCCCAATATGTAATAATGAGTAGATAAACAATGACAACCACACACCAGCCTGCAATTGTATGCAGTGACACAGAGGAGTAGACAGCTTCAAGGGTCCATCCTTCTGCTCGAATTACAAAAAAATAAACCACAAATCATCATAACGGATTCTCCAGACTGTAGAACACAGGGGCTTCAGAAGCCAATCAAGGTGGTTATTTAATCAAGACATAGACATTTCAAAAGTTGGAGACACCTTTGATGTAAGTGCCTGTGGCCTGGCCCCACCTTTTTACAGCTTGGTGTTAATCAGCGCTGCAGACAGAAGCCCACATAAAGCACCCAGTACCATCTAACAATTTCACACTAAGATAAATAAATGTGAAGAAGTTCAGATTCATCACATATGCAAAATGTAATGAATTTTATCACTAGTAAACATCTCTAAACTAATGTCAATCAAACCCAGTCCTGCAAGCTGAAATGAAAGAATATAGGGAGAAAATGATAGATTGGAAGGAAATAAACAGCTCCAGAGAAGGAAATGCTTAAACGTGGATAGAATCTTGTATTGTACGTCCGTACTCCAATTCCTCTTTTTATATTTTTAAAAGCTAAGTGCTTTTAAAATGGACAATAAATTGATGTTACTGGCACACACCACGATTGCTCTGGGCATAAAGCTATAAGTGTACAGTAAGAATGCAGGGCTAGATGAACACAGAGAGAAGTGGAAATTTTGAATTTGATGAACATAAATTGGTATAGCCATTCAAACTTGAAGGTTTAAATTGAAGACATTAACTGCCATCAGCAAAGTAATCACTTTGAAATGATACAAAACATATTTGAAAAGAACTCATAAGTAGAACAGAAGAGTAAATTTTAAAAATTAGACACCAAACACCAATTATGGAGGAAATTAAAAGCAATATATGTCTTAAGCATCCAGTAAACAAACAAAAGAATTAGGGAAGTGAGGTCTTTTTAAAATGTAATGATCTTAAATGTCAATGGATTAAATTTCAAAGAACACATGGATTGGGGGAATGGATTATTTTTAAAAGTTACAAATAAACTCTGTACTTTGTCTAAGTGACTCACTCATCTTTTGTACAAATGAATAGATAGAAAATTTAGGACAGAAAAAATATTATAGAAAGAGAGTTGGGATGGGATAACAATGTCAGACAATACAACTTATAAAACCAAAAATTTTGTGTGCTTCAATGTAATCATTTACTTATTAAAGAAGCAAATCTTTGACAAGACAGGTGATTTAAAACACATACACTCAGCACATCAGTGATCCACCATGTACTTTGGACATATGGACAGGAGCTTGGAAGAAACAGAGTTTGGAATTGTTAGTCAGAAAATCTTATTGCTCCACTATTAATAACAGACTGAAAACACACCAGCAAACAGACAGGAAGAAATATAGCAACAGTTTAAACTAATAAACTAATGACCCCTGCTTCATTTTTAAATTTTTCCTCCTCCTCCTCCCCTTCATTTATATATTTTTAATTTGAATAGTGTCCTCTCAAATAAAAAAAACAAATAAAAAATTAGTCAATTACCATCCTAGGGGTGGTGCTCCCTGTATTCTGGAATGTGTGGTGTGATAACACAGTCATATTCAAGCTGGAATCATGGGAATCTGAAGAAAATCATCTGCTGAAAATTCCTTATCAGAGGGATTCAGTAAATATCTCAGACATGTGGAAAAAAACCCGTGTTTGACCTGGATGTAATGCTATACACTTTAATCCTAGTATGCTGGAGACAGAAGCTGATGAATTTCTGTGAGTTGGAGCTCAGCCTGGTCTAAAAAGCAAGCTCTTGGACAGACAGAACTGTATAAAGAGACTCTGTCTCAAAACAAACAGACAAAACAAAAATATCAACAAAATCCCATGCCTGTACTTGAGACTGACAGATAATTTATTTCTTTTAATTCCTAGACAGCACAGCAGAACAGCTGTCCACACAATATTTCCATTATATTGCTTAAAAGTGTGTACATTAAAGTTAGATCAAAATTCATGAAAGTGTGAAAGGATTTTTGCAGGTTCTAAACAAACAATAAACCCTTCTGTAGATGTGACTTGAGCATTCTATCCTAGAATCAATTGCCTGTAGACACCAAAGGAAAACTGTATGCGAATTTGAGAAAGGAAGAGTATGCCTGCTGAGCTGGTGTGGTTTGAAGCCAATAGAGGAAGAATTTGCCTACACTTCCCTTTTAGATAGTAATAACAGGATTGTATGTGTGCACTATAATGTATTAATTTGTATAACTGCAATGTTAACATCCTCAGAAGTGAACTCTGCGTCAGAAGTTCATGGGAGTGTTTCTTCTTCATAAGATATTTTAAAGAATAAAGAATGGATTAGCTGGGTGGTAGTGGTCACACCTTTAATCCCAGCATTTGGGAGGCAGAGGCAGGCAGATCCCTGTGAGTTTGAGGTTAGCCTGGTCTACAGAACTAGTTGCAGGACCGGCAGGCTACACAAAGAAACCCAGTCTCAAACACTCCCTCCAAAATAATTAATGCTAGTCTTTTTTATTTTTTTTTTAGCACAGTTTTATTTGGTCAAGAATCTTGCAAGTGTTACTTAACTAAGCATTAGTACAAGTCAATATTACTATTTTATACATTATTAATTGCAAGCAGTAAGCACAAATATATTCTTAACTACAAAGAAAGAAGCCTCGTGTACTCCAAAACTCCAATGACCAAATTACCATGATATCAAATGTAGTCATTTTTGGAAACAATTTTATTTAATTACCTTTTATTCATAAACTCTCTCATATAATACTAAAGAAAGCCAGAATTGCCACACAAACTGAAGTGTTTTCTTTTCCTGAGAATGATACTTTCGAAAGATTTAATTAAAAACAAGTTAGCTTACCTTGAGTTAAAATGACAATGTAATTAATTTTATAAGTATTAATGTAGAGTCTTCAGTACTGGAAGAAAAGAAATGGCTACTGTTTTCCTTAGACTTTCTTGTAAGTGCATTAGATTTTTGATATCATGAAAATGAAGTTTTGAGGACTGATGATGTGTGCATTTGACTGAGAGTAGGCCTGTCCTAGGAAAGGGCTGCTGGCTTTTCTGGATACTTGTAAAAGGTACAACTCATTGCCCTCAGAGTCCACCTTTGAGGAAAATACAATTGAAGATTAAATCCAGGGGCAGATAAATGTGTTTCAAATAAAAAATTACCATTAATAAGGGTAGTTCAAACTTAACAGTCACCATAGCTGAAATACAGTTACTACGGTCTCTACTCGACATGAACTGTTTTGCTTCTATTAGAAGTTAATAGTTCAGATATAATGGTTAGATTCGTTAGAACTCAATATCGATTATCATGTTCTGATAGTCTTTCACACCACACTAAGAAGAAAAAAAATAAACACAGAAGATGCAACTATGCCTTCCATGGTCATTTTGCTAATATACCCTCATTGGAATTTCTATTAAATAAAGAAATACTGTAGCAAGACATTAATGATGACTTTCTAGTGCATTGTTATTATTAATTATTATTATTACTATTATTGCTATCCACTGCATTTCATGCGTGGTATGAGCTGAATAGAGACTATGGGAGTGATTTTTTTATGCAGCTGATCTTGTTTCAAACGGTTGTAAGACTGAGGCAGCTGAATGAGTTTTCAGCATAAGACCCTGAAGCACTTTAGGAGCTGAAATGTGGTGCACAGGAAAGTCAGGAAACAATGCTGTTAAAGACAGACAGTAAGGGGGTGAAGCCTGTATTCTCTGTTTACTCTGGGACAATTGAATCCTTGCAAGGAAAGAACCATTTTTCCTAGTGGGACTACGCCTGGACAATGAACATAGCCACAGTCATTCTACAGGTGTACAGTGAGTTCCTATTAGGTTATCTTCACTGTTCAAAATATTGTGTTACACATACAGGAGTAAATGTGAAATCTGTACCATCTAGAAAGGCATTACGACAGTACTCATTAACAAAAACATTCATCTTTACTGAATCTTTATCACAAACACGTGTACGATCTGAGTACATCTCATGAGGTCACATTTCAGATCTGATGGTTTAGTGTCCTGGGCCATATATGTGCTGTTTCTAATGTCTTCATTTCTTTTCCTTTATCTGCCATCTTTTTAAAAACTTTTTTATTTATTTTACATATCAACCACAGTTCCTCCTCTCTCCCCTCCTCCCACTTCCCCCCACAACCTATCCCCCATCCACTCTTCATCCATGGGAAGTCAACTATGCCTGGGCATCAGACTGAGGCAGGACCAAGCCCCTGCCTCCGTATCAATGATGAACCAGGCATCTCACCATATGGAATGGGCTCCAAAATATCAGTTCATACACCTGAGATAAATCCTGGTCCCACTGCCAGGGGCCCCACAAACAAACCAAGCCACACAACTGTCACCCACATTCAGAGGACCTAATTCAGTCTCATACAAGTTTCCCAGCTGTTGGTCCAGAGTCATAAGCTCCCACAAGCTCGGGTCAGCTGTCTCTGTGGGTTTCCTGTCATGATCTCGACCCCACACACACACACCTGCTCTTCATTATGCAATCCCTCCTCCCTCTCTTTGACTATCCTCCCCACCATAAGCTGGTCTGGTGGTTGGCTCTCTGCAACTCTTTCCATCAGGTGGAGGTTCTGTGATGGACCTCCTTGCGTCGGTCCAGCCTCCATCCTGTCCCTTTATGCTTCGTTCTTGACTCTGTCATGGGTCTTAGAAAGCAAGTACACAGGCACAATGATGCCCTTTTGTCTTCTGTGCTGCAAGGGGAGCCCATTCCTCAGCCTCTTCAGTACAGTCCCTGCTCATAATTAATACACTTCAAAGCAAAACTGGTATAAGATAAGTGAGTGCATAATGCTTGCAAACGAGGGGCATAATACCTTCACGTATGATCTGGTACCATCTAATTGAGAAACACAGGTTAATCTTTCTTTTGAATGTTTAGGGAGTTGCTTTCACACGTCAGATACTCTAACAGTCTCAAGTTATTTTCTCAGCCAACATCCATAACACAACAATTACCATGTGAGACATGTGCTTTGTTCTTCTGTCATATAAAATTTATGTTTTTGAGAAAGAATAAGGCACATGGATTAGGATGAACCTACCTAGTATTTGTTGCAGGGTAGTTTATAAGAATGAAAAAGCAAGCGGTATCCCATGGTAGAAGTGTGGTTAAACTCTCAGCATGAGAATGAGTGGGTATCTCCTTCCTGTGGGGTGGGGGGTGGGGTAACGAGATAACAGAAGGGAGAGAAAACTGGGATTGGTATATAAAATAAGATTGCTTTAAAATAAAAAAAAGATTTGTTTATTTATAAATTTCTTTGTTCACATGAACTTTTGCTTACCTATGGCACTAGCTGAATGAATGGTTTTCATAAAAGAGTAACATTTTTCTCTCAACCTGTAAATTATAGGTTGCAAATTTATTTCTGAAAGAATATGCTTTACAGTTGTGACATTGAGTTCCAAAAAAAAAAAACCTTCATAACAGTTAGGGTCCATTAACGTTTGAGGTTAAGCTAACTCCAACTCAAAAAATTTAAACAATTTGAATCAGATGAATTTTCCTTGTACAATAACTTCAAAGATTAAGGGGAAATTGATAGCTAATACTATCATCCCATTTCAAAGTGGTTCAAATGAATCCAATTTTAGTTAGAGAAGAAAAAATAAAATAAGATACTTGCTCTCTTGATGATAGTGTCTTTATGGCTATCACAATGAGGTTATTTAAACCAATACAAAGGAAAAGAGAAAAAGTGGGATTCTGCTGTTCTTTAAAATAATGGGAAATTGGAGGCATCACATTGGACTCTGTATTAGGAATACTTTAGTCAAAGTTCACTTAGGATGTAATGGAGGCTGAGACAGCCTTCCACTGAGGACTGACCCTGGACAACCATAACACATGGAAGCAGCAATTTTAATATCCAGAAGCAACCATGCAGGAAAATTTCAAATCTGAATGTTACCAGGGATCAGGCAAGCTGGAGACAGTGCAATATGGAAACGGCAGAAAGTTCTGCAAATAGGAATGAAGGAGACAGAGAACACTACCACATTTGACATTGATCTAGTTCTCTTTCGTAGTCGTTTTCAACCTATGATTTTAGTGACGATTTCTCAGTGGCATTGAGAAGTGAGGTTTCAACAGAAGCCAAATGGTGACTGCCTGCATCTCCTCAAGGCAAAGGACATCTTCTTACTTTATATGGGATATTTGTTTTATTAAAGTGCATGCCAACACCAGGGTAATGAATTCACACCACTTTGGAATTTGTTAACACCCTGATGAAAGCTATAAGAATGGGTTCCAATAATTTGAAATGATATTCAGTCAGTTCAGATTTTTACTGTCGATAAAATGTAGCATAACAATTTCCATATTTACTATTTATTTTCTAGGAGAAAATAAAGGAATTAGGAAAAGTTTAATTTTGTGCTTCTCATAAAGGCATTATTTAAAAGATGGGAAAATTCTGCAATGAATCTAATACTAACAAAAGCTTAAAAAGAGTGTCCACTACAATATTTTTCCTACTAATTTTTAACATGTAAAAACAGTAAATTTCAATTAATATTTTGTTGAATTAGTTTCAGTGATAGTAAAGCAGACATATAAGAGCTTCAGGTAGGTGTACAGCATCTTCATTGAATACATTTTCTCTTGATGAAAAGAAGAAATGTGTCAACACTGTATAGCTGGCGCTGAACCACAGCTAAGCTAGTCCAGGTTTGAGAACTAAATCATCTGGACAGCTTAAGAAACCTGTTCTTAATTTGTATGCACTTTCTTCATTTCTAAACAAACCAGATAGCATAGAGATTATAGACATATAATTAAGGAGGTATAGACCACAGATTGAGCAGCTATGACCCAACAGAGCTTTCCTAAGTCATCTGATCTAGCCATGGAATTATTGGATGCTTGTGACATGGTCACCTTCAACAACAGTGGAAATTAGACCCCTGAGCACCCTGTGAGAGACAATCTCCAGCAAAGTCCCTCCCTTCTCAGGGTGACAGAGTTGCTCTCTTCTCTATACTAAGGACCCTGTTATTTAGCGTTAGCCTATCTCTCGAAAGCTCTCACAAGGTGTTTGTAAATAACTAAGTTGCAAGATGTGTATGTTTTTAAAAGCTCAGACTTTCATTATCTAGGTGACTCAATAAATAAATGTTACTGCAAAGAAGACTGACAACCTGAGTTCAATCTCACCCAGTAGAAGGAAACAACCAACTCCTAAAAGTTATTTTCTGCCATCCACATGTGTGCTGTTGCATTTCTCTCCCTCTCTCCTCTCTCCTCTCTCCTCTCTCTCTCTCTCTCTCTCTCTCTCTCTCTCTCTCTCTCTCTCTCTCTCTCTCTCTCTCTGCCACACATATCTTTAAATACCAAGTTCAGAGTTCTTATGATTTTATAATTTTAATACTTTCAGAAATAATACAAAGAATATAGGCATTTCAATATTCTGTATCTCATGTAACATGTGATAAAACGTCCTATAACTATGTATGATACTATAGAAATGAGAATCTGTAGTTGTGAGCTTTGTTGAAGTTTACATGTAAAAATATACACTATAGATGAGCTAGATTAGAATCACTGTTTTGATATTTTATTCAAAATCTAAAGTGTATAGTAAGTTGTTCCTTTTAAAGTCATAGTAGTTTAGGTCTATTGGAGAAAATATCTTCAGGACAGATGACAAAAACAATACAAAATAAAAGTGGCAGGTAGTGGTGATATATTATTTATGATTTATTAAACCTTGTCTGAGGATTCAGAAAGCAAAGTCAGCCACAAACCTTAGAAGCCAGGTATACACCTTTAATCCCAGCAGCCAGAAGCTAAGAAGTGTGGTGTATACCTTTAATCCAAGGACTCAGGATTAAGAGGTAGACCTATCTCTGTGAATCCAAAGACTGAGAGATAGTGGCCCACTACTTTGCTTTTCTGCTCTTCGGCTTGAGGTTTGAACCCCAATATCAGTCTCTGGGTCATTTATTGATGGTGCTAAAGCAGGTAAGATTTGATATTCTTCCACTGGGATCCAAATACAAGTTTCTGTCTGTATGGGTACGATCCTAGGCACTTTGGTGAAGGTAGATTATTGTCTACCCTGCAAGCGTGGAAGTGTTTGAAGATTTGCATGAAAATTCTCCTTCTAATACCTCTTTCAAAATGACATTCAGAATTCATCTCACGCAGGACACTTCCTTGACAGCTTTGGCAGAGAGACTCATCTTTGCTACTTCAAATGCTGCTATTGAGAGATGTATTTTCTTTTCAAATTTACATAAGGTCTTCATAAGAGAAAAAAAAGCACCAATACAGATTAGGATAAAGCAACTCTGATAGAGTTATTTTTTGTCTCAGGCTTCATATTGGAGCACTAGTAACAGAGTTGTACATGTCTATCTATCAGTATAAATGACTCTGGGCAAACTTGCTTTACCAATTCCATTCTCATTATATGCAATGGAAGGGGGAGATGGGAAAATGTCTGCATAGAATCATGCTGGCATTGGCATTAATTTACAACAGGTAGGTGAATGGTAGTTCAATTTGATCACCTTTAATAACAGTAAACACAGCTCCAGCCGGCCACAGAGAGTAAACAAATAAACCAACTAACAATGGCAACCTCATGATGCATTGCAGCTGCTGCCCACACAAGCCGCTGATTGATCCTTGAGGACCAGGCTTGTTGAGATGAGCACAATCATTGTGGCAAAAGCATTTGATATGAACCTTTTATCTCAGTAAAATATATCATCAATCTTAAAATTCATTATGTTTGATGAGCAAAACTACCAAAAAAATGCAAGGAAAATTTGGTAACACCAGTGGGATAACCGGCAGGCAAAGAAGAAAACTGAAAGGAGGAGGGATTAAGAGCAAAAGGCCAACTGCAACGTCCTGTGACTTCAAATTTTCTTCAGCACCCACTGATGAGAGACTTGCTGGGGGTGGGCATGGGATTTTGGCTATCTTCATCTATAAATGAATATTAAAGTCAGCCTGGTCTACAGAATAAATTCCAGTACAGCCAGGGATACACAGAGAAACCCTGCTGTGGAAAGCCAAAGGAAAAGAAGGAAGGATTGAATGA
This sequence comes from Mesocricetus auratus, assembly GCF_017639785.1. NCBI lineage: Eukaryota > Metazoa > Chordata > Mammalia > Rodentia > Cricetidae > Mesocricetus > Mesocricetus auratus. The sequence goes on along the minus strand of NW_024429212.1, from coordinate 12,645,011 downwards.
TATTAGAAACCACAGTCCTTATAATCGGAATGTGACTGCGGGAGTTGGGTAGATGTCAGTTTTCTTATATTGCCTCAAGGCTGAGGTGGGCAGCATTTGATAGAGAGTACATGGATGCCCTTCTTTCCAAGTGAGAGTAAGCCACTCTTGGGATGAGTAATCAGTCGGAAAGAAGCCTTTTACAGACGCAGCATTGATCATTCTGCTCTACTCTGCCTCACGCCGCTGCTTTTGCCTGTTGCAACTAGGAGCAAAATGCACCTTATGTTCACTCTCTGTGACATTAGGAGATAGATCACGAACTCAAAAGTATTTAGGATTCAGGCAGAACACATGTGCAAAAGTAAACATCAAAAGGTCTGAAGACACTCTGTTCACAATGCTCCCAGAAAAGATAGAGCTACAAAAACTCTAAAATTACCTTATGACAGGAATCTTTGTATACAGCTCTATTTTTCACAAGCAAGTTTCTTTTTTAAGGCAATATGTAATCCCTTTGGTTTTATTTTCTAAATTTGTCATTTGGGTTGATTTGTTTGAAGGTAACAAGAATTTTTTATTTGTTTTCATTATCCATGTATTTTATATTCAGAAACTCTGTCCATTAATGTCCTCTGATTTCATACAAATATTTATTATTGCTCTTTAAAATACCAACTACTTGCTTTATGTTGGATTCAATAAACTCTTTATTCATGCCTCCAGGGAAGGCTTGCTATATAAACTAATCCTTTTAATGGTCTGTAGATGGTTTCTGTAAGTCATTTAGACCACATCAATGTTTAAATAATTTCTGGGGTTAAACTGCTTTTAGGCCTTGTGATTGAAAAGCTTGGCTTCAAAAAAAATTATGGCCTTGTAAAAGAAAAGGAGACTTAATGGGGATACTGCCTGAAAAATCAGGATTGTTACCCTGGAAACTGGGATTGCAAAGGAAGATTTCTTTTTCTTACTAAATTGACCTGAATTTCAGATTAACAGGCAGATTGGGTGCAGACTAACGCAAACACATCTTTTAAGTGTTTGAAGTGGGAACTATAGAAAATGTTACTTGGGTTGCGGAGTGATAAGGAGTCAGGATTTCAATGTCTGGAGCTGGAGCTATGAAGAGATGAGGCAACAAAAAAGGCCGTAGGTGGTCTGTATACACGGTCCTCACTGCTCTGGATGTCTCCTCTGTGCACGTGGTCCTCACTGCTCTGGATGTCTCCTCTGTGCATGTGGTCCTCACTGCTCTGGATGTCTCCTCTGTGCACGTGGTCCTCACTGCTCTGGATGTCTCGTCTGTGCACGTGGTCCTCACTGCTCTGGATGTCTCGTCTGTGCACGTGGTCCTCACTGCTCTGGATGTCTCGTCTGTGCACATGGTCCTCACTGCTCTGGATGTCTTGTCTGTGTACATGGCGCTCACTGCTCTGGATGTCACCCTTCTTGAGACGCTTGGAGAAGAGCCCCAAAACAGATACAGATGCAAGAGTCGGAAAATATGCTTTGTCATTCATGAGCACACAACTCAGGCATGTGTATTGGTAGGATTCTAGCATGTTAAAAAGCTAAAGAAAGATGCTCAAGAGATTGAGGTCAGATTGGTCCACACAGTCTGACCATGTCGAAAAGAGTGAAAAGGAAGGAGGAAGGAAGAGAGAGAGACACAGAGAGAGAGAGAGAGAGAGAGAGAGAGAGAGAGAGAGAGAGAGAGAGAGACTTTACATTGGGATGATCAATATTGATCAATAGACAGGGCGTAGTTATAGAACCTGCTCTATATGCAGTAGGAAGTAGGAAGTTCTTCCATCCTCTGAATTTCATATTAGGTGGTTGATTATAGTGCCCTCACATTTATGTCATTTGCCACCTGAATATATTTTATATTTGCCTTGTATTCCCATAAATATTCTCAGGTATTAGTAGCTCTTCAATGTCCACTGAATTGATTTTTTTGACCTGCTGAAAGGCTGCATTAATGAGGATAGGCAATTTGAACACCCGTAGGTGTATAGGGAGCTCCAAATTAGTCACAATGTAATGTGGTGCTTAATTTACTTATATATTCATTTGTTTTCTTCTACAAACATATACATTCCTTATAATCTCTTGTAATTCATCTTTCATCATCTCTTTTAATCTAGATATAGTGGACGACAGCCTTCAAACCACAAGGCATTGTAGCTCAGCCAGGGTTCAGGAAAATACGAAAAGCGATGGAATACATCTTTTCAAGTTAATCATGTTTTCATGTTTCCTATCTTATTTGAGCATTTCTTTTTTAAATTTTTTATTCATTTTTGCATACAAACCACAGTTTCTCCTTTCTCCTCCTCTCTCTCATCCCCCACTTTCCCTAACCCATCACCCATTCACTCCTGAGAGAGGGTAAGATTTCCTATTGGGAGTCAACAAAACCTGGCACATTCAGTTGAGGCAGGATAAAGCCCCTCCCCCACACACCAAGGCTGAGCAAGGCATCCCACCACATGGAATGGGCTCAAAAAAGTCAGCTCACACACCAGGGATAGATCCTGGTCCCACTCTTTCAGTCTCCCCAGTTGTCAGTCTAGAGCTCATGAGCTCTTATGAGTTCAGGTCAATTGTCTTTATTGGTTTCCTCATCATGATCTTGGTCCTTCTTTGCTGACATAATCCCTCCTCCCTCTCTTCAAGTGGACTCCTGGAGCTCACCCTGGGGCTTGGCTGCTGATCTCTGCACCTGCTTCCATCAGTTACTGCATGAAGATTCTATGATGAAAGCTTGGGCCGTCACCAATCTAATTAGAAGGGAAGGTCAGTTTAGACACCCTCTCCACTATTTCTAGAAGTCTTAGCTGAGGTCATCCTTGTGGATTCCTGGGAATTTCCCTAGCATCAATTTTCTTCCTAAACCTACAATGCCTCCCTCTATCAAGACATCTCTTTCATTGCTCTCCCACTCTGTCCCTCTCCCACTCTACCATCCTGTTCCAGAAAAAAATCACCCATTTCTTTTAAATTTTCCAATTGTTTGGAGTACAGGATTTTAAAGTATTACCTGACGACTCTCTGAATTTCCTTGGTGTTTGACGTTATTTTTTATCATATGATTTTATTCCCTCTTAACTCCTTCCATATTCTCTAACCACCCATTTTCTTTCTATTTAACATATAACCAACTCCCAATACACACACACACACACACACACACACACACACACACCAAAACATGGAGTATTATTTGTATTGACCACCTATTCCTGATTATAGGGCTTACCTGAAGTGTAGTATCCAGTGTCACTGAATCAAAGAAAATTAAATTTGCCTCACCTGGCAGCTAACAATTGATAGTGCCCTCCTGATTAGGAATGGGAGTTTGTGCTCATCCTCTGCTTCCTCCTTTTGTCTGGTATGAGCTGGTGCATGTATTGTGCATGGTGTTAATGAAAATGAAATTATGAAATTCACAGGTAACTGGATGGAATGAGAAACAAACTTCCTGGATGAGGTAACCCAGACCTAGAAAGACAATGCTAAATATTTGCTAGTATATGAGGTGTTACCATTTATGCCTTAGATGTATATATTTCATTTAGAATACCCATGCAGGTTATATAGCTACTAAAAGACCAGGATGAAGAGGGGTCTTCCAAGGAAGTGAAAATAAATCATAATGTTATAAATGAATAAAGATGAAAGTATTTTTTCTTTTAAACTAACTTAAACTTAATTTCATGAAGTAACCCAGACACAGAAAGACAAACATGGTATATTCTCACTCATAAGTGAATATTAGACATACAACAAAGGATAACCAGCCTATAATTTACAACCCAAGAGAAGCTAAGAAACAAGGAGGACCCTAAGAGAGACGTACATGGAGTTCCTGAGAATGGGAAAGGAAGAAGATCTCCTGAGTAAATTGGAAAAATGGGGGGGACGGGAGGGAGGAAGAAGAGAGGAGGGTAAAAGGGGACCCTGGAGGAGGTCATGAGGGATCAGGAAGGTTGAGTTTGGGGAAGAATAAGAACAGCAAGAAAAGAGATACCTTGATAGAGGGTGCCATTGTGGGCTTAAGGAGAAACCTGGCACTAGGGAAATTATCAGGGATCCACAAGGATGGCCCCAACTAAGAATCTAAGCAATAGTTGAGAGGCTACCTTAAATGTCCTTCTCCTATAAGGATTCTGATGACTCCCTTAAATGCCATCCTAGAGCCTTCATCCAGTAGTTGATGAAAGCAGAAGCAGAGACTCATAGCTAAGCACTGAACGAACTCCTGGAATCCAGTTGTAGAGGAGGAGTCATAAACTCACAGAAACAGCTGACCTGAGCAAAACTCAAGGACTCCAGACTTACACCTGGGGAACCTCCATGAGACCGAATTAGGCCCCTTGAACATGGGTGTCAGTTGAGGGGCTTGCGCAGTCTATGGGACTGCTAGCAGTGGAACCAGTATATATCCCTAGAACATGAACTGGCTCGTTGGATCCCATTCCTTATGGAGGGACACCCTCAGCTTAGATGCTTCAGGGAATGCCTCGGTCCTGCCCCAAATGATGTGACAGACTTTGATGATTCCCCCCATGGGAAGCCTTACTCTCTCTGAGGAGTGGATGGGGGTGGGATAGGGAGATGGTGGGAGGAATGGGAGGATGGGAGGGAGAGGGAACTGGGATTGGGATGTAAAATAAGATTGTTTTTAACTGAAACAAAATTAATAAAAATTATTTCAACAGATAAAACATACTTTTATGTGTAGTTTTAAACATCCAGATACATTTATTTAGATAGAAGTCACGTTTAAATTGTGAATTATAAAAATTGTAAACTTGACTTGGTGAATGCTCATTTACTTGGTATGGCCACAAATAGCTGAGACTACCTTGAATAAGCAAAGTCTTGTTTCCAGGAAACAAAGTATATTTAAGCCATTGTTCAAACACAAAAGGGAAGAGATGTTTTTTAAAAAGGCTTTGATTTCTGTAATGCATAATATTCCTCTTCCAGTATTCTCATACTCCAAATCTCGTAGTTTTTCACTGATAGGATTACTAGACTTTGTAGAGATTTGAAGAATCAGATTTTTCTATTCTTATATTTCATTAAATATTTAATTAAAAATGTGTAGGAAAAGACAGGAAGTCAATTGGCATTGACATTGTCCAGATCTTATTTAGACAGCCATATTGTTGAGGTGTTATGGGCGTAGGTTCCAAGTAGATTAGCTATTATGGAAGGATAACATTTTATGGAGCCCCACCCCAAGACAAATAACTACAGGCATAAAATGACCACCGAACGAGGGAGAATTAGTCTCTCACTGCGATGAATCCACTAATTGCTAATCCAATGCAATGTGGTCAGCTCTAAAATCATATACATACAAGTAACACTACAGGTACTAGACAGATCATTCTTATACATTCATGTATACATGAACACGCAGCATTAATCATCAATGAAACGATGTCATCCATTTGAGACAGAGCTAGGGAGGAAATTGGAATGGAAAGGGATGGAGGGAAGAAGATGGATAAAAGATGCAATTACGTTTTGATTATATTTTTTAAAGCAAAGTAAGAGCAAAAGTATCCATTTCTAGCAATGTTTCCTCCCATTGCTTTCTTTATTCTCCATTTAAACTCATATATATCCAAGGAAAGATCTTCAAAATTTCCACATCTTCTTTTCTGGAACAAGGCCTGTGTGTTGGTTCAATTCAGTACTGGTAAAAATCAAAAGTTACTTAGGCGGGTAGTCTCCAAACTAGACTAACTCCGCTGCGGTAGCGTTCATCCATCTAGTGTGAGTGGAGCCTTGTGGGCAGTCCCCTGTTCTGCACTCTGTATCCACGTTCTCATCTTAAACCTCTTCGGAGCAGATTATGTCTGAGAATTCAAGTCTGCCATTACTGGATAAGCACAGTAAAGACATTCCATTGCGCCCTCGAGATTTAAGCATCTCTTCTGATGCTGTGCCCGTCCAGCTGCCACTTGGCCCTCCCCACGCATTATTTTGCATAGATGATGCGTTTTCATTTTAAGAGTCATCTGTTGTTTTGATTCGCTCTCCCAGAGCAGTTTGATTTCCTGTCTCGTAAAATCACTGTCATCGCAGTCCTTTCTATTCTAGTGTCTGTATCATTTGACTAGCAGTAGAAGTTTGATGCTGAGACATCTTGCCACCCTTAGGAGGAGAGAAAAAAAGCTGCACATTTCCAGGCAGGAGCATATCAATCAAGCTTCCACTTATCATTGTAGACGCCAATTTGGCAGAGCTGTGATGCTCGGATCTGCATCGGCTCTGTGAGTGATTATGACGCACTGCCAGGTGTAAACGATGCTCCCATTGCATAATGATTTGGTCTTGTTCACTTTTGCAATTACTGAAGGGAAATAGTGTGTTGACGTGGACAAAATAAATTGTAAGCATCGTAAAAGAAATTTTAACGTGAGGGAAGAAGGAATAAAGAGTGACATAAAAGGCAAAAAAAATGAAAGAAATGGACTGGTTGCCAAATGTACAGCTTACATCGAAATCATCCTTTTCCAACAAGACAGCCTGTTGATAGACCCATTTTTTACACCAAGATGTGTATCTGTGCATCAAGTTGTAAACATTATCCTTGTGGAAATGTACTGGAGTTTTAAAGTTGTAAAAGACACAATATATATTTATATAAGCTGCTGTTTGTATCATTGTGACAAAAGTATGTGCCAAGAAAAGAATGAATGGGAGTGTGGCCATCTCTTGGCACTTGGGAAAAGTATTAGTGGTCACATCCTCAGGACAGAGGACCTTCTCTGCTCCAGCAACTGTCCACTGTGAATCTATCCCCATTAGAAGTGACATTGAGACGACACACTCCATTTATGCCAGGATTTCAGCTGCCTTGACCTTTGTGTAGGTCTTGTGATGGTTACCACAGCTGATGTGAGTTCATGAATCCAAGGCTTCTTCATGTCACAGGCTGGAGCTGAGTAGATACTGCAGGTATCGTTTGTCTTGCAGAGGCTTTCCACTGTCTTCTCTTTAAAGAGAAAATATTCTCGACATCTCCCACCAAGTGTTCATTTTTATAACAAAATCATATTATCTCGTGTGCTTCCTCCACATTCCCACACACCTCAGAGAAAGTAGATATCTACCAAGGTGAATACTTTGTTTGGCACAAGCATGTCACCCAAGTGAACTGTCATGAATCTAGAAGAAGAAATGAAATATAAACAAGGTTTAATACATGAGCCAACCTTTAAAGATAACTATCTCATATTTAGATACTATTGACCTTTACTTGGCTTGAATATCCGTGCCCAATGTTTTAGTCTGATTGGGTGATTCTTGAAAGAAAAAATCAGTTGTTCCAAGAATGCTTCCTATTTGTACTTCTCCTGACAGAGATACTGTTATTTGTATATTAAGGGGTACATATAACTGTTATTTATAACAGCCTCACTAATAAAACACCTTCTATTTTAATATATATCCAATTAGAAATGATCCAAGATGACATTAAGAAAAGCAAGTCAATATTGAATTAAGATCGTGTACAATATTTCTTTTTTAATTTTAATTTTTTAAATTTAAATTAGAAACAAGGTTACTTCACATGTCAATCCCAGGTCCCTCTCCCTTTCCCTCCCCTCCTCCCATGCCCTCCCACTAGCCCCCAATACCCCCTCATTTCCCCAGGGAGGGTGAGGCCCTCCATGGGGGTGTCCATAGTCTGTCATTTCATCCAGGGCAGGGCCTAGACCCTCCCCTAAGGGTCCAGGCTGACAGTGCATCTCTCATTGTTGAATGGGCACCCAAAGTCCATTTGTATGCCAGGGATAAATACTGATCTACTACCCAAGGTAATTATACTGTTTTATGAAGAGATTTAATCAAAATGTGAAGAAGTAGTACGTCTTTTAGTTGGTAAAAATTTGGTAAGTTTCAACTCAGCGCATGGTATGACAAAAAAGAGAGCTGTTTTTCCTTTAATTGTAACTTCCATTTTTAGAAAAAATTATAGTGAATGGAAAACCATTTTCAAATCTAAAGTGGTTAAAATTATTTTTAAAAAGGAGAATAAGAGTTCTGGAGGAAAAAAATATCTCACTAAAAATTCATTTCATTGGGCCAACATTCTCTGGGTTCTAGAAGTGATGGTAATGTGTAGAAATCTTAACACAGAAATGATGCTGGGGTACAAAACATAAAGAAAATATGTCTTTTCAAAATATTCACAAAATCTAGTGAGAGAATGGATATTGAATATTTGCATCACAAATATGATCACTATAAAGTTGATGCATATGCTAATTAGCTATCATCATTTAATAATCTATGTAGATTTTGAAACATGTATACTATGTAAACATGAAATATGTTCTGACATAAATTTAATAAAATTAAAATTTCAAGTATTTCAGATTCTAAAAGAAAAATATATGAGTTATTGTTCAGTTCTACCAAATAAATAAATAAATAACTTTCTTTTTCTATCTCAAAGTAGAAATATAGTATATATATATATTTCCCTTGTCTAAGTTGTACAATCTGTACTCTATTAAATACTTCAAAATGCTTTTCTTGTTTTTATAATAACTTGCATGAAAGGACTAGTAGCATTGAATATACAAAGGGCAATTCGGCAGTTTGTAGGTATATCATTCTCCATGAATGAATTGCTCACAATGGAGGCTGGGGGTAGGGTTTCCCACTTAGACTTACCAGTTTATGTCATTCAGCTTGGATTCAAGTTAGGTTCTAAATTTTGTATCCAGGATTACTTGCCTCTTATTGATCAGAAGTGGAGGCTAGAGAAAGTACTGAACCCAAATACAAATTTCCAAGACATGCCCAGATGAACTATTGTCTTGAAACGGGCCCAACTTTCTAAGGATTTAACAGCATCACAAAATAGCACTATTGAGTGTATAAGTGGTCAGCAGAGTCTTGTGCTAAATATTTTTTCCTTTTTGCTTTACATGTCAATCCCAGTTCCCTCTCCCTCACCTCCTCTCCTGCCCCCCACTAACCCTTTATCCCATCCCCTTTCTGCTCCCTAGGGAGGGTGAGACCTTCCATGGGGGATCTTCAAAGTCTGTCACACCATTTGGAGCAGGGCCTAGACCCTCCCCATGTGTGTTTAAGCTGAGAGAGTATCCCTCTATGTGAAATGGGCTCCCAAAGTCCATTTGTACACTACTACCAGAGGCCCCATGGGTTGCCGAGGCCTCCTCACTGACAACCATGGTGAGGGGCTCAGTCCTATGCTGTTTTTCCAGTTATCAGTCTGGGTCCATGATCTCCCCCTTGTTCAGGTCAGCAGTTTCTGTGGGTTTTTCCAGCCTGGTCTTGACCCCTTTGCTCATCACTCCTCCCTCTCTGTAACTGGGTTCCAGGAGTTCAGTTCAGTGTTTAGCTGTGAGTGTCTGCTTCTGCTTTCATCAGCTACTGGATGAAGGCTCTAGGATGGCTTATCAAGTACTCATCAATCTCATTATCAGGAATGACATTTAAGGTAGCCTCTCCACTATTGCTCAGATTGTTAGTGTCATCCTTGTAGATCTCTGGACATTTTCCTAGTGCTAAATATTTTATACTCAGTAATGTCTTACACAGTTTTACAGCAGAGTTTAATTGCCTGGGTTCACTCCTTTCCACATGTCACTTTTTAGTGTCTCCAAGTAAACTTCAATTTGTTGGTACAGGCATACATTTACGTGTGTTTTGAGTACTTGTGTGTGTCCCTGTGTGCAAGGTACTGGCGTCCATGTTAATGTGCATTTCTAGTCCGCCACTATTTAGACAATTTTGAAAATCTCTTCAGGAGATCTGTGTTACAGCTCTTCCTTTTTAATTGCACTTACACATCTGGTCCTCCAAAGATCGGTGAATCCACCCCTTCCCTGATCTGGTCCTCCAAAGAGCTATGAATCCACCTGTCCCTGATCTGGTCCTCCAAAGAGCTGTGTATCCACCCCGTCCCTGATCTGGTCCTCCAAAGAGTGGTGTATCCACCCCTTCCCTGATCTGGTCCTCCAAAGAGCTGTGTATCCACCCCTTCCCTGATCTGGTCCTCCAAAGAGCTGTGTATCCACCCCGTCCCTGATCTGGTCCTCCAAAGAGTGGTGTATCCACCCCATCCCTGATCTGGTCCTCCAAAGAGCTGTATATCCACCCCGTCCCTGATCTGGTCCTCCAAAGAGCTGTGTATCCCTCAGACTCCCTCCTCTTTAGATTCCTTTATGTCACTCTAAAGTCTTTGTTGGACGTTCTTCCAACCTCTCATCGTGGCTTTCTGAAAGCAGTATTGCAGCTTTCTTTCGCTCTTCAATTAATATTGTTTCCTAAAGTAGGCATGTTTCCTAAAGTACACTCATGCTTCAGTCACCAATGGCTCTTAAACTCTATCGTGAATCTCTCTAAAGAGCTCCAAAAGATATATAATTAAATTTCTCTTGGATACGTCTACTTTTCTGACTCATAAGCAGGGAGCCACAAACCAAATTCAAAATCTTTCTTCTGCAACACTGTTTTGGTGATGAGATTTTTTTGCTTCCAGCATTCAATATATGTATATACACATATTGCATTTCCAGGCTTTTGCAAAGCTTACTAGATTCAGTCCGTAGCTCTTCAATACATATATTAGCAGTAATTATTATAAATTAAATAAAAAGAACCCTTGCCATAACAATTGATCTATGGTGAGAGATAAGTAAGTCATTTTAATAGCAGCTATTAGTAATCCCAATTTGCATAATTCATTTTCATAGTTTGAATCCGCACAGTGAATCACACTGCTCATTAAGCATCATTCAGGCAAAGAGCAGATACACGCACAACAGCAAATGCCTTGATTGGTGTCTGTCTAGTTAATAGATAACAGATCTACTTTTTGTATTATTAGAAAAATGTTCATATTCTAATTATATGGATAGCACATCACCATAAAATATGATGTCTCCACAGGATAGTGTCAACACACAGGGCCTTCACTCCACATTATCATCATCCTGGACTCTATATGTGATGGAATACGATATATAATATCTGCCTAAGCCTGATGTAGTCCAGTTGCAATCCAATCCTAGAATTTTTCAGAAATTGGAAGGAGTAGACTTTTATTTTTATGTTTCACTCAATATTTCAAGGAGTGACTCACGTTTGAAGAAAATCACTATTTGTGAGTGACTATATCCTGATTAGCAAATTCTTCATCTCAAAAAGATAGATGTGTTTGAGACGGTTTTTAATTAACTTCCGAGTTGATGCAAACGCAACAACTCTTTCTGTGGCCATTGTTGCTTTGCACAGGATCACTGGGCCCACCTCAAATCTCCTCCAAACAGTCCTGTTCTGCTGTCTCTTCTAACTTTGGCTTCGACTTTGTTCTTAGCATTTAGTTATTCATTCCCTAACTAGATTCCTTCATGGTCATAAATAAAAAAGGGTCAAATATTTCCTAAGTAAGGCCATATTTTCTCTTCATCTTTTTCCATATCTATTAAGTATGATAGTAGTAATACCCATACTAGAATGTTGTTTCAGATGGAAAAGAGTTAATATGTTTAAATGAGTGAAGAAGGTGGTACATATAAAATACTTCAAATTACTCTTTATCATTAGCCCCATCATTAGCAGCAATACAGGAATTATCGTGCTATCATTGATGTCATTGAAGCTTATTCTAAGAAAAATGCACCTCAACTAAGTGCTGGATAAAAGGCTCCATCATATTTCATTCTTAAGTGTACAATAAGAATCTTTATTTGACTGAGTCTTAATAGTGTAGCCATAAATGGAGGGAGGGGAATCTGCAGAGATTCAGTGTATTCTTAGGGGAGAAATCTGACTCCTCAAATCTTCAAAAAGGCCTTCATTCCAAATTAAAAGTAGGGTAAGTTGAGGACAGCAAGTCACTTTATGGAGAAAGAATGAAAATGTATTAAAGAATGCTTATTCTCATAGGGAGGGAGCCGGGAGGATGTTAGCATATCTTATTGACAAGTGGGAGTTTATTTCTTCCAATAGTAAAACCCAAACCTTACTTTAAACCTTACTTTTTGTGGTGTAGCTGCTGCTATGCAAGGATACTAATGGGTTTCTATTATTATTAGATTTTTTGCATGCATCATTTTACAATTAAAGTTATTACCAGTATTAATATTTAAACAGTATACTTAAGAAGAAGATATTCAAGCTTTAATAAGGCTAAATTGGACCCCTTGCTTTTATTTTCTTTTTATTCTCCATTGCATCAAGGTCTTACAGTTCACTCATACAACTCTCTCTACTGTGACACTTTCTGGCAATGTGTCTATTTCTGTCTCCCTAAGCAGCAGGTGTGGAGATAGATAAAGATAATAGATAGAAAAGCACAGAGACATACAGGATCCTCCATTACAAATTTAAAAACCAATATACTGTACAGCTTGAGTACTATTACATTCCATGTAAGAGCTTTCAAGTTTAAATTAATTACATGAATTGATCCATTGATTGATTTTGATTTTCGCAAACGGGGTCTCTCTATGCATTCCATAGTAGCCTGCAGCTCTCAGTGACCCTCTTACTCCAAACTCCTAAGCATTTACATTAGAAAAAGTACAACATTGTACCTAGCTCAACTTCCAGTTTTCACCACAAAGTGCTGTAGTATAATATATTTGTATCTAAATATTTTCAAGTCAGTGGAATTCCATGTTTCCCGCATTCCCTATCATTCTCATCTGTACAAATCACACCACTTAAGTAGAAGACCCTTTATTTCTGGTATGTTCTGTTATGCTCTTTAATTGATTCTCTATGTTGAGGAAAGTAGATATGCTTAGTACAAATTACGGAGTTCCCACTAGGATAAACTGAACTCACAAGGTAATATGTCAAAGAAAATCTATCATGATTTCTTCATAGTGGCAGCCTAGAGTAAATGGGGTTCTGCTACCAGGACTGGGCTATCAGACACCTTCACCGTATTTAAATCCTGATTCTTCCTCTTAACTGAATTTATGTTTTACTTGTGGCAGCACAGACACAGGTTCAAAATCCAAAGCATCAGGGGGCTGAGAAAAAAACCCACCTGGGGTGAAATCCCAACATGCATATGCCACTGTTAGCCACAAGGCAGCAATGACTTTGACACACAAGCAGCAGTCTCTAAAACACGACATGACCTAATCTTGCAAATAATTTTCTATATGAACATGTAGATTTGGGATTGTTGTTGCTAGAAAAAGATTTGTTGATATGACAAAAAATATATAAGGGAGGCTAGAGAAATGGCTCAGAGGTGAAGAGCACTGGCTGCTCTTCCAAAGGTCCTGAGTTCAATTCCCAGCAACCAAATGGTGGCTCACAATCATCTATAATGAGATCTAGTGTCCTTTTCTGATGTGCAGACCTACATGAAAGCAAGATACTGTATATATAATAAATAAATAAACAAACAAAAAATAAATAAATTTTAACAAATTATGTAAGGGAGTGTTATGCTTCGAATGTGAGATAAACTGTTGGTGGCTCTTGTGTATGGACACATGGTGCCAGCTAATGGTGATCTGGAGAAAGCTTGTTGAGCCCTGAAGAGGCTGAGCTTAATGATTTAAGCAGTCACTGAAGGCGAACCTGAAGGTTATATGACTTCTTTTCAATTATTTACTCTCTCTTCCTGTCAGTCTCTCACTGGGCAGATATAATGGGATATATCTCTTAAAACTAAACCACAATGCACAATGATACAGAAGAGATGTAGCTGGCTGCATTGTGTAATGCTTCAAGAACAGGCATGGACAGAAAATGTGGAGGGTAGGCTCTAAAACGCAACGTCTCTAATGACTTCTTCTAGTGAGGCTCCACCCGCAAAAACATTCTACAATCTTCCAAAATGGGGTCACTATAGTCAACATTTCATATTCAAACTTGAACAATAAGCAAGGTAAGCAAGTATGGGGAAATGGTTATTTCACTTACTTTCAAATATTTATTATCAGGAATCATTTAACTACACTCTCTCGTATTTGTGCATAAAAACATGCACTCTGAATACCATGGTCATCCCCAGACAAGGAACTCCAACAAAGCCAGATGGGAATGAAAAAAATTAAAGGATCTCAAAACTCTAGACACCATGATAAAAAGTAGAAGAGTAAACAAATCAATGGATTTTTGTATTTACTTGGGATACTTATACTATTTTATGTTTGTGATATACAGAAGACAAAAATAAACACAAAATGTATTTTACTTTCTAGCTGATATATAATTAGTATATGTTAAAATTAAGACGTAAGCAGGACTAGGAGAGATATAATCAGTAGCGATATCTCAATACTTAAGGTCACTACTTGTACCTACCTAATCACAGTGGCCTAAGCCTACCGAGTGGAAATCAGAACTACAGAGGACAGCAGATGGCTGACGTCACTGCATCTGCAACTACACCCTGACTCCTTGTGAATGAAAAGGTGTCATCATCACACCTGTTCAACAAACCCTGTGTTCTAGAAGCCCAGAACTGAAAGCTTTTCTGCTCTCATTTCTTACTAGTTTCTCTTGGACGATATCTTCTACACTCTCCTAGCCTGAGAAGAGGGTGGGAGGCCAAAGGCTCATAAATTCCTAATGGGAGGAAAGATCATGGGTGTTCATCATGTAAAACCCTTGGAATTCTCAGCACTGGGTTCTCTCAAGCTTGGGATAAACTGGACAACTTTACCAGAACAGCTAGAAAAAAATCTCACTGAATAGAGCACACTAGTCTCTCTCTGGGGAAGGACAAGAGGGTCAAAAAGGACAAAATTACAGTTAGCTTCCTCATAAATGTGCTGGTGGTCACAGTCACAAATGAAAAAGTTAATGGCTAGTTCTCATAGTTTATCAGCACTGTGAAAAGTGCTGTAACTGTAAACCAAGTTTGTGGTACACAGGGATAGCTAGCATCCTTGTCCTTAAGTGGGAGCATGGCCTTGCTGGTTAACTTAACAGAACTCCTTCCTTATCCATTCAATTAACTTTTACAGTTTTGTCCTTTGGTTCTGTTCCTCTACCTGCCATGTTAGAAGGTTAATAACTGTCTCAATTTCCCCAAAGTGTTAACATTAACATGCTTCCCCTAACTCTTTACTCCAGGAAGATAAACTTCCTGTAGAATGTAGATCTATTAACCCTTTCTCTGATGTAGGCCTGCAGAAAAGACATCGAGTATAAATAGCTCTAGTCTCCACAGTAGAAGGCAAGAACTATGATCACGTCCAGGCAGCTGCTGATGCTGGTGTAGGCTGGGTTTTCTTCAGGGATTTGGAATCCAAGGATGTAAAGCTTTCTACAGCATTTTAAAAAACATAAACTACTGATGACAAGATATTCCCTTAAGTAGCAATCACACAGCTTCATCATCATACCATCTATTCATTTATTTACTTATTTACAAAAAGCATTCTGGGATGCTTTAGTTTTCTTTTCTTTTTTTTAATCAGATTTTTGAGCAATGCGGAGAGGACCATAATTCCTCAAGGGCTGAGCAGTGTGACCTCACTCATCCACAGCATTAACTCAGGGAATGATTTGAGCACTAAAATGGCATCTGAGAAAGAAGCATAGGGATACAATAAAGTACAGGGTTTTATGTTGTTTTTTTTAACTTTATGCTGAACGATGAGATTTACTATAAAGCCCTTGAGTCTTCATTCTGAGTCTAGAATTTAGTCGTGTTGCCCTTTGGAATTAGAGAAGAGACGATCAGTGGTGTGATGTTCTCCAGATTAACTAGTGCTTGTTAAAATAAAATGAGCGAGAGAGGAGAGCCTCCGTCACCCTGTTTGTGAGGAACACAGAATGTAGCTGAGTTCAACCAGCGCACCTGGTATACACAGGTGACACCATTCACATTGGTCGTTGGGTAAAAGAATGCGTAGGATCAACACCATTCACATTTAGTTGTTGGGTAAAAGAATGTGTAGGATCAAGGGGCCATGTGCTGTGCCTTAGGAGAAGCATGGAGGAATAAAGAATGACCCCTACACTTAGATTCTTACCCCTGAATACGGGACAGGTAGATATTTGAGTAATAAGTTGGACAGTGTCAAGCATGCCGATAAAGTGTGTAAAACTCTAAGGAAAACAATAGGAAGACACAAAGAATGCTGAGTTAGGTAAGGATAATTGATTAGAGTGTCCAGGGAGAGGGCATACTGGAATCAGATGTAGGTCATGGGTAATTTCTGCAGTGAGCAAAGGAGACAGGAAAAACTTTAAGGAAGGAAAGCAGTAGCATAGCAAATTTGGTTTTAATGCCATGAGTTCTCTGCACACATTGCAGTTGGTATGGATATGCCCTACAGTTTTGTGTTGTTCAACTCCTTTTTGGCAAAGATGCATGACACGATAAAAAGCAAACCACAAAGTTCTACTAACACCAGGATTCACTCTGGTGTGAATGTTGTCCCTTGTGAGTGGCAACCATGTACCACCTGTGGGGGCAGAGCACTGGAAGGACTTTCAGGGAGCTTTGCTACAGCCCAGTCAGCTGCTAGATTTTGACATAATTGTTGAGTCTGGGGTACCAGATATGAAACTGGAAGGGTTCCTAAGTCAACATTAAGAACAGGTGTACATACATAATCTTACAGTTCAGAGAATTAACGTAGAAAGCAAGCTTGAAGAGGCCCTTTGGGTTCTAAGTGAAAACTGGTGGAAGCCCAGAGTCCTGTCTTCTGCTCACGCTCTCCCCAAGAACCTTTTTCACTACACTGCTCTGTCCTCTTTACTATGTGCATACTGTGCATGGCACCTGCTGAGTTGGACCCTGGGCTTTCTCTTCTTCCCGTGATATTTTAAAATGCAGATCATATTATTAGGTTTGTTATTCTGCCATTGGTTTCTGCCACAGCACAAATCGTGAGAACATCAGTCACGAGGCATCCCTCATAGTTGCATGCCAGTATATTTGCAAATAGGAAGGATCTAAAGAATCTCAAGGAATGTGTAAATGACATACTGAGCTGGTTCAAGCAGGTACCAGAGTCTGCCTTCTAAATGACTTTGATTTGTGAACCAGAGCAAGGTCAGCTTTGAGCTAGACCTGAGGCCACGCTTGTGGACAATTAAGGCTTAACTAGAAGAAAGGAATGCAGAAGCCTGCTATCAGCTCTTCCCTGGCTGTATCAATTACAAACACTTTAATGCAGGTCTTTAATAGGTTGAAACAAAGTAGGTAAAATAATCATTGAAACAATGTTTTGTTACTGAAATGAATTGCAAAATTAGTAACCATCAGCATATCTCTTGTTGCTATCCTTGTTTGGCTCATATTCAGACAGTCCTGTTGGTGAAACTTTATGTTGGCCTGTCTGGAATTACTGGTAGACCAGAAAGCCTAAACCCTATTCAAAGAATTACAGGCAAATAAGGAATGCTGAGAGCAGGAGAAATAGTCTTACCTAGGGAAGAGCACACCAGTTAGTTATCCTGTAGCATATGGTCAGCCATGAAAACATATATGTAATTATTATTATAAAGAACACATATGTTATATATAGGAATGTGTATGTATATACACATATACTTGTTACAATAATTAATGAAAAAGAGAGTAAGGAGGGGTATTTGGGAATAAGGAGAGAGGAAAGGAATGAAAGAAATGATGTAATTATATTATAGTCTCAAAAATAAAATAAATAATTGAAAACTGTCAGTCATAATCCCACTAGCAATGATTTAAATTGTGCAATAGCATTTCTTAGTGCCGGTTTTAATGTCACTATAAAATAAATTCATATAGCACATTAAAAATGATGCTTTTAAAAATATTTTGCTGACCTTAGCCATGAAAATCAATAACCAAGTAGTAGGTAGATTATGACTACTTATAGAGAAATCAAAATCTTAAAGATAATAACACATATGGATTATTGAAATTGCATAATCAACTAATTTTTAAAAAATATCCTTTAATGTCTTGTTTTATACATTAGCATATGCTAAAGTAGCAGCATCATCACTTTAATGTGTGCTTCAAATCTGAACAATGACACATGTGACCACTCTGCAAACATATTTCTTAAAAAGGAATGCTGTCTTCAGTGAGAAACACTGTCTTTGTATTTATTGATTTCTTCTTTTTTATTTTTCTAGACTGGAGTGTGGAATTGAGAGATGCATATTTGCTGAGTGTGTATTCTGCTAAGCTGAATCCTCATACCCAAGAAAGGTCACCTCTATTTGTATATTCTTAGAGTAGTGTTTAGAAAGGAGTCAAGTCAGTAGGTCTGCCCTCTACCAAACTGTCTCCATGAATTCCCAGAGCCAAAAGCTCTCAGTTCCTGTCTCCTCCCTAGTGCTGGGATTAAATGTGTGAGACACCACTGCCTGGCTCTGTTTCTCTTTTTGACTGCATCCATCTAACCAATGTAACCCAGGCTGGCCTTAAACTCACAGATATCCGCCTGCCTCTGCCTCCTGAGTGTTGGGATTAAAGATATGTGCCACCACGGCCTGGCTTCTATGGCTAACTGGTGGCTAGCTCTGCACTCTGATATTCGGGTAAGCTTCATTTGTTAAAACTCAAACAAAATTTCACCACCCATTCTCTCTTTATAGGTTAGTTTTCTCAAATATTTTAAAGTGATTGAAAGCTCAAACACTCAATGGATTTATTCAACAGCAATCATCTCCACTAGGGGATGAACATGTGCTGTTATCTATTACCCTCTACTCTTAAAAATTCTTGCAGCTTCCAACACCAGTCAATTAATTTTTTAAAAATATTTCCTATTTTCTGTCTCCTGTCTGTCTGATGTTTACTGTCTTACTTTTGGTGTGTGTTTCATATTGATTATACCTTTTGGGTCTGAATCAACTCGTCCCCTGAAGGTATTTGGAATAACTCAAAATTCATGCTGAATTAAATTTCATACAGGGATTGTGTCCAGAGGAATAGCTGTGGTGAGGTTTCATAAACAGGAGATACAATGAAGATGCTTAATCTAAACACTAGACAACAGATATGTTTTATTATTCAATAAGAGCTCAGACTTTAAGAAAAATGCAAATTTATTTTGCAATAGTTTAACTCAGAACTTATAAAAATTATACTTGCTTAAGCAACAAGGTCATGGAAGATTTACCTAGCTTGAAATGAATCGATATCATTTTGTTACTTTTTAGCCTAAGCCCTAAAGACTACATAAAAATCAACACTATATTGATGTAATTAAATCTTCAGTGAGATTTATGAGACACCGATGTGAGAAACCAGGTTAGCTCATCTGTAACAAGGGATATAAAAATCTTCATTGGAGTTTTGAAGGCAGTAGCATTTATATTTGTTACTTTTATTAAAAATCTAAATGTTGGATTGAAGAGATGGCTGAGCAGTTAGGAGCATTTGCTCTTGTTAGATAGGGATGGGATTCCCTCCACCGTACCTACATCGTATCTCACAACCATCTGGAACTTCAGTACCAGGGTATCTGACATACTCTTTTGGCCTATATAGGCATAAACTATGTATGTGAAACACACACATATGTAAAGGCAAAACCAATTCATATACATAAAATATAAATAAATCTTCAAAAAATTGAATGTGTGTACCAAAAATTTTATTGCTGCTATTCTTATTATTGTTATTATTATTATTACATAAGATGTTATGTCTATATAAGATAAAAAATACAGATATACACACATACACATTTATACTGTATTTGAAATTGTAGGGAATGTTTTGTCCTACAGTATAAATGTGGGATGAATATATTTTCATAGACAATAAATACATATACTCGAGATGACTTAATAGGTATAAAGAAACTCTGTAACTATGTTATTAAAGTACAAATATCACAAATAACTAGCTAAAGAGCATGTTTAGTTGACAATTGTTATTGGAGATATTCCACCTTAAACCTATTGGTATGTTAGAAGATGTTTTGAGATTTGAGTTGTTAATTAATTATGCATTTTAACAGTTTTGAATATATTATCACACAAATTTAATGGCCGTGTTCTTTGTTACTCTGTCAGTAGAGTTATATTCACTTTTTTCTTAAACTGTATTCATTTTGTGTGAATTGAAGTTGGTGACTGGGAACAGCACTAAGACGGGAGACATTTCAGCATTAACTTTGGGTATTAGGTTTCTGTTTTTTATTCCCAAACCACCATTTTCCCATCCTTAGCAAGAATTGGCTCTATTTTTCAATGTTTGTTTACTTGAGTATCTATTTATTTTTTGAAAAGATTAGGGAGTTTGATAATTACCGTCCTATCAATCATGAGTTGAGTATCCATTGTAAAGTCTTTTGGTAAACATTAGCCAGGAGGCTCAACTCTGATGCAGGTGAGTAATTGTGCTGTAATTATCTTTAAATGCATGGCAGGCAAAAGGCTAAGTGACAGAGAAAGACATGATTACTGCTTAAGATTCTGTTTGGGGGTGATTTTATTAACTGCAAATTTAGAGAATTGTGTACAGTTCTCTTCAGATACTCATGTCACTCAATATTTTTCAGTTTTTACTTTGTTTTAAAAGCACTTTACATTTGGACCATAATGCATAGGGTTTACCATGTCATTTATTCTCAAATGGGACATTAGTGACAATGAAAAGATCTAATAATGGTAATTATACTGGAATCCCTAAGTATAAGCCAAGAATGCCATGGGAAACCTCAAACTCACTCTTCCAGCAATGTGGGTTATCTGTGTATCAGAAAAAAATACAGTGGTGTGGGCTCTGTTCATCTGTATACATGCATACATACATACATACAAACATTCATGCATACATGCATGTATACATACATACATACATATATGCACACATATTTGCAAATTTTGTCACCATCTTTCTTAGGTTTGACCAACTTACCAGTATGATTTAATTCAGTTCTCTAAAACAGACACAAAATCACTCACTTCTTTGGTCTTCAAAAACTGTTAAACACTCTGAGAAGAGACTTAGATGTCTATTGCAGTGTAGAGGATATTTGAAATGTCTGTGTCTGGATCCAGAGTGTATAGCTATCTTATCTCAAAAACAGGTAATTGTATTTTATTATTCCTAGGTGGATAACAAAACATTTTTTAACAAAAAGTTTTTATTTTAATCTTTTTATAACATCATTCAACTAAAAGTTAAGGTAGACCAAGAAGATTCACTTTGTACCTACAGAAGCTAATCATGTATTCCAACATATTTTTACAAAACAAAATTGATTTTGTTTTCGTGTAGGTTTGTGGATTAAAGTATTAAGAAGTAAGCTATATCGAACACAGCATCATATAAATAACTCTGAAAAATATTTCAGTGAGTAAGATGTATTTATGTGTATCTGTTTATCTCTATAACTGTATATCTATCTCTATCTATCATCTACCTAATCCATCCTTATCATTCATAATGTAGACTCTAAATCTAAACATTATATGAATGTAAGCTTAAAGTTGTTATGATTTTATTATCACGTGATCAAAAACAGTGTATTGTGATAGCAAAATACTTAACATTGCCTCTTTGTAAAGACATACATACTGATATGTTGAATTAAAGATTCCCCCATTCTTGATAATTTCAATTGTATTTCATGTGAAGGAGTGTGTGTCTCAGAGGAAAGGAGAGGAGAGGAGAGAGAGAGAGAGAGAGAGAGAGAGAGAGAGAGGGAGGGAGGGAGGGAGGGAGGGAGGGAGGGAGGGAGGGAGGGAGGGAGGGAGGGAGGGAGGGAGGGAGGGAGGGAGAGCTTCACTATGATCACATGTAAAAATGTATGTGTTTTGTACTTCTGTCAATCATAGCTAATACACAGCATCCAAGTGAGGAGGACAGGAAGCATATTTATCAATGCAATTACATGCATCAGGAACTAAATCATGGCTCCAAAGTAGGGCAGCTGTTGGTGTCAGAGGATGCAGGTCTATTGAGATCATTGTCAAGGCTGTTAGTTTCCCTGCTGTGTGACCTGTCCATCTATTTAGGCTTTGCTAATTTGGGAAATTCTTTTGAAAAAAACTGGATGTTTCATCTGGCAAACAGCAGCATTACTTATAAGACTCATCTTATTTTCTTGAAGGTAGCCATTTCTATATTATCTTCCTCACCATTTTTAACTGATCAGAAAACAGCTGCTCTCTTTCTGCCACTTTTAATGACATTCTGTATTCTTAATTGACTATCCTGAGTCACTTTCCAGTACAGAATGAGGCTTGGGTTATAATTAGATATTGTTTTATTTAGAATAATTCCAAGAGGTTTGTAATTAAATTCATGTTATAGTCAGTAATAAACAGTGTTATAAATAATGATGTGCTCCCTGCAACTTTTGTCACAAAAAATCCAATCTATGTGATTCCAACTATACTGGATCAAAATTGTCAAGAGTCTAGAGAGAGTGTCCATTATAAACATTTTGTGCAAAATATAAAAAGCAAATTCTGTTGGCTTCCGCTGTAGCCCTCACTGTTACCAGAATACATGTGTGAAAAGACTGGATATTAGTTTTTTAGAACTTAGATTCAATTCAAAATGGAGAAATATATGAATTAAGATTCCAGAGTGTAGAAAGGATAAATACAAATAACAACACACAATTATAATATAATATAGTAGAATATATCAGGAACAATTTCAGATATATACAAATACATATGCTTACCAAAAAATCTTTTATTTCTGATATTTATGTCTTTATGATATTCATTTTAGGAAGGCATATATTAATTGGAACATTGTTGTTGGTTAGATTTTAAATAAAGTACTTCAAGAATTAGTTTTGATCAACCTTACTCTTGTATATTTGCATAAATGTCTTTTTATGAAATTCATAACATTTCATAACATTTTTAGTATTAGGTGTAAAGTTTTTGAACCTATTAGTAATTAAAATTTACAAAATAATGAATCAAAGTTCATTTCAAAGCTATATTAATTAATCCTAACCCAGAGGTGTAGGGGTTTCATCAGGAGAACAAACAGAATTAACAAGAGAAAGCACTTGAACAAATGAATGGACTTTACTTTTTAGTGAATAATTAAACACATTCATGTTGGAGTGCATTAGTTTACAATGCAAAGGATTCTACTTGGGCAAGTTTGAGACCCAAAAATATCAGGACTAGAGTTGCTTGTGGTATTATGTAGATCTGCTTGTAGTGGTTCAAATAACATGATTCACTCTTTTTTGAAAAAGATATTATTTCTAACAGGAAAAAATGAACACATGTAGTATTTATAACCTAGTACTCTTCACATAAATGGAAAGACTGAATGATAGTTGATAGATGAGTCTTTCAGTTATTAATTTGTATGTGGCTTCTACTCCAAAGAGGGAACCTAATAACATTACATTGTGAATCAATACAATAATGTTGAGTGGCCGAAGGAAGTCTGCATCCCTGTCTTTTCAAGGCAAAGTGAAGAGGAGAGAGAGGACACAGCTGGCAGTATGACAGGACTCTGCTTTGTGTGACAACACAACCTCAAAAGCACATTAGCAACACTGTGCCAGAGAGGGCCACCAGTTCTGAATTACAGTGCTATCACTATTCCATTACAGAGCCTGCCTTTCTGTCTCAACACATGAGGCTGTTAGTTACATAACAATTTATCGATAATTTTCTAACATATAAAGCCTCTTACCTCATAGAATGGGAAATATTTATAGCACAGGAAAGGTGAAGGGAGAAAGTTAACCAGGAGAACACATTATATAAGAAATGAATAGAACACTAACTTCTACTTTTCTCAGGAAAGCATAAACTACTTTCACTAGTACTAAAAGTATGGTGTTGCAGGACACAGAATAAAATAAAAAAAACATTGTGACAAAAATCTAACAATAATTGAGCATAGCTGCAGTGAATGAATTGTCATAGAGTCAAGGTCTTAATTTGTCCATATTACCAAACACATTTTTATTCTTTCTCTGTAGTAAATACTCTCAAGGTCCTTTCTTCTAGCCTTCATTTGAGTTGTTTGTCAGGGTTGTCCAAGAGACTTCCAAAATATATAGAATATTGCTGTTGCCCTTGCTTAACCTCCCCCCTGAGCCCAAGAAGTGAAAGGTAAGTCCCTATTTTGATGGCATCATGCATTTCAGACACATTTCCCAGAGAGAGGCTCCTGAACTAGAACTGACATGAATGCCTCATCACTGAGGACTAGGTTCTATGGTACCAGAAGGAGGCATGCAAGATGCAACCACAGGTTAACCCAGCTATGAGCCCTGTGAAACACAATAATGGCCAACAACCTGAAAGGTACAGTAGTGATGTGTATACCTTGCTGCTATCACCAACTTCATAACTGGAGTTAAGGACCACTCAACAGGAGGGACATCACTACCTAGACCTGGTGAAATCATGGACCACAGACTAGAACACATTACTCCTACTTACTAAATCAGCACAATCCCTAAATAAGCTGAAGCATTGTTCTTTTTTAATTTTTTTTACTTAAATTAGAAACAAGCTAGATTCACATCTCAATCCCAATTCCCTTTCCCTTCCCTCCTTCTCTGTCCCCCACCAGCACCCCCAGTCCCCACCCAATCCCCATTCTGTTCCCCAGGTAGGGTGAGGCTCTCCATGGGGGGATCTTCAGAGTTTATCATTTCATCCAGGTTAGGGCCTCGGCCCTCTCCCAAGTATCCAGGCTTAGAGAGCATCCCTCATTGTGGGATGGGCAACCAAAGTCCATTTGTATGCCAGGGATAAGTACTAATCTACTACCTAAGGCCCCATAGATTGCCTAGGCCTCCTCACTGACACCTATATTCAGGGGGATCTGGAAAGATATACTAGGAGTTGTTCTTATAGGCACAGAAGATTGTATTCCTAATCCCTTCATAAAGGAAACCTCTCTACTACACACCAAAACCATACAGAAAACCACAGCTGATCAAAATGCAGAGTTGTGGGACACAATGTCAACGGAAACAAAACAGTCCTGCATCTAAGGCTCAGGGGAAAGCTTGACAGGGGATGGGGTGGGCAGAGGAAACCTTGTAGTGGGGAGGAAATCTTGTGTGTGGGGAGGTGGAAGAATGAGAAGATCAGGGATGTCTACTATTTAAATCAGAAATTACATTCACAAAACATCACCAGCACAGCTGCCTCAGGTCAACAACAAGAGTCATGCTCAAGTATAAGACCTCAACCTACACAGAGAACTACAAGCATCTAGTGTTATGGGATAGTCCTTTACACTGGGTGAAGATGTGTCACTGTGACTGGTTTAATAAAAACCTAAACGGCCAATAGCTAGGGAGGATGTACAGGCAAGACTTCTGGATAGGGAGAGTTCTGGAAGGAAGAAACAGTAGAGTTGCCAGTGAGACGTGGAGAAAGCAGACTGGGCAAAAATAGGGATGAGGTAATGAGCTCATGGGAGGACATAGATTTTAAAATGTGGGTTAATTAAAGTCACAAGAGCTAGTTAGGAACAAGCCTAAACCAAGGTAGAGCTTTTATAATCAACAGTAGGTGTCCACATCACTATTTGTGAGCTAGTGGCCTGAAGAAGAATCCAATTACAAATGAGGAATGCCAGCAGTGGAAAATCCCCAGTGACAAGTACACCAATGAGTTATCTAATACAAAATGGTCAGACCTGAAAACATATACACAGGTAACAGTATACAGACTGAGTTAATACTAGAAGTCAAAGAAGAAGAATTCCTGTAAAAAATAAGTGGTATTTGGGACTGTGAAAATTACTAATTTTCAGGTCTTTGATAATGTACTTTTGTTGGAAAAATCATTGTCAAAATTAGTTTTCAATTTAACACCAATTTAATAAAACTAATGAGACATACTCTCACTGTGTAGTCCCCCTTGTGACAAATTGTAGTCATCCTTCTGCTTCTGACTCCAGAGATGTACCCGCACATTACCATGTCAAGTTTCAAAGGAAACTCTCCTGTCAGAATGTAGATAAAATTAGTCTATCACTCCACATGGGTTAGTTAGTAGTCTCCCAACTATAAGTTGGCTTGAAAATTTATATTGATTTGGGAAAATATTACTTAACCATCTTTATCATATTCAGTTGAATTTCCCTTTGTGAAGATTATTTTATCTTCATGAAAACAATTTACATATATGGAGGTCATAGGTCCTGTGAGGAGACTCCTGGTATTGGGGAATTCTTGTGACTAGCACAAGTTTTGTGATTAGGTGAGCATTGTTGACATCCTGAGAGTTACTTCGTCAGGGTTACAAGCCTAGCCAAGTGTATTTACTGCAATTGCATTTCCTATGTAGAAGGGAGAGGACACATCGGAGGAATATCAGCAGATTATACACCATAAATGGAAGTGTATTTTTAGTTTATTTTCTTTAAACAGATTGCTCCATATGCATCTCAACTGCACAATGGTCTCTTAAGAAATAGCATAAAACTATCACAGAAATCATTAAGAAAGATAAATGGATGCTCAGTAGTTAATACTGGATGAATTTTAGCTACAAGCCTTTAATGTTTTGTTGCATGAATTTATTTTTATCGCAAGCTTTCAAAATGGCAGAAAAAAAGAGGGACTATTATTACAGATGATTCCCAAAATCGTAACTCACGTAAACTAAGGGTTACAATAGTTCAGTCACTACCTTAAATATTTCATTCAATTATTTCTCTCTAGGTTCTCCCTTTTCATATTCTTATCTGTCTTTTTCATAGGAAGCCTCACTAATTCAGTATTCATGTCTGTTCATACCAAATGTGGACCTAACATTTATATTAGTTTTAAAGAATTTATACAAAATTTATAAGGATTGTAGTATTGGTAGTTTAAATTTTTTATATCACAAGCAGAGAGGTTTTGTGGCAGAAATTCCAAAATTCTTAAGTCAACCAGCCTAAACTGAGCAGACAGTGAATGTTTTCACAAGTATGTCAACCTATAAAGTGATAATACTCTTTACTGGATCTGATGCTTTGAGAGGGATAGGTAATCCTTTTAAAAAATTATCTTGTTTATTCTCCTCTTAGTGTCACTTTGAAAAGTACATTGCCTTTTCAGTACTCTGTCCAGTCAAACTCTTTAAAGAGTTCTATCTATTGAGCATGAAAAAATGAGTTGATCTTATTCTGGCTTCCTTTATTTATTTGTTTCTTTGTTTATTTATTGGTACTGAAATTGAAACTAGAACCGTATGCATATTAAACAATTGATTACATATTGAATTGTTGTCAATGATGCTAAGAATATTATATTCTTGGTTTTTACCAACTTGAGAATAGAGTGCTTGAAAAAAATAACGAAATGCCTCTAGTTGATGAGTGCAGTACCATACAACAACAACCGTTTCTTTTTTACGGCTCTTAGCTATGCGTTTATTTACCGAAGAATGCAGAAACAATGCTATAATAAATCATTTCAGCCAAGGTCAATAATTCGAATCTTGTCTGCACTACCACTTCTCTCCCCTACTAGAATTTAAAAGTGTTTACATATCTTAAAACAGTTTTCCTTTTTCCGTGCTTTGCCCTGTGGTTCTGGAACACAGGTTTCAAACTGCCGGTTCTATCTTTAAGGCATGTTGTTATTGATTGGTTTGGGTTGCGATGAACATTTCTAACATAAGAAAACTGAGTCAGGGCTCAGGGTGCATCATATATGGAAAAGTATTATTTCCATAAACTTCTGTTGGAAATATGCATATGTATTTGTGTGTTGGCATCCTGGGTCTCCTGAAATTTACATCAATGGTGAATAATCAAAAGAAAAGGTCTGCCTCTTCCGCTCCAGGGCATTTCATCTTCTGTGTTTGAATGAAGACTTTTATTCACACAGATGCATTTATTTTTAGCTTAACTCTAATAACATGGTACATTTTATTTGACAGCTTGATATTCTTTTATATTCTCCCTGTGGATATCTTCCACAATTCAAAAAAAATTCAATAGCAATTATTCGACATCAAAATGTCATTATCGCTGCTCATCTTTCTAATTTTGTTTGAAGAGTCTTTGCTTTCACAGTATTTACATTCCATCAGCCCTTTCTCTCGGTTCCTAGCGCTTCCCTTTCTAAGTGTCATTTTTTTTTTTTTTTTTTGCCTACTGTTCAAGAATGGGTCAAGCTTAGAATGAAAGGGGTTTATTTAGGATTTATTCTAATTGACAATAAATGGCCTGGGGATTTACGTGCCGCAGCTGTCCCTTATTAGATCATAGTTCAGGTCATCAAATTAAAATAAGCTGTCCTAAATTCTCTACTGTACAAGGAAAGAAAGGAAACCCATTAGGCCCACTCAGAAAGCCCTTTAGAGTGAATTATGTTGACGGCCTGTGTATAGAACGGGCCAGATGACAGCTATGCTAGAGTGCCTGTCACTGCCACTCACACTCACGCATCCTGCTTTGGGCAGGGGCAGAGCAGAGGTGCATAACGGTCTGGCTGTCATCTTTGGGTCAGAAGGTCAAGGTGCATGGGGGTGAGGTTCTTTCTAAGCTTTCAACATGCTGTTCTGAGACTTCCGTTTCCAACGTCTGGGTGTTATGAAATATGGGATGCTAAAGATTTGTGTTGCATTGGGAGATTTCCATATCTGTCTTCCTTGAAAACTATTTTACTTATACACATAGTTCTGTGGGTAATGTTCTTGAGAGACTTATCCAGCAATGTTGGGTTGAAGAAATGCTGTCAGGTCAGGACAAAGACCGGAGGACTCTCAGAGGGAAAACCAAAATTTCTGGCTGCCATTTTCCTGAGAATGTTTACAATTTTACAAAATTACAATGTAATTGGGAAATAATTTAAATATAAGTTTGGTGTGGTATACCTCTAAAGTAAATTGTGAGTCCTACTCTCCTCTAGTGTCTTTCCTAACTGCCAGGAGAAAAACATTAGAGACAGTCTATGTGAGTCAGGGAAGAGGGAGGGAGCTATGAAACATGCTGTGTTTTCTTTAGTTGGACTAAAAAGAATGAGAAAAATCAAAAGCAGGACTTTGAGGTTAGGTCTAGGAACATGTCTGAATGTCACCAATGTAGCTGTCAGCTGGCCTCAGAAGCCCTGGACAGGTCTGCAGTTGTGACCTACCTGCCAATGGAGGGTAAGCACAGAGGGTAAGCACAGTGAACCTGGTCTAGTGTCCTCGCCCCCCCCCAGATGCTTCCATTTACTGTTGCCCTCACTGTTTAGGAGAATGTCCTTGTCTTTGGGAAGATCTGATTGCAGCCCAGTATGGGCTATAATCTCTTATAACCTTGTTAACTAAAGCTGCTTTACAGTCCAAACAGTATACAGAAGAATTCATTTTCCTTTGGTCATGATAATCTGGGTGGCCACCGACAGAGGATCAGGAAGTCATGTGATACTCTGATATTGCATTTGGGTGAATCTTCCATTCCCCTTACATTTGGAGAAACCATAGACAAAATCATAAGGGTGTTTCCCTATACATATTTTTAAAACCTACTTTTTGTAGGGTATATATTATATATGACCATTTGACTGGTAAATGGAATATCTCTTTTATTTAAACTAATCAACTCAAGCATCATAAGCATACAAGTTTGTTGTTTTCTCTACTCAATAGAAGCAGTAGTGTTTATAGGATCCATATGTATGAAATCTGTTTAAGAAACTGTCAATCTTATTAAAATTGATTCCTTAAATCTATGCCTCAGTTATCTTCTATCCTTCTGCACCATTCCACAGCAAATTCAAAGACTGTGAGAGCCAAAAGTTGAAATACTCATTTCTAATTTGAAAAGGGAAGGTCCTAGTGGAAATTTGTGTTCTTACTTTGGATCATAGAAGATTATAACTTGAATATTTTTTCTCTAAAATGTTAAGTTATTCAAAAGAAGAACAGAGCATAGTCATGAAACTCATTCCCATGTGTAAGAATTACTGATATATTTAATTAAATGGTAAACAAAAATGAAATTTAAAGTTGAGTGATCAGTTTCATTAAGCAACTATATATGCATGTATGTTTGTATGCGTATATGTATATATACATGCATATATGACATAAACACACTATACATATCTACGTATATGTATATGCATTGTGTGTGTGTGTGTGTGTGTGTGTGTATGTGTCCCCATGCTCTGGTGTGTAGAAGCCTGGGAGGATATTGCATAGTGTTTCTATAATACTCCCCTGAAACTGGATCACTAACTTCCATGTAGAGGTAGACTGAGGACCATAGAATCTCAGGGATACCCTGTCTTTTACCCAAACCAACCTGACCTCAGTGCTAGGCTTAATGGCAAGGGCCTACTTAATACGTGGACACTGTGATCTACACTCAGGTAGATCTCACACACACTTAGCTTTTTTTGTTTTTGTTTTTGAGTGTGTGACAGGCATTCTTGTTGGTTCAACTCAGTGAAACAAACAACAACAAATCCACTGAATGCACTGGAGTGCAGAGTACTATGAAGTGTTGTTGGCATAAGTGTATGCGATCAATTCAGCTGAGTGTGTTATGACCATTACACAGTCTAAAGTGTTTCCTAATATCATAACTAATCGCTGCACACATATTTTGGTTCTTGTTTCACAAGTAGTGTTTCTTTTAATTTTTCATTTTCAAAATATGAAAGACTCCTTTGACTGTTGCTTTTATTTCAAGGGTGAAGGGTGGATTGCCCTGTGTTTGAACTCTGAATAGCTTCCTTTCTGCACGTTGCCAAGAGGTGTGGCTAACAGGTTGTTGGCACGGACATGAGCTTTATTGCCAGTTGTGAAATAAGTATCAGTCCAGAGCAAAGTACAGCTGAATTTATAGCTCAGGATTTATTAATTTGGGGGTCAGAAAAGCTTCTGCCTCCAGAAGAGGCTATTCTCTACTTTTGGTGATACAAATACGTCATGCATTTTAAAAGGCACCTGATAGTAGGGGAGAGCTCACATGGGACTTTTAAAGCATGAGAACAAATACTTTACTATATGCTTAAGAAAAAAAATTATGGATTCCATTAACTGAAAAATCACAGCTGAACCAACAGTAAATGCCATGTGTCATCAAGACACAAACCCTACGTACTAATTTCCTCAGACATTTGTCAATAGAATAGAACTTGCAGGCTGATGGGAGATAGAATATACAGACTTTCCTACCAAGCAGCACGCTTGCCATGTTACTCTATCGACCTGCCAAGGAAGACATGTCCATCTGATGCAATAGTGGTACACCGGTTGTGGAGTAACCGCCTGACTGAAGTTGATGTCTGCTTCACAGGACAGAATGCAATACTTGGTGCTGTGCTCCTGATCAAAAGCCCAAGCTTCAGAGGCCACAGCCTGTAGGTAGAGCTTGATCTTCTTATTTTGTTAAATATCATGTTGTCAAATGGTCTTCTAAGTGCAAATGCTTATGCCTGTGTCCTGGGCTGCTCTCAACCTTGGTCAAAGAAGCTCCTCCTACAAATTAGAAAATTCAGAAGGTGATAAGTACACTATCAGAGATAGAAAATTTGTGAAAACAAGTACATAAAATCGTCCAGATTTCCCCACTTTACAAGAAGCCGAAGAGATGGCCAGTGGTTTACAGCACTTAACAGTTACTCGGAAGATATGGTTTCCTGTCCAAGAACACACACCACGTGGGTCATAAGAGCTTTAACTCCAATTCCAGGGCACCTGAAATCATCATTTTGCCTCTGAAGGGTACTGCAGATACATGATATGTACTAATCAGGCATGCTCAGACTTACAAATAAAAAATAGAAATCTGTAACAGTGAATTTCTTTAAGTGAACAATTTTCAAGAAGTAGAGTCTAGAATGTATTGCCTTATAGGATTGATTGCAGCAGGATATATCATACTCGGGATTTTTTGAAAATGAATAAATAAAGTTACATTTTGTTTCATAATGTTGTTATGAAAAGATAACCATCTTAACTTAGCATAATCAAGTTTCAAAAATTCTAGCAATTATTATTGTAAGAACGACAGTGGGATCAGTTTTACTGGTAATATAAGAATTAACAAAATCCAGGGACTGACTGCCTTTCAAGAAACTCAAATTCACTAAGAGTTGCTACTGAATTTGCATAAGTATAATATAAGGTCCATGTGGGGAAATATCTGCCTGGGCAAAGTGGGCATAATAATGTAATTTGCATTGAGAAATTTAAACTGTATCATCGGGGAAAAACAACATCTACAAGGCTAGGCTGGACTAAGACAGGATAATGAAATTTGCGAAGAATAGCAATAGTGATTTTCTGAAACTTGTGTAAATTCTTTTTATTCAGTAGAGGCTAAATCAGGCAAACAGAAACATCTCCAGCTGTTTCAACTAGATCTTCACTTACTCCTCTGAATAATTTGTTTAGAATACTAGACTACTGGAGGGTATAAACTTCAGAAGACCATCACAAACTCTGCATGTCATGAGTAACAGTAGAAAAGGGAAATGTTGCATTTCAAATAAGAACCTGTCTCTGTAGGACTGGTTGCTTATGTGTTAAGACGGGTGTGTCAAACAGAAATTTAGAGGTATTTCTGTAAAGCTTTATGTCAGTTGAAGATGACATGTTTTACCACACTGTAGATCTAAAGATCAAATAGGTCACTAGCTAGAACTGTACAATTTTTACCTGAAGACTGGTTGGTGGCTGGTGTCCTTTGTAACTGTTTGCATAATCTACTGTTTCATGATTCAATAAATCAGCTTGTGCCTGAGGCTGCTCTGGCTTGGTTTCTGTCGCTTACAATGGAGGGAGTTTTATTTAGTACAAGTGCCGTTGGTTGGCTAACATCGCCTTCTTGTTCATGTAAAATTTTGCAGTCAAAACTGTCAGATTCCCCAATTGTTCTAGATTTTTTTCCTCAGCAGAGAATAATAAGGATGCCTTTCAGATACGGATAATGTCAGATTTTATAATCAGGTTCATTGATTTGATTTATCTCGTAGATGTTGGTCTAATTAGCTTCTGGGACAACTGTGCTCAATGGCTAAACATACAGATGTCTGTTCCAAGAACATCCGGATTTGTAGGTCTTTGAGTGGCCTTGGAAGCATGAACCAACTGCTCATGCATAGATTCCTTGTTTCCAGTAGAAGGGATAAGAGATCTGATCTCTCGGTCTATAGAGAAGATGCAATGGAACACTCACCACTTGAGAGGATGAGACACTGGGAACACACAGCAGATATGTTTTATGGGGCATCAGTGTCTTGGACACAATCCTTGTACCAGTGTACAAAACTAAGAGACAGTCTGTCAGTGTGCTTATGGCTGTGTAGGAAGCAAGTAAAACACACAGAAAATACCTCTCATCTAATGGTTTCCTTGCATACATTATTCATGAGAAATATTCTCCCATCATTTAAATTGAAACCACGGGCCAGTGGAACATGGGAAATGAAACCAGGGATACACACATCTTATCCACAACCTTGAATTAAATGTCTGACCTTAGGAAAGTACTTCAATTCCCTTCTGTGTTTCAATTTGTTTATATGCAAATAAGGGAAAAATGTTCACACTTGTGGTGTCTTTAGATTAAAGGAGACTTTACAAGAGAAGGTATTTGATATAGGGACTAGCATAAAAATAAATTCTAAGTGTGTGTAACAACTGCACTCTATCGTTAGCTTAGTTCTTTTCTAATCTATTTTACTAGTATATTAATTTTATAAAAATGTTGTATTTAAGATTATACATGCAATGTCTGTCAATCATATTCTTTCATATTACCTTATTTGTTACCCCTCCTATTCCTCTTCCTCTAATACTCTTTCTTTAATCTTATTTAGCTTGTTATAGATTTAAGAGACTCTAAATGGGAAACAACAACATAATCATTTTCAGGAAGATTGAGTCAAGGGAATACTAGGAAAGGAGAGCAAGAAAAGAGATACCTTAATAGAGGGAGCCATTATAGGTTTAAAGAGAAATCTGGAACTAGGGAAATGTCCAGGGATCCACAAGGATGACCCCAACTAAGACTCTAAGCAATAGTGGAGAGGCTACCTTAAATGCCCTCCCCCAATAATGACATCAGTGACTACCTTAAATGCCATCCTAGAGCCTTCATCCAGTAGCTGTTGGAAGCAGAAGCAGAGATTCACAGCTACCTAAGCACTGAGCTGAACTCCTGGAAATCAGTTGCAGAGAGGGAGAAGTGATGGCCAAAGGGGTCAAGACCATGTTGGGGAAACCCACAGAAACAACTGACCTAGAAATTTATTTTATTTTTTGCTTTCATTGTGTGTCTTTGTGTGTGTTCACATATGTATATATCAGAGTATATTTGAGAATCAACTCCCTTTCAGTTTTACTGGGGCATATTCTCTCAACACTGCATTCCCAGTGAACTGATCTGTAGTTTTCAAGGTCTTCCCTTATGTCTGCCTCTCATTTCCCTGTGAGACTGTGGAAATCACATAGGCTAGCCTCCATACTCTGTTTTTTTTTAACGTGGGATCTTTGGATGAAACTCAGTGTGATCTACATATGTTTGTACCCACTTAGCAGTCTTGCTAGCCTTCTAATGTTATCTTTGAGATGCCCCAACTTGGGGTTGGTGAAATACCTCAATGAGAAAGAATGTTTGCTGAATAAGTATGAAGATTGGAGTTTGAATCTTAGCTTCTATGCAAAAACCTGAAATGGTTATGAACCCGTATAACAGTAGTGTAACAGGAGGTGAAAGCAAGAGAATTGCTGGGACTTGTTGGCTACAAACCCAGCTTACGGTTTAATAAGACACCTTGTCTCAAACGAATTAAGGTGGAGAATGAAGAGCAAAATATCCAAATTCTCCTGTTCCCTCCATGTGGACACACAGGAGCACCAGAGTCCCAAGTACACACATTCCATTTATCTATCCCCACCCCACCCCACGCCACCCTCTCTCTCTCTGTCTCTCTCTCTCTCTCTCTCTCTCTCTCTCACACACACACACACACACACACACACACACACACACACACACACACACACACACACACACACACCACGCCTGGGCTTGAAATTCTTGAAAAATAACACACAGAAGGGGAAATGGCTCTTACTATTATTATCTTCTTGCTGAATTCCTTTTGGAACCCATATGAAGTGTTTGCAAAAGGACATAAAATTTGACCCCTCAGGCAACCGCAGCAGGAACTCTAGAGAAGAATTTTGACTATCTGTGCTTAAAAAGATACTGCCTCTTTTAAAGTGAAACTAAATTGAGGGTCACTGATTTCGATCTCATTAGCTTTCCTCCTTCCTAAAACTACCCAGAATTAAATGGTGCGTGACTCTGGGGCAACACCAGCCAGATGTAAAACTACATGCTGATTGATGTGCGGATTTTGATGTTTTGTCATGATGAATGTCCATTCTCAACATGAGAAAACATGCAGTCGATTGTGTATTAAGTTATAATCACAGATACAAAGTCATTACAATGGTTGGTTGCTGTTTAAGTAGAATAATTACATGACTGTGGAAAGGAAATTTGAGTTTGAAACAACTGTACAGATGTGTGGTGCAAGAAGGTAAGGATGGCTCTGGCTTAGGTGCATGGATGCTTTGGACCCATGGCCTTCAAATTGCCAAATTTCCACATTCAAAACAATTCAGTTGTACTTAAGGCCCAATGTCTTTGACAAGCCTTCATTTCATAACATTTAGTATTTACAGAGAAAAGGATGAATTGAACTGCATTTATGCTGTAAATCTGAATTATGGTTTTCGTGTTATTTTATTGACCCATTATTAAAAGTTCTTAAAACATCCTTGGTGTAAATTCCTAATAACTTACTTAAATTCAACCTAAATTAAGAGTCAAAGGTTGATGCTCACTTGCAGTTGTATTTGGAGTAATCAAGTGGAGTATAGTAATTCTAGGGCTATGCAATGTCTTCATATTTTAAATGTTTGTTACACTTAAATATTTTTGGAGGTAGATATTGATCAGTAGTTGAGAACACATAAGAACATGGTCACAAAAATCTATTAGCCTACATTCGAAATGACTAAGGTCTTGGTCCAGTTACATGGGAAACTTGAACCTTTCCTCTTTTTTCCCACATCTGAATCCTGTTATCATTAAACCTTAATTAGCCAAAGGGAAAGGAGGTCAGGGACTTAATTTGGATAATGAGAGTTGCAGATAAGGATGGAAATTTCTCATGTAAATGGCCCATGCATGCAGAGAAGTAGAGTCTAATGCAGACAACAGAGCTTTCTAGATAACCAACTTTTCCAGCAGTTGAATACAAATGCATTTCAAACTGCAATTAGAAATCAGTTAAGGGTAGATTAGTGCAATATGAAGATAAGGCACAGAGACAGGCTCATCTCAACAGAGATGAGGTAGCAGGCTCCTTTTAATCAACCCGACTTTTGTTTTCTTTACCTACTTGTGCTTTGTTTGAAAGATAGATATCACATGCATTTATAGTATGGGGAATTTTCTCATGGGCAAGGTCATGATGGGAACACAAACAATTTGGTATCTAATGTGCTATTCCAATAAATACCGAACAGAAACTTTCCTCCTTGTTGATCCTCACGACCTAAGTCAAGTTATTCTTGGTTCACATCCAAAACCCTTACAGCATCTTATATCCCGTTCCACAGAATATTTATGTCTACTTGATGCCAAAATTAGATGATCAGCTTAGTTGATAGAGTTAAAAAACCTCTCATGGGAAATAAGAAAAAATAACCTGGATAATTGAGTTAGCTTCTTCCTTATTGTTTATAACAACATAATTGTCTGGTTAAAATAATACCCACTAACTGTCCATTGTTTGATGGGAATCTTGTGTTTATTGAAAGAAACCCAAAATTGTTCAGTGCTTGAAACAGTAAGAAATGCTATAAATTCTCCATTTTGAGTGAAACATTCTTGTCTTTCTATATCCATATTAGTCAGACATATGCTCTACTTGGGAATATATATGTATTACAATAAAAATTCATCATAAAATCAAGCTTACAGCAAATTTATTACATAAAATATTCAGAAGAGTTAAAAGAAAGTGCATTCCATAAATTGTTGGCTTTATAACACAAATATCCATATATACTTCTATACATTTCTGTAATTTAAATAATATATCTTTTGTTTTAGTGATATGATATGTTGAGAGTATCATTTGAGTGAAGACTTGAAATTTTTAAAAACAATTATTATTTTTTATTTAGGTTAGAAACAATCTTGTTTCACATGTCAATCCCAGCTCCCTCTCCCTCCCCTCCTTCCCTGCCCTCCTCCAATCCCCACCCAATCTCCACTCTGATCCCCAGGGAGGGTGAGGCCCTCCATGGTGTATCTCCAGTGACTGTCATTTCATCCAGGGCAGGGCCTAGGCCCTCCCCCAACTGTCCCAGCTGAGAGAACCTCCCATATTGTGGCATGGGCACTCAAAGTCTATTTGTACTTCAGGGATAAATACTACCCAGGGCCCCAGAGGTTACCTAGGCCTC
Organism: Mesocricetus auratus; assembly: GCF_017639785.1. NCBI lineage: Eukaryota > Metazoa > Chordata > Mammalia > Rodentia > Cricetidae > Mesocricetus > Mesocricetus auratus. Next base: position 12,607,652 of record NW_024429212.1, on the reverse strand, counting down.
CTCACTGACACCCACATTCCCCACATTCAGGGGGTCTGGGTCAGTCCCAAAAGACTTGAAATTTTTGCAACATGCTTTCTTTGTGATTGAGACAAAGTTTAATTCTAATATCTTCTCAAGTATACCGGCACATGTTCACCAATTTCAGTTAATGTTTAAACATACAGGCCAGAAGAGCTGATTATTTTCATCCTCCAGGTGAACATATAGTCAGATACAGAAGACTTCTCTATGGCTTTGATTCATATTTACTTTTATTTTCTCAAGATATAGTCCTTGGATCAGAGACTTGGAATATAATCCTCATATGATGATTTATAGACAGAATTCCCTTATTAAAAAGTCAGGAAATGAAAGTGGGGTATTAGAACAATTTAGACAAGAATCTGACCTCAGGGTGTGGTCAGAGCCCACTAGATGCTAATGGGAACCCTGGAACAGGGGCAAACTTACAGCTGACTTACTTTACAGGTATTTCCAGGATGTTTTGGCTTAGGAAGGTTGGTGGGATGGAACAATGCACAGTTACTAGAACCTGTAGCTTTGATTGACTGAAATGATTTTTTAAAGCGAGTATTCCATCAGCTGGTGAATGGTGCAAAGAGCATGAGACTTAAGAAAACATCCTGTTGCTTTTGTACTATGCAGAATACATATCTAGAATACATCCAGAAAAGATACATTTTAGCAATATTTATTTCAACATTTCTGTGAATGTCTCATATCATAGGAAATGATGAAAAGGAATTTTTATTTTTCTGAAAATGATAGTGGATAATTTTTCTATTTAGGAACCATGGGTAGCCTTTGCTTAGACATACACTGTTGTTAGTCTTTATTATAATTGTTCTTGACCATTCAGCTTTTCTTTGACAGTTTCAAGCATGAATGTGCTATGGGCTGATTACTCTCACTGCAGCCGTCTTTTATATTTCTGACACTCTTGTCAGACTTCTGTCTTCCACATGAAAACCTTCTCCACAATCATGTCCATTTTCTCTGTCCTGCTGAGTTTAACCTAGGTTGTAGAAGGGACACTGTGTTTGGAACTATCCCTTACAGCTTGGATGACTCACTGGTGGGTAAACAGCTAAAGATAATGTCTACCTCTGCCTCAGAATCCCTCAGTGGCCAGTAGTTCATCTCTAAGGGAATAGTGTCCCATGATTCATCCATCCCTTATTGCCTACTAGCCCAGTCTTATGTAGGCAGCCATACCTGCTGTGAGGTAACAGTTTTGAAGGCTCTGTCTTATACTAAACATGGCATTCTTCAGTCCTTCTCTTTATCGTCTGGCTTTAAAGTCTTTTCTATCTTTTTTTAATTATACCAAGTAAGGCAAGGACTGTCATTGGTCACTAAGACACATCACACTCTAGAATACACTGGAGTCATAAAACAATATTTTTTTCAAATGGCTTCCATTTTGAAAGTGAACAAGCAAGCATTGTGATTAAAAGGCAACGGCACGTTCCAGTCACACTGGCGGCAGTAAACAGTGCTCTGAGAGTGTGGAGTAAAAAGATAACATGAAGGGATAGGATGTGAGCAGATCCCTGGATCCAGACTCTCAGAACCAACGTCATGAAACTATTGTAGAGAATCAAGAAAGTACTCCCGGTGTATCTTCTCCACCGGACTGTTACTGCAAAGGAAGCAAGCCAGCATTTCAGTGAGAAATCATCAAATGGTAGCTCGTTGTGGTCTACCAATCACATCTGCTTCAGAAGACTCATTCTGTCCTCTCTTGCCTCATCTCTAGTAAAGGGCTCAAAGAGAAACATCCCTTCGGTCTTCGTTCTACAAATACACAAAGGTATTATTAAAAACTGAGATTATTTCAGTGAATCCGGCACAGAACAGGAAAGAGGAAGATTGGTTTCGCCAGACACTGTGAGATTTTAGTTGTTACAGCAGCAAAGGCAGCCTGACACAAAAAAGCTGATGCATTTGCTAACTTAATGAGTTTGTCTCATTAGCATCTTGTTAATGACACGATGAATGGATTTAGCCCTGCACCACCTGAAGAATTAATGCTTATGAAAACAAATTTGCAATTAAATTATTATGTCAAATCATTGTAAAACAGTTCTGAAGCAAAGAAGTTCACTGAACTTTACCCCAGCTGACAAGTGGCAGAGCTGAGAAACGGTTAGTCTGCTTATAAAGATTCTGTGCATGGAAGACTTACACCACACAGATGCTACAGCAAATGTGTAACTTTCACGTGAACGCAGAATCTGTGGGAACCATTCTGTGGCTATTTTTAGGCAAAGCAAACAGTTACACAAGTGAAGAATCTGTAGCAGCCTGAAGAAAATGAAAAAACCAGAATGAAGAGAGCTGTGAAAGTGATCAGCGCTATTCCATGAGGAAGCAATCTCAAAATTTCTGTATTAGGAAGCTTGCCCTGTCTCAACCAGTTCATTATTATGGCATTCCTCTGATCACACAGACTATACCTTGATTTTGTTCAAGCAAGGTTGAATTTATCTCTGTTCGTAGCAAATGGGGCTTCACTAAGCCAAATGCATTAGAAATACATTTTACATAGTACCAGATGTTGAAATGAAATAATGGTTACAAAATAATGTCTAACCAGCAATTTTCGGACATTTAGAATTATGAATTATGGTAATTTATATTACTGTAATGTCAAGGGCAGCTACAAATGGAGCAACTTGGAGAAGGTAGGTTGCATCTGAAATATGCAGTACGGTGACTGCATTGGAAAGGTGGGTGTTGGAGACGAGTGGAAAGTTCAGTAATTAGATGAATATAGGAAGAGTCAGTCAAAATTATTAATAAAATCATCAACTGGCTATCAATAGCTATTACAGATATAAGTGTGTCTTTTCTTTCTGTGCAAATGCCAAAACAGACCAAGAGGAAACAGCCATAGCACTTAAAATGACAAATAATAATTGTTTGACAAGAACCCTTGGGAAAGCAAAAGTAAATTAGATTATATTTTGACAAAGAATATGAGCAAGAAAGCACTAGAAAGAACTATTGTCAACAGCAGTGAAATGTACTTCACTTTTTAACTAAGTGGGAAAATTTAGGTTATAACATTAAGAATTATTTATTTTCTACTGAAAGTCTTAAAAAGTAGATCAGTGTATCTATGGGTATGAAAACATTTTTATATATAAGCTGTAAACAGCAAATAACAATTGAAGGATCTGATAACGATTTGAATGCACATATCTCTAAACAGAAACAGACTACCCAAGCATCTTTTATGAGAAGTAAAACTAGCCACATAGATAAATACACTTTTTAGCACATTTAAAAATATTTTTGGGATTCCATATAGGCAAACTACATATCTGTTTCCCTCCCTTGTAAAGAGAAGACTTTCCCTGTCTGCCCCTTGGTTCCCCCCTCACCCTCCCTGCCAGTTGCCTGGGCTCTGCCACGTTGTAGTCCCCAAATAACACACAAGACGCTGTATTAATTATGAAGCTGTTGGCCTTGCTTGTTTCTTATTGGCTAGCTCTGACTTAAGTATTTATCCCATAATTGTTAATCTAAGTATTTCTCTTACCAGAGCAAAGTTCCAGATATCTTATTTCTCTCGTGGGCTACATCGTGACTCCCTATGTTTCTCCTACCCAGAGTCCTCTTGGATTCCTAGTCCCACCTATCTTGCTTCCATATTGGCCAACAGTGCTTTATTGACATATACACAGGACTTCCCCAACACTCCCTCCCACCTTTCCTGTGTCCCTATTCCATCTAAAATTCATAACATCTTATTTAATAATTGTTATAAATATAGGTATGTATGTATACAAAAGTTAATGAGTCAAGTTAGTGTGACTCGTGTGTTTGTGTTTAGTGTTGATCACTTGATATATCTATAATTTTTATTAAGGATATTTTATTGATATATACTTTCAGGGGTGTATTGTGCAATCATATAAAGGACATATTTATATATATTTTTTCTCTCACAAATATTGTTTAAAGAATGGTTTATGAATTTGATATTATGATTTCTTTTTGCTGAAACAAAATGTATATTGATTTATAGATAATATATTTATAAATATATTTATTCATAGTCAGTTGAAAAGTCAAATGCTTCTCTTCGGAAAAAGGGCTATATCAAATATTGTTTTTCTTCTGTAACTTAAAATGCATTTCAAGGTTCAGTTCTATATATAAAAACTATTTTAGTTATTCCAACTAGGTAGGGTTTGATATGGTAAAATGAACACATGCACCCGCTTGCATGCATGCATGTACACACATACAGAGAGAGAGAGAGAGAGAGAGAGAGAGAGAGAGAGAGAGAGAGAGAGAGAGAGAGGGGTGTGGAGAAACTGTCCCCAAACTCATTTAGTTTTTGATAGCTTCACTATTTTCCCAGAATTATTCCTTCTAGAGTTTCTGTCTTTTGATTGGATGGGATCTATTCTTGTTTTACTTGACGCTCTGAGGAAACTGTATCCAACCTAAAAGTTCACACAGCTTCCCTTGCTTGACTATTCTTGGCAACGGGTTTCTGGTGGCATCTGAGTCTACATCCATTTGCATTTACATCAGAGTCAGAATACAGGTTTGTAGGCTTCTCAGTCTGCCCTCAGAAGTCACAAAACAACAACTTACTGCTCTCGCTCGAGTGAAAGAAAATCTCTGGTCCACCTCAGTCAAGTTTCCATCTGCTAGTGGGAGGAGAGTCAACGTGATGTTGAACAGAGACAGCCTGGAGGTGGTAGCAATGTGTGATTCTATTGCTAACATACACTGAAGACTTAATAACACGAGTGATGACTTGTTAATCCAGAGTGATAGAGGTGAACCTCACCTAGGAAACAACAAGCTTACCCTCACCTTAAAAAGGAAAGACAAAAAAAATGAAGATACACTATATATATTTTTTCAGCCTATCTGAGAGACTACTGTGTTAAGACAGCACACTAGAAAAACCATTGAGTGTGTGAATCACAGGACTTATGGCATAAATGTGGCATGATTAAAAGGCACAAACAGCAACATGAAATTACATGCACTGATCTTCACTTGGGCACAGGATGAACACGTCATCACCTTTGGTTTCGACTTCTTTCCTTTGCTTTGGGTTGCCTGTTTACCTTTGTACCCAGACATTTCATCTTCTGAATGAGAAATGATCCCCTGTAGGATCATATAGGTGAACACTTGATGTGCAGTCCACGACACAGTTGTAGAGGTTACAGAACCTTGAGGAGGCGGGGCCTTGCTGGAGGAAGCAAAACACTCTTAGACACAGGCTCTTCCATTTCACTCTCTTTACTTCTGTGTGGGATTGGGAAATGGAATCTCGGCTAGCGGTTTTGCCCACCATTCCTACCTGTTGCTATGCTATCTCTGCCATAATGGACTCCAGCCCTCTGGCACTGTAAGCTAAAATAAGAATTCTTCCATAACTTGCTTTTAGCCAAGTTATTTAATCACACCAACAGACAAGGAACTAGTGTAACATGTTAGTCACTTTCGCGGATAGTTGCTCTGAAAAGCAGCAACACCTAACTTTTCTTCTGTCCTCTTCCACTTTAAGGCTGAGGCACAAAGATATGATCTTTTCTTAAGCCTTTATGCACCTTGAATTCCCGGAACAGCAAAGGCCACTCCCAGGATGTTAAGTACATCTGTACAATAACAAAGGCGAGATGCTCGATCAAATCACCTTATGGGAACCACAGTGATTCCTCCTATCTACAGAGTAGTCAGTGAACTAACAGCAGATGAGGTCACCTTGCTGGAAAAAGGTAAGGAATTGGTGAGATGAATTCTATTTTGAACATGATTGCTAAATTATGCGTAGTTGTTGCCCTTAACCTTATTCTGCATCTTCTTAGACCTCTCGCGTCAATACCTCCAAAGACAAACTTAGAGTTACTTATCCTCCAAAGTGTTTGACTCACTAACCTTTGTAAAAATAACAGTTTGTCTTATTATCCCTTTATATAGGGCTTGACATTCTTTTTCTTACTATTATACATTCAACGCAATGTCAAAGAGTACGTAGAGAATATCTTGAAATAGTGAATGATTTTAAAAGTTCATCTTTAAATTTTCTGATTGTGGATGTTGGCTTTCATGTGTATCTGAGCATCATCCATGTCCCTGCTGCTCATGAAGGGCAGAAGAAGAATCTGGTCCTGTCACTGGAATAACGGTGTTTGTGAGTCACCCTCTGGGTGCTGAGAGGCACGCCTGGGCTCCCTACAAGTGCAGAAACTTCTCTTAACCACTGAGCCATCTCTCCAACCAGAAATGTCTTTAAGAGGATAGCAGGGCATAATTCAAGTGGTAAAACCATGAGAATCTCCATATGCCAAAGCACTGTGCATTCCTCTTGCATCGTATTACCAAATATGTCCAAGAAAAGGTGACGAGCCTAGCCCGCATAACTCCATAAGGTACAAACACAAAGTATGAACACATGAATCCTGTATCATTTTCAGCAGGGGTATACAATTTTGTCAGACATAAGAGTGGGCATAATGTTTTTCTCAGATGATTACGATAGAAATATGTATAGTCATATTTTAATGAAAGCAGTACTGGCAAGTTCAGGTAACCCTTGAATATATCAAGTTTCTAAAACTGCTATTCACGGCTGGTGAAGAAAATGTATAAGCATCCACTATGAATTTAGGAATAATATATGCAAAAGGTTTTGTGCTTTTAGGAAACATAATGGTGTTATTTTATGCTCCATCACTTCATGTTTTAGGAATATTCCCTCTTTGAAGTCTAGAGTGAGTTTCAAGCAGAATGCAATCTTCACTAGTTAAATGTAAATGAAAGGCGAGTGCATGATTTAAAGGCGACAGGAAATTATATTTCTTATACTTATAAAGTTACATTCCTATATATTTAGGTCTACATAAATATTTCTAATGACACAGGAATGAGGAAGATTTATAAAATGATGTAGATTACTCATGAGCTCCAAAGAAACAACAATTTTTAAGGTTTCAATTTGAACCTCAAATGGTTCCATATTACAACTTTAGTTGTAATCAGCAGAAAGCCCTTATGTTTCCACACTTTTTCATACTCTTTCAGCGAATAATAATTCACTAGCACATTTCAATATGTAAATCAGATTGAAAAACATACCTTTTGGTGTTCTCCTCATTTTCCTTGCAGGTGCATATTTGCTTCTCTGCTTTGAGTCATAGATATCAGTGTTTTCCTATTTCCTGAAACTTTCTCATTTGTCCTCTGATAAATCTCGATAACAAACTTAAATGGGAAGCTTCATTATGAAGAGTGTTTTTTTAGGCAGTCTCTATGAGCCCAAAGGAGCTCTGCTTGGTTGATTTCAGTGGGCCATGTTTTCCTGGTGTCCTTTCTGCACCCTACAGTTTTTCCTCCCCCTCGTCTGTGGGGTTTCCTGACCTCCAAGGTTAGGGACTGGAAGGAGACGTCCGAATCTGATTTAGACTCTCTACTTACATAATGTCTGTCTGTCCTTTCCTGTGTTGGCTATCACCTGCTGGAGGATGACCCTCTGATGACTGCTGGACAAGTCATGTATAACAAAACATCAATAGAAATCATTTCGTTGAGTTTTCTGGTCATTCCTGTTTGGTTCCACCCTAGGTCTCTGGCCTATCCAGTCTCCAGTCCCTGGCTATCTTGACTGCCTAGGGCATCAGCTCCCTCTCATGGCTTGGGCCTCAAGTTAAACCTGGTATTAGTTGGGTGGTTCCACAAGTTCTCTGCCACCATTGCTCCAGGACATCGTTCAGGCAGGGCAGATTGTAGGACAAGGATTTTGTGGCCTAGTTTGGTGGCCAGGTTTCTCTTTCTGTAGCCTGGAAGAGCATCTTCCTGCACCAAAGAGGACTAGAACATATAGGTAAAGGCTCAAAGCAGGCACCAGCTCGACCTCTCTACATTAAGTGAACTGTGTGGATGCTGTTCTCTGTGATGGGTCCCCATCGCCAGATTTTAGAGAGTGACCCTCTGTCCTATCATCAGCCTAGGTTGTTTAGGGATCTCCATGGGATCTTCTTGGCCAACAACTCAACTGAATGCAACCCAGTCCCTCCAACAGAAGCCTTGCCTGTCTACAAAAGATGGCATCTTCATGCTATAGCCACCATCACTTGGAGTCCACTCTAGGTTCACCTTCACAGACTCCAGGTAGTTTTCACTGCAGTAGGTTCCCATGTAGCCCCACAAATGACCTCCAATTCCAGCTGCCTTTCTCCACACACTCTGTCTCCCTGATCCACCTGATCCCTCCCACTCTAGCACCAACCTTTGTTTAGTCCTCCAGAAAATTCTATATCCCTTTCCCAGAGAGATCTATTTATCCCAGCAAGAGCCCTTCTTATTACTTAGCTTCTGTGGGTCTGTGTATTGTAGCTTGATTAGCATTTGCTTAACAATGATCATTTACTTAATAGTGAATATGTGCCATATTTGCCTTTCAGAGTCTGTTGCCTCACTCAGGAAGATTTTTTTTCTAGTAGCATTCATTTACCTGCAAATTTCATGATGTCATTTTTTAAACAGCTGAGTAATACTCCATTTTTAAGCGTACCACAATGCCTTTATCTATTCTTCATTTGTGGTACCTCTGTGTTTTTTCAACTTTCTGGCTATTATGAATAAAGTCATAATGAACATATTTATGCAAGTGTCATTGTGTTATGATTGGATGTTCTTTGGGTATATGCCCAAGTGTGGTATAGGTGGGTCTTGAAGTAGATGGATTCTCAGTTTTCTGAGAAATTACCACATTGATTTTGAAAGTGACTGTACAAGTTTGCAGTCCCACCAGCAATGGAGAAGTGTTCCTGTAAGAGTAGTGCTTATAATGGTTGCCTTGGTATCTAGAGTCTTTCATCAGTACTTTCTATTAGTCAAAAAAATTTCAGTGCCATCAAATTTTCATTTATGATGTTTCAATATTGCAACACGCTACAGAGTATCACAGGTGTCCCCTAGCTTCATTTCAGGATATTGTATTACTAGTGAAAACTTGACATTTTCTAAGTCTCTTTATCTTAGCAACAGATGAAATATATGGGTAATATGAAAAGGGGAAGATAAAAATTATTATTCTAAATATATATTAGAAGGATAGTATAAGCCCTATGCCTAATCTAGCATCCTGAATGGAGGTATTCTCAATAGAAACTATCAAGATATAACCCCAGAAACCAATGCTTGAAATTAGAATGTGACTGGAATTAAGAGGGAGACAAAAGTTTTTCTCATATAATCAATGGTGGAATCAAATCATTGAATTTCTGCATTCTAATGCTAACCCATGTCTTCCTAATTTCTATTTATTTAAACCACTGGGGATATTTTAATGACATTTAATGGTAATTTTGTATCACCTGCATATAGTACTGTCCATGAGTGCAGATTCAGTTCTCATGAATAATCTACCTGGTCTATTTTACAGTAAAGATCTAGCATTGATATTTGAAGCATGAATGAACTATTATTTCTCAGAAAAAATAAGCTGACATTACTGAAGTGATATTTTGTTTATGACATAACAAATAAATGTTGCATGAAGTTCAGAGTGAAAAGCTAGCCACAGCCATAGAAGCCAGGCAGTGTTGGTGCACACAAACTGAACACTCCAGAGACAGAGGCAGATGGATCTCTGTGAGTTCAAGGCCACCTTCGGCTGTATAAGAATGGTTCAGTCTAAAAGAGGAGCAGAGCTCACACAAAGGTTATCTCAACACTTGGGATCCCACATCTTTAATCCCAGTACTAGAAAGGATTATAAAGCAGGAGGAGACAGGAGCAGTGAGGTTTGGTGGAGGCCAGTACAATCTGAGAACAGGTTTGCCCTTTATATCTGGAAGAGGGGAGAACTCTCTAGTGACTGGCTGTTTTGCTTATCTGATCTTCAGGCTATCTATATTTTTAGATTATAAACAAAATATCACTACACATTACTACATAAATTTTAAATTAATTTTGTATTCTAGGTTTTTGACCAAAAGAAGTAAGAATGTAGATTGCTTTGTTGAATAAAAGTGAGTCATAGTTGGTACTAAACTAAAAGTAAAGAAGCTGGAAAAATAATCAAGGCAAAATTTCATTTGTGGGAAAGGTTGTAAAAGCTTAAGTTTGGTTATCTATTTATTAGGTAATGGGTCAAAGTTTTTAAATACCTTAAACTGACACTAAGATTAAAGCCACTTATATTGCATATGGAAATGCATGGAAACAGAGTATGTTTCAGGGATTCATGGTAAATGATTTCATTCCCTTTTGTCTGTGATTAAGGGTATCCTAGAGAAGCCAGGAAGTGTGGAGATTCAGGAAACCAGAAAGCGTTGAAAATGTGTGAGCTGCACTGGGAGGTTAACACACTGCTTACAAAGTCTACAGAGGAATTCTCAGGTGATCATTTTCCCAATGACAGGTAGCACACTGAGGAGGAGCATCAGAAAGAGAAGGCAACTTCAAATTTTCTTCATTTCAAAGTATCTGAGAAAAATTCCTACTTGGCTGTCTGCACTGCTAGATAGTCTCAAATGTAGTCAAGAATCAGGACTGCAGATATCCCTTCCCTCCAAAGGAAAGGCAATAGTAGGTAGAATCATGAGTGCAGGCTTTGATTCCCTCCAAGGGAGAGGCACATTGTAGAACTGGAGTATATGTGACTTCCCTCCAAAGGAGAGGGGCATTGTGCAGCAACTTGGATGAAAATGTTGCTCCGAGAGTTTAGGGACTACATGGCAGAGAACAGACCACGGTGCTCTTTCAGTTTGTGAGTTTGTATCAATTAAACATCACTCTTTTTTAAAGATAGTGTGGTTTCTAAAGGCACATCATATTTTAAGCAAATGTACACACATGGCAGAGTGTCAAAAACTCTATTTCTAAATTATACTAACCAATAATATATTCAGAATATTGAAGGTCTATCTTCATTTCCAAGTTTGTCTACCATCATCATCTCCACCTGGAACTCACCTCCAGTCATCCATCATTATCACTGTCATCATTGTCACCATCATTGTCCTCTTCCCTTAAAGATGAGTTTAGCTATAGAGAATAAAAATATCTGAAGTGAACAAAATCAGTGTCATTGTTAAGCAGAGTGTAGACAAGAAAAGGATTCAGAAAGTAGCTGAGAAGTTTTTCCAACTCATTTTCCATTTGTAGTAGTTTGAAAGAAAATGCTCCCCAAAGGGAGTGGTACTATTAGGAGGTGTGTCCTTGTTGGGGTAGGTGTGGCCTTGTTGGGGTAGTTGTGGTTTTGTTGGAGGAAGTATGTCTCTGCAGAGGCAGACTTTGAGGTCTCATATATGTTCAAGATACCACCTAGTCTCAGACCACTTCCTGTTGCCGGTACAAGATTTAGAAAACTCAGCTACCTCTCCAGCACAATGTCTGCCTGCATGCCACCATGTCCCACCATGATGATAACAGAATGAACCTTTGAACTGTAAGTGAGCCACCACAACTAAATGTTTTCCTTTATAAGAGTTGCAATGGTCATGGTGTCTCTTCACAGCAATAGAATGCCCAACGAAGACACCATCATTATATTTTTCATTTTAACTTGACAATTGCACTGAAGAGAAATGATAGATTTCCCCCCTTCTTGATAGAATCATGACATAAGTTGATCAATATTTCCCTGTACTTTCAACCAAACACAAAATATTTTTAAAAACTCTAGAACCAATCTACCATTAATTTGTATTGTGATTACAACAATTAAACTTATACTGGAGATTCAAAGGTTATTGACATTACACTATCTGAGCAAAATAATCAAAGAAATAATAATACCTCTAACTGTATATGTGGGTTCCAAAATAAACTTCTACTAATGAATATAAGTCACTGTCACTTTAGAGAATGAAAACACTAATAACCCATTTTACAATTGAGTCTCATCTGTTATATAATAAAAAGGGAGTGCTTATTGTATCAAACCTCCTGTTACCAACTTTCCTTTTATATTATCCTTTCTTCCTGTTTGTGATCTAACGTTTTAAAGTGTAGCGTTTCTTTAGAATATCAGTTCTCAACTGGTGGGTTGCAAAACATTTGAGGGTCAAACGGCCCATTCACAGGGTTTGCCTGAGACAGCTGGAAAACATAGATATTCACATTACAATTCACAACAGCAACAAAATTATATTTATGAGGTAACAGCAAAAATAATTTTACGGCTTTGAGATCACCACAACTTGAGGAACTATATTAAAGGGTCACAGCGCTAGGAAGGCTGAGATGCACTGCGTTAGAAGCAGACAAAGAGCTCAAAGCAGAGGTTTAGGGAGAAACATTTCAGATCAGCCTTTCACATCCACGTTGTTCAGCAAGTGTGATTCAAGTACAGTTGACGGAACTATGAACACACAATGAATGCAATAAACTTTATTTTCTTACAATAAGTGATATAAAGAAAATGCCATGAGAATGAAGTGTGGTCATGGGTCCCTTTCTGAGAACCTTGCTGGAATGCCAGGGACTTGCAACTGGCTTTTACACTCCCAGACCGACTGTGGAGCAGACTGCTCACAGTAGGCACAGAGCACTGTGCAGGTTACTCTCAACATTCAATTGCTTTATTGTAAGTTGGAAGACTCTGTGAGCTGTATTGAAGCACTGGTGCTTCAGGTGAGACTGCAGGGCATTCCCTTGAAGACTCTACCCTTCCCTTGTGAGCCAAGCATTCCTCCTTGTCTGAGGAGACACTTAACATTGGAGCAGTCTCCCTCACACTAGGCAAGAATGATGCCACTTGTATCTACTGCTTACTAAGGTGACTATTGTTTAAATTTGCATTAGACAAACCATTTAAAAAGAAACTAAATGCTGATGATTATAATGTCTGCACTACATTAAAATTGCTAATTTGCAGCAGTAATAATTTAGGATTTTAATTATAAGCCTGAGAAGCAGATTCAGAAATGTAGTTGGCACGACTAATGCTAATCTGCCCTGTAACATTTATTGAGAGCAGTATATCCACTTTAATTGCAGCGTGTGTCAAATAACCCACTCTTTTGTTTTTAACGTATGATCCCTTAATTTGCTTGATTAAGCTGACTTACCATCTGCTACGAGTCTTGTTGTGTCATTTTCTCTGGGCTTCTCATCCTTTAGCAGCACCAAGAGTTTACCTAGAGCCCTTCACATTGGTTCTTAGCAATCATTTACCCAATGCTTACCCATCACATTTCTCACCGCATTGAGCATCCCTTTTTCTATTCTTATTATCTCAAAGGTCATGGAATGCCTGCTTCACTAAAACTGCAGATGTTGCCAGGATTCAGGAATGTGTTTTATAGGAGACATGAAATCAATGCCAATCTTGGTGTCTTCTGTTAAATCAAGTACCATTTTCACCAACACGTCTATAGTAGAAAGACTACTTTCAGATGTATTTTGTATTAATCTGCTTTTCATTTCTTCATCATGTGTCCACAGCGAAGACTGCATGTGTGTTCAAATTCATGAGGCAGCTCTATTTTCTCCTTATGACTGAACCTGAGGCATGATCTTTGTTGAACACATTGCTTACAGGAGTACCTAAAGTACCACAAATTGCACTCTTAGTCTCATTGGGTGAAGACTCAGTAGTAGAATCTGTGTGTCTACTTGATCACTTTTTAATCTAAAGTCTTATTCGAACTTAAAGTGGACTTCTGTACCACTCCTATCCACCCTTTAAGTCTCACTTCTACAGGTTAAATTTTATGATATCTGATATAGTACAAATATAGTCTGGTAGCCCAAAATAAAAGCATATCCCACTAAAGCTAAGGCAATGGGTTTTAAAGAGTGTCAACTCCTTTCTTTTAAAGTATGCATTCTACTTGGTAGAACTGGAAGTAGAATCCAGGACTTCCCATATGCTAAACCAGAGACTATATCATCAACCCAAGCTTTACTGCCTTTACTATGTTTAACTGCTGATACTCACTCTTAATGATTTACATTGTCGAATGGATATTACATGGATGCTTGTACTTACCACATAGTTTCTGACATCAGCATAATTCTGATAATCTCTTCTGACCGTATAAGGACAGAAAATTCACTGGTTTTCTGCTTGTTTTTGCAGTGTACTTTAAGAAGCATTTCACTAAACATCTTAGTCATGTTCTGCAGAGAAATTATTTAAAGCCAGCTAATAAATGCTGCATATAGTTGTTTAAACTTCATTATCTAGAAAGAAAATGCCACCAATAATTATACTGTGAATTTATGTAAGGAGTCAAAGTCCCAAGTTAAAGTAAGCCTTATTTTGTACAAGGCAAGGACAGAGGTTCACAGAAAATAGTCCTGTTCAAATATGCCATTTGATTTTCAGTTAAGTGCACATTCAATTATTCTTTTTTTTTTTTTTGGTTTTTACGAGACAGGGTTTCTCTGTATTGTTTTGGAGGCTATCGGTCCAGCCCGGCCTCGAACTCACAGAGATCTGCCTGCTTCTGCCTCCCAAGGGCTGGGATTAAAGGCGTGCGCCATCACCGCCCAGCCTCAATTATTCTTTCTAAAAGGTATATCTTAGGGGCTAGGGAGCTGGCCAGAGGGTAAAAGTACTGACTGTGTTAGCATGATGATCTGAATAGTATGTATCCCAAATGTGCACATAAAAGTCCATGCATGAGTCTACATACTTACAACTGCAATATTTAGGTTAGTGCCTGGTGGATTCTGAGAGATTGCCAGCCAACTAGCCTACCAAAATCTAAACCTGCTTCATTGAGAGAATCTGTCTAGAGGGAATAGCTGGTGAGTGGTAGAAGACATCCAATGTCTTGATTTTGTCTCTGTATTTGTGCACAGAGGCATGGTCACCAATATATTCACTCACACACGTCACGCACACACACCTAAACTACACATCTATGCACACAAACAGACACAGACACACACCAGAAATCAGGTTTCACAGTCACTCAAAGTCATTCTTGAATTATCACGGGACCACTGGTTAGAAAGGAGCAGTCTCGAGAAGACTGGCATAAGCATCATGAGGTATTCAGCATGCAATAGGGCAATGACAAGGAAGATCTAACACAGAAGCACCAAATTTGTCCTTTTGGGGATTGCATGGATCATGTGGGATTAAGACCTATATTTGAACACACTTCAAGGTGCATCATACTAATTCACCATAGGAGACGACCTAGAGTTGGTGCATTTTAAACCAAGAATAGGAATCTTTTATCTTTGAAGATTCTGATGTATTAACTATCGAACACTTGGCATTGTATAGAACATCTCTTTGACACCTTGAACATATCTCTATGCAGCAACAGGCTTTTCTCTTTGCAATTGTTTAGCACTGGTATCAGAATAATAACTGCTTCATTAATACTGTCTGTAATGCTGCATTACTCTAGAGGAGGCTTGGAATTGGATAATTCATGAACATTCAGTAATGACATTAGAACTATGAAGTTTAAGAGACTGTGGGGTTGGCATCTACCAAAGTACACGTTAGCACAGCTATGAATTTTCAAGCTTCTCATTGCCAAAGTATTCCCATAGATTTTAGCTAAGTACATTAACTATATATGTGGTATTCATTTTAATTTGTTTCTCATGGTCGTGTTTTCTGGCAATAACTGAACTGATTCAAACATTCATGTAAAGAAAAAGCATCTTTTACATTTATTTTATGTGAATTAGTGTGCCTGTGCTAGATCCTCTAGAACTGGAGTTACAGACAGTTGTGAATTGCTATTTGGGTTCTGGAGATTGAACCCAAGTCCTCTGGAAGAGCAGTCAGTGCTCTTAACCGTTGAGCCATCTCTCTAGTCCCTAAGATTGTATTTTCAAGAAGTTAATATAACCTTGTCTTTATCAATAAAATCATTAATATATTTGCTATTAGTTTTTGTTTTTAAATGTTATTACAAAGAATAAACAAATGGCAAAAACAGAAATCCAAGGTTAAGACTCTGCGTCCTTTGTCTGGACACTTATATATACGTTTTGTTTGCCCACATAGGAAAACTTTGTGCTTACTAAATGTTGAGTGGCTATTGGTTAGCACAAGCACATGTGTCTACTCAAATATGACATATAGCTCTCTGTTTCAGACTGCAAAGTTGAAAGTTTTATTGACTATTCTAAATTCACTAAAGCGCATTAGAATCCCTATGCTAATATTAGTCTAATAAATTATCTTCTGTGTATATATCAGCTATGGAAGCACAGGTGATAATTAGACACATTGGACTTGAAAGATGTGAGACTGATAGAAGATGTATTAGCTTTGCCCATGAAATTAACATTCAAAGTTCAGATGTCAAAGAGATGTATTTTCCAGTCCCAGATCAACTCCTTTATAGATGATGCTGAGAGGCACTTTTAAAGAAAGGGGTTATATGTGTATGTGTATACATACATGTATATTTGGCACAGGAAATTATACTTACCTAAAATCATGTTTTAAGATGGGCATTAACAAATTAGTAGGGAATGCATTACTCCTGTTTTACACTCTCAAGCACTTAATGTGGATGGATCTACAAATCACATTATCATCACAGTCTGTACCTTCCTCAGATATCATAGCAACAGCTGCCCTAGTGACTCAGAGAGTGCCAGAGGCTAACGGAGACATCTGTTTGCTGACAAGCTAAGATCAAATGACAAATGGTAGACAGAGACATTAGGGCTTGGCAAGGTCAGAGGCCTTAGCTGTTTGGTCCTTTCAATTGTAGACACAGAATTTTTCTCATATTGATGGACAGACAGGAAAATGACTAACATGAAGGTAGTTAATGATATCCTAATTCTTCCAGAATTAAAATTAAGTGTGGTTTGGGAAGGAAAGTGATACTCTTGTGATGGACAGGTGTTTGTGGATACACCAGAATATGTGTAGACTTTCATTGTGCTTTGAAAATAACCAGATGTTTATTTTAGTCTGATCAAGAAAGACTAAATAGTTACAGATGTCATTTACTTCTAACAATGAAGGATAGGCTTTTAATTCTAACTTTAAGAGGGTTACTTATTTAAGCTATTAGTCCTGTTACTTCAAACACACAAAAGTCAATTTTTATGGCTCTCATTCACTGTAAAGTAGTTTAATTATTTAGTATTACTATTATTGCTGCTGTTTTATGCTCTACAATTGAACTGCAATTCCTTGCTCTGAACACTGATGTTTTAGTGAAGATAAAAATAAATATTAAAACTTTTCTGGTGTCAGTCTCTTCAAGTAATTTTCTAAATTCGATTGAGAATCTATTTTTTCTATCACATTATTTTAAAGGATATTTCGCTATTCTTCCTCAGATTGTTTCATCCCAAAATGGCAGAGACAGATGCTGTCTTTCTTGGTGTTTTAAGAATGATGCCAGAAGTTTCTTCACATCAAGTTTTAATTTTGTTAGATTTCATCGAGCCAGCCTTTGTTGAGTGATCCTTGATGATTAAGAAAGATTTTAGGGCTTCTCCATGACACTGTTCTTTATCTTTCACAGTCTGTGGGTTATTTTTATAATGTTCCTTGGTTATTTTACACTGTATTTCCACGTTTCTGTGCTGCTTCTGCTACTACTAATCTTTCTTGACTCTAATGTAATCAATAGGATTCAATGATTTATTGGTCCTATTAAACAGCAATTAATAGTGATGTCCCCTGTTCTAAGAGGTTGATTGTGTGCAGATAAGCTTATGAATTAGATGGAGAACTTTGCTTTTTTTCTCAAATTTTAGTATTTATATATTTATCCAGTCCATTAAATCATTGACATATAAACAATGCTTTAAAGAAAATCAGTTTTTTTCATCATGTCCAATTATTCATCTATGAACTTTTTTTAGGTATATTTCACTTTCACTTCTTGAATTGTTTTTACATTTGTTTTGTTTTATATGTTAATCAATGCAGAATAGCTGTTCTAAAATATAACATTTCCTTTTCAAAAGCAGGGAATGGTAAATTTTGTAATTCAATTTAAAATCGATCTGATGAAAATTCTTGATTATTTTACTAGGATCTGAGAACAGAAATGTGATCAATGACTCAACATGTTCTTAAAACCTAAAATTTTTTACTTTAAGTATTTGGATAATACTAATGTGTATAACTGAATAATAAAATAGTGTTTAAAGTCATTTATATTTGGGTGATTTTATAAATAACTCATTTCCATGTAATATTTTAAGAATATTCTTTTAATTTTTATGATACACTGACTTGTCCTTTGTTTCATACTTTTTTTTACAAAATGTGATTAAACTTTTAGAAGTGCTATTGTCTTCACCATGCATGTCTTGCGGTTTCCATTTACACACCTGTATTAGTCAGAGTTCTATAAAGAAACAGAAGTGACAGAATTAATTGTGTGTGTGACAGGGCAGTCATTATACTGACTTATTAATGTGGTCTGGGTGGTCCAAAATGGCTTTCTTAACATAGAGAGTACTAGAATCTGGTATTTTTTTCAGTTCATAAGGCTTGATGCGTCAGAAGACCCAGTCTGACCCTGAAGGGGAATTTCTGTAGAACTTCTAATCTTCAGTTCACCATAAAAGACCAAAGAACCTGGATTCTAAATGTATAAAGAGATGCTGCCAGGTGGTTGCGGCACACACTTTTATTCCCAGCACTTGAGAGGCAGAGGTAGGTCTATCTCTGTAAGTTTGAAGTCAAACTTGTCTACAGAACTAGTTCCAGGACAGATAGAGCTGTCATTGCCTTTTGGTGATTCACCTTTTCTGATCCATTTGATCTGTTTATTTTTTCATTTAGTTGCCTAACATGGATTGTATGTGAATATTTATAAATTTTGCAGTCTACAGCCATAAAAATTATGGCATTCCTTTGTGTGGGGTGAAGTATATGCTATTTACTGGGGTGTTACCTCTCCTGCATTCATTTTCTTAATACCTGCACAGCTTGATCCATTGGAAGTTACCTTCAGTAGACATGATTTCTATTACTGAGTAGAATGCTGCCATCACAAAATGTCATGTGATATGGTAAAGATGTGAGTGGTTTCTGAAAAAATTATACATGCACTTCTGAAGAACATAGTGATTTTTTCCCAATGCAAATTTGAATGTTAGCAGAATTCTTTTATTATTGTTTTGTAGTAAGTAAATATAAATGAAAATGTTTGGCACTAGCAAAGATGTTATTCTCAAAATATCTAAATCGAAGCATTATACTATCAAACGAATCACACGTTTGACAATTGGCTCATTCGTTTTCAAATGTGTATTGCTGTTTTGTCCCTTCTGGCAATTTGATTGTGTCATTTTGGCAGTTATAGATTGGCCCCTATCTACAATGGGATGGCATTAAGCACTAAATGAGTTCTCTATAAAACTAGGCCCAGTCTGTGACTTCCAGTATGCAGTGATCTGAATACAAACCTATTGGTAGTGGGGGAAATCCCAGGCTCTGCATTGGTAGGAACTATAACATACAACAAGAACTCTGCACAAGGAAAAGACACACATTAGCAGATCTGAGTACGACTGTAAGGCAGCTGGAGCTGCTGCTGCTTGGTGCTCAAGCAGACAGATTATAAAATACCAGTCATGAACGTGATGGCTTTTGATAAAACATTAGAGAATAATTTGTTTAACCCCATGACTGCTAGCCGCAGACGGAGAAAGGGCACTGGGAGCTTTGGTAGTGACCTGATCTAATGCTCTTTAGCTATCACATGTTGGATGTAATACAGAAAAAAAACATAAATGCATGTATGTTTCAGTTTTGCATCTTCTGGGAGTATGGATCAATCCATTTAATCTCTGTGGAACTCGTTTTCCCTGTAGAATTAGGATAGCTGTCCTGGAATGAAATGGATACCCAGACAATAAATGATGCCAGTGTGAACTGTCAAACATATTGATGCGATCATGGGAGAAAGTCATCAAAGGGAAACAGATATAGGATATCCTGATTTTGTTTTATTTGGCTTGCCCAGTAACATGTTAGTGGGATAACATAGGAAAATTACCATCAGTATTCTTTGGGGTTCAAGTCTATTCCTTTTGGGAAATGGCTTCCCAAGTTTCCTAGAGTAACCAATAGTTCCTAAAATGAAACCATGGTGACCTTAGTGTTTCCCACAATTTGATTGGTCTTTGTGAATTCCACTGATGCACCACTTTTGTGTGTGATCTCATGAAAGCAATCTTTTTGTGAGGCCACCAGTGACTATGTGGACACGGATGAAGGCAGGGCAGTGTGGCTCTCGATTAGGTCCTTTATACACTTTATACCTTTGTTCTTGAATTATTTTCTTTCAGAGAAGATGTTAGTGCCAAGCATAAGTTTATATTTGGATTAAGCTGATGCCAACCGTCCTCTAAAATTCCAAAATAAGTGTATATCTCTTTCTTATATACCAAGATAAAAGTAACTTCTTAATATCAAAACATGCAGGAGCAACATGTTTCCAATTGTAGTAATAATGGAGGTAAAAATCATTCTCTCTTGTCCTCAGTAGCACTACCCATTCAGAAGTACACGTAAGATGATTTGTGAAAATCTGTAAAAAACAAATACATCTCAATTGTTTTACCTCAAAAGAGATATTATCTTGTGTAAAGGGAAACCTTTTCCTTGAGAGAAGCCTTCCCGCCAGCCTGGTTCTAGAGCCGCATCAGTCCCAAATAAACACACAGGAGGCTATATTAATTATGAAGCTGTTGGCCTTGCTTGTTTCTTACTGGCTAGCTCTGACTTAAGTAATTACCCCATAATTGTTAATCTAAGTATTTCTCTTACAGGAGAACAGTTCCTGGCTTCCTACCCCATGGCGTTACATCTTGACTCTCTGTGTTTCTCCTTCCCAGAGTCCTCCTGGACTCCTAGTCCCACCTATCTTGGTTCCCTATAGACCAACAGTGCTTTATTGACATATACACGGGACTTCTCCCACCAATCTTGAATACAGATATGGACATAAAGGAGACTAAAGACATTCCAAGATGATATCTTTTGATATGCAATGTTTCTACTCTCTGCAATGAATACAGTCTTAGATTCTTTACATGGTTGTGGCTTTCTTAGGGCACTTTAGTTCACAGAATCCAGGTTGACCATCATGTAAGAATAAGCAGAAGTTTTTTTTTTTTAATGGCATCCTTAGGTCTTCACTTTCAGCTTTTGCATTATTTCTGCTCTTTTATTTTGCATGACAATCTTATCCTCCTTATCATTTTTGGCCTGTCTCTTAATCTGTTTCTAATTTTCCCTTTTCTAAATTCTCTGGGAGATGCTGTAGCTGCTGCTGTCATTCAGGATTTGATCATAAACAGGAAAACCATGTTAACTCCCCCCTCCAGATTATCTTGTCACTTATGCATATGTGTATATTTCTGTGTCCTTGTATACTCACATGCATGTGTGCACCTGAGGATGGCTGAAGTGGAGATCTTGTGGAGCTGCAGAACCTAGTAGGTGCTGGGAACCAAACTCCAGTCCTCTTAAAGAACAGACAATGCTTATATGCTGAGCCATCTCTCTAGACTGTTGGGAGCTGATCTCAGCCTCACCAAACTCAATTTCCACTCCTGTCTACAGCCTCCTGACACCCCACCTGCCTTCAAGTGCTTACCTCTGTCAGCATCTCTGTGTCTGTGGGCGATACCATTCTTCTTCCATGTTTTTCTTCCTTCTTCCAACTTTGACCCGGATAGTCACTGGCAGCTGAAAGACAGCTACCAACAGAGATGATAATGAGAAAGATAAAGGAAACAATGGGAACTTGTTGTTCATGACTCTAGAGGTTGGGAAGTCAAAGATGAGGGCACCAGCAGTGTGTTAGTTTGTCTCCATTGCTGCTCTATGGTGCCATCTCAATGCTTTTTCCTTCACAGGGGAGGAGCCCTCTGTCCTCACAAAGAAGAAGAACAAAAATAAACAATTACTCTTGTGAGCACATGAAAATCATTAACGAAGGTGGGTGATGTTTCCCAGGATCTAAACTGAAAGTGTTACGCTAGAGATTACGTCTCTAGCAGCTAAATTTTGAGGGCCACTTTGCGACTGCTTCAGGGAGCCTTCTTTCTCATCAATTCCAGAATCAATTATGTGTCCATCGTATTTTTCCAAAGAATGACATACACATGCCCATTATAGAAGCAACTATCCTGTCAAAT
The DNA here is from genome assembly GCF_017639785.1 of Mesocricetus auratus. Classification (NCBI taxonomy): domain Eukaryota; kingdom Metazoa; phylum Chordata; class Mammalia; order Rodentia; family Cricetidae; genus Mesocricetus; species Mesocricetus auratus. Next base: position 12,585,551 of record NW_024429212.1, on the reverse strand, counting down.
AAGGCTCTGTATGCATTTCTCTATGAAGCAATGCTCAGATTTAACACTCATACTCAGCACACAACGCAATTTCCCAGCTACACACTCCAAGCACACTAAGCATTCTGTGAAAGGAGATTGCAAGTTGTATTTTTAAAAATAGGGCAGACATTTTTCTTACCAGTAAACTTTGATCCAGCATTTGGATCAAATCAATTGACATATATGGTTATACATAATTTACCAAAGAGAAACACAATATACTTGGTTTTCAAATGCAAATCTTCTTGTTTTTGTCTAGGAAGTACTGTAAATGAAATGGTTGACAATAAAATAATATGTATGTGGAAAACAATAATAAATCCGCAAAAGTAATTTCAACAGCTTCATAGGTAGGAACATGTGAATCAAACCATCTAGGTCTTTATGTGACACAGGATCAACAGGGAGATGTCATGAAATAAACATGTAATAAGCAAAAACCACAGAGCTCTGGTTTAGATTTTCAAAGATTTATTCAAAGTCTGCTTCCAATTTACTTCAGTTTTCTTCTTTCTTTGGTTTCTGTGTGAATTGCTCTTCTCTCATTATAGCTACAGATCGTGCTGCCTCTGACAAAGCCTCCATAGCTCAGAGCAGCCAAGTGGCTCCCCCCACATTCTTGTAGTCTACTCCATGCCTCATGCATCCTGACCAGATGCTCACTCTTAGCTAGGAGTGGGTTGCTGAAATATTCAACCCCAGCCTTATGCAACAACTGGCCATCTGTCTTGCCATTGCTTTAAGAGGCTGGCAATTCAGTTTCCAGGAATTTCATTCTCAGAGCATGCATTCAATAAAAGCATCAAAGATCTTTAGATTGGCCACATTCTGCCAAATTGTGCTTACTGGAAATGCATTGGGAATTAGTGATCAAATTAGAATAGAAAGCCAAAAGTGCCACCGTCGTTCACTCATGCAGATGGATATTTAACTTCCTAGCATATATGGTGCACGGTATGTATTCATAAATACTAACACGGGTCCAATGTATTATGACTACTATTGATGCTTGGTTGGACTTAGAATTTTTTTTAATCTTATTATGTTCTTCACTCATGTAGAAGGAATTTTTGAAGGCACAGTATACAATATTCCACCCAGTTAGAAAGGATTTGTATTGGTTACATTTGTAAACAAATTTTATTAGGGTGTAAGTTTAAAAAGAATTTCCAAGTGGATGGAGTACTGTAATTCTTCTAACTGGATTTGAGGCAGGGAGAATAAAATTTGAAATGAATTGAGGAGAAGGGCTGGATATACCCTGGATCTGTAAGTATTCTGTACTTCTTGTGTGAAACCAGTCACCACGGAACATGAGGTCAATGTCACACAGTCTTCTGATGGTGGAGAAAACAGACATGCAGAAGCAGCACACCACCATCCCAAGACCATAAGCTTAGCATAGGCAGAATAAAGAAACACTAATGGCGTGTAAATTTCACAGTTCTTTTCTTCCTAACGGCTTTATGCTGTCAGCTGTGCATATCTCATAAAACAGTTTCAATTTTAAGACAATTGATATCCAGTAAATGGCAAACATTTATACCATATGCATCTGTATTTTGATATGCATGCCCACATAGAGACATTTATCATGATTAAAATTATGAGCATACCACTAACTTCAAAATTTTCATTATCCATTTAGCTGCTTTCCTGTGATCATTCTCTCCTGTAACACTTTCCAGTCCACTCCTGATTGACTTTTCTTCCCTCAGATTAATTTATGCTCCCTATAATTCCATAGGAATGACTCAAATATGGATCATTTTCTTATCATCATCATTAATTACACTGTCAACATTAAGAATCATTCCTGTTGAAATATGTATAAGTTATTTATACTTTTTTATTATTGAGTAGTGCTTTATTGTAATGGTATGTGCAATTCACTTGCTTTCTCTAATAATGTGTAGGTGATTGATGGTTTGTATTTAGTACAAATGGAAACTTTTATGAAAGTGTATGCATATGGCTTTGAAGTGATATGTGCTTGTTTGAACTTTCAAAATTATGAGGCATGGAGAAGAGGTAGTGATAGTTGCAGGAAGAGAAAAGTGAAAATTATTATTCCTGATCTCCAATTAAGTCCTAAACCTCCTGAGCCTCACCAAATCTCAGTACAGTCAGCTTTTAAAATTTGATTGGTCAGGCTTTCCTGTGGTTATAGATTGTAGTTCTCTAATGTCAACTGATAAGTTTCATTGCATGTATTGTTTTCCATCTTAATATATATGTATGTAGAGATAGACAGATAGATTATAGATGATAGATTGATAGATGATAAACAGATATCAATAAGTAGGTAGATAGATGATAGGTTGATAGATGATAGATTAATATACACATTCAAGTATTTTAGAACCATATTTTATATTATTTTAAAACTTCATAAAATCTGGTTAAAAGTAACTTTTAGAAACTTTATCTGAGTCTATTATAGTAGCTTCTTCGAAAATAACATGCCATCATATTCATTGTATTTCAAATCCTACTTGATCTCCTCATGTTTCTCCATTATCCCATGGGTTATTTGAAATATATTGTTTACTTGCTGGTTATTTTGAGATATTCCTGGGATTTTTCTAAAAATTTATAATTGAATTCTCTTGATGATAGAAAATGCTTTCTTCTCATGATGTGGACCTTAACTCAAATCAAACATTGATTGGTCACTTCCACTAGCTTTGTGTCACCATTGCCCTAAAATATTCTGCAGGCAGGACAGCATTGTAGATCAAACAGTTTATGGCTGGGTTGATGCATGCATTTCTCTTTTGTAGCCTGAAGAGTTCCTTTCTCTACTGAAGATCCTAAAATATAGGAGTGAAGGTGTTAGGCTGGCACCAGCTAGACTCTCCACATTCAATGAGTTGTGTGGGTGTTGTCTTCAGCAATGGGTCTTGCTGTCAGTTTGCCTTGACAGCTTATTGTCCTGGAAATGGTGTGTATTGTTTCGGGATTTTCGTAAAACCCCTTAAGCTGAAAACTCAATTGGAAATAACCCTGAGAAAGGGGTCTCTAAGTCAGTCAAGTAAAGCACATGTGAACTCATGTAGACTGAAGCAAGAAGCCTCCATAGGTCTGTGCCAAGTCCTGTATATTATGACTTACAGTTTATTGTTTTTAGGGGATGCACTGGTGTGTCAATGAGTGATTCTCTGACTCTTGTGTCTTTTCTTGGGCTCTTATCCTTCTGTTGGTTTGCCTTGTTCAACATTGATGTGATGGTTTTTACTTTATCTTTTTTTTTATTTTATCATGTTCTGTTGTTATCTGTTAGAAGCTTGTTCTTTTCTAATGAGAGACAGAAGGAGGGTGGATTTAGATAGGCTAGGTGAGGCAGCAGGGAGAAACTGGGGCAGTAGTGGGAAAGAAAATTGTAATCAAGATATGTTATATAAAAGAGAATCTATTTTCCATATAAGTGGGAAAACAACTTTACAACAAATTAACTGGAACAACAACAAGATGTTTTTTTATTTTAATTTGAATCCTCTCAAATGTTTGGTCCATCTCCACAAATCCTTCATGCAATATAAAGAAGTTTATACTGTCTGCCGTTTGTTCAATTTTCTGTGTCCTCACTAGTGTTATGTCGCCCCATGGATTTTTCCATATTTGCACATTTTAACCTTCCTACAGTGGATTTATGTCACATGTTTGATTAATGGTAACCTTTGTCACCACAAGATGACTTGCTTTTCCATAATGGCAGTCTTTGTCTTTCTGTGGCATTAACTCGGACAGCAGACTGCTCTTTTCATTAGTGCCTGCATCATACCTTCCTCTTTTCTTCTCCTTTCTTTAAAGCTATTTCTATCTTTATATTAAAAGTGAAGCCTATAAGTGGGTCAAGATTGCTCCAATCCACTGCTCTCTCGCTTTTATTACTAAGGTAGTGCACACAAAATGTGACTGCTAGCATCTTTAGCTCTAATCGTGTCCTTTGCTCTCTGGTTTCTGTTTGACTCCCTTCCTCCTTTTACTTCCTTTGTTTGTACTCAACATGAACTAAAGATTCCTTTCTATCTTGTTTTAATCTCCTTCGTTGTATCTGAGACATACCTTTTGGTTCTGTCCTTCAGTCAGTGTGTGGAGTTCATATTATCCTACCTGTTTTTGCTTTATGACAACTCATATTCAGTTGGTACTATATTGCTTTATGTACAGTAAAATTCTTACTATGTAGACCCTCTGAAGTCTCTTTCTGAAATGGGTGCAACACAGCTACACATTTCATATCGTAGATGCTACATTGCTTCTGTAAACACTCTAAGAAGATATTTAAATAGTAAAATGATCTAATTTACCAGTCTATTAATTTCATAAGTCGAACAATATTTAAGAGGTGTTCAGGAGATGGCCCAGTGGCTAATAATGTGTACTTTTCTTGCAGAAAACCAGAGTTCAGTTTACATCATCAACAAGAGGCAGCTTACAATCACCTGTTAGTACAGCTCCAAGATAATCCTAGGCTTCTGGCCTCCATAGGAACTTGCAATCGTGCACAAAAACCCCAACACAGACACACCCATACATACACGTGTAATAAAAAATAAAAAAACTTTCAAAAGTGTTAAAACATCACATTTCTAGAAGGAAGAATAATACTAAATGAGATATTTAATACTAAGATGAAGATGTCTGTGATAAGCAAAGGTACTACCTGACCATGCACACTTATGGCCCCTAAACTCACAGATGATGATGCATAGCACAGCCTGTGTATCTCTCAACTGTAACATTGACTAGGAAGGTGACAAGTCCTTCAGATGATCCTACAGACTTTCCAAACTGATAATAAGAAACAGGAATTGTTTTGTGTAAGTACATAATTCTGAGAATGCAAAGCAATTTGAATGGTGTTTATTAACTTTAGCTTAGAATTAACTAAATTTGATTTGAAGAATTTTCTGCAGAATATTTTAATGATAAAAATAAATTGTTGAGATATCTACCCCATTATCATGAAATTATGATGAGTAGTTCACTATTACTCACTTATTATGTTTATAAAAGCTTTCTTGCTACTTTTCTTCTTGTCAAATATACCTGTAAACACAGTTTGCCTTTGTCCTAAATATCTTCACTGATAATCACAAAATGATTGTCTCATAGATAATTATTAGCAAAAGATAATAAAATTGGAGAAACAAAATAAGAAATTTAATGGATTATTTAACATACCAAATTTTATACCCCCCCAAAATCATCATTTAAAATTAGGATACTTAAAGGGCTGGAGAGATCACTCAGCTGTTAACAGCAATAGCTGGTTTTCCTAGACATGAGCTCAGCTTCCTTTACCCATGTTGGACGGCTCACAGCTATTAACCCCAGCTTCAGGGACCACTCAGCACCTTTGGTGTCCTAGACACCAGGCTCATGTTTGCATACACACTGTGCTGGCAAATACATACCCAACATACACACTGATTATGTTGGACTTTCTCTTGGAACTGCCAGCTCCCAAATAATGACATAGTTCTTAGCAACTATGAAAGCTTGGTCTTATCTTAGACTCATTGCCTTATAGGTCTGGCTTCCTCAATGGCTTGCTGGCGACTCTCAGGCATCTAGATTCATCCCCCAAGTTCCTCTCCCTGCCCAGAAGTCCTGCCTGTCTCTCCTGCCTAGCTATTAGCCATTCAGCTCTTCGTTAAACCATTCATAAGGATACATCTTCACGCAGTGTACAAATATGCCATAATACACTGACATGATTAAAATTTAAGATTAACCTTCTACAAAGTGATTTAAAATTAGTAGACTATAGTGTTCCATAACATAATGTATGTATTGGGGCAATAACCAACCACAAGGGGGCTCTACTAAGCAAAGTGCATGTTTAATAAGAGTATTTCCTGGAAATGAGCTAGAAAGTTGCTGTGAAGATTCACTGGACAAGAGTGAAATGACAGCAAATGAATCCATATGTAGCTTAAAATTCAAAAATAAATGTAGAATAAAAGTAAACATTGTTTCTAATTTAAATAAAAACATATATTGAGAAAAAAGTAAACAAAACAGGCCCATGTGAGGCATCAGACAAGCAAATCAACTGTTTTGGGGAAATTCTTAAAATAATATCTTATTCACAGTAGACATAAGGAAATAAAAAAATAAACTCTCCTCAGGCCTTTAACTGAATATCCAAAATTACAGCCACATGATTCATCATAAATGTTTATTCTTTTTCATTTTAATAGAATAGTCTGGATATTGTTCATTAGAACTGGGTTAAAATGCAGTAGTTTGCCAATTGTGATTCATATAAAGTGTGTAGCTCCTAAAACAGATTCACAAATTTTGCATAGTGTTATTTCATCTGAATTGAAAATAGCGTTTAAATATAAAAAGTAGTTCTAGTTCCTGTGACATTTAAAAGTATCACCCAGGTTAAAGTAATTACATTTTACAACCACCATTTGGTTAATAGAAATTGCTAGAAATGACATTTTCCTAGCATAACAAAATAATCAAAACAGTATTTTTTATTAGTGTACACATGCAGTTGGCAATTGAACCCAGGACTTAACAAATACTAGATTAAAAACTCTAACTTGGATATGAAGTCTAAATCCTAAACAAAATATCTTTCAGTCCTTTGCTGAATGCTAATGTATTAAGAAGCTGTATGTACTTACTGCTCGATGAAAGTGGACACTCACGAAGTCATTACCGTCTTCAAGGTAATAAAGGAAAGTTATGATGTTTACTTGTATTACATCCATATAATAATAGTAATAATTCCATTTTACATATAAATCAATGAAATGTTTTTTTTCCACTACACATTCTTTTTTATTATGGAACTAAAGTTCTATAAATACTGACATCAAAATATCTTTAGAACTGGCATGCCGATGATGTGTTTTTCATTCATTCTCAATCTTTTTATGGCACTGCAGACTCTATCTTTATTTCTGCTTTGGCCTGTCTTTCCTCCTGCCTCTGGTTATCTTTTAATCAAGTGTGTAGTATGATTGATACCATGGTGATGAGTCCTTTCAGGTTCCATACATTTTTTTCTTTTTTGCTTCTTGATTTTTTTGTGCGGTGTATTTTATAAGATACAAAATCCTAGGACAGTAATGCCTCCTGTTCCTTCATCACAAATTTTACGCCGACTCAATATTTTGCCTGTTTTTCCAAAGACCAAATTCAATCATCATTATTTTTTACTTTAAGTTAACTGATCAGTTTGCCCATGCTGATTTATTTTAACATCTATTCTGTATTACTGGGCTGAGAAATAAAGAATATATCCAGATGCAATTTTCTTCATATTTTTATGTATTAGTTTCAATAACTTTATAGATCTGTTGGAATCATATATTTAACAATATTTCAATCGTCCTTCCTTTGAGTAGTTTCTTCTATTTCTTTTCTTGAAGAACCATCATCCCATCCATTTCATCTCTTTCCTTTATACACTCTTCTTTCCTCTCTTTATTTTTAGTAATTTTCTGATAATTCCAAGCTCTTTTATCTTCTCATCTTCACTGTGAGTACAACATAGATTCATTTTTTATACGTTTCCTATCACAGACATCACAATTCTGCACCAGGGCTATGACACGCAGTCTCCTCCTGCTTCCTGGTGGATCAAGACGTAGAACTCTCAGGCCCTTCTCTAGCACTGTGACTGATTACACACTGCCATCTCCTGCCATGATAATAGTGAACTAAATCTCTGTCCCGTAAGCCAGCCCCAATTAAATGTTTTTCTCTCTAAGAGTGTTTGGGAAATCATGTGTTTGCTTTACTTTCATCTGCATGCTGGAGGCAGAGAGACTCAGTAATCCACGCTGTACATAGCAGCTGTCCTATCAGCCTGAGTTTCAGAACCTTTTGCCTATTTGATGGAGGAAAAGAAGGGACATGCATCCAGTAATAATGTTTGTGACACAATAGCAAATGATTTTTTTCTGATGCAAACAATCAAGAAGTATCTATTATGTTCATTAACCCATTTGAAAAAATTTGGTCTATCCTGTAGAGGCTATAGGAAACAAGACAAAGCAAAGTAAGACAAAACAAGACCAAAAATCCTTACAATGTTCATTCTCTGCATATCAATTATCTCAGTTAGGGTTTCTACTGCTGTGGAGGGACACCATGACCATGGCAACTCTTACAAAGGAAAACATTTAATTGTGGTGGCTCGCTTAATAAGATTCTTCATCAGACAGCTGTCTTGGTTTTAGGTATTAGATTCTCAAATTAACGCCCATGAGATAGTCACTGAAAAGAAGCAGGCCAAGATGGTAATTATCCCATTTCCACAAATCCTCAGTTCAGCATGTATTAGCTAAGGTGACTTTTAGGGCTTTGGGCACAGGTAAGGTTAAATACTTTCCTCTAGAATAATTGTTGAATTTCACCTCTTGTGAAATTCACACATATGTTCATCCTTGACTGCATTGACATTATCCATAGTTTACTTAATTTTAATGATTTTTAAAAGTGAATGTATTTAATTGCTTAAATCAATATTCAAAAAATTATTTAAACAAGTTGACAATGAAACAAACTTTATTGGGAATGGTATCTTTTATACAAATTGCTGCTTTTAGAGTGGAGTAGACTTATAAACACACCAAGGGAGGGCTTCAATAAGCCACAGATATTCCGATGAAAAGCACAGTGCCTGAGTTTCCTTATGTCTGCACAATTTAATGGCTAACCATCAAAATTAGCCAAACTTGTTTCCATTTAAAACCCTAGGGGTATTGAAATAACTTAAGTTCTGGTTCCAGCCTGGATGTAAAATGCATTGAATACAAGGAGGAAGGAAACCTCAGAACCACCTTCAAAACACAATGAAACTCTAAAATATTTCTGAGCTTTTAAAGAGTCCCGTGAGTAGAGAGAGAAGTCTGGGGTTATTGTTTTAAAACGAACAGATGAGAGAGAGTGTTTTTAAGGCCACATCCCTCAGGCCAAACAGACTGTGTAATTTTGCCTGTGGCACTATTTCTACTTTCTGTTTTGCTTAGCTCCAGTACATTTAATAAGCTGCAATAAAAAATAAATATTTGCCTCAGTGATCATGCTTTCTGCTGCTCTCACAGTATATCATGAAACCTTTTTAAAGATGTCACTTTTATGTGTGTGTGTGTGTGTGTGTGTGTGTGTGTGTGTGTGTGTGTATGGGACTATGCGAACACATGCTATGAGATTGTTCCCAAAGAGGCCAGAAGAGGGCATTGGTTCTATGTGAGTGGCACTGTAAGCCACCTAATGTAGGTTCTGGGAAAGGATATCTGCTTTCCAGCAAAAGTAGAAACTCCCTTAATCAGTGAGCTCTCTCTCCATCCCCATTTTATTATTGTTATAATTAATATGCTTGGGATTTCTCATTCATTGTTTCATGTATTTCTTCATTTACTACATGATACATATATTTATAGATGTGTCACTAACCTGTTCTCTGAGATTCTACAGTTTGTTTAAGAAAAGACATGTTTTTGTATGAGGTTTATTCAATTCAATTAGGTAGACTGACATCCTCTGTGATAAATCAGCAAATGAATATAAGATATAACTTCAGATAATGATATAGACATTGGGTGATAACAAGAACGGACCAGGACATGGGGTGAGACAGATGTACTGTTGTAAGTCAGAGGGGTAGTCCCCTTTGACTGGAAAATAGGAGAGTAAAAGTTTAGACAAACAGGGGTGACTAGAGTAGCTAATTTTGGAAGGCTTTTTATCAGACAAAGAACAGGATGATCCTTGTCCTCATATTAGACTAAATGTTCTCTCATAATGAGACTGTGAGTTGTGTGAGACATGTGGTTTTACTGACTTGTGAAAGCACTTGGACTTGTAGGAAGATGATTTTACTAGGGAGCTTCAAAATCTGCTTCATCTCCCAATAGCCAGTAGTGCTACTGTAGATATTGTCCTCACATCGTACTTCTTCCTAATGTGATCGAAAATTGTACCTCAGTCATATCTGAGACTGTGTGGATTAGGTCAGAGGTCACCTTAAATGCATTGTGAATGTAATATTTCCTATTACCTGAGATTAAACAAGTAATTTTGTTCTACAGAACCCGAGGAAGTTTTTGCCTCAACCAATTGCTGTGTATAGAATACCAAATAAAACACATTTATTTGGTAGTGGCTATTTTACTTTTAATTTAATTTCATTGACCACATTGTCAACAAACCATGTGGATTGTCATCTTTGTTTTAGCTGGAGATATGAAGAGGGAGATGGCATTTTTGGATTGTCTAATTCCATATATTATATTAATTTCATATATTATAATAATGCTATTTTGTGAAGTTTACCGTGGCTTCCTTTGAGTCCACTAATGCTAACTTAATTAGTGCCTGGAGGATGACAATCAAAGCACATAGTACTGGGGACATATTATGACAGTAACACTGTCTAAAATATCCATTGCAGGCCAATGAAGCAGAGTGGGAAAAGAATATTTAGTGTAGCATTCTGCTGTTTGGAAGAGACTCCTGCAGTTTAACAGTGCATCAGAAGTAGAGCATAGATCGGTTCATAAGATAAAAATGTGTATGTGTGGGTAAACATGTATGTGCCAAGTCCAGAAGCAACCTTGGGTGTCACCCATTGGGTACTGTCCACCATTCTTTGTGACTCTGTCTTCAGTGATCAGTAGCTTGCCAAGTAGATCCAGAAGGCTGGCCAGTAAATCTCAAGGGTAGACTTAAGAATGCATTGGTTTTTGTGCAAGCACTTTATCAGCTGAACCATTATCATGCCTGAGATAAGGAATTAGCAATAAAGGCTTCATAAAACCAACAATGCACATAAAATTTCCAAGTGTTCACTAAAATGGCAATTATAGTGTTCAGACATTTTTATTCTCCTCTCATACAATACACCCTGAATCCAATTTCCCTCCATTCCCTCCTCCCATTCTCCCTCTCTCCCTCCTTCCCAAGACCACTCCTCCTCACTTCCCTTTCTTGCTTCCCAGGGATGTCAACCAAACTTGACCTACTGCAGATCCCTGCAGGCTCCATGATGGCCTTGACCCCTCTGGCTCCTACAATTCCTCCTCTCTTTCTTCCATGGGGTTCTGGAGCTCCAAGGAGAGGAACCTGATGGATTTATCCAATTTGGGCTCTCTCTCCCCCTACCTAATGTTTGACTGTGGGTTTGTGCATCTGTTCCATCAGTTGCTGCAGGAAGCCTCTGTGATTGTTATTGGACTAGGCACTGATCTACTATTATAGCAAAATATTGTTTGTACTCATCTTATTAATTTTTTCATTTTTAGTTTTTTTGTGTGTCCTAGGTCTTTGGGCCATCTAGTCTCCAGTTCCTGGTCATCCAGGTCTTATCCTGCACGAGCTCCCTCTTGTGGTATGATTTTCAACTTAGACCAGTCATTGCTTGACCACTTCGTTATTGCTTGTCCTTGCTAGGGTCACCCTTGTAGAGTCCTGGGAAATTCTACTACACTGGTTTTCCATATTGTCTTTATTACTAATTATACACCAAGGCTTAGTTCACTGTGGACAGCACTATCTCCAGACAAGTGGTCTTAGCCTGCATGAACCGTGGAGCAAGCTAAAGAGTGAGCCAGCAAAACCTGTGCCCCTGTGGCTCTCCTCCGCGTACCCACTTTGAGTTCCCGCAGAGACTTCCTTGAATGACGGGCGGTGGCCTATCTCCTAAAAAACACCTTAGCTCTTTTGTGCTGCTTTCGTTCCGAGTGTTTTCATCGCAGCAAAAGAAATAAAACTAAAACATCAGCCTTGTGGATTTCTCACGGAGACGGTGAAATAACCCCTCCTCTGTGGGATGAAAACTTACCCTTACTGTTGTAATGTAAAAAGTGGTGCCAAGACTGGGCGGGTGGTGTGGCACTGAGCTTTAATCCCAGCACTTGGGAGGCAGAGGCAGGCGGATCTCTGTGAGTTTGAGACCAGCCTGGTCTACAAGAGCTAGTTCCAGGACAGCCTCCAAAACGACACAGGGAAACCATGTCTCAAAAAAAAAGTGGCATGAGAGAGAAGAAGACACCATTGCCACAGAGCTCACTTGGAGGGTTTTGGTTTTTAATCAGGGAAAAAGGGATGGGAAAAGGAGGGAGGGAGGAGACGGGCCTCTAGTGACATCAGCAGAGGAAAAGAGGAGCAGAGAGAGATGGAGTGTGGGGACAGAGACAGGCAGTGAAGCAGAGAGAAAGAAAGCGAAAGAGAGGGAGGGAGGGAGAGAGAGAGAGAGGGGGGGGGAGAGAGGGAGGGAGGGAGGGAGCGAGAGAAACAGAGAGAGAGAGAGAGAGAGAGAGGGAGGGAGGGAGAGAGAGAGAGAGAGAACTGGGCAGGGCCTTTTGAAGGGGAATGAAGGAATGTGCACAGGTGGTGCTCTCAGTGGCATCAGTTGAGGATGTATCCTGTCAGAATACCCGTAGCAGACCAGTATAGATGCCTGAATACTAACATTTACTACCCAGGACATTATACTGATGCTCAGTTGTACTAGAGGGTGGGTTTGTGCCCCTCTCTTCCACTGTCTTACCCCATGAACAATTGGAGACAGTTAAGGCAGAAGTGAGTTCCTAAGGAAGAGGATGTTCTCCACACAGGGATATTGTTCTTCAGGCTGCCGTGTCTGCAGGTGGAGCATAGTACCCAAAGTCCCGTAGGCCAATATTAGAAGCTGTGGGTGCACAATAGCTAAGAACCCTCTGTTGCTTGCTTGAGAGGAGAGGAGCTTTATTGGAAAGACAGAGAGTCTGGCCCAGCCATGAAACCTTTGACCTATAGTCTGCCCTGACTGTGGGATGCAGCAGTAGGGATAGGGTGTGGAGGATGTAAGGCTGGCTCAGAGATTGTGGGAGTGACCAACCAATGATTGGTCTAGCCTCAGACCCATAGATCAAGAGTGAACTCACCTGTGACACTGCATAGAGATCCAGGATAGAACCAAACTCTGCTGGAGAAAAAAGTGTCAACATAGTGATGCCTAAGGGTAATCTGCTGTATTCATAAATTGGTGACAACTGCAATTGTCCTCAGAGAGCCTTCATCCAATAACTGATGGAAACAAATGCAGAGACCCACAGCCATGTATTGGGCCAAGCTGGGGGAATTCTGCTGAAGAGAAGGAGGAAATATTGTAGGAGCCAGAGGGGCAAAGGGCATCAAAGGGGAACCCACAGGAACAAGTAACCTGGGATAACAGTAGTTCACAGAATGTGGACCAGCAGCCAGGGAACCTTCATGGGACCAAACTAGGTCCTCTACATATGTGTGAGAGTTACAAATCTTGTTCTATTTGTGGGACACCCAGCAGTGGGAACAGGGGCTTTGGCTAGATTTTGGGAACCTATTCCTCATATGGTGTTTCTTTGTCCAGCCTTAGTAAGGAGAGGAGTTTAGTCCTACCTCAACCGAGAACTTCCCCTTTCTGAACAGAAACAGAGGAGGAGTGGATGTGGATGGGGGGTGGGCAGACAGGAGGTGGGGGAGAGAATGGACGTAGAGGAGGGAGGTGAAACTGTGACCGGGATATAAATGAATACATTTAATTAACAATAATGATGATGATAATACTAATAAAGAGTGGCTGTGCCACCTTGTCATTCTGCTGGAGATGTCACTGAGTGGAAGAAAAAAAATGAGCAGTGTCATAAGGTTGCTGTTAAAGGACAGTGCAGGAAGGTAACAACAGACTCTACTGATGTTCCATGAAGTCAAACATCGATTCCTAAAACTCCACATGACAAATAATGTTCACAGTTTTTACTGAGAGACCACAAATGCAGCCCAGTTTATACTTAAAATTCATGGCATTCAGGAGAAGTATATAGTGAAATACATAGGACTGGAAAGATGGGTATTCCATTATGATCACTTGTTGCTCTTCCAAAGGACTCAGAGTTCTTGTTCCCACTACACTACTCCAGGGAACACCACACTCTCTCTGTTGGTCCCAGGGCACCTGCATGCATCCATGGCATATATAAACATTCACATAGATTAAAATAACAAATTTTAAAAAAACTGAAATACATGCAATTCTTGAAGGGAATCTTAGGATTTTTAGGCAGAACAGTGGCAAATTATTTACTGACTTGGAATTCACATTGAGCACTAGGAGACTTTTAGCAGTGCCATTCAGGAAGTGCTGATAGAATAATTTCCTCCAGTGTGCTGATAGCATAGGGAGTTTGCTTTCTCTTCCGGTGTTCATGGGAATTGAATTGTGGACTCTAGCCTTAATTCTCCACACAACTGGATAGAAGCACTTTAAGTCTGGTTTGTATCAAATATTCTTTTAGAGTTTTACCATGCTTTGTGTGTCAAATTCATCTGTTAGTGTGTTGGTTCCTCTTTAGAAAAATCAAGGAAAGAAGCAAGGCTAAGATGCTGATTGAGCTGAGATTCTCATGAACATAACATACATGAGTCAGAGTTGGGGATTTTTAGTCAGGCAGAAGAAGGAATTTGTGATGTCAATCGGATGTTCAGTGAACTTGAGCTAGTAAGTCAAGTGCTTAATTGCGACCAAAAGGAATAAATTAATAGGACATGAAAAAGTGTCAGAGGGATTTCCATCATCAATATGTCTTGAGGCTCTACAGCCATTTAGCATATTTTGAATCTGAGTATTGTGCCTTGACATCTAAATAACCATATGGATCTAATGTGATAGGACTTGGACATGGGGTCATGGGAAGGCAATTAGCAAAACAAGTTCTTGAAAGTAAGGCATCTTCCTGCAATGATGTCTTTTTCCAGAAGAGACATCAGATAGGTTACTCTTTGTCCAGGTGAGCAAGGAGGCCAATGATCATATAGCCAAGATGACAGTGACGGTAAGCCAAAGGAAGGTAGGCAGTCAAATGAAGGGTGAATGAAAAGCCCTCACCTTGACCTTTGATTTCTCACAGCTGGAACTTTGAAAAAATAAATTCTTACTGTTAGAGCCAGGTAGTCAACAGTATTTTGTATAGCAACCCACACTGAGGATATTTCTTTTTTCTATTTTATAGACCTTATATATTTTCAGGAACATATTGTGGTTGAATGTGTACCACAGAAATGGTTCTGCCTTAAGCAAAACCAGTGTTTCTATTTCTGTTGCTTAAAATTTAGTGCTTGCCCTGATAGCAAGAATCCCAGATCCCTGAAGTGTCTTCATTCACTTTCAAATGCCTACCTCCTTACCTTAGTGGTCCACTATCATATTCCATTAGAGAAAACTGGGTCATGCAAATGTCAACAGCCATTAGCAAGTATGGGAGGATGTGCATCATGTTGCCTGGACACATTGTTATTCCAAATAAACTGGGGGTGCTCTTGGAGGAAGAGAGGGAGACTTGCATAATGCAGGAAACTAAACCTACAGATGTCTCACAGGGGTTTTCTTTACACATCTAATAAGAAGCTCTTGAAGACATATTATATAAATGGGCAGTGAGAAAAAGAGAGAGAAGTGTGAGAGAGAGAACAGAGAGAGAGGAGAGAGAGGCAGAGGGGTGAGAGAGAGGAGACAGATGGAGAGAGAGAGAGAGAAAGAGAGAGAGAAAGAGAGAGAGAGAGAGAGAGAGAGAGAGAGAGAGAGAGAGAGAGAGAGAGAGAGAGAGAGGGAGGATGAGAGAGAGAGTGGGAATTATTGAGGGAAGATAACCAGTAAGAACAGGAAAGGGTGAGGGAGATATGGAAAAAGTTTATCTTGCTGTGGTACTGAGCAATCCCAGCACTCTAGAAGAAGAGGCAGGTCCAACACTATGAGTTCAACGCCAGCTTGTCTTACTTAGTGAAACCCGGTCTCAAAACAAAGCAAGCAAGCCTGCAAGCAAGAAAGAAAAAAGATGTAAATCCATAATTATGAAAGTGTCCTAATGAAGCCCATCTTCCTGTATCCTAAGCAAAAATTATTTAAGAGGTTCTCTTTCCCCCAAACAAAAAAGAAACTCTTAGGTAAATATGTATACCCTTCCTTTAAAACAATTATCTTCTTGACTGCATTAATAAACATGCTCTAGACAGTTTGTTATATTGATAGCTTAAATAAAAATGAGGAGTCTTAGAAAATAATAGAAATGGAAAAAACAGACCAAAACTCTCAAGATACTCCAATTTATTTTGTTAGTCTCTCGTTGTAGCATGTATGAATTCATCTATCAACCACAATTACAAATTTTAATTTTACACGACTTTCTCTTTACATGGCTATGGCGTTTTAAGCAGTTTGGATCTCCTAGAGGAAGGTTCTTGAAACCAACCGGAGTAGACTTTGAACGACAGCTGCTGCTCTCATGGGCTTCACCAGGCTCTTAGTGAACCTGAGCACACAGCAAAGAGTAGAAGCATAAGATTTGGTCGCTATCATGTTCCTAGCACAGCTGCATTTAGACTGTCGGTGGAGTCCAAAGTCATATTTGAATGATCATTGACAAAAGGAGAAAGAATAAAAAGCATTTTGTTTCTATTCTTCACTAACGATCGAATTTGAGTTGAATTATCAAGTCTTCAACAAAGCAAAGCTTTTGGTGAGTTTTTCAATCCACACAGGCCTATTTATCTATATACTCCTGTTAATCAATGTACCCTTTTTTAATGCTAGTAATTATTTAGTTAGAAAAAAATCTTTTTACTGACTTACTTGACTGACATGCTTCATCAGGGCCTCAGATAAGATTCCTCACTTACGTAAAATATTTTCTTTATTATGAAGAAAACTAGGAACACTTATTTACTCTGAAGCTTTATGCATCATTATTGTTTACTCCCTTATGATGGCATTTTTTTTTACCTCATCTATTTCTTTGAACATATTTTATGCATGATAGTGAATCCAAGCATAGGGAAGGGAAAGTTGGTGCATTTAAATAAGTTAATACCCAGATAGCCTGGAGGCTGTAGAAGTGGATCTAGGGTGTATGGTAATCAGTTCATAAATTATGCACAACCAAGCCCTTTTCACCTGAGGCAATTGCAGAGTGTCCAAAATACATCTACTTTAAGACACGCCCATCATTGGTTTGAGCCAACCTCATGGTCCATTAGGCACAACATAGAAATGGTCTAATCCTTTAGACACAGTTGACTGTTGACAGTAAAAATTGCTTAAGTATTTTAAACTATATGCATCAACATGCTGTTTGTCTGGATTTCACCGTTGACTCACTCAATTCTGTCTGGAGGAATTTTACCAAGAGCATTTAGGATATTCTATCTCACAGCATATCCATGCAGTAACTTAAAACATCTATGAGTGCTTGTGTGCTGTGTGTATTTATTTATGTGAGTGAATACATATGCCTGTTTGCCGTTGCCTGTGTGTGGCAGTCAGATGAAAACCTTGGGTGTCTTGTCCTGACTGTCCAATGTTTGAGACAGGCTCTCTTGCTTATAGCTGTGTATGTCAGGGGAGGGGGTTCACCCACACACAAGCTCTCGGGGATTTTCCTATCTTTGTCTTTCACAATGGAACAGAAGCACTGAGATTACGAAAGCTTGCTACAAATCCATTTCCATTTTTTTATGTGGGTTTTTGGAACTTAAACCCAGGTCCTTCTACTTGTATATCAGCTTCATCACCTACTGACCGAGCTTCTTTGTTCTAGAATGCAGTAAACTCTGCTTTCACGGAGTGATGGGAGTGGAGGAGAGAAAGCAAACTTCAAGAAAACACCATGGGCAAGGTTTTTATGAACTTGTGTTCAAGAGTTAAGATCAATAGCAGCCCCCAAATTTTAAGAATCCCACTCTTCTTTTCTTTCTTAAAGGAAAAAGAAAGCCCGGGAGATTTCTAGATTAAGGGAATGAAATACAATACTACTTAGATGTAGGTGTGATTGCAGGAAAACTCCTTTTCCTATATTTATTTTATGATGAAGATTACTAGGTTTCAAATTAATTGATCTTAGCTATTCTGGAATTTCCCATTCTTACAAGTTATTTACTGGAGGGTTACTAATTTTCCTCATATTTGGTGTTCTTCCCAAGACTATTAAAGAAATGGAGGACAGTGAAACAGCTCAGAGAGAAATGAACTGACCTGAGTTTGATGCCCAGGACCCACAGAATGGAAGAAGAAAACATACCTGCTTCCTGCAAATTCTTCTCTAATACATATATATATATATATATATATACTTATATATGTGTGTGTATATGTATATATATATGGAAAATAACAAGAGATCATGTTTAGAAACAGAATTCAATGAAATCTGAAGTGTCTATGAAGTCCACATCATGTTAGAATCAGCATGGGAGATGTTAGAAGAACCACTAAGCACTTAGAACATTATTTCTCCTGATGCCTTGTACTTTCCATCACTGGCAGGTCACTACCTTATGGAAAAGTGTTTTCATTTTTCATAGGTTGTGTGTGATGTGAATCTTAATTTATTTTTTAATTATTTTTGATTCTCAAAGACATGTTTACTTTTGTCAAGTTCTACAGACTATTTGTTACTAGTATTTAGTTCCATTCTTTGAAGCATTTCTCTATGCTTTCCATCAGGAGATTATTCACTCTGGATAAGATAATGATAACCTAAAGAGAAGATTCTACGAAAGTGCAACTCAGAGATGACTCATTGAGTTTACGAAGGCTACTTATAGGCACATTGGTGACTTAAAGGCAGCTATGGCCCCAGAAGTCCAACTGGAAACTACACAGTTGAGTCAACTATCACATGATTCATAAAACATATCTCCTGGAAACTTAGGGGTAGGCTCACAGCAACAAAGATCTCCTTCCAGCCAAAATTCCACCTCCGACATAAACTCTACAAGTGGAGAGTCCTGGTGAGGGTTTCGTGAAAGCTCCTGGACTCTGTGAGATCTCTGAATCCTTATGGGGCAACCATGTCCTTCCATGTTAATGGGTCTGAGGTCTTGAAAGTTCCATATGGGTGATCATGGTGATTCTAACTCAAGGCAATGTTGATGACATTGAATTCCAACGAAGCAGATACACTATGTTCTGGAACAAAGGTGTATATTTATGTTTTCATAAACTATCCCTGGCTGTTATCATTTAAAGCTTTCATCAGATTTCCTTTAAAATGCTATGTCTCTATCTACTACCTGCTCATATTTTAAGATCAGCATTACAGAGATATTTGTACTCGACCTTCATAGAAGCTATACCTTCCCCAATTCTGCATATTTGACTTTTTTCAACACACCATATGCTTTTCCTTTCGGCATCCTTTTAGCCTGGTTGGTTGAGTTATAGCCAAGTTGGATGCGGCAACCATGAGCGGCTATCTGTCTTGTTCTCTGCTTTGCATTCCCTTTTCTCAATTTAAATCCAAAGAGTGGCTTCAGATTCATCTTTATCAAATTCCACATCCTCGGTATTCATCCAGCATTCAAGTATTTTCAGATAACCTGAATCTCAATTTTGTCATCAACTGCTATATTACTTATCCTTCCAAGTTTTAAATCATCTCAAATTTGGAAACTGACACGTTCAGCCTTGTTCATAATCTGCACCCTGAATCTTCTTCACAGCTAGGGCCAATTGATCTATGTCAGCAGGCAAGGACAATTGCCTATTCTGAGAGCTGTCTTATCTTTCCCCAACAGGAAATGTTTAAACAGTTTCAGTCTCAATTTTGGCAGAAATTTCCCTTGGTAACATATGGATATGATGACAGAGAATTACATATGAAATGTGGACATTACTGTGCAGATTTTAATGGGACATAATATTGGTAGCTAAATTTAAAGTAACTTGGAATATTGGAGAGATACAAAGAATGTCACATGTTATTTTCGTGTGCAATTGTGGATACTCAATGCAAATTAAAATACAATTTTTTACTACATTTGTTTAAAGAGTAGAAGCCTGAAAATCAAATAATGCACATTTTAAAAATGAAGTGGAAAGCAGTAAACACAAATCCAATTCCATTTAACTATTAAATGATGTTATTTAAAATTTCCCAGAATTTATGAAGGCTGTCAGCCTAAAATCAGCTCTCACAGTTAAGAGACTAATTTATTTAGCATAATCTTTTTAACAAGTAAAAGTCCTTGTTGCAGATTTGAAATTCTTCCCAATATTGAAAGAAGAGAATACTTGTGTGATAATTTCTCTGATCTCATTGACAGAAATGTCACAGTTATTTCAAAAAAACTTAAGGACTTCATATTCTAGCATGAGGAAGTTGGCCTTCTGCTGGCAGAATGGAGTTACCTCTTCTCTTACAGCATTCTTTCTTGTTTCCACCTCTTGCCACCCTTAGTGGGGCTGGAGGAGGAGTCAGGGTATGAAGAATCTTTCTCCTCACTCTGATATCCCTACTGAGTCACACGCTGTTCTTCTCTGTTGTGTATGTTTGGAAAGGAGAACTGATCCTAGAAGATTTGGTAATCCCACCTTCTCCAGTACAGATAAGGCCATTGATGACAAGTAAATCCTACCATCCTAGCTACTTGATTATCTCTATTCAAGTAAAAATGGCCATTTTAAAGCTCCCAACCTACCTTATTTGATTTAGCCTTTTTAAAAATCATTTTAGTTTTTTATTTGTTTCAAATAAACAATGAACATGAGGTCTAAACGCTTAAGAAATTCTGCAAGTATATAAAAAAATGACCACCTTTAAATCCCTCCAGTAGTCTAAGTTACATGCATTATAATTTTGCTAACGATGTTAAATCCCATTACATCTAAATAGCAATGCTCAAATGTTATATTTGTTTTTGGGTTTTTTTGGGATTGTGTTGTTTGTTATAAGTGCAGAACTGTATACCGGAAGCTTCTTATCTCGCTTATTCAAGTTTTTATGCTTGGAATAAAAAAAAGGATGCTTGATTTTTATAAGCAACAAACTTAGATATTTCAAACATAGCAAGACCTGTCACTCTTCATGATAAACATTTAGAACTGGTAATATTAAAATGGAACAAAGAATGAATATATTTGTCCCACTTTTGAATAGACAAATGCTTTGAATACTATTTATATTATCTGCTATTAAGAGTTCTTCATCCTTATCACCAAAAGTAAACCCCTACAACTGTGACTTTTGCCAGAAAACATTTGACTGAATTCTTTCTGCTACCAAAATAAATAACTAAAAATTACTACATGCAAAAGTTATTTTACACTGAATTTTAGTATTTATAATAGATTGATTTGGTTTGCTATGCATGAACATGGCTGTATAATGAAAAAAATGGCTTCAGGGACCTTGACAATTTCCTATAATTTCTAAGTTAAGAGAATTTGTATTTTCAGAGATTAAGAATGAATTTTGTAGAAGTTTTCTTAGTAATAACCAAAATGTCTACATAATGTTTGTTATTTGCAAGTTTTTATAATAATGTATATTTAAAAACAATACACTGAGTTATTCAAATAGCATAACATCAATATTTTTCTCTCTTTGCTTTGCCTAACATTTAACATGCATATTTCTGTATGCATTTATTTCATTGTATCTTTCCCTAGGATTTTCAGAAAACAGAATTGGTTGTAAAGAGTCAAGAAATTTTACCTATTTCAGTTATTCCTAATTAAGTAATTTAAATATTTTGTTGTCTAAAATATTAAGTATTTTTGATGAGAAAACAGAGACTCCGAAGTACTTACAAAATATTGACACTTATTACAATGTCTTCTCAATGACTGATAGACTCATTGATCAATGGGAATAAAATTGAAAACCCAGACATAAATCTACACACATATGGAGCACAGATCTAAAGGGAGAATTCTCAGTGGACGAAACACAAATGGCCGAGAAACACTTAAAGAAATGTACAACATCCTCAACCATCAGGGAAATTCAAATCAAAACTGCTTTGCAATTGCATATTACTTCTGTAAGATTTGGCTGAGATCAATAACAGTGACAGTTCATGTTGTCAAAGATATGCAATATGGGAAACACTTATCCATTGCTGACAGGAGTACAAAAGCTGCTAAAATTCTACTATGCTATGTTTCAGGGGTCAATGTCCACCATATTTCCAGTTTAATAATAGATTGTCTGGCCAACCCTGTTATCCAACCTCTTTGTACCACACAGTCACTTTATCACTTCCATGAATGGCTAAGATCAATAACATGAGTGACAGTTCATGCTGTCAAGTATATGAAGCAAGGTGATCACTTCTCCATGGCTGGTGGGAGTGCAGGTTTGTACAGTTGCTATGGAAATCAATATGGCAGTTCCTGAGAAAATTGGGAATTGATCTACCTCAAGACCAAGCTGTACGACTCTTGGGCACATACCCAAAGGACATTCCACCATAACAAAAATGGTAGTTGTTCAACTATGCTCACTGTGACTTTATTCATAATAGCCAGAAACTGAAAACAACCTAGATGTTCTTCAGCAGAAGAATGGATAAACAAAATGGGGTACCTTTACACAATGGAGTATTACTCAGAGCTTAACAGCGATGGCATCATTAAAATTATAATCAACTGGATGGAAATAGAAGAAAAGTCATTCTGAGTGAGTTAACCCAGACCCAGCAATATAAATATGGTACTTATTCACTTATATGAGGATATTGAGCATTAAGTAAATGATAACCAACCTGCATTTCTGTAGAGCCAGGCAGGTTCCATGAAGAGAAAATGACTAAGGGGGACACATGGATCTGCCTGGAAGGGGTAATAGAATAGACTTTATGCATAGACTGTAGGGGTGTGGAGACAGGGATAAGAAGATCGGAGTAAGAGAAGGAGGGAAGGGATAAGATTGGGGGAGATGATGTGAGGACAGGATCGTAGAATTGAGGAGCATTTAGAGGTGATGTGGAAGCATAGGGCAGCTGAAACCTCCTAAAATATATGAAGGTGATCTCAATGAGGTCTTCTAATAATGCGGGATACGGAGTGCCAACCGGCTATCTCTTGTGACCAAACAAGACTTTGAGGAGTGAGTGAGACTCAGTTGAATTCAATTGAATTGTTGGCCAAGGAGGTGCCAAGAAAATCCCTAAACAACACTGTTTATTTTTAGATAATGGGTTGCTCTCCGAAAACCCAACAGTAGGACCCCACCGCTGAGGACAGTACCCACAAAAATCACGGAACGTGGGGAAGTCGAGCTGGTACCCACATGGACCCTTCACCCCCACCTTCTAGTGTTCTGGGTGTGGGAAGATACTCTGCAGACTATCCAAAGAGAAATATATGCACCAACCCAGTCAGGAAACCTTTGACCTACAATCTATCCTCCCTGCCACATAGGCTAGAGCAATGGTGACACAGAATTTATGGGACTAAGCAACAGGTGTCTAATTTGTCGTAAAGCCCATCCCATGGGACAGAACACGTACCTGACGCTGCTTCTGTGACCACGGTCCAGAGACTAGATAGCACAAAGACCCAGGGTAAAACTAAAGATTGTTTTGTCTAAAAAGCAAAAGTATCAATAAAACGACTCCTATTGGTATTCTGCTATACTCGCAGGTCCTTATTCAGTCGTCATCAGAGAAGCTTCCTCTTAGCACCAGGCAGGAACAGATGCAGAGACCCACAGCCAGGCATGATGTGGAGAGAGATGGAGAGAGTCCTTAGAATGCACAGCTGTAAATGGGATGTCTCCATCAAATCCCCTGTCTCGGAGCTCAGGGAGCCCAACGTAAAAGGAGGAGAAAGAGTGTAAGAAAGGAACAAGTCCCTCTGAGTAAACTAGGTAAAGCTTCTATCAACTCACGGAGACCGAGGCAAGAAGCGCGGGGCCCAGGCCTGCATGCTCTGTACAAGGGTCCTCTGCATACCTGTGTGTGTGTGTGTGTGTGTGTGTGTGTATAACATGGCTTTGATCTTAGTATTTTTATGGGACATCTGAGTGTGTGAACGAAAGGATTCTTGTGCTTGATCTTGGGACTCTTTTCCTTCAGTTGGGCTGCATTGCCCAGACTTAATCTGATATGTTTTAGTTTACCTTATTATATCTTGTCATGTGATTAAATGCATTAATCTGTCAAAAACAAACAAAAAGCTAAAAGAAAGAAAAAAAAGAAAATAGGATTGGTGGTAAGAATCAGAAAAAATTTGCTTATTTCGTCACTATTCTTACCTTAATAAATTTAGGCACTTTGTTATCTAAAGTATTAGCCATTCTTGATGACACTACACACACAATATAGTAAAGTGTGTGTGTGTGTGTGTGTGTGTGTGTGTGTGTGTGTGTTTTGAGAAACTAGACTTTCTGAAACCTTTCTGAAATGCTGACCTTTATTCGGTGACTTCTTAATGATTGACCGGCCATTCACCATTATGTCGTTCCTACCCTTTTCATTAAGACTGAACTTTTACTTTAGCTGTTGAATGTGAAGATATTAATATGTAGTCATGAAGTTCAGAAATGTTCAGTGGGAACTTTCCTCTTTAAATACAGGACAAAGTTGAACAAGTGGATCCAATTTTGTTTTAATGAAACATCCCAAAGGTCACACATTATTTTTTTCAAACAAACAACAACAACAAAATAATAAAATAAAATAAAGCAAGACTTTGCCATTAAAAGACATTTTCTATTGCTCTTCTAATAAAATACAATGTTTCCTTGAAAACACATTTAATTTTAGAGCTGTTAGTTTAAAAGAAAAAATTGTACACTTCACTTTTACCTTTTTAATAAGTAAAATATTCATTTTCCTTACTTTTAGATAAATTAAATAACATTCCAAAAATTGCAATGTAGCAAAATATTGTTTTTATATGAAAGGATAATGAAGATAAAACGTTTGCTTCTCTTCTGTGCAAATATTTTTAAAGGAAAAAAATTGGGGGTTCATACTTCTGGGCCATGAGTGGAATTAATATTTTCACAAAGAAATCAATCTACTTGAAGACCAAGTGTTGTTTGCCTTTGCCCACCTGGATGTCTAACTGGGAGCACAGGCCTCAGGATGCTGAAGACCCAGTTTGAAGAAGGGTAGAGCTGCAGAGTCAGACCCGCTTCCTGTCTGACAGGCGAGAAGAGTCCAGCGGTGACGCCATTCTTAACGCTAGGGAGCACACTTTCCCCAGGAATTATCTCGGGACAGGCGAGGCTTCCCATCTGCAAGGCAGCTCCAGGCAGGGCGCCAGCCACTGCTGCACGGGAGTGACAAGGCTCACAGATATGACAGCGCTGATGGTAAACAATGACAGTTCTGTCAGGAATCTGAGAGGCTTTCATACCTTGGCATGTGCCGAAAAAGAGGCCGAGTTATTTTATTTGTGGCATATAAAAATGACAGCGTGAACTCTTCACCCTCTTCCCCCTCCTTTAAACAAATCAAAATTAGAGCGTTAGCAGGTTTATAGTTGCAGGAATGGAAAGGAGGAGGCTTTAGGAATTTGAAACTAGAAAAAAAAAGTTACTCCTTCACTGAAAATAAAAACTTGCCTTAACTGTATTTCAATTTTAATGACTCTGTGTTTGAGATGATCTTAACACAAAGCCCCCTCTCATTCTAAAGAACAGGTACATGGTTTCTGGTGAATACGGAACAAACAAATACACCAAGGGGCATCGGGTGTGACAAACCCTGTGATGAGTCAGATTCTGAAGAGCAGTAAGTAGGATAGAATGGACATGTGATTACCTACGATGGAAAGTCAAAAAGAACCCATTCAAAAGTTTGTGAATCATGTGATATGTTGAAACATTACCGTATCTAATCTTAAAGGAAAGGCAGGGATTTGCTTCCAGGAGCTGGGCTGGAGGGAATGGGTATGCACATTATATGTGATGTCATCCAATGAATGGCAAAGGAGAGCTATGTATCACGTGGGTCAGTTGCCCAGGGCATCATGTTAGATGTTGGGGCACAGACAGACTAAAAAGATGTGACTCCAGACCTCAAGCAACATATAATACAGTGATTAAAATTACACATCCGTGTTATATCTTTATTGGAAAAGAACACCTCACAATACGATTGATTAGCAGGCATCAGAGAAGGAAGGTGGAGAGGTGATATCCTTAACAACAGAATGAAACAAAATCACCATGTCAAGGGTTTAAATAAACTATTCATTGCTTGTCTCTTAAAAAACGTATTTTAAAATAAGAAAATAGTATTAGTACACTGATATGCCGAGGAACAGATATATTCACGCACATCTAATCAAAATGACTCCTCCCTTGCTACCACACTTTGACCTGCTCTCACAGGGCCTTTTACCTTGGCTATCTGCAATGGAATCTTCACTTTCTGGAGAAATCCTTTTTGTGTTGTGGTTTTAGAAGTTGTCAGTTATGCCCACTCTTTATTGTTTTGGATGGAGGGGTAGAAAGGCAACCTAGGTTTGCAATATCACATATTAGACCAGAAGCTCAGAAAAACACAGCAAAATTAGTAAAACCCTATCCTTGAAATTATTTATCTGGATGTTGGAAGACTGACCCTGTCTCTTTCTTCTGAGGTTTCTGTGACTGATAAAATTCGTTAACACCTTTCAGCCTGCACACACCCTCCCTACTTATTGCATAAAGACCAAAGCCAGGAAAAACAAAAGAGTATAAGTAATATTGAGGTGGGTCCTGTTACTTGGCCGGTGCATGCCTGAGTCTAGTGCCATCTAACCAAATATCAATTAGTTCCAGCTGAGTTCCCATCACCCATAAACTATGGTTAATAATTGAGTATAGAAATAAATCAGCCTAAGTAATACACCAGTGCTTCAAGGATAAAAGCATACAAGGTAGCTGACTGGTGTGTTAGACTCTGGATAATGAACAGAATTCCAAAGGGGGGGGCATTTATGGAAAAGGAAGAACTCTGCACCCAAAGAAAACTATAAGGCAGGATAAAGTTAATCCATAGGTGCACCATACCCGTCCTAGTGTAGCTGGAGTAGGTTAATTTATGCATGAAGTCCCTGTTTCCTACCCCTTCATTTTCATAGTTTCCCAATCTTCATAATAAATCACACTTTCAACATCCCCACTCTCATATAATAACTGTAGCAAAGAATGCATGACTTAAATTTTGGTTTGAACAATACTATGGTGGCCCTTAGATATTGTATTATATGTTTATATATTAAGAATCAAAACAGTAACACTTTTCAGAGGCAGCTTTAGGCTTCAATTAAGACTCTTAACAAATATTACGTAGCTAGTAGAATTTGGATTACCTTGTCAATATTTCCTGTTAGAAAATTAGAAAAAGAAAGAAAGAAAGAAGGAAAAAACTAAGAAAATTTGTTTTGACTCATAGCCTCATGGTTTTCCAAGGTTGGGGCCAAAGTCTTATTGGCATTGTTGGTAGCAGATTCATGGGATGGAAATCACATGTTAAGTGGAAATTAGAAAGAGAGAGAGAGAGAGAGAGAGAGAGAGAGAGAGAGAGAGAGAGAGAGATTCATGTTTCTGCCCCTCCTTCTAAGGAAGTCATAGGTTTTCAAACAAGCAGTCTCCACTTACAGAATCTTATTTACCCCTCCTCATTTTCCACAGTCTCCAGACACCTTAGTCAGGTGGAGTTTCTACCCCCCTCACAGCTGATTCTGGGAACTGATTTTCAATAGAAGTCATGGGGGCATGCAAATTGTTTGTTATGGCTTGAAAGTGAACTATACTCACCCCCCAAGGCTAAGATGCTAAAACCTGAGCTCTCAGATGGTGCGGCTATTGAGAGATGGCTGAATCATCAGAGTGCTACCTTAGTCAGGAAATTAACCTGCTGATGAGTTCTCAGCATGGGCTGTTAGGATGTAGTTCCTAGAGAGAGGAAGTCTATCCCTGCAGGCCTGTCCCTTTTCTCTTCTCTAACAATCTGTTTTCTGAATTGTATGGAGTGGCCAGCTTTCTTCTGTGGCACACTCTGATGTGCTTAGAGACCCTTAACCAGACCGCTGTTCTGCTCAGAAGTGACTTAAGTCATGTCCACTTCCACCTTATTTGCCACCAATTTATCTTGATACCACTAGCCACCACTGAGAAATATGGGAAGCATAGTTTTTGATGGATACAAAACTTTTATATTAAATTTGAGAGAAAAACTACAATGAAGTGAAGGTAGCATTATGCACAAAAAAAGTACAATAAATTACAAATGCTATTCTTCTGTGGAATTAAACATGCACAAAATACTTGTTCAAGCCTACAAACTATTTTTAACATTTATTTATTTTATGTTAATGAGTGACCTGTCTTCATGCACACCAGAAAAAGGAATCAGATCCCATTACAGATAGTTGTGAGTCACCATGTGTCATTGGGAATTGAACTCAGGACCTCTGTAAGAGCAGCCAGTGCTTTTAACCACTGAGTCATTTCTCCAGTCCCATACAAACTCTTTAGATACCAAAGTCTATTACTTGCCACAAAGATTATCATTTAGAATTAAATACTTTTACTACAGAGTGAAGGTTTCATAGTAGATAAGCTCTACGATCTCGTTTAGCCACAGAATATAAGGCAGACATCTTGGCATGAAATCAAATGCTTTTGAATCTTTCATCACCATTATTCCTCAGTTATTGATGCATACAAGTCTCAAATAGGGAATTTTCTCTGACACATCAGAATTGCTAATATAGGCCTAGTTCAGAAAACACACAGTGCCAGCTTTACTTCATGCTAAGTGAATGCATGTGCCAATAGTGTCATTTGTAATTCTTTGTAAATAAATGTCCCACCTTCTCAGCGCATTTGTTTATAGCCACCAACTTTAATTTAGTTGTTGGGTTTTCTGTTTCCCTATCAAAATTTATAATCACTTATTTTTGTAAAACTTGGGCAGAGTAAGAAAACAACCACCTGTGGTAGAGTAGATAGCAAAGCAAATGTCTTAGCACTTATTTTTGATGACCTAGTTAGCATTCCTGGATTTATAAAAATTTTCAGATTTTGACCTCTTTACAACAGATAACCCACAGAAATGTTCTGTATTAACTTCACAGCTGGTCACTTTAAGTAGGAAAAGGAAAGTTTGGGTTGATTCCTGTGTTTACGATGCTTATATTCAGTAGAAGAATCCAATTGTTCCTATTCTTGCAGTATTTGGACTGAAGTTATCAAAATTGCTCCTTGGAACAGGTTAATTATCCCATGAAGATTTTTTTTAAACTGACCTTGAATTATTCTCTTATTCCCAACTTTCATTCATTGCATTTTAATAATGACTTCTCCCAAATGTCTTGTGATGTGATCATGCCATTGTATATAAACACTAACTTTGCTCTCCCAGCACCATCACATGCCTCACAGTTTTCATAATCAAATTTAAGAGACTCTCATGTAGTAAAAATCACAAATTACAAAGCTAAAGCTTTAAAAATAAGTATACTGTGGAAAATACAAAAATGTCATTCATTTACCTTATTTATTAAATAATTAGCTGGGGGACTGGGGGGGTACAGGAGGTGGGAAGGGAGGTGGGGAGAGAGAGGCAGCTGGAATTGACATGTGAAGCAAGCTTGTTTCTAACTTAAATAAATAAAAAAGACATTAAAGAAAATGAAACAGCACGCAATTCAGTGATGTGAAAGAAAAAGAATCCAATTTTTGCCTCGCAGTTTAAGGACTTCTATTTTTGTCATATTTATTTTTTGTAGTCAGATGCTAGAACCAGCCCCTTCTTCACTTGGTCACAATGCCTAACCAATGATACACATTGTATACACTCTGAATCCTGTGCCTAACCAATGATTCACATTGTATACATTCTGGATACACGGTGCCTAACCAATCATTTACATTGTATACTTTCTGGATACAGGGTACCTAACCTATCAATTACATTGTATACACTCTGGATCCATGGTTCCTAACCGATCATTTGCATAGTATACATTCAATGCCTGAGAACATTTACATTGTATACATTCTGTACTGAGAATATTTACATTGTATACATTCTGTACTGAGAACATTTACATTGTATACATTCTGTATTGAGAACATTTACATTGTATACATTCCGTATCTGAGAAGATTTCACCTCCGGCTCTTTGTGCACAGAGCTGAACAGATCATTTACATTGTATACAGTTGTGCATAAGAACCAAGTCTCCCTCCTGATCCTGATGCTCAGGGATATGAACCACCACCATCTTCATGTGTTCGAGCAATAGTAACGACGGTTCTAAAAGTCCCGATGAGCATATCTGGCATAAATGTTAGTATGTGGGATTCTGCCAAAGGGCTCACGGTCATTGACACAAGACTAAAAAACGTCATCCACAGCCTTCTGGGCCTCCTCTCTGAAGATGTTCCAAACAGCCAAGATGGAAAGAACAACTCTGTCTGGCACACACATCTGATGACGTTGTTTTAATCCAAAGCGCAACCTGAAGATTTCATTCACTAGTGAACAGTCTCCACACCGAGACTTGCAGCTAGAATCTCTGAGCATGCCAAAAGTCTGACATCAGTGAACCAGTGGGCATGAGCCCAACAATGATCGAACATGTAAATCAGCTCGTGGGCGACCACTCAGCTTATGTGAGCTTGATTTCGGATGTTATTCTGGCACAAAAGAATCTTCGACGTTGAAGCATCAAACCCTCCGCTGACATTTCTGTCACAGTCTTCGCAAGAAAAGTAACTTCCTTTGTTAACAGGACAACCTGAGTGTTTCATAGCATCGAGTAGAAGTTGGGCATATGGGTTGCCTCTAAGCTTCTTCAGGAGCATGAGTGCAAATCTCTGGTCCCGGGTGAAGAGGTTGGGTGAAGAGCGTGTAGCTGGGCTCCTGTGAGCCCCGGGAGAGGCATTGCTGCTACAGTGGCTCCCAGTCTGCCATCCGACCTGGGCCACCACCGCCCGGAGCTGCAGCCATGAGGCCTACAGGACTCGTCAGCCTCGCTGCCTCCTCCTGCTCCTAGTTCCCTTCAACTGACCCGGAGATGCCGCTCAAGGGATAAAATCCTAGTACGAATGTGAAAAAAAATAGTAATTTTTACTTAGTCATAAAAATTGTTACTTAATTGCAAATGTATCTAAGTCCTTGCTTTTTATTTTCTTGTGAGGGAGCTGTGTGACTAGGCATACAATGGATAGGAGATAAATAATGCTCCATATGCTAATGAAATTCTATAACCAATCTGTGGGCTTGATTTATATTTTATGAACTTTCCAAACCAAACATAGAAGAAATGAGGGAAACAAATATTGATATGGATAAAAACATTTTAAA
Source organism: Mesocricetus auratus (assembly GCF_017639785.1). NCBI lineage: Eukaryota > Metazoa > Chordata > Mammalia > Rodentia > Cricetidae > Mesocricetus > Mesocricetus auratus. The sequence continues at coordinate 12,554,444 of NW_024429212.1, read as the reverse complement.
ATAAAATATTCATTATGCAATTAGGACTTGGTTTTAAGACAGATTCAGGGATGAAGTCAGCTCAGTGGTTATGGCTCTCTGCTCTTCCAGAGAGCTCCATTTCAGATCTCGGTACCCAAGTCAAGTACGTCACAGCTGTCTAGAACTAGCTCCTCGACGACCTCTGCCCTCTTCTGACCTTTGCTGTCACTCACAGATGCATTCACACATACACATCAATAAAATAATAACAAACCTTAAAACTGCAAACTATAAGGGGTAGAGAGTGAGAATCATGAACCCTGCATTTTCAGTGATTAAGATAGATTGTCCATATTTGTTTAACATAATCTGATACAAGTAAATTATAGTCATGTTCTCATTTGTGCTTCTAAAAATCATTTCAATGTCCAGACTATGGAATGTGAAATCACCATCTAGGAAAAAAGAGAAGTAAAAGGAGGACAGGAACCTGCAAAGGGGGGAATGTATATGCCACCAGATATCATTTGCATTGGAGAATGCTTAGTTTTGTTAACTTTAAAAAGGGTTTATATAAACAGAAAGCATGACCTTCTTAAGCTCAATGATTGAAATACACACAAACACATTACGCATATGATTTGCTTTGTAGAAAAATACCCACGCAAGGTTTTAATTAGCAAATCTTATAACAATGTGTCAGAAACAAACTTGAATTATTTTCTTCTGATAATGAGGTAGGCATAACAATCAAACCATCTAAGTTGGCAATGTTGATTACTGATAAGTGAAAAGGACTTGGACTTTTTTTTTTGATGAATTAATTTGGGCTCACAGTTTGAGGAGCTCCAGTCCCTCATGGCAGGGGAAGACATAGCAACATGAATGTGAGGCAGCTGATCCTACTGTGTCTGCAACGGGAAAGCAGAGAAGAAGATGAATCCTAGGCCTCAGATAGCTTTCTCCTTTGTATTCAACCAAGAATCCAGAAGGCTGGTTTTGTAATTCTGTATATTGTCAATGGAAAAAAATTAATGTTATCCTTACAGTTGACTGTACCTCTATGGGTAGGAGCTTCTACCTCATGTAACTCTCTATCATACATAGTAAATCAAGTTATCGCATTGTGCTGCTGCTGCTACAGGGTCAGTGAACCTGGTTTTCACCGTTTTACCCCTCTCTGGTTCAAAAAAAAAAAAAGAGGAGGAGTGTGCTCTAACAGACAGGACAATCTTAGGTAAACGCTATCATGAACTTAGTTTGATAGTATTATTATCACTGATATTTGAAACATTTCTACATAAATGTCAACCTTGATTTTTTCCCAAACAATGACAATGTAGTTTGAGATCTCTTTCCTGTTTTACTATAGACTTTACAATTGTAATTACAGAGCTAAAAAGTACCAAATTTGTGATGACTTTCTGAATGGTACAGGTTTAATTTCATGATATCAATATGGTTCTAGGAGCTAGTGAAGATATTGGCCTTTGTTTTTATAAACCTCAATATTAACAGTGCTGTTAGGTAAAACCCTGTCTCCATCATCTAATGGATGATAAGATGTACAAATGAATTTTATGGCAGATTAGCTCCTTTGCTGTCTCAGGAGAGGCTTGTCCAGTTAACAGCATGCAAAATTCAGCAGCTGTGTTATAAGCATGTCAGGTCTGTATTTGTCTTATTAATGGAGAAAGAATTACTACAGTGCCAAGTGCTTCTTCAAGTTTGGCTCCCTTTCTACCCACTTTTAAGTTTCTGAAATCTCATTGTCTAATAAACATGTTATAGTGGTGATGGTTATTCATAGGTGGATTGTTAATTTTCAATTCAACTTTTAAAATTCAATAGTTTATTTTACTTATGCTCCCATAATGTATAAGATAATCATTGTATTAATATATGTGGTGCTGGAATCCTAAATGGATATCTTTTGTTTCTTGGGTGATTTATTTTGCTGCACAAGAAGATCCTAAGACCCTCTGATATATTACACTTAACTTCACTTGGTTCTCCCTTTTGACTTTTTAAAATGAGCAACACGTTTATTTCAAGTGGGGGAAAACAATTGGCTTGCCTAACACTATTGCAAAACAACAAACAGGCATTGGACTTCAGGTAGATCCCATTGATCTTCTCAGTTTGATGTACATTCTAGGCTTGCCTCCTGTTCCTCACTAAAATATGTTTTCAGTTGAAACTGAGTTAATCCTTTCCAGATATTTGAGCTCGTTTCCACAGGCAGCAAGCTAAACTGTCAGTTCTAACACTGACTCCATCTGCTCTGTGTTTCATCTACCTCTGATGGCTTAAGCTTTTAGCTGCATACACAATGAGATTTCATTTGCATTGTGATCATTTATTAAATTTGGTGGTACTTCTCTTGTTCAACTTTTAATCTACACACGAGTCACAAAGGCGAATGAGATGTGTGAAATCCTCCCTCTATCTCTATTGCCCATGAAATCGTTCAAGAGCTGTGAACTTAGAGGAAAGGCCACTTATTTCAAATTTAGCCCAGATTTATACAATTATGCAAAAAAATCAAACATATCTGATGCCCTCTAGAGATATGAATGTGTGCACAAATATACCCTTTCCTTTAAGTCATTTAGTCTATAAGTATCTGATTTACTTTAAGAATGAATTTTAGATTTATCCTTAACTCATCCTTGTTGTATCTGGTTTAAAATGAATTTTCAGTTCACCCTCAGTCCACATTCTACAAAAGAAGTTTTAAGACCTCATATTCAGTGTGAAGCAAGAAAAAAATGTGATAAAATTTCCATGCTACTCTCAACTCTGCTCTTTATGGCTGGTCCCTGTCATGGATATTGCGATAATTAGTCTCTGTGCCTTCATTGACTGTGATTATTACTACACCTGTACCCACTGGCCTGTAGAAGTCACTGCTGCTAACACTTTACCGCATGAGCCCCAACCTTGATCTCTACGACAGGAGAGATTCAGGGCCTATGACACTCCTTACTGGAATACTCAGGAAAGTTTTATTTTTAGGATCAGAGATGTGTGCAATTTCATACTTACATATTTTCTAAATCCTTTCCCTCATTATAGTAGTCATGGGTCCTGTTGCATGAAGCTGCACGCTTTAACTCAAGGTTGGCTAAAGCAAGAAATGTTTTCCTGGATTCTTTCCTTCTCCTTGTATTTCTGTGACTTCCTAACCTCTCAGTCCATCCATTCTGATTCCAAACTTTTTCTACTACATCTTTTCTTCCCTTCATCAAACCTAGAAATATGGGGTCAGCTTTCTGCTTCTTCTAATCTTCTAGCCAATCAGGAAACTGAGAAGATTAATACAGACTGCTGCTCAATTCTATTTGTTTCTGTATTTACACATTCTTGGAAACAGCCAGGGGAAATTGCAGTCCATAGTAGTCATGAATACCACCTCAATTAATGAAATCAAGACATCCCTCCTGCTTCACAAGCATATGTGCCATCGCAAAGGCCATATACCAACATGGCTCTGATTTTGTCAGCTTGACAGCTAACATTAAACATTAGAGGAGTGTTTGGCCAAATGCATGCACACAGGGACACACACATAAACACAAAATCATGCACACATCATTGTCTTTGTAGTCAGTATTAAATTCTACAAACTCACTTTCTGCTTTATGTCAACTTTACACTCAATGAATTTGCTTAATTATTTTGGTAACTAGTTGCACTAGGCTGTCTTTCTCATAACGTGATACATATCTACACATAGCAGATATAAAAATAGCCTATAGTATATAAATATTTACATAATGGCATGTAAATTTTCTTCAACGTATATGCAAAGAATGTATTATGATCATATTTGATTTTTGTGAAGTTTCCCTGAGAAATTCCATTTGTTTTAATGTCTTAAGTACCAAAATATCCAATTTTAGCATTTCTTAAACATTTCAAGCATTCCAAAATAATTCAGTTTTCCATTTAAATACTTTCATTGTGATGGTTTTCATCTTCATAAAATCTTGAATGTTAGCTTTCCAAATCCATCCACAGCTGTCCTTATTTGCTTCTTGAGTATAGTCTATTATTTTCTAGACATTGCATGCTCCTATTTCATAGTTTAATTCTCCAATTGTCTCAAACACATCCTAAGGTAAAATGTTAGAAAATGGCACACGAGGTAAAATTTATCATATATTGGTTATCGAAAAATACACCAGTCCTATCGACCTCTTCAGTATAGAATTCCAAGAAGAAAAACTCTATGCTGTGATGGAAGACATTTGCTTTTCAAATCTTATCACTGGACCATTACGAATGAAGCAGACCCTTGATTTCTGATCTACACAGAATCCTGGCAAGAAGACAAGGTCATGTATTGAGACCTTGCCTTCCTCCCCTCCTTTCTCTCACTATCTCTACAATATGTGTGGTTTTCTTTGTGTGTGTATGCTAGAAGTAGCTTCGGTGCATGCAATAGCAATGTGTACATAATAGCAATGTATGTAATAGCAATCACTTGGATGCTAAGTTCACAATCTTTAGTTAAAAATAGAAACATAAATTGTCCTTCATTTCAAAAGCAGAGAGTATCTCTGTGCCAAGATATTTTCCACTTCAGCTAAATGGCACTATAAATCAGAACACATTTAGTACCAATTAGGAAATAAACTTATTTTTAGCACATATCTTAAGAATAGTTCCTTCAGGCTAAACATAACTGATTTCACCAATCAACTTGAACTTCAGTAAAATGTCTGAGATCTGATATCTCCAGTAAGGGAATGTGACTGATCACTTCCTTTGAGATCCCTTTTGCAGCAGCTGTTATGGTATGAAGGCATGCAAAGAGGAACAATGTTGGAGAACATAACATATACCATAAGGGGAGCTGATACTCTGCTTCTGAAAAGCATAGTTTAAATCAAATTATGAAAATAACAAATACTAATAAATAAAATGTTAAATAAAACTGAATTTGTGGATGTCCCATCTATTGTGAAATTATTATATTTCTACAGAAGAAACCAAGTCATAACCAAGCAGGGATTGCTTTAAATTCCATTTTAAAACTTTCTTCCAACAGAATGTGCCAACTGGCTCACTGAAGTACTTTCGTGAAGGCAGGGCCAATGCAGCTCTCATACAATATTATGTCCTTGGTCTCTCATCTTGGAAGTTGGAATTTCAAATTTGAATACAGAAACTCATCAACATTTACATCACATCAGAGCTTTATCACTTCTATTTTCTTTATTCTATCTATTAGAATTTCCAACAAAATCGTCTAATAGATTGGCTAAAACAGCCATCTTTTTTTGATCATGATCTTATTTATAAAACCTGTGACCCATATTCTGTATGATTTTGGCCATATTATAAATGCATGTTTTCTCTGGGTTTAAGAATATTTCCCTCCCTCTTTTCACTTCTCTGTGTCACTGTTCAACCCCTGAGAGTTAATATCAGAGAACTATTGTGGTAATATATTGTTCATGATTTATTAAAGTCATTGGAGATCAAAATAGCAAAGCAGCCACACTAGTTAGCCATAGAAGCCGGGCAGTGGTGGCTCACACCTTGAATGCCAAGACTAAAAGAGTAACAGAGCTCACACCTTTAATCCCAGCATTAGAGAGGTATAAAAGACAGGAGCAGGGTCTTCAGTAATCAGCCTCAGGATTATTCTCCAGCCATGCTGAGGAGATTCAGAAGTCAGACTTGGTGACAGCTAGTGGAGACAGGATCAGTCCTTTCAGCCTGGGGTGGAGGTAAGAGTTACTTACTTACTGCTTTGCTTCTCTGACCTTCAGCTTGAAGCTTGAACACCAATGTGAATCTCTGGGTTTTTATTAATCGAGCTACAATTACCACTTTACCAAATTTTATTGCATAGACAGAAAGCACTCAGATTTCAAAAAGTATTTTTATTTTAAATTGCGTGTATGTGTATGAGAAATGGGAGTGTAATCCCATACGTGCAAGTATTTATAGACACTAGGAGAGCTCTTTGGAGTCCTAGTGCTGGAGTTGTAAGTGGCTGTGAGGAAGTTAACTGAGTGCTGGGGACTGAACCTCAGTCCTTTGAGAGAGAAACAAGAGCTCTTAACTGCTCGTCACTATCTTCAGTTCACAGACATCTTTTTTGCCAGAAAGTAGCATAAATTATTAATAACTCGATTCCCTGTGGATTCCTTTTTTCCTCTGACATTTCATGAGTACAGTTTTTACTCTGCGTTGCTCTTGGCCCCCTGCTCTTTGAGTTCTTGTCTGAATACCCTGTTAAGCTCTAGCTACAGCTTGCTAGGGATTCTGTAGCCCATGGGTCCCAACTTCACCTGATTCACCAAAGAAACCAGAGGCAAAGGCCTATAAACCACGTGGCACTTACAACAACATCCCGACATCTCAATTCTAATTTCACTGTATTTGTTAATTGTATCACTGCTGTGACAAAACACCAGATTATACAGGAGCTCTTTCTGTAGTCTTCCTAGGGAAGTTCATACTGACTCTGAAAGAACTGTACTGAAATCACTTCCCCACTAGTGCTATCTAGTGTATAGTGGCTCCTTCCTGCAGAACACTCATCGCTAGTTTCTTTCCTTTATGACAGATATTCTGACTGCAGTGAGATGGAATAGAAGTGCAAGTTTTGATGTGTTTTTCCTTTATAGCTCAATAAATGGATTATGTTGAATAAATCTCTTTTGTGACATGTTCGGTAAAATACGAAACCTCTTCGAAAAGTGTGTTTGTCCCCATTGTAACACTCAGATGATTGTGGATTCTTATAGTAGTTTGGTCCATTTTGTCAGTGTGTGTTTAGTAACAATATTGTGAAACATTTCTTTGTGAGCTAACCACACTGGCTTATCATCTCCAATTGGTATTGTGCAGCAAACTCTCGCTCCCAGGAGAAAGTGGCATTTGGAGGTTAAATGAACTCATGTATCTATAATTGCTGCTTTTCACCCAATACAGTGGCTGAACCTTAGGCAACTGCTGTCCTAATCTGTAACTGCAACTCTGTTGCTACCAGCAGCTGTTTGCCTCTTAGAGGCTGTTAAAGCCTCTAAGGAAAAATTTATCTAGATCTCTACCCTCTAAAGAACTCAGGAATAAAAGGTTGAGGTGAAATTCTGGTAGTGCAAAGAGGCTGAATAACAGTAGATAACCTTCCCTCCTTGCTTGAGTCCCCGAAAACCCCCCAGTCCTGCCACTTAGCTCCAACTAAAGAATGCTTGCTATATATGGTTCCTGCCTACCACTTCCCGTCAGCTAGTTGCTGAATTAGACCCTGCCCACAGGTTGACTTTATTTAATCAAACAAATGGGACGTGCCTTTGCATTGTAAACTAAAGGGTTAGGAATAAATTTAACACACCTTAAAGTAATATTCCACGGCATATAATAAATGTTCTGTCCTGGACAGTTGCCTCATCAAATTGCAGAGAAAGGTATTTGGCTCATTCCTTTTACAAAGAGTTATGGGTAGTAGTTATAAACCGATTTCTAACTTCTTGACTTGTCGTATCCAGTTGAGTAATAAGAAAGAAGTCATCAGATAAAACTGTTTTTGTTTGCGCATATCTGTGTACATAAAACTAAATGGCTTATCACTTCTTATCCATCATATTCCAAATAAGCATTATTTTGGAAAGAAAAGTAAAGTGGTAGGAGCTATTTTCACACTATAAGGAACAACGTAATTTATTGTGAATATTGCCAGATTCTAGCAATATATACAATAATGTTTTATAAGCTTAGAGTCCATCTCACAAGGAGAGTTATCAAATGATAATGCTGGAGTTTAGAGATTTAGCAGTTTTCATTGATTCTAGATATGATGCTAGAATCCAATGAAAACAATTCCTTTCTTCTGAAGTATGTTTGCAGTTGTATCTACCACGTTTCTGCTTTGACGGGCTGTCGCACGTCCCTCTAGGTTGAGTCAATAAAGACACTATAATCCTCTCCTATTTCCTAGAGATGGCGCTACTCACAATATGCAAACTTCATTTTCCAGGAGCAATTGTGCCTTGGATGCCTACTGAGAGAATAAGTGTTCGTTCTGAGGCGCTCTAAACCTTCGAGGATCCCTGGCATCTCTTTCAGCGCCTTTGTGACCCCTATTGAAAGATGTCACCGGATGAGCCGTGCACTTTCAAATCCTGTGGAGGAGCATTAACACTCAGAGTCCCAAAGTGGGCCTGGATGTGAATACACAGCTCTTAGGCTTGGACCCAAAGCCACTGCATCTGGTCTTTTTATAAGAAGAGTGCTAAAGAGAGGCAGGCACATGTGCAGAGAGGAAAAGGTGCAGGAAGATAGAACAAGGGCAGCTGTCTGCTTCACCAGGTGGGAGGACAAAGAAGATTCCAGGACCACAGGACTCCTTGACTGTAAGGAAATGAATTTCTGTTGTTCAGACGCTTGGAATACTGTAACTGCTTGTTTCAGCCCATGATATTCCCCCATTCCCCAGTTTATCATTTCTGTATTGTATATATGTATACAGTACTTTTGTTATACATAGCTTTTCCATTTAAATTATTTGTTTGTAAAATCCTTTTCTTGTTTCTATCTTCAATTTTTGTTTTGTTTTTGTTTTACAAGACAGGGCTGGAGGCTGTCCTGGAATTAGCTCTTTGTAGACCAGGCTGGTCTTGAACTCACAAAGCTCCACTTGCCTCTGCCTCCCGAGTGCTGGGAGTAAAGGTGAGCACCACCACTGCCCGGGCTATTTCCAATTTTGTAATCTCGTTTTTATAAAATATCGCTAATCTTTCTATAGTTTTTCATAGAAAAATGTCTCCATTTGTTACTTAATGTTTTCTTTTTCCTTAGAGCACGACTCCAATTCTTCTTTTCATAGCTACTAAAGGATGAAGATTGAGCTGTATTGTATCATTATTTCTCAGTACAAGCCACATTACTCTAAAATACTCAAGGTCCATCAATTTACTACTAAAGAAAAGTTTTCAACAGAAAACTGTTTGAGTTGTTTTAGGAAGCAAGTGCTATTTTTATTGACATCTTTTAGAACACACTGGCTTAGAACTTACTATGTGCCCTAGGATAGACTAGAACTTCTGAGAAGTCTATTGCCTCCATCTCTTAAACTAGTTTCACAGGCATGCACCACCAGCCCAGATAAAGACTGGGCTTGTGAGGCTTAAGTTCCATACTATATTCTACCGAATAGTTATCACTATTTACTGAGATTTATTTATTTATTTATCTTTAGGTTTTTTGAGATGGGGTTTCTGTGTAATGTTTTGGAGGTTGTCCCTGAACTCACTCTATAGACCAGGCTGGCCTCGAACTCACAGAGATCCACCTGCCTCTGCCTTCTGAGTGCTGGTATTAAAGGCGCGTGCCACCACCATCTGTCGAGATTATTTTATTTTGCAGATATCTGTGCACCACAAGTATTCCTGAACAGCAAGTGCTCTTAACCACTGAGCTCTCTCTTCAACCCAATGTAACTAAGAAAAATGTGTCAGAAGTCTATGCATGTGGCATGTTAAAGAAATGGGGGACTCCTAGCTGTGGGGTCAGGTCCTGTCCCCAATGCTTGAGCTGGCTTTTAGGAGCCTATTCCCATACTGGGGTGCCTTGCCCAGCCTTAATACTAAGCAAAGAACTTATTTCTGCTCCAACATGGTATGCCATGCTTTGTTGACACCCATGGGAGGCCTGCCCCTTTCTGAACAGAAACACAGTAGGAGTGAATGACGGGGCAGAGGAGATGTGTGTGTGTGGGGGGGGTGGACAGGAGAAGAGGAGGAAGGGCAAACTGTGGTCAGGGTGTAAAATGAGTGAAATAATTTAATTTATAAAAAAAGTAAAAAGAGTATAATGTGGGTATAAGGATTAATTTCTCATAACCTCAAAAAAAGATAGAGAGAAGTAAATTCAATTATAGTTGTATGGTGAAATTTATTTTATTAAGTGTTTTCTACAAAGAAGAGATTTACTAATAAGATTGATTTTGAGTTTATCGTATAATGGGTTTTCTGGCAAACAGCTTGTTCCGACTATCTTAAACCTGAATTTATCATTCTGCATAGCCACTTTAAATATTATATGAATTACATTTCCTAGTGGCTCATTGCTTTCTTCAGGGGGCATTGTAATGGGATGAATTCTTTGTACTCTTGTAGCATAAGAGAAACATCCTGGGGTTCCTGTCCATGGGAATTAATTCTACCAATGTAACTCCTGTGGAAGCCAAGGGGCCACAGCTGAGTGCATGCACAATAAATGCTCTCCCTTAACTTTATGATAACAATGGCTGCTTGAGAGCACTTTGCATACTACTTTATGCTTAATAAGAAACTTTCCCCATAAGCTAAATCTTTAAATGTTTGGTATGCAAAGTTAAGTTTTAAAATATTTTTTGAGGTAGGTTTTGTTGTGTAGCTCCGGCTGACCTGGAAAAAGAACTATGTGGCCCATTTCACCTATCTCTGTATTCTCATTGCTTGCATTAAAGCCACGTACCAACACATTTGGGTAACTATAGACTATTTTTTAAAAGAGCATGTTGTGTCATTTATTATTTTTGCTCATATACTCGAATCAATATTCTCTCAGAAATTAGTAGACAGACCCTGATCCCACAGCTAGGAGTCCCACAGATAGACCAAGTTACACAACGTTACACATTTCTAAACATGTCATATGCATACAATTCTTACACATTTTCTGGGTTATATTGGGTTGAAGAGAGCTCAGTGGTTAAAGACTTCTGTAGACCTCAATTCTAGATTCGTGATTATGTGTGGAGAGAAATTGCAAACGTGTAGAATTATATCCTGCACTAACATAAATCTCATGCTCATTTACTTTGACCTATGTTGTTATTAATCAGGCCTGAAAAGTAAAATGATAGTGTAGATAACGTTAGCATAAGAAAGATATACTCATGAAAGAGAATGATTTCAACCCTTCCTGTACCAGCTTCCACCAAAAATAAACCCACAGAGTCATGAAAATATAAGCCAAAGTGCAAGAAGCAGTTAGTGATGTAAGTGTTTCTTAACTTAAAGTATGGTTGATACGCATCCAACAATGCAGTTTCAATCCTTATGCTCCTCCCGGTGACTTTTAGATGGGCCAGCAACTGATTTGAAGTTATCTTAGAAGGGATGAATTCTGTAAATATTCTTTTGGTCACATGGACAATGTTGGCTTTTGAAACCCACCTTTAGCTCTTGTCTTTCCGAAAACAAAAGGTATATTTCCAATTGTAATCTTTAATATGGGACAGAGAAAGGCATTAAACAAATGCTATTTTGCATATTTTAAGATCAAAATCAACAATGATGGCAAAATTAGATTCAGTTGTTCTTGCGTTAATGTTTGTCCTTAAATTTTTCATAACAAGTCAGTGTAAAAGTTCACATTTAACCTAGAGGAAAGAGGATTCTTCTAGAAAATTGAGAATATTTCAAATGATATTTAATGCTCTTTTGTAAGATCATGTGTAGATATTTCTGACTTAAACTAGGTGCTACTTAGGTCCATTGCATTGCTAGTTCAGTAGCATACGATGTTGGAAACCAGTCAGCAAATATCAAAGAGAACGTTGAATCACTATTATGTCCTTACTAACTCAATGACATTAAATGTTTAAATTCTTTGAATAATTTAATTGGTGTAATGTATAAAGCATTATGTTTGCAACTACCCAATATTTTGAATTATCTTCAGAGTTCAGGGGATTCTGCTTGCTCATACATAAATGGTTAACAACAGGGAAGAGACTTAAAAGATCCATGAAAATAACAGACAGTTAATATGCGACAAAGGAACTACATTAATAAAGTCTCATAGTGTTGGGGATGTCTGCTAAAAGGACAGAGTACAACAGTTCTCGTTATTAAAGAAAAGATAAGTTTGTTAAATGATGACTGTGCTATTTGGCTCCAATACTCTATTTCTCCAGTAAATATAGCAAATTTCCCTTTAAAATTAGAAAGAAGGACAAATTTTCCATTGTTTGTAATTTCATGAAGACATATAACATCTCCCCATAGCTTCCCTCCTACTTCTTTCCTGTCTCCTATCAACCTCCTTCCCTTCATAATCAAATGCTCTTTCTGATAGTGCTTGAATTCACTTAGTGCTACCAGAATGTGCAGGGATCAGTGTCATCTATTGGAGCACAAGAAAACTCCCAGGGGCCATATCGCTTAAAAAAACGGATTTCCTTTCCAAAGAATGAACTTTTTTTTTTACATTCTTTTTTATTTTTTTAATTTAAATTAGAAACGTGAATGTTTCACATGTCAGTCCCAGCTTCCTCTCCCACACCTCCTCCCTTGTCCCTCCACCAGGACCCCCAGCTCCCCACCCAATCCCTACATGATTCCCCAGGGAGGGTGAGGCCCTCCTTGTGGGTGATCTCTAAAGTCTTTCATTTCATCCTGGGCAGGACTTAGGCCCTTCCCCATGTGTCCAGGCTGAGAGAGCATCCCTCTATTTGGAATGGGCTCCCAAAGATCATTCATAAATCATGGTAAACACTGATCTACTACCCAAGGCCCCAGTGATTTCTGTGGCCTCCTTACTGACATTACATTCATGGAGCCTGGATCAGTCCCCTGTTGGCCTCTCAGGCATCAGTCTGGGGTTCATGAGCTCCCCTTTATCCGGTCAGCTGTCTTTGTGGGCTTCACCATCATGGTCTTGTCCCTTTTGCTCATCACTCATGAATATTTTGTTTTCAAAGCAGGTAAAAGTATAGAAAAACATAGATTTCCCATTATACAAAAATAATTCTTGTTCTAAAATTTTCCTTAGTCAAAGACTATTTTCAAATTCTACTTTCTCTTTTATTTTATGCTTGCTTTGTTTAATAGGTTTTCATCAAATGTAATCAAGTAATGGAAATGTGTGTTTAGTCACTGATTGACCTTGTATCTTGGAGTAACTCTACACATAGTTCTTTCTCACTAACTAGAGTTATTTAACATGCCAACCCTGACTGTTGAAATTATGGCTGGACTGACGGAAGAGGAATCTTACCGTAACCAAGTGTGTGTGGTGTATTTTTTATGCAGCTCCTTCTCATCTGTGTTGGCACAGTAGCCATCTATAAGACAAATTTGCTGTCTTCTCCAGCAGTGATAAAGTCATTTTACATATGAAAATTGATATATCTTTTTCTCTCTAAGCCATTTTATTACTTACAATTAATCTAGTGATATCAAAATTGATTTAAAATTATATCACTTTAGTCATAGCTAATTAATTTGTGATTTAAGAAACTCCGTATTGAGATGTGGCCTTATCCTGCATTTCCTTGTAGTTGTGTGCTTGTAAAGAACAATGTGGGGAAATATTTAATATTGTTGTACAGGGAACAGATAAGGAGTCATTAAATTTGGGTTTAAATCATAGCTTTCTTCTTACTAGGTAAGTATTTGTCATCATGTGTACCCCAGCCTGTATATACTCACAGGTATTCCATGGATATGGGTGAATTCCAATTGGGATATTTTAAAATTTCTAGAATATCAAAGGATTATTTTTATTATTTTTTAAAATGTATTCTTCTATCCTACAATACATCCTTACTGCTGCCTCCCCTCCCTCCACTCTCCCCTCCCCCCCTCCCCTCTGCTCCCAATCTACTGATCCTCTTTTTCCCTTCAAGAAAAGAGCAGACCTCCCAGGGGTATCCGCAGAACATGGCATAACAAGATACAGAAAGACTATGCATAAACCCTCATACCAAGGCTGGGAGAAGCAACCCAATAGGAGGCAAAGGGTCCCAAGAGCAGATAAAAGAGTCAGAGACACCCTCACTGTTAGGAATCCCCTAAAACCACAACATTTCTCCAGAGAGCCTAACGCAGACCCTTACAGGCTCTGTGGTTACTGCTTCAGTCTCTGTAAGCCTCTATGAGCCCTGCTTAGTTGATTCTGTGGGCCTTGTTCTCCTGGTGTCCTCCAACCCTATGGCTCCCACAATCCTTCCAATCCCCTTCCACCAGGTTTCCAGAGCTCTGTCTATTGTGTGACTGTGCTCCCACCAGGAGCCTCTCTGATGATGATTTGGCTATGCCCTGAACTTTAAGTACAGCATAATATCATTGGACATCATTTCAGTGACTTTCTTTTTGCCAGTGGTCTTTGGTGCTATCCTTTATCCTTGGTGTGTGGGCCATACAGATTCTCGTTCCTGGAGATGTGGGCAGTGCCAGGCATGTGCTGTTGCTGTCTCCTAGCATGGGCCTCAAGTTGGACCAACCTTTGTTTGGCCACTCCCACAAGTTCTGAGCCACCATTGTCCCACCACATTGGTTTTGTGACTTGGGTTGGTGTCCAAGTTTTTATGACTGCAGGCCTTGCCTGGTTACAGAAGATGGGCAGATTCAGGCTCCATATCCTCCATTACTAGCAGTCCAAACTAAGGTCACCCTCGTAAGTTCCTGGAAGCTTCTACTGCACTGTGTTTCCACATTGCCCACTAAATGGCCCCAAATCCCAGTGGTCTCTCTCCATACTCTCTCCCTCCACCCCTCTCTCCCTTACCTGATTCCCTCCTTTTCCCATGCCCACCTGTTCTCTGCCCACCTAAAAAATTATTCTATTTCCCTTTCCCAGGGAGAGCTATGTGTCCCTCTAGAGCCTCCCTTGGTACTTAACCTCTCTGGACCTGTGGACTTCAGCGTGATTATCCTTAATTAACAGCTGATATCCATTTACAGGTGAGTACATACCATGTTTGTCTTTCTGGGTGGTTTTCTCTAATTGATTTATTTTTTAAAAAAAAGCTGAGTAATACTCTATTGTGTAAATGTATCTTTTTTTTTTAATCCATTCTTTGGTAAAGGACATCTTTGTGCCCAGTTTCTGGATATTACAGAAAAAGCCTCTATGAACATAGTTGAGCAAGTGTTCTTGTGGTGTGATGGAGTGTCTTTTAGGTGTATGCATAGCTGGGTCTTGAGATAATTGATTCCCAGTTTTCTGATTTCCATTGTGGCCGTCCAAGTTCCAACTCCCACCAGTAATGGAGGAGTGTTCCTCTTCGTTCACATCCTCACCATCATAAGCTGCCACTTGTGTTAATGATCTTATGTGTGCTAAATGGAATCTCTAGAGCCTTCATCCAGTAGCTGATGGAAGCAGAAGCAGACACCCACAGCTAAACACTGAGCAGAACTCCTGTAATCCAGTTGCAGAGAGGGAGGAGGGATGAGCAAAGGAGTCAAGACCAGGTCGCAGAAACCCACAGAAACAACTGACCTGAACAAGGGGGAGCTCATTGGCCTTAGATTGGTAGCTAGGAAACCAGCATAGGGCCGACCCAGTCCCCCTGAATGTGGGTGTCATTTAGGAGTCCTCTGCACTCTATGGGACCTCTAGCAGTGGATCAGTATTTATCCCTAGTATATGAATGAACTTTGGGAGACCATTCCACATAGAGGGATACTCTCTCTGCCTAGACACGTGAGGGAAGGCCTAGGCCCTGCTCCAAATGCTATGACAGACTTTGAAGATCCCCCATGGAAGGCCTCACCCTCCCTGGGGAGCAGAAATGGGATGGGATAAGGGATTGGTGGGGAGCAGGAGAGGAAGGGAGGGAGCAGAATCTGGGATTGACATGCAAAACAAGCTTGTTTCAAATAAATAAATAAAAATGGAATCTCAAAGTAATTTTGATTTGCATTTTCCTGGTGACTAAGGATGTTGAGCATTTCTTTAAGTATTTCTTGGTCATTTGAGATTCCTTTTAAACCATACTATACGATGTAAGATAATTCACACCCCTACAAATAATATATACTTGTATATATAAATATGTACGTATAAATGTATTTATATAAATAATTTCCACCAACTTCCTAGCTCGCTTTACTTAAGAATGTTCACAAACCTTAACCCTGTTTTCATTTTATTAGTAGAAAAGTTTTATAGAACTGATGGGGTGAAATTTTTACTCAAAACTTTCTCTGAAAATAAAAAGAAAACAGGGAAATTACATACTATAAACAGATGATCAGGTTGATGTAAACTGTGTGTGGAACGTCAATATTGCAAGTGTTTTAATATTGTGTAGAGCAGTCATATTCTTTAATATGCTTCTCATTCAGAAGTTAGTGTCTCTGAAAATATTAAGCAGGTTAAATTTTTTTGTTTATAAGTTCATAGTATATATTCGACACATTTTTGAACGGACAGCAATATAACCTGCTCGGTCTATATAAAGATATTGGATCATTTGATATTGGATATACTGTTGGCTTTACGGACGCTGTAACGATACACGACACACAATTACGGAAAATGAAGCTTAGTAAGTCACATGTTTAATGGCGGCATAGACTTCCTCCTACAATATACAACTGATGCTCTATTCCCTGTAGAAGACTATTTCCAACCCTCAGCTTTCCGTAGTTGCCTATACTTCTCTGTATAGGGTTGAGTCCTCATAGAATTTTCACACATTCACGTTAGCATGCCTACTGGTATCATTATTTTAGACAATTACTTAGATGAACTATTCTTAAAAATAATTTCATCTCATCTATTCATCTCTTCTTTCTTAACAGAGTTTTATCTTTTGTTAATGTCTGTCTTTAAGTAAGGTTAAATAAAAATGCAATGGGATTTTACATTACATATGAATGTAATGTCTTCATTTTGTAATATGTAAGATATTGAAATATCTTCATATAATTAACCCTTTTCAGTCTTCATACTCTTTCAAGGCTTGAAACATTCAATTCGTGTCTTCATTTGTTTTATGAAAGGGATTATTTGGCTTCCACTCTCAAGATATAGTCCCTAATAGATAGAAATTAGGGCAGGAACTCAGTCAGAAACCTGAAGCAGAGGCCACAAAAGAGTCCTTCCTTCTAGCTTTTGTGCCGGCCTATGCTTGTTTAGCTTTATTTTTATTTTGCCTTTGAAATTTTCATATGCCAGCACTATATTTATATAATTTCCCCTTATTCTCTCCACCTCCTTCCTTGTCTCATTCCTTCTTAAATCCATGGCCTCTTATTCTTGTCATTACACACATGTACAAATATGTACTTATTTTTATAAACACAGCCTGCTGAGATCATTCAGTGTAGTTGATACGTGTATGTTCAGACGTTGGGTACCTGAAGGAGATTGATTAGTGGGTCATGGTGATCCTGCCTGACGGTGACTGCATGACTAATGGAGAGAGCACAGCTGACCTTAAGTCTCATTATTTAACCACTAGCAAATTTCCAATGCACTCCCTTTCCATATATGTATCCCTGCTTCAATCTGAACCTGAGTATCTGTAAGCCTCAGTTTTAAATATAGCCCTGATTTTAAAAACAAAAACAGGGATTCTTTCTCGAAGGATCCACAATGAAATCTACCCAGGATATGTGGAGGTTCTTGCTCCAAGTGAAATGCCTGGCTTTTTTTAGCTGAATACTAACTTCAGTAGCCATCCTGCTGTAAGATGTTTCCATGACTATGGCTGCAATATATCTCTTTATGTTCCTAACCTTGTCTTCCTTGTAATGCCCTTCTACCTTCATTTTTTTTTCACTAATGCTTCACTTTTGTCCTCTCCACCCTTCCTCCTGGTCACATGTGTGACATCACACATTTAATTAAGGTCCAGAATAGCAGGTGTCTCCCCAGCTGCTGTCTCACTAATCGTATCTCAAAAATTTCTATTAATAAGATGTCTCTGTGAAAGGACAAATATGCCATTTAATGACACTATATTACTCTCATTACTCAAAAGCTCAGCCAGTTAAAAGATCATTTCTATGTTTTCTGAGATGTTTATGCTTTACTGATATTTGTGAGATGTCATACTGCTTATCATTGAAATACTATTGAAAAAGCTTCGGTAAGATAATTGGAGTGTATAAATATAATCTAATCAGCTAAGTAAGTATCATTTGTTTAAAATTTGCATTTCCTTCAATCACAAATACACATTGAAAAATGGAACATTTTAAACTCAAAAACAAGTGTCAATTACATATACTATATGGATAAATGTGTACTCTACTTTTCTAAAATGTTTATTGTGTGTTTACTCCAATTGTTCTATGCACTCAAATTCTCCTAAATTCCTGTCTACTATTCCATACTATGGACTTTATAATGAGATGTAACTCCTGGGAATTTAACTGATTATTATATCTCACTATTAACAAGAATGTGATGACCAATATAATTGATATTCTTATGTAAGATCTCCAAATCTATTGATAAGAAGTGTTTTAGCATACTACGTTGGAGGTAATGGAGACTAAATATTACACAAAATTCAAGATGAAAAGATTAGGAAGTGACTCATGATAAGATAAACTTTTGTGAAGTGCCTCATAAAAGGTGTTTTCATCACAACTGTTACATACACAAGAGTATGACCACCAAATATAAAGGAATTGCTAAGACAGGTAGTTTTTCAAGAACTTTATGAATGCAAAATCCAACATGAAAATGAAAGCCAAAATTACAGCGATTTCATCTCACGTGAATTCTAATGATGGCTATCAAAATATAAACAATATGTAGGAATAGCTATTATGTCAAGACTAGGGGAACCCTGAACACTGTAGATGGATATTTAAATTAGCACTATGAAAAGCAAGTATGGGCTCCTCAACAAATAACAACTCTATGACCCACAGACCGCACCACTGTGTGTGTACCTCCCCCAAAATAAAATCAGAGAGGGAACTTGAAACGATGAACGTTTTCAAATTCTCAAAACCTGTGCCCAGTGACATACTTCCTCTGTCAATACCACACCTCCAGTGACAAACTTCCTCTGGCAAGGCCGCACCTCCTAAGTGTCCCCCAAAAGTGCCTATTCAGAAAAAAAAGTAGTATTCAAATTCCAGAGCTTAGTATGGACATTATCATTTAAACGAGCACAGTCATGAATTATTAAATTAATAATACAATCAAGGAAAGCTATTATTATTACAAACTATTACACTGTCGTTATTATTAAATTAAAAAGAAGATGAGACAAAATGTTGAATCCTGGCTAAAAGGAAATGTGTAAGTTTTAGTTTTTGAAAGTTGTGGAAGTTTCCTGTGCTTAAATATCGATTCAATATAAACCCCGAAGAAAAGAGAGAAGTAGAGAAGTAGAAAAACTAATTTCCAGAAGAGATGAGTAAGAAAGTAGATAAAGCTTCAAGAACAATAAGAACAAAAACTGCAATTTGCTCTCTGGAAGAACAAAGCTTTTAATGGGAGGGACTCAGATAAGAGACAGGAGCTACTGAAATAGAGTATCTGAAATCAAGAAAGGCCTCTTAAGATGTACCAGATACAAAGTTTGAAAGATAGTTCACATGGAGACGAAAAACACAAATAATTGCTGAGGGAACAAGTTAATGAGGATAAATGCCACATGTCAAACATTCGATGCACTAAAATGAGCTTTGAGAAGGCAGATTATTTTCTGCAAGTCTTAGCCAACTACCTCCTGGAACTGCAGAAATCTTCCGATCTACAATATCCCAGGGCCATCCTGTGCCGCCTTGAATTAAAACTCGGGCATATTCATTCACACTGTCACAAAGTGAGAACTGGCTCAGAAATACAGGCTTCTACATGATAACATTAATCACACAAAAGCTACAACATGTACCACGTCCAAACTAGGTGCTCCTAATGGAATGCATACAAGTTTATTGTTTGTTTTAATGGAGTGATGGAATATAGACCAAATGAAATTTGGAGAGGAAAGGGTTAACATATTGTACAGCTTACAGTACACTGTCAAGGGAAGCCAAAGAAGGAACTTAAGGCAAGGGACTTTATGCAGAAATAACAGAGGAGATAGCTCCCAGGCTCGTGTATAGTTACTACTTTCTAAAAAATGTATTTATAAGTATTTTCCAAACATATTATGTATAACCATATGTAATGTATTATAGAAAATATACTAAGTATAAAAACAATAACGATGAGCTCGCTCTTTTAGATAACATAGGTCCATCCACCTACTAGGTAGGGATGGTAACACCAACAGTGGGTCAAGCCTTCATAAGTCATATACCAATCAAGAGAACGTCCCATAGCGACGCCTACAGGCCAGTCTCATGGAGGCAATTCTTGAACTGAGGTTCCCATTTCCCGGATGTGTCTGTCAAGCGACTATGAAATTCAGTCACCATATAGACAAAGCACTCAGAGAACTGAGAGACAATATGAAGCACTCTCCATTCCATAGGAAATGATATTATCAACAGATGATGGGAAGATACTGTAATTTTACTTATACGCAATTAAAACATTAATCATTAAAAATAGAAACTGTGAATTGTAGATGGCATCTTAAAAATACCTTGTGAATATACTAACACTGTGTAGACACCATGCTGCAATTATCTTTCTGTTGTGCTCGCTTCCATGTGCTCTGGGTAAAGACCATAAAATAAAATTTCAATTACGTTTATAGGTCTATTTAATGTAATATTTTTAATGTTTTGAGAATTTCATGTATCAATGCTGTGTGTACATGATTTCCACCCATCCCTCTCTCCCACCAAATCTTCCCATGCTATCCCTAGCAACCTTGTAAATTATTCCTTTCATTATTTTTACTACATATACATGGGTAAATATGCATACATTATTCTACTGAGGAAGCCATGTATATAGGCATCACTGAGTAAACATTATTCCATTCATGTAATAAATTAGTACAAAATCTTCCAAAATTTAAAGTCATACAATACTTAAGTTTAAAAAAATTTTACTTGAGATACAATATACTGTTTTAGGGTTTTACACTTCTCTAGATTGTATATGTTTTAATAATACATCAAAATTTCAAAACCACTTATTGTGCCCTTGTTTTACTAGAAAATAATTTAAATGTTTTGAGTTCTACACATCTGTATCTTTAAAAATATGATATAATCTATAAAAATCTAGACATAAATCAGGTGTCAAGGATTTTATTTACAGATGCACTGTGATGATAATTAAAACTTTGGGAAAATGAGCCAGTTGGTAAATTAATCTAAATATATTTCATAGCTTCAGGGTAAATAATAAATTAATTAAAACAGAATATAATAATAAATTTTTAAGTGAATATCTATTTAATAAGCCCATGTTGACAACCTCTCAATTAATTTATTGCTGCATGGGCATATGATAGTTGGCTGGAATTTTTAGGTTTTCCAGTTGCTGGCGAATGGCACTTAGATGTTCTGAGGATTCGCAAAGTGGATTTCCATTGACTTCATGCAAGATATTAAAAACCAGCAGAATATTCTGCAATGCAACATAGCTGGGTAACATTTTCAGTGTTAAAGAGTGTGGTTGGGTCTGCCTCCTAAGTTGTTCAGCATTCCAAGATTTAGAATAAACTGGCTGTGTTCAATAACCGTTCTTTATATCTCAATCAAAATGCAACCTCCAATATAGGAAAAGAGGTCTAGGATATTAAAAGCATATTATTTTTACTTTCTCTTTTGCTGAGGAAACAAAGACAGTGGTCAAAGCTGCCTCTGAGTTGACATAACCTCAGGTTGCTGCTGTGGGGTGAAAACTTATTTTTCTTTTCCTTGAGAGCAGAGTATGAGATGGTTTTAGGTGTTAAGAAACAGAGTCTTGGAAATGAGGTGATTACTCATTTATGCCAAACGGAAACCTGTGTCTCATGTCTAATTGCTCCATTGACTTCAAATGGTCTGCAAACAATCACCCACTTCTGAAATGTTTAGTGCTTCCAAAGTTTCTAAGCTGAGCATTGGCAATGAAGAGTTTCCATGGTATACAAAACATGACTCTTATCAATTGTATCTCTCACCATGGCATCCTTGGTAATGATTTGCAAGCCTATAATGACTCAGAAAACTCTTGGTTCATGGTTTGCTTGGTTTCTTGGAAAATGTGGGGGGAAAATGGAGCTTCAGAGCAATTATATTAAATCCAGGTAATAATATTCTGCTTATAACCCAAGAAAATTATCACTGTGTTTGGTCTCTTTCGTTATATAATGACTACTACCAGCTCTTTGATATTTACACAACCTTTCATAAAGATCTTTTATTGGCCTAGTTCCAAACTAATAACTGTTTGTATTTCTACCATTTTCAAAGAACATATTCATATTTACCTTATTATTTGATTTAACAACTCTTGAGGCATAAGTAAGGTTTCACTGGATTCTGAGTGACTCTTCTAAAAGAAATTTTATTTTCACTTCAGAAACCTGAAAAAAATAGTTCACCTTTGTGCTCTGGGGGTTGTGAATGAAAGTGTTCAATCTTAATTGTATAAAAGTTCAGGAAATGTCCCTAGGGAAAGCTAACTATATGTCTGTAATTCCTTGGATATTTACGAAACTAACTGTGTTTTGTGATTTTATCTTAGCAGCAGGCCTCCACGGGCACAGCCTGAATGTCCGGCCACCTGTAATCACCCACAGTTGCAGATTGCAGCACTGATATTGCCGACAGATGTTCAGCCCCACATCACAGAGCTCTCTGCTCTCAGAAGTCACAGTGCCTCTAGTATTCTTTGCCTCAGGGAATCTCGTTACACTCTCCCAGTTCCTCCCAGTTAGTTACATGAAGGATAACTGGTCTTCCACCTGCCACTCTATATTCCCCAAGAATCCCTCCAGTTAACTTTTACAAATATTACCACAGGAATCACCCATGCGAAATTGAAATTTAATATTAATTTTTATTGTTTTCCCTTTGAGATCTGCTTTTGGCTTTCAAAATGTTTTTTATTGCATTTTTTTCTTTGAAGGTCACCTCAAATCATTCTTAGGAATTGAATATAATAATTACATTTAATGACTAACAATAAGAAATGAAACACATCTGTTCTTTGCACTGAAATGGACATTTACAACATGGTTAATAGAAAATAAAATGTTTTTTGATAGCAGTAAATTTATACTAGTTCTTTCATGGCTTCTTTCAAAGGAAGTCTAACAATAAAATCTAAGTAAGTGATTCCTTATAAAACAAAGCCCTTCAGGAATTTCCTTTGATCTAGTGAGCAGAAATAATCTCAGCATTCAAGGAGCTGTTCAAGTCGTGAGTCCCATGATGCTTGGATTCCTGACACATGGTATGCTTAACTCAGCGTTCACTTTCCAAGACAGGAAACTGTGCTTTGCTGTCATTGAGTTTCTGTTGTTTGAGAAAAGAAACTTGGTGGGGGTCAGGGGTAGGGACTCATCCTCTGGCTCTTATTTAATTTACATGCCCTCTTCTGCCATTTCAAGAGTTATGGAGGGAGTGATGTAGCTCTGTTCATTGGAACAAACCACTCCACCATCCCTTTGTTTGAAAACAATGGCCGGTTAGAAGCATGTTCTTCACCCACCATTCACTGCAATGAAAAACATAACTGAAGAATCCTGTATCCAGCACTAACCTACAAGAAGAAACATGATTATTGAGAAGCCAGTTTAACAGCTATTCCATTATGCAAGAAAATAGTAGCAAGTTGGCCCTAAGGGATATCACCTCCCCAGCTGCTGGATCTGGACCTGGTTTTCAGAACCAGTGTTTGTGACATGAACGGCAAATCTAATCAAACAGCAGTTTTTTGTCATTTTACCCTTATCAATCATGCTACCATTGCCTGACAAGTCAAAGTTGTAGCTCACACAACTCATTTTTTAGTTCAAAATCAGAAACAAGCTTGTTTTACATGTCAATATCAGTTCCCTCTCCCTCCCCTCTTCCCCTGCTCCCCACCAAACTCCCTATCCCATCTCCTTTCTGCTCCCCAGGAAGGGTGAGGCCTTCAATGGGGGATCTTCAAAGTCTGTCATAGCATTTGGAACAGGGCCTAGCCCCTCACCCTTGTGTCTAGGCTGAGAGAGCATCCCTCTATGTAGAATGAGCTCCCAAAGTCCATTCGTGTACTAAGGATAAGTACTGATCTACTATCAGAGGCCCCATAGATTAATCAGACATCTAAACTAACATCCATGTTCTGGAACATTCCTCTGCTGGTTTCCCAACTATCAGTCTGGGGTCCATGAGCTCCCCCTTGTTCAAGTCAGCTGTTTCTGTGTGTTTCTACAGTGTGGTCTTGACCCCTTTGCTCATCAATCCTCCCTCTCTGCAACTGGATTCCAGACAGAGTTCAGTTCAGTGCCTAGCTGTGGGTGTCTGCTTCCATCATCTACTAGATGAATGCTCTATGATGGCATTTAAGGCAGTCATCAATCTCATTATCAGAGAAGGGCATTTAAGATATTCTCTCAACTATAGCAAAGTGGTGGAGCATTTGATTGCACACAACTCATTCTTAAACATTGCATTGCATAAATACCACCAGTAGACAACCTTAATTTGCTACTGATCCTAGGGAAAGGCATTCAGTCTTTTGCCACTAAAATCTAAGTCATCTGACTTCATCACTACTATCTGTCTAATCCCGGTAGCCATCTATTCCCACTTTTGTAAGAATTTCCATCTTCATGGATTTTGTATTTTTTTACAATATTTAACTTACCTAATTGTGCATTGTGAGACTGTTGATAAAAGATGTCAATTTCAGGAATATGCATTACATAAGTCATCAATCATTTTAAATTTGATTCCCAAATTTAATGAGTTTTCCTTATTCTTACTAAAGCATTGAGTCAACTAGCATGATACTTAGAGAAAATTCATGAAAAAGGACATCTCACAATGCTGAGTTGCATGCCCTGTTCTGTCTCATGTTCTGCTTCTGCTTCTCACTTCACAGTGTGGTGCAGGTCTCTGAGAAAGCTCTCAGTACCCAGATCCCGCCTCTATTAGACGTCACAGAGAATGTACTCTGTCCCTGGCTGCTACTTTGAGACAGTGTTCATCAACTGGGAGCCTGAGTTGATGTAAGACTGATTTTCCTCTTGGCTTTTCACTTTCTAGTGGAATTTATTTAAATGCAATCATATGCATCATGTAAGTCTTTAAAGTTGTCTATATGAAGGATATTACAGAAACATGACATATAAATCTATGCAGAAATATGACATATAAAATAAAATGTTATTTTCTATGTTAAATATAGATTTTTTATGTCTACAGTCTATGAGGGAAAGCTAGATGAAATGCTAGATGAATTTCCAAAGCTTAATTTTCTCCATTGTCCCTTCTTGCCAGGAATTTGTCTATTTTCAATCTTTCAAGGATGTAAGCAAGGTCATATATATTTCTGAACAACCATCCTTTTGGGTTAGTTATTGCTCCAGGATCTACTCATTTTCTCCCAGACAATAATTTCCATAAGTGCGACCTACTCAGTCTCAAATGGCAACTGGAATAATCCAGCACAGAAATCCATACTGACAGTTACAGACTTGGGCCAGATCAGACAATAACTTGAGAAGAAATCTGGCTTTCTTCAAGCTGTCATGCTGTCTGAATGGCACAGAAAATGCTGCTACTTCTAACCGTCTGGGAAGCTGTTTGATGAGCCAGACACAAAGACAAGGTCACATATTTATTGTATGTAAATGAAGGAAGAAGAAACATATGTGGCATCCTAAGCAACTTCATCACAATGAACCAATTAGACCACTTTAATACAGAGACTTACTATTGTTTGCGATTGTGTATAGAACTATTTTCACTGTTTGGGGTTCACAAAGCTTAGTGAAAATATATTTCCTGAACTCTTTTTCAGTTAACAACCTAATAAAAGTTGAAAATAACAAAATGATACTTAAATAAAACATGTTTTCATATATTCAGATTAATCAAAGAATATACCCTTACAGGGTATAATTAAGCCAATAGAAGAAGCAAGTCTGTAATTATTTTATAATGTTCTTCAGTTTGACAGAGGAAAATGAGATTCTGTTATCTTTTATCTTTGAGCTGAACAAAACAAATCAGTCTTAAAGGGAGATTTTAAAGCCCTCTAAACAATGTTTCACAAGCTTGTGATAAGGCTATGGGAACACTGAAAAAATAAGAGATAAAATTATGCATTATTTTTATTTTAATACTCATAGGAGATGAAACTTACAGGATAAAACTAATTGCAGAATTTTTATTCAGTAAACTTTTTCTTTAAGCATCCTATTGGATATATGAGAATTCTAGCAGAAGTCCTTGATTTTCCTTCAGACTCCTACCTATCATACAGGGTAAAAAATATTTCCTGGAAATAAAAAAAACATAAAAGAAGAAAGGAAGAGGGGAAGGTACTGTATGAGCTGAAACAAAGTGGTAATTTAAAAATAGCACTCCAATTTTTGTACAAGAAACAAATCAAAACAATCAAAACACTACAGGCTATTATCCACATAAATACAGATGCAAAAATATTTCATAAAAATGCTAGCATACCATACTCAGATATATATCAAACAGATCATTCAAATTGACTTTATCCCAGAGATTCAGGGACACTTTAAAATACATAAATAAATGATGTAACAAACCATACAAATGAAGTTATAGAGAAAAAAAACCACAACATCATTTCAATAGATCCTTTGACAAAATCCAGCATGCCTTCAGGATAAAAGTTCTAGAGACAGCAGAGTTGAAGAGCACAAACATTAGAATAATAAAGGCAGTGTATGAAAAACTCACAGCAAACATAGTAAAAAGCAATCCCACTGAATTTAGGGAAACTACAAGGCTGTCCACGTCCCCAATCCATTTCAACATAGTGCTTCAGAACTAGCTAGAACATTAAGACAAGAGAAAGAAACTAAGGAGATTCAAACAGGAAAGAAAATGATGTTATTTCTATTTGAAGATGATAGGATATTTTACTTAAGAGATTCAATTTTTTTTAAATCAGAAACCTCTTAGAATGGTCAAGATTTACAGCAGTGGCAGGATACAAAATCAGCTTAAAAATCAGTAGCCCTTCTATATACTATTAATCCCAAATTATAATTCATTGGGAATATTTAAAATTGGAAAATTATTATTTTTGTCAATATTTTTATTTTTGAGAAGACATCATTAATAGTTGTGATTTAGTTTTATTAACTATGTGGAAAAAAAGAGACTTCTGCAAATAGGTAAATTGTTGGAAATATAACATTTAATTCTCAATCCCTTAGGTGACAGAAGTTTGGAAATGCTAGTTTGAGCTAACATTTTAGAAAGGGTTCAGCATTCTTATCTCTTGCCACTGAATGAACAGAGTGAATATGATATCACAATTCCAACTACACAGACAGTTAGCACATAGTACTTATATAGGAATAACTGCCTCTGAAATGTATTTTTGCCTGTGAAATAGGAGATGCTAATATTATCTCCAAGAACCCAATCCTAGTGAATGAACCGACATGCAGGAAACACATACATGGCGATTTCACAAATGAATACAATTTTACTTAGCGCCCATGACAAACATTAGCCAAAACTGGAGCTAGAAGCAATTTACTATATAATCTATTATTACATTTGATTGTGTATTATGTCGTACTATGCTAAAATAAGTAGTCATCAGCAAAACGGGAACTTTTATAAAACCAGTCAACCAGTAGGACAGAATGGGAAACCCAGACATGATCTCATACATGTCAAGCTAATTGAGTTTTCTTCACAGGTACCAAGAACACCTAGTAGGGCAGAATTTTCCATAAAACTTGGTATCAATCTGCTACTGACTCAACTTAGCTGGTTATCATTCATAATTTGCAAAAGTCAATGTAAAATGGAATAAACATTGAAGTGCAAAACAAACAAAATATTGAAGTCTAAAATTTAAAACTGTAAAACTATTAGAAGAAATTATAGGGGAGAAGTTGTGGGTAAGGGATTGTTTTGCTGCCTGGGGACCAGCCTGGAGCAGCACAGGGCTCAAAGGGAAATCCACAGAGTCAGCATACTATGACATTATTTTCTATGGGGTAAGGGTAAAGACACACACACTCGCTTGATGGTTTCCTTCTTTATTCTTCTGCCTTCTGATTCTGTACTCTTATCTCCATCCAGAAATGTTCCTTCTGTCTCTCTTGATATTTTCCTTCCAGCTCTCTGTTAAGAGGAGCCTTCTCGCCTGCCTGGTTCCAGATCCTCATCAGTCCCAAATAAACACACAGGAGGCTATATTCATTATGAAGCTGTTGGCCTTGTTTGTCTCTTACTGGCTAGCTCTGACTTAAGTAATTACCCCATAATTGTTAATCTAAGTATGTTTCTTACCAGAGAATAGTTCCAGGCTTCCTACCCCCATGGCGTTACATGTTGACTCTCTTGTGTTTCTCCTTCCCAGCATCCTCCTGGACTCCTAGTCCCTCCCATCTAGAGTCCTATTGGCTCAACAGTACTTTATTGACAAATAACAAGCAAATAACAGGACTTCCCCAACATCTCCTCTTTTCTGTTTAAACAAAAGAAAGGTCTTAACTTTAACATAGTCAAATTATATATAACAGAACAGTTATCAAGTAAGAATACAGTTACAATATTTTGTCTATCAACATTTAGCAAGATTTAAAGAAAATATCATTTATCTCATTCTTGTGAGTCCAAAGTCCTATATGTAGCTTATCTTTTATCATAACTAAGGAAAACTATAACTATCTGTCTTCAACTCCATCAAAGACCACAGAAGGATAATATATAAACACTAGGATTGACAGAGACATCTTACTGCCTGGACAGTCACCTGAAGTTCCTCTGTAACGTTGGGGCATCCATCTTCAGCCCATAGGCCACAATGTGTCTGGAACACTTCTCAGCAAAGCAGGAAATTTTGAACTGTCCATCTGCATTGGCAGTCTGTCAGTCATTTTTCTTTGTCCTGCAGAAAGTCTTGTAGACTCTTCCATGAAGCAGGAACCCTGTAAGACTGAGTTTAGCAGTCACTTTTCTGTGGGTCCTGCATGTCCAGTTTATACAGCAACAGTCAGTCTAGGCAAGAGCAGTTTCTTGCCCAAATGGCTAATCTTGCCATGTTGAAAGCAAACTCCATAACGAGTTTCTTCGATGTCCATCTTCCTCTCAGACGTAATTGGTGCTGCCAGGAGCAGACAATTCTCATTGTCAAGAAAAGCCCTAAACCATTTTAAATGCCATTTTCTGAAGGTCTTTGAGAGGTTTGAAGACTGTTTATCTATCTCAAATATTTTTCTGTATATCTAGAAAACCTAACTAACCTAACTATAAGTTCTGACTATTAAAAGTAACTATCTATAGTCTGTATTCAATTATGTATTACGTTTTAAAAGATCAGTATAAGCACAATACTTAATCAAGAGGAGAAATATACATATCACAAAATTGACCTTGAATTTGTATCAATAAATGAAAAACAATACCCATAACATAATTCCCTTTTTTACCATTAAAAAGATTGGCTGTGATCATTAGCCAATTATAAACAACCCCATTTAAATGAAAACAAAGATTTATAAACAAGATGGGAATTAGGACATCGTTCATTCCAAACTGCTTCATGCTGGAAGGGGGCGCTGTTCATACCATGGGGATCATGACAAAACTCAGAAACCTGTATCAGTCCATATTTTCGGGGTCTGTAAAACTCCATCATCTTAGCTGTTTCAATTGTTGGAACATCTGCTTCCGGGGGTCTTGGTTCATCAAACCACAGAAGACTGGAAGGAATCCTCAGCTTTTCATTTTCTGTGGAAACATAAACTAAAACTCCTTTTCCGAGTAACATATCCTTACACTTAAATTTTGAAGTCAAGCCATTTTTAAAAGATAGAAGTTGGATTAATTCAGCAGCATTTATAATCAAGTGTACTTTAGCGGTTCCTTCCTGAGTAATGAAAAAACTGAAAAACACAATAGTGTACAGTGTCCAGACTCTCTGTGTATTTTCCATCTTTGCGTGGCTTATTTATTTCTATTATTATTTTATTTCTTTTACTTTTATTTATTTTTCTTTGAGACAGGGTTTGTCTTTGGAAATCAGCCTGCCTCTGCCTCTGGAGTAAATCCTACCGGCGTGCGCCACCACAACACCGGCTTTTGCATTTATTTACCACTTTGCCATTTCATTTTCTCTCTCAATCTCATGTATATTTTTAAACACACTGTAAGCCTTTAGAGATTTTCTTCATCCAAGTCTGACTTTACTGTAAATCTTTACGTTTTTCTGGCCACGTGTCTTATTTGTAAAACCGCGGCTGTTTTAAACTGTCGTTTCAAGATGGCAGGCGTAAGCGTGATTCCAGCTTACCGCCTCAGTCCATGCTGACATCCAGCAAAAGCTGCCACTTCCAGCTGTACGTACACACCTTTCAATCAGTTAGCAGAGTCTCTTAAAACAACCTTGCTGGTTTTTTTTTTTATTTTATTTTTTATGCCGAGTCAGGAAGACTCCATTAAGCGAGCCATGTGAATCTCGGCTTGTCGCTAGCAAAACAGAGCACACCTGAGAAAATGCTGCTACCAAAATCTGTGCTTCTCTCTGTTCTTCTGTTTCTAAAATTCCTTTAAAGCTTTTGTTGTTTTGCGTGGAAATTCAATCCCGCTTCTGACAACCATTCTGTTAAGAGGAGCCTTCTCGCCCGCCTGGTTCTAGATCCGCATGAGTCCCAAATAAACACACAGGAGGCTATATTCATTATGAAGCTGTTGGCCTTGTTTGTCTCTTACTGGCTAGCTCTGACTTAAGTAATTACCCCATAATTGTTAATCTAAGTATGTTTCTTACCGGAGAATAGTTCCAGGCTTCCTACCCCCATGGCGTTACATGTTGACTCTCTTGTGTTTCTCCTTCCCAGCATCCTCCTGGACTCCTAGTCCCTCCCATCTAGATTCCTATTGGCTCAACAGTACTTTATTGACAAATAACAAGCAAATAACAGGACTTCCCCAACAGCTCTCTTCAATGTTTTCCTCCTAATTCTCTCATTCTTGATGTTTTCCTTTAACCCCATCGTTATTCTTCCTTATTTTCTCGTTCTTGGTGTGTTTTCTTTCTAATTTTCTCTGTTTCCCCTTATAGCTTATGTACCCCAGCAAAATCTTTTATCTAATATAAAAGTTACAATTTGGTTACATGCTATTTTTCAAATGAATGATTACAAGTAAAAATCAGCATGTTTTCCATGCCAATTACATGATTAAACATTTTACATATTACAAGTGAAACACAAACTAGCCCCAAGAATCCGTGCACATTCATACCCAAGTGACTTGTTATAGATGAACAGAGTGTAAGCAAGAAAGTTATTTTTCTCAACAGGTTATTTGACTGGCAGGCAGCATTTTGCTCTTACAAAGAAAGGACCAGCAACATTTTATCCTACCTTTACCTATGTTAATTTTCTCACTAAACTAACCTCCATCATAATTCCCTAATGTATTTATTAACAATCCTCAATCATGAAAATCCTATTAAATGAACACTATTATTGTGCAAAATTATTCCTTCAGTTAAACACTATAGCTTAAGAGGAAATCATCTCCATGATTTCATAGGTAAAAATGCCTGGTAGAATGGATTATTTTCATGAAATCAACACACTATATTGCAGGCAGTGGGGATCTCCCCACATCCATTCACACCATGCCAGATACCAGACAAAGATGGCAGCAGTAAGCACGTGAAGACGCAGCAGAAGCGAAAGAGACTCTGGGGTCACCTCATGGCTTCCCTGCCTGAGGTTCACCCATGGGGGCCGTGATTCCACGTGAGCTGATCCTCTGAGGTCAATTGCTACCTGCGGCTCCTATGACATGGCCACCGGCAAATGGGGGTGTGTGTCCATTTCTTTCAGCTCTAGGGACTCATTTTGTGCAGACCCATTGAGGCTTTGTACATGCTACCATAGTCTCTATGAATTCATATGTGAGTAGATACCCAACACATGATGAACTCGTGGCATCTTTGGATGTTTTCTTCTAATGTCGTGTCAAGGCATTTTTTTCAGGTTCTTTGAGTATATATTATACATCCCAGCTTTGTGTTTTAGGGTAATCTTTTGTGTCTGAATATGGATATTTTTGTATCTATTTGTGTTAGTCATGTTTTCTCTTTGGATATTTTTCTTTGTTTTGTCCAGTTCCATTTTTTTATTTCAATATTATTATATTTATTGTATTATATCACATATTATTATTGAAAGGTTCAGGCATTATATTATATTATATTATATTATATTATATTATATATTATTATTGAAAGGTTCAGGCATTACACTGGCCTGCCCTGTTACCTGGCAGAATGCACTCAGGCATCACTCTGGCCATCCCAGAGTTCCATGAGGACCAGTCTGCATGCAGGTGCAGAGGACCCCTTTAAAGGACAGACCCCTGCCCACTTATGCTCTCTGATCAGCTCTTCTCTCTCATCTTCCCTTACTCTTACTCTCTCCTCTTCTCTCTTACCTTACTCTCTCTCATGTCTGTCTGCCCCCTGTCAGTCTCGCTATAATAAACTATGATTAATATTAATATGCTTTCCATGGCTTGTGCCCCGTCCATCGTGCCTGTTCTGGTCCCCTAATTAACAACATATGGCGCCGAAACCAGGGAGGTTTTCCCAGCATATCCTCCTGCTTTGACGGAGATGCCGACAACCTGTGAACTTCAACTCGGTCGCTTTTCCAACTCTGGATTCTTCCAACCTCCATCACCATGTCTGGCAAGCCCGCCCCCATCCCCCTTGCTTCCATGAGTTAGGACTTACCGAGATTGTGGTCTCTCTCTTATCGGACCATTCGAAAATCCCAGTTCTGGATGACCTCATGTCTTTTCGGCTCCAGGAGCCCTGCACTTGATCCCTGTTTGACCAATCTCGGAAATCAGTGGGTGTCTTTTGAATTGAAATGGCAAATTCCTCTTTTACATCCACCTGTACTTCTACCGTGTTTCTTCTCCATGCGGATGCCAGCAGCTCCCAATGGCCTGGACTGGGTTAGCACCTGCTTGGGTCACTCTGAGATTTTTTTCATTTTTCCTCCACAAATGAGGTTGGAGGTTCTCTGGTTTTTGTACTGACTGGTACATTTGCTTTTCAGACCCATGAGGTGTCTCTCAGGTTTTCGGGTTTTTTTTTTCAGACCTACAGTGGTCACACATCTTTCTGCTTCACACGTGGAGAAAAAGGCTACTTCTGCCGGCAGACATAAATGTGCTTGTGGAGGCTGCCATCTTGGCCATCCTCACCATGTGGCCTAGCCTGGAGGCTGCCATGTTTACAGTGTAACCTAGCTATAGGCACGCCCACTCAGTCTAGCTAGCTTCTGCCTGCAAAGCGTGACTGTCTCCCTCCTTTTGGCCTCGCTATATTAAACTATGATTAATATGCTCTCCATGGCTTGTGCTCCTTTCATCGCACAGGTCCTGGTTCCCCAATTAACAACAATTAT
This sequence comes from Mesocricetus auratus, assembly GCF_017639785.1. Classification (NCBI taxonomy): domain Eukaryota; kingdom Metazoa; phylum Chordata; class Mammalia; order Rodentia; family Cricetidae; genus Mesocricetus; species Mesocricetus auratus. The sequence goes on along the minus strand of NW_024429212.1, from coordinate 12,521,233 downwards.
TCCTTGCATGCTTGTTTGGACTTTAAGGAGAGACACGTGGGGAAGGTGAAAGGGAACTGGGGGAGGTTCGGGGAGGAGTAACTGGAGTAACAGTGTATTGTAGGGAAAACTTCACTTTCAACAAAAGAAAAAATAAAAATAATGTCGAATTAATGTAAATGCACAAATATTTTGAGGTCTAAAAGTTGAGGAACACTTAAGTTTGCTCATTTCTCATAAATAAAATCATAGAAGGCAAAAAATTAGGGGTAAAATCTACACAACATTAATGTGCTCAATGGGCTTCCTTTCTCTCTTTCCCGTTTTTATTCATGCTTCAAAACTTACAAAAATGGTATAATTACCTTATGTCAAACCAAAAGGCTTCTGATCGTCCAAAGAAATAAGTAAGGGTAAAAAGGAAACTGGTGGATGAAAAGAAAATACTATTAGATGTCACAAAATGGCTAATATTAAAAACAGAAGAAAGTAAAACACCTATAATCGAAAACACTCAAAATCTGACTTAAATTTTATGGACAAGAAACTTTATTGAGCATAGTTGACAGAAGATACAGGAACAGCCAAAGGAAATATTAAAAATATTCAACATCACTAACCATTTTTTTTTTGTTCGAGGCAGGGTTTCTCCGTATTGTTTCGGAGGCTGTTCTAGAACTCGCTCGGTAGACCAGGCTGGTCTCAAACTCACAGAGATCAGCCTGCCTCTGCACCACCCCCCCCCCCGCCCCAGTGCTGGGATTAAAGGTGTGTGCTACCAGTGCCCAGCCTACTAATCATTATTTAAGTACAAATTAGAGCACCATGTGATATCACTGCCCATCAGTCAGAATGGCTATTAAAAAGAAATAAAATAAAAGGAAGAACTTAGAATCAAAGGTATCCTTGTCCTTTGCTATTGAAAAAAAATGCATCAATACAGTCACTGTGGAAAATTTGTGGGGGCTTCAGAAAAATCTGCAGAGGGAAATAACATACCAATTTAGGATGCTGCTATTTAGCATCCTAAATTGGGGTATTTACCTGAATGACTTGATAGCAATGTGACAATACTGCTGCACTTAACCCTTCCCTCTAGTGCAATTCACATAGGCATACTATGATGTCAAAAAAAAGTTACACATGAATTATTCCGCAAAACAAGAAATATGCACAAGGAAAGGTTTTATGTGCATACAATAGGATAATCTTCACTTTTAAAATAATGTGAATTTGTCATTTGCATAAGAATGTAATACAATGACAAACAACATTGTCTTAGTCTCTGTTCTGTTGCTGAGAAGAGACACCATGGCCAAGGCAACTCTCACAAAGGATAGAATTTAAATGTGGGCTTGCTTATAGTTTTAGAGATTCATTCCATTATCATCATGGGGCACGATGGGAGGTAGGCATGATGGTGGAGATACTGCTGAAAGAAAAAGAGAGAGAAAGATGCTCGGGCCTGACACTGGCTTTTTAAAACCCCAACGCCCATTCCCAAGGTCACACTTCCTCCAATAAGGGCCACTTGTCCTAATCCTTTCACACAGTTTCCACTCTCTGGTGACTAAGCACTCGAATGCACTAGCCTATGGAAGCCATTTTCACTCAGTGTAGCATAAACACGCATTTCTTCTAGGAGAGAAGCAGGTAAAAGAATTGTGGCTACGGAGGCTCAGGTGGGGGATGTGGGGTTGCTGATCAAAGACCTCAAATGCTCAGGTAAGAATCGTTCATTTTTCTTTGAGCAGCCCAAACACTTCATTGTAAATATTGTAGACAATAATATTGTAGACTTCAGAATCCTTAACAGATGAGATTTCAAAAGCTCTCATAGAAATGAAAAGTGTTAAATAATACTAAATATATTAATGCTTGCTAATTTTCTTAAGTATTTCATAATATATATACATATGCATATGTATATATATATATTTAGTGCTGAATTTAGACAACGTATTTATTTTGTACTCTGTGTCACAATTGTTTGTTCTTAGTACATTTTTCATTATTTAAGTAGATTGATGATTTAGTAAAAACATACGTAGAAAATGCAAACAAATTGAGGGCAGACACTAAAGATTCATATTAGATTCAGATACAGCACTGCTTTAGAGATTTTAATGAATTATTCCTGAGATATTTTCAATTTTAATATTGAGAAAAAATTCTTTTCCTACAGAAGCATATTTTTCATATAATTAAAGATAAGCATTTATATACCACCAAACCAGAGCTCAGGAGACAAAATGCTGCAGCATGCAGTCCCTTTGCTTCTATAGGATAATTTATTTTAATAGTTTTTAGTATTAATTGTATATAGAATTATAAGTGGGAGACCTGAGAGTATTAATAAAGATCTTTTTTAATTATATAACAATTAATTTTCAGTACACTAAAATATTTCAATTAAATTCATAGTTATTAAATACCCAAACTGTAATAAGACAAATTAACATATGTGCTCCAAGAAAAGTTTCTTTGTTATTTTATCAAAATAATAATTTCAACTTACAAAGTTCTATCCTGTTAAAACTGTGCCAAGTGGAGCCTTCCAGGCTCATTAGGTATCAATGCTAAACCAAGTTCTATTTTAAGTGTTGTTAAATGTGTTGTCTTCAATTTACTAAAAGGAGATATAATTAGAAATGGGAAAGTTAAGTATTATTTGCTGAGCAAAGCAAGAGCATCATGTCATAGGATGGATGTGATTATGTTCAGTGGCTTCACCATGACAGGATGCTTCATGTCCAGTTTAATTAGAAGGAAAATACAGTAGTATCTCACACCATTTTATAAGACTATTGTTTTAAAATACTCTAAGATACTAAACATAACTTTTATTCATGTTTTATCTCATTTAAAAATGCAATTCTCATTTAATTTGTTTCTTCTCTTTTTATAAATAGTATAGACCTGAAGCTAGCTATATATCTGCATTTAGGCGGGTTGAAGAGAGAATTGCATTTTTTTAGTAAGAAATATCATCATTTTTATCCTTTGCAAGACTATTATGTTTACTTAACAAATATATTTCAAACTTTTCTTTACCTATCATCCACCATTATATCACAATGTGAAATTAGGGGGAAAAATGTAAAATTCAAGTATCTTGTCAGGGAAATTATAAGGAGACACAGGTAAGGTAGCTCGGTCATTATAGTGCTTTCCTTTGATATGTGAGCACCAGACTTTGATCCCCATAATCACAAATGTGTCAGTGTCCCCTTGAAATCCCAATGCCAAGTTTACAGAAATTAGAAGATACCTGGGATTCACTGGTCAGAGGAATAAATAGATAAATTAATTAAATGTGGAGCATTCCTAAGCCTCCTTAGGACTGACAGCTGGGGTTGACTTGGGATTTTCATTTGTATGGACATATATACATGCACACACAGACACACCCAGAGAACACACAAAGAACAGGCATACTGGCATAAACACACAAGAACATCTGAAGAAATCACATGTTAACTATAATTACTTTACTGTTATAACATTCTGAATTATTGACAAACCCTATTAATAACAGAATTTTAAAATCAATTTTAATATTGATTTAAATAATTTAACACATAAATAATATTTTCCAACATGAACATTTTTACATCTTTTATTGTAACCAACATTTTCTTATAAAAGTGTTTTCACACAGTTTAACTTTCTAAATTTAATATCACACTTGAATGGTGATGTGTAATTGGGTTAATTCAAAACTAATTCAAACTAAAAGCAACTTATCATAACAAAAGGAATTCCCTTTGGTGATTGTACTAAGGTAATTAATTTTTCCTGCCATGTAGGTTTTAATATTGTATTTCTGCAAAGCAGAAATCTAGTGACTCAAATATTTTAATATATGTAACCAGACTGCTTTCTCTACTGGGGAGATTTTTTGTTGTTGTTGTTTATCACGTTACCCAGATGTCTAAAGTTTTATTAATTAGTTTGAAATACATTTAAGTTTCACTTCTGAAAATATCTGATTTGTCTCCAGTGTCAAAGCATGGGCACTAGGTTTTAAAAGAATTTATAACAGGGGCATTATGGTTTGAAAACACCATCTCAGAAGTTTATAGCTTTAAAACTTCATTTAGCAATGGAAATGCAGGAATGTTCACTTTGTGTCAGCCTTACCTGTGAATTAAAATATTATTGTTATATAACAATTAGCAATTTCAAGGGCAGATAAATTTCTCCTGTATTTTGCTCCCTATTTATGTTTTCAAACTCTGCATTTATGTATCACTTATATATCAGAGCTTTTCACATTAAATGCTGTAAGTTCTTTTTTGTGTTTGTAGAGGGGTTGATTCAGCCATAAAATCGTCTTAGTCTTTATGCCTATAATTACAGGTAAATAATTTAACTCTGGATTTTTGTTGACACTTTGTGTGAATATCACAAGAAGTCATGTTCACACATACAACATGAACATGGATGTGTAAGCTTCACATAGTCTTTGTTGTGGACAAATAGCAGCTTAGGGTACGGTGGTGAGATATCCTTTGCCAGCTCTGCCTGGAACTGGCAGAAATACTGTGTATCAAGCTTTCTCACTGGACTTTTTTGGACCACCAGCCTGCAAATAACAACACGGAGACTTAGTAATTATGAAAGCTTGGCCTTAGCATAGGCTTTTTTCTAACTACCTCTTATTATGCAAATTAAGCTGCTTCTGTTAATCTACATTCTACCATGTGGTTTTTATCTTTTCTCAGTACAGCATGTCCAACTCCGGACAGGAGCAGCAGGAGAGAGGAAAAATGGCAAAGAGAGAGAGAGAGAGAGAGAGAGAGAGAGAGAGAGAGAGAGAGAGAGAGAGAGAGAGAGAGAGAGAGAGAGAGAGGGAGAGGGAGAGGGAGAGAGAGAGAGAGAGAGAGGAGAGAGACAGACAGACAGAGACAGAGAGACAGAGAGAGACAGAGAGAGAGGATAGGAGAGGTAGGCAGGGCCCTTTTAAAAGTGGATGTGCACAGCTGATGGGGAAGTCCTGTGTGTATGTCAATAAAGCACTATTGGCCAATAGGGAACCAAGATAGGTGGGACTAGGAGTCCAGAAGGACTCTGGGAAGGAGAAACACAGAGAGTCAAGATGTAGGAAGCCCGGAAACCTCTCTGGTAAGAGAAATACTTAGATTAGCAATTATGGGATACGTACTTAAGTCAGAGCTAGCCAGTAAGAAACAAGCAAGGCCAACAGCTTCATAATTAATATAGCCTCCTGTGTGTTTATTTGGGACTGATGCGGCTCTGGAACCAGGCTGGTGGGAGGGCTTCTCTCGAGGAAAAGTTTTCCCTTTACACATAGGTGGTGCTCTTAGTGGCTGCAGCCGAGGGTATATCCTGTCAGAACGCCAAGGACAGGGCAGTACAAATGCCTGAATAATAACATATTGGCCATTCAGTTCATTATTAAACCAATCCAAAGGTTCCTTGGCAAAGATACATCTTTACAGTTTAAACAAATATTCCACAACAATACTGGGGTATAGCAGGGATGACTCTAACTCTGATTTTTCTCTCAATTACATTAGTAACCTTAGTCATTTTTAAACGGTCTACCAGACCTCCGTGTTAACATCAGTTATGGAAATTCATGAGTCAGATGCTTCGTAATGGCAAAAATCTCACTCTGCCTGCCACACACACATGCACACATACATGCACACACACACGGCAATTCAACACACACACGTATGAACACACACCCTCACATAAGAACAGCACATTATGTGTAATATGTGAATACGCATGTATATTGTTGTGATTTACACACATGACCAGTCACAAATACTGAACTACCATTCGATTTCACTTGTCAACTCCTTCGCTAAAACGAGCATGGATTTCTAACCGGATGGTTGCATCATGCAATTACTAAATATAAGATCCCGGCACACTGCCTTTTTTTTTTCTGGCCAGCTTGTCTCATTGTTGATGCCAGAATGATGCCTCTGAACAGTCCACCTTATTGACTTGCCTGACTGCTTCAAAATGTGCTTATGTCATCCAGAAAAAAAACTGAACACACGTTGACAAATGTTCAAAGGTGTCAATCAGTAAAAGTGATAATTGAAAATGCTGAAAGGTGGCAGTCATGGTAAGATGTCAGTGCCTGAGGGAGAAATTATCTGACTGTCAGTAAAATGTGGTCGCTGAAATGAAGTGACTTGGAAGTTCCCATCATTTTGCTAGCATCCATTGTCTGAAGGTCTGAATGCAGGGACTTCCAGAGAAACAATATCACAGGGAAGACTCAGAATAAAAACTGTGGCACCATTCTATTATTTTTTAAACCATGCCATTGTCCTACAAGTCAATTTACATCTTAGCCCTTGAAAGTGCTGAATGCAGGTTTTGAAAATTGTATTGATTCTAAGCATAAAAATTAATAAACAAGCATACTGCCTAGACAAGTGGTTTAACAGAGGGGAACCTCAAATATCGAGGTTCAAACACTTGACATGACATGCGTAATTTGAAAACAATTCAGATGAAAGGATGACAGTTCACAAATTAATTTTAAAAAACCATGCGGCTTGCAAAACATATTGAAGAACAACGCGGTGTTGTTAGAACTGTAGTTGTCGAGACATGCATTAAAATAAATGAATGATGGGCAAGACTAAATAGAGGCTGGAAGTAGGTATGCTCACTGGAGAACCGCGCTGCTCCTGGTGGATAAAAGAGTGGACTAAGACTTGAAACACTAAAATTTATAAAAGGCACAAGAGTAAGTCACGCCGAAGGAGACTTCCAAAGTATAAAATCACTAGACTGGGCTAAGCTGGAAGACAAAGTTTTCAGAGTTCCATTGGTCTATCTCTGTGGATTTACTACATGGGACGGACATTTACCTCCAACATCAGTGCTTGTTGCCCAGCATGCTTTTGAATGAAAATGGTGTTTGAAATCTATGTATTCTTCCACTAATGCTACATTCCACAAAGAAACACTTTTTCAAATGATGCCAGGCAGTGATTTGTACACCAGTAATTTTTGTTAGATGTATTCAAATGTGACCGTGAATAAGGCCATAGCTAATCAGCTGCTGCTTCCCCAGTACCGTGGTCCCAGAACACTGCTGTGTGCTGCAGACTACTCAGTATTCAAGGTTCCACACTTCTGAAACTCCACCTAGAACTCTCTGTTTTATGTTGCCTGCTGCATTGACAGCATTTAGCTTTAGGCATGGCTGTAATCATCTCCTTCATTATTTTGTCTTTTAATGGGCATGGTGAAATTATTCTCATTAATTAGTGTCATTTTATTTATTAAACTATTTATCACATTTATCACTTGTTTGACCCAAGCTAAAAGCCCATGAAACTTAACGATTACCACCAGGACAACTATTTCCAATTGAGTTCCATAGCTGCCTAGGTATTAACTCAACTGAAACATGTTTCCAACTCTCTACTATGAGTCAGCACAGCAGCAACACTGGAAATAAGAACAAAAAAAAATTTTAAAAAACCGTAAGATTTTTCAACTAGGTTTCCCAAGGACAGTGCCAACTTTTACAATTTCTAAGAGCCAGAGAATTCAGGAATACTGGAGCAGAGAACTAAACTAACTATAGAAAAGAAGTCTGAAAATATCACACAAGCAGATACCAAAAACATGTCAGAATAAATCCCTGACCATTATAGAATCCAAAACTTAAAAACAGATATACGGGTGTCTGGAGTCAGGCTTCTCAGATGTAAATTATCTCACTAATTTTTAATGAAGCACGCTAGCATATATAAGAAACTTGGGTTTCCATTGTCTGTAGGGTATTACAAATCGTAGCCAGGAGAATAAGTCAGCACCTGCTGTTCAGTGGTCTCTGTCATTTTTCTAATACTAAACTCTGCTTTGGCTTTAAGATCTGTTTGCTACGTTCACAATCCGCAATTCCTCAGTTTACTTCTGGTGTTAGTGTTCCCTAAAATGTAGCATAACGTTGTTCTCAAACGTGATTTTTCATGATATCTAATTCATTTTATTTATGTTTTTGACATGATGTCTCATGAATCTCAAGATGGATTTGAGATTCATATCTGCCACAATGCCTGGCATTTATACTTCATTCAATTTATGACTACCGTTTTCTTAAACCTAGTCTATCCCACAGTTCATTACTACATTTTAAATTGGAAAATGTTATTTACCAAAATATTTTTACCATGTACCCCTTTGTAATGAAACCTATTTCATCAGATTATATTCTTTAAATAATGTTAGATTTAATAAGTATCTCTTTGCTTACAAGCTTCACTCAACTTTTGATTATGTTGTCAGTTTGACTGATAGAAATTGAGGACTCACATAGTTTATTTAAAAGGAAAAACTTGATTTTTTTTCTTTGCTCATTCCTTTGAAACATGTTTATACGATGATGAACAGCTCATCAAATCTTTTGCACTTTTTTCCTCTCAAAATATTTTCTCTGTTACTTCTTTTATCATCACAATCGATATTGTCCATTCCTCTTTTTTATTTATGCATTCCATTCTTCTATTTAATAGCAGTAATTTTTTCCTTTAAGAAAAATTACCTACCTATGTCTCACATTGACCTTACTGATTTTATCATTTAGAATAAATAAATCAGTTTATTTTGAAGCATTTGGCCAATGAGAACAGGGAAGTACTTGTCAAACGCGAAGAACAATTAAGTTTCTTGTAGTTTACCCTTGTTATTTTAAAAGAGTTCTGGTTTAACTATGTTGTTACCCACCCAAGAGTTACATAAACATACATGAGAGATTAGTCACTGGGGACTGGACATGTAGTCAGCTGAAACTAACCCTATTTGTCTTTGGCCAAGACTTTTCCTTAACCCTGTCTGCGATGCTTCAACCGAACGTCTGCAAGTTTTCTGTTATTCAGCATCATCATTCTGCAGCTCACTTTTAAGGACTATAGTTTCCACAAGGAAACACATTTCACTTTACCCGTGTCTTTTCAAAACACAATTCATTCATGTTTATTTTACCTTTTTTTTTGATGTTGCTCTTGTTTAATTGAAGCATCAGAGGCAGCGTGGTCACCCTTCGACTCTTCTTGGGGCTGAGAAGCATTTAGCCTTCTGATGTTGAGTCACGTGGATTATTCATGCTTCCTCTGCTGCTTCTGTTTCAACACTAGATGGTCCAGTTTACTCTCTTCTGCAGGAAGAGATGCTGTGGGGTTCTATGAACGTCATGTGGAAGCCTTGAAGGACAGCAAAGTAATGGGATAGGAATTATTTCTTTGCTTTTTGTTTGTTGAGGAGTTTATGACTCACAATTTGGTGGTATGAGGTAGAAAAGGTATTTACCCGCTGCTGCCAGAACTGTGGAATTGTAGAATATTCCACATCTGAGAGTGACTAAAGTCCTCATTTTGTTCCAGAATGGCACATTTTGCTAAACGGGAACCGTATTCCCTGCACTGTGTACCTGAACTTATTAGAAGTTCCAACTGGAGTAGTGGTGTGATCTGCCACCGTTTTGTTTTCTCATAGTCCTTCAGTCTGTAGCAGAATATTTCAGTTCTGTTATGTACTCTTCATGTCTCTAAATTTGTATTCAACCCTTATTTCCCAGCCAGTTGAGAACCCACAGCTACAGAACTTCATCGCCTACCATGAATCTCGCATGAGGGTCTACTTTAAACACATCTCTTCCCCCACTCTCTCCAAACCAGTGAGCATTCATACCCTGCCATGTTCAACTCTCAGTCTCATTCTGAATCACTTTTCCTTAGGTTTCTGGAGAGATCTTACACTCCTGCTTAACTGATTATAACAGTTCCAGTGACTCCTGATGTAGTCACCCCATTATACCAGCTTATACATAAAACAAAAAGTTTTTTAAAATGTAAACACAATCTAAGCCATAAAATAAAAGCTAAAATAAGCAATGGCTTTATTGTAACCACGTAACTAATATCTCCAAGACAGTGCTTTTCTTTAAATACTTAAATCATAAATAGTATAACAGTAGCGCATCAAAGCTTGTCTTTATTTGACCAGTATTTTTCTGTCTGTTCTCATCTACACACTTGAAACATGACATAAAACAGACTCACACTTTTACCTACCACACTTGACCAGCTAAAACTTTGCATTCGTAGCTTCCTTTATGGATGGCTAATAAACAATTGCTCATCCAGGTCACTGAAGACATTCTTAATCTGAAGAACTGGTAGGGAATGCTTTCAAGCTCTATTAATACACTTAAATTTCTATAACAAGACACTTTATGTTGGATGATCTAGGACCCACAAATATGCTGATTCTAGTTCTGAAGCCTGTTTAGTCTATATAGTCAAGCTACAAAGCAGACCCAGTGTGTGCAGAGGCCTGTGTCAGCTACCCAAATGTTGCCTTCTAGCTGTGTCTTCCCATGTCAGCTGGTGTGAACAGCTTTTGAAAGCCTGTGCTATAAAGAAACAATTCCCATCCCTCAGAGCTCTGTTTAAGGACAACACCTCTTAGCTATCAGTTTGCTGGTTAGTTTTTTAACATAACAATTTTGAAAAGTGATATGTGTTAACATTATAGCACACTTCCACAAAATGTGTTTCTAAAATGAATTCAGATAACTAATGGTTAACATTACAAAACCCAGAAAGTACATATGCAACACTTCCTCTAACTTTGAGAAAGAAAATCGTGTCTTTAATGAAGGTATATAATTTGAAATGGACAAAAAACATATTACAAAATACCCATATAAATACTTACATATATGCACTTATATAAATACTTACACATATAATAAAAATACATAAAATACACTTAAATACGAATAAAGATCAAAGTTAGTCTCTGAATTGTTTTCAAAGCAGGTTTCAATTAGTCATGCAACAATTTATAAATAGCATAGACACTAGGAACACAGGCCATACTTGTTAGCATTCTCTACTCGTGGCAATACAATAAGTTAATTAATCTTAAGAGTGGTAGCTGCTACTATTTTTGGCAATGGCAAGGTAACATGCATCCAATACAGCAAGTTGGGGCCTGTTAGCTTTATAGGGGAAAGGAATCTATATCTTACACTGTTGCAGTGTGTAAGCATTTGAGTTAGGAGGAAAGAGTATTTGGTAGAACTAAGACTGTGCGTGGATTCTGGGAAATGTTTGGGATAGAGGAGCTTCTTTTTGGGTTCTCCCTAGACTCTGGGGAAATTTGGCAGTTATGCACACTTTATGTTTCATCTAGAAGGAACATTAAAGGAGGGAGGGAACTGTCCCTGGTGAAAAGGCCCCAAACATGTGATGTAGAATTGTACGTTGTCCTGTCACTCTTGACACCATAGGGTTCTTTGTTCTTGCCCTGTTCCAAATAAGCCTTCAGCATGGACTTATTTGAATATTATTTGTATTCAGTTTGGGAATAACACATTCTGGCAGCCAACAGTGCTGTTATTCATTTCCTCTACAATTATTATGTATCCTCTTCACACTGGTGCCAGCTTGGCTAGTTGTCTTGGATCAGTATGATATATACAAAGGAGAAACGTACTTGTTGTGGTGATCTGTTTTAAGACAACTATAGTGTTCACTCCTTCTCTCCTCTCTTAGCTATGCTCGCTTTGATACTGAAGATGGGGGTTGCTCTCGCAGGCTACATTTTAGCATAAATGCAATGCAAAGCATAATCAGGGCCCATAATGAAGACATGTCATACATATGTGTGACCTGTAGCCATAAGCTTTTCTGTCATCCTGCCTGGTTCCACAGGCACTTATAAAATAACCACTCCGAGGCTATATTAATTATAGTTGTTTGGATGATGTCTCAGGCTTATTATTGTCTACCTCCTACATCTAAGTTAACCCCTTTCTATTTATCTGTGTATCGTCACGTGGCTGTGACATTATCTCATTTTCTACAAGTCTTGCTTTCTCAGCGGCTGCTGGTGTCAACTCCTGACTCAGCCTTCTTTCTCCCTGTATCTCTCCCTGTATTTCCCACCTAGCCATATTCTGACTTGTCATAGGCCAAAGTAGCTTTATTCATCATCCAATAAAAGCAACACATGCTTGTAACCCACAGAAGGACACTCCACATTGGTGACCACCTCCCACTCTACTAAGGAGATAAGAAAAGATCGTTCAATTCCATGACATTATTGAGCCAAGAAATAAGACCCGGTCATCAGAACGTTGTTATCTTACTTGTAACTATTCTTTGCAAAACTGTCCAATTTAAATTTTATATTAAGCTTCAAATCAATTGCAACTTCATCTGGAGTTTATTATCTCTCATACAAATAATCTGAAATAATGTACATTATATTGACAATGCATTGATCTATGACATCGCATTAACAGGTTATCTCCTAACAATGGAAATTATTTTCAAAGTAATATCACAGTAAAGAGGGTAAAATAACGATGCATTCACAGGACCTGTATGTGCTTTTTTACCAAGGGAAGTTTACAAGAGACAAAAATCTTAGGTAAAACAAGGGTGTATTTACACTAACTAAGGTATATTGAAAGTGTTTATGAAGTTAAAGATCAATCTGTGTTCCCTACTTCTCAATTTCTTGGGTAGCTTATGGTTAGATAATACCCATAGTATTTACACATAAATAGGACATTTTAACTCTGACATAAATCTTCAGAAATTTATTCATGTGTACATATATAAATGTATATGTATGCATGCATGCATGAATGTAAACAAATCCAAACTTTCCATTTGGCACCCAAATAGCAAAATTTATATTGGCATGAGGTTGGAAACACATTTTCCTAATGCCTACATTTATGAATTGCCAGTTTTCTTAATGGTGGCATTAAACTCTCATAAAGTGATTACATATTTTAACCATCTCTTTCCTTTGCATCCATAAAGAACATCCCATAGGAACACTGAACATGGATTCTTTGTGAAATGAAGCTTCTCAGTTGGGCAGTTAGAAAATATATTACTATCCTAGCAGATGCAGCGTCAGTAACTTGGTTCTAACCAGCTCAACTGGTTCTACAGAATTTCTGCCCTTAATATTAAGTTCTGTGTCTTCCTTGTGTATGATTTACATTTGAGCTGAGAACAGCTTCCACTGCTAGTAACCCTGAAAGATAGCTGGTGCTCCCTTCCTATCATCTGTCCTTCTATAGCTATGTGATCCTGGGATCCGGTGGTCAAGAGAAGCTATAGGAAGAGCACACCTCTAAATGATTTTTCTTTTGTGAGACAGTTTATAAATTGTTTGAATCAATGGTGCCTTGTGTGCTCCAGACCACCAAGAGTCCACATCATTGTTCTGTCTGCCATCAAAGAGAACCAAGGCAGAGGAAGATAAAACAGATACCATGACCTCCATTCGGGAAGCAGGCACTTGAAAGTCAAAGGCAGATTCAACTATAGATTACATATGTTTGCTTGTGCATCTGTTTATTATCTGTCACTGTAATTTGGTAGAGATTTGGTTTTGTTTTTAGAAGTTTTCTGAAAAATTACCAACAGGAGTCATTCAAAGGCTGTAAAACTTACACTTCCAACTACACTTCAGGAAAGTTGTGATTTTATTTTCTTGGAGTTTCATTTCAAGATGTTGTATTCCCCAATGTGATTACAGTGAACAGATGTTCAATAGTTTGTCTTGTTTCTTTTAAATGCCTGAATTGAAACATTTTATCCACTCTAAAGTTCTCTAATTTCCTTTCAACTCCAAAAGTAGAATTTGCCTTAGGTACAGTCCCAAAAGGATTTTGAATCTGTGACCTAAAACCATACTATTTTTGTTTAGTTTAGCCACCATTTTTAAAAACATGTAGATCAAAATCTCCAATATTGATTTATAAATGTTACAAATCATAATATTGTTTTATTTTCTCAGGTTTACTTTAGCAACTTTATCTCAAAAAGCAAGTGGGATTAAATTACCTTTGCACAAATACCAATCGCTATGACTTAGAAATCTGATATCAATTCGATAAACAATTGAGCTAAAATGAGCTAAAACTTTCATTTGGTGATGGACAGAATTCAATTAATTTCAGACCAAGTCCCATTGTAGAATTTGGCAGTTATGTCAAGGAATAGTCATTAGCTATGTAATAAGAGATACATGTACATGTGCTTTTGCAAAAGTTATTTATAAAATTGGATTTATATCAGTTTTCAATGTTGTTTTGATATCCTGGAAAAAATGCACATAAAACAGAAATTCTGTGCTTCCAAACAGGAAGTGGACTTGTAAAGAATTGAATTACAAAGCAATTCTTAACAGTTCCAAAGAAACAGCTGTCATAGCCAAGTTTTTTTTTTTTGCAATAACAGCAAATGTGTTTGCTTGTATTTGTTGGAAGAGGTACAGGGGAAAAATCCATACAACCAAATCATATATTATTATTTTGTTAAGGTGATTTTGCTGAAGCAATGCTTGTCACTGTGACATTCCTGTGTAGAAATGTCATTCACTTGTTCATGGAAATCCAACAAGTCTAGCTCCTATTTTTTTTCTGGTCCTCCACTATACAATGTATATGTACCAAAATAAAAAGTGAATTAGTGACATTACAAAGGACATGGAGGAACTTATTGGCTGAGGCTGATGAGCTGAGTTTGGTCCTCAGAATTCTTGGGGGTGTAAAACAGAACCAATTCTTTTCTTTTTTTTTTGTTTTTTTTTTTTTGTTTGTTTTGTTTTTTTGAGACAGGGTTTCTCTGTGGCTTTGGAGGCTGTCCTGGAACTTGCTCATTAGATCAGGCTGGTCTCAAACTCACAGAGATCTGCCTGCCTCTGCCTCCTGAGTGCTTGGATTAAAGGAGTGTGCCACCACCACCCAGCCAGAACCAATTCTTTCAAGTTGAAAATCTACTACCAATTTTCTGCAGTTTTATGTGTGTTCTTGCCCACACATACAGAATAAAGAGAGGGGAGAGAGAAAGAGAGAGAGAGAGAGAGAGTGAGAGAGAGAGAGAGAGAGAGAGAGAGAGAGAGAGAGAGAAAGTTAGCATCTTTAAGTATAGCAGCCTAGCAGTCTCCCAGGAGAAAATTAGGACAGCAACAGAAGTGTGAGCAGGGGCAGCAGGGCTAAAGTCTAGGGCAGTGTCCGTACCAAAAATGAAAAAAAAACCCTTGCACTAAGTTTTTGGTGAAAGAATGAAGGAGTTATCTCTATTCAAAGAAACAGAATTGAGAGGGAACTGGAAAAGTTTGAAAAGTACAAGTTAAGACCCTCTTTCTTGAAGCTGCAGCCTAGGGATGCACCATTGTAATCTTGGGTATTCTTACCTGGACTATACATCATTCATTTTCTGCTCACAAGATCGTTCCAGGCACAGACTCAGAGAGAAAAGCAAGGCTTGGGTGGCAGGAGTGCAGAAGGGTGTCAGACTTGGGCTACTAATTCTTTCAGGTTTGGAGGCAAAAATAGAGTTTCCCTATGGGTGGTCTCTGATCAGAGACTAGACAAGGCTATTCAGTCGCATTTCCCTGGACATTTGAGAACAGGATTATAAGCTATTTCTTCTCACTGGGGTTTCCTGGATGGAAAACACTGACTCTGGAATCCTTTACAGACTGCCAGAAGCTACTCTATCCATTTAAACACCTTAACCGCTGTTCCTTGTGTTTCCATGTAAATGTTTGCACCTGTTCTTTGAAGGAATCCAGATTAAAATGTTTGTCAAAGAAAATATATGACTCATGAAGCTTATTACAAAATTAAATGCAGGCAGTGGGTACCTTTAAATCTAAAGTGGTATGTATTCAAAGACTGCAACACCACTGTATTTAAACGAGACTTAGAAGATTTGGGACAAGACACAGGTCATCCACCTATGAATCTCTCTTTGAAAACACAGAATATGATATGAATCTACTGAGATGTGTAGACTTTTACTCTGCCACTGTCTTTCAGTATGTGTTTGTCGGGCATTTTTCAAATGCTGCTAAATTTAGGAACTATTGACCCAGTCTGAGTGGATTATTAATAGTCTCATAGGAATGCCTTCAAAACAAGTCTTAAACTATACTTCACAATTATTGAATTTTATGATAAAAATAAATTTGTGAGTTGTCCTAGGTAAAGTATTATGCTCAATTTTTTTAAAACAAATTAGGTCCATCGTCCCAGAGCTAATAGGAAGTAGATCACTTTGACAAAATATGTAGGGAGAGAAGGTGTTCCTTCTAATTGGGATTTTTATCCTATTATGACATATAGAAGCCTTGCTGAGGAAGAGTGATGAGTGATGTCAAAAGGGAGCTATAATGTGGCAGCCTCTGAATAGATGCTATGAAATTTGGGGAAGAGTAAGCCTTTACTAATTCTGAATAACTTGGCACACTCAATTAACTCAAGCTCACTTTATGAATTTACTTTCTTGGATGCTTGATTCAACAGTGCTGCCATTAACTCAGGGTAGATAGAGAATGTATGTTTTCCTGTATGGACATATATCAGTTAGCTGGAGGATCAATGCACTGAGACCAGAGGAACTCACCAATGAGCTGTATGTTTGAAAAGTAACACTAGGAACTCCTAGAAGTAGAAGACACGGTTTCGGCCGCTATAGAAAGCGAGAGAGTAATACGTCAGTCAGTAGAAAAGTTCAGTTGGATGGGAGGAATCTGTTCAGCAGATCGTGGTGACTATGGGTAACAACAACATAGCTAAGAAAATGCTATATTTTAAGTGATGAACATTTTTAACTGTCTCACAATGTAGAGATGTTTCACATATCATGAAGATGCATTATTCCTAGAGTTATAATCAGCATATGCATTATTTCTAGAGTTATAATCAGCATGTGTATGGCTGTGAGCTTTTGACAACTTGACATAAGCCTGGGTCATCTGGGAAGCCAGAACCTCAGTTGAGATGATATCTCCTTCTGACTGTCTTGTGGGCCTGTCAGTGTGGCTTTGTCTTAATTAGTGATTTCAGCAGGATCCTCAGTACGTGCCAGGTGCTGCGCTGCTCAGGCAGGATATAAAAGGTAGATGAATATGAGAAAGCCAGTAAGTAGCATCTCACCGCAGCCTCTCAGTCCGTTCTTTAATTCAGGTTCCTGCCCTGTTTAACCTCCACGCCCGGAATCTTTCAAGGATGGGCTGTGATCCAGTCACGGAAGATGAAATAAACACTTTCCTCCTCAAGTTTTCTTTTCAGTCTTTTATCACAGCAATAGCAAGCTAATCAGGACAATGGACAACCTTCTTCTATTGACTAATATGTAATTAACACTACAAATTATAACACCTGTAAAGTAAAATCACATCGTCTGGTTCTTATGAGAACTGGATAATTTAACAATACAAACTAACAAAATAAATTAATAAAGTTCTAAGAAGACAGTATTATATGATGGTTATTCTGGAAATACTTATATATATATTTTTCCTTTATTCAAAAGGAAAAGGTTCTGTCATCTTCACATGGGCTTCACTTGGATGATGTCCTTTTTGTGAACTTTGTGACTTTTGATTCACTGTCCACTCTGAAGTTCATATTTCTCATCTGCGAGACAGATTATGAGCCCAAGTGGTAGAGTTGTTATAAATTCCAAATAAATACATACATTTGGATGTGTGTGTGTGTGTGTGTGTGTGCAGCTCATACTAGAACTTGGCAAACACTAAATGCAGTATCAACAGGTATTATTACCACCCATGTTGCTGTTAGGGCCATTGTGATTTAATGGTGAGGTGAAGTTAGTAGTGTGACCACTATGTCCAGGTGCTGTTACTCAAATATAGCTGAACTTTTAGAGTACAACAGAGGTCCATAAACTGGAGCCAAACACACAGACAGAGAAAAGACTAAGGTTGTGCTGACCTGTGAACATGAAAAACTCTAAGCTTCTTTGAAAAGTTCTAAAATTTAAGTGTAAAAGGAAAAGTAGATTTCCATTATGAAGCTTCAAGTTGTAGAGCCTGGTGGAGCAAACTCAGCAGGACCCATTTCTGCGAAGTGCTATGGTGCAGACAATTGAAAAGGTGTAAAAAGGCAAACACTGGAAAAGAAAAAAGGGCTTGAGAATCCCTCATCCCCTCTTAGTAAGGGTGTCATGGCTGTTCTTGGGCATGTACCCTAACTAGAAAGAATTCTCAAAAATAATCCAGGGAATATTAGATTCTAAAAGCTTCAGAGTTAAACATTTGAATGCCAAGTGGTTGTTATAAAGGAATATATCACTCAGTGCAAATACAAAATACCTATTCTCCTTTAAAAAGTGACAAATGACTGGGCTGCTATTAATTAATGTGAAGGTGTTTAAAAGGAAAAAAGAAAACTCAATTTCATCACAATCTGAGCTTTGCTAAGAAACTTGTAGTGTGTCAAGATAATAAAAGTAAATCTTCAATGTGACCCAGCATATGCCCAAGGGACTCAGCATCTTACTCCGTATACACTTTCTCAGCCATGGTTACTGCCGGTTTGTTCACAAGAGCGACCTCTTTACTCTCACAGCTTCACCTTGTCTCTCTCCTTCTCAGGCAAACAACAAACAACTAATATCAAAGCAAACTAAAACTCAATAGGACAAAAAAAAAAAAGCCAAGACAATAACAACAATAAAAGAAACAAAAAGTCCACAAAAGCAAACTAAACAAGACAAAATGTGGAACTTGGTTTGTTTTCCCCAACACCTGCACGGCGTGGGGTCTGCCCTGCAGTGTGCCAATATACCCTGTGTCATGCCACTGCAGAAAAAATATTTCTCTTTTTCTAGAATGCACCAGTTACAAAGGGCTTCATAGTTAGGGGTGAAACTTTATGATCGCTTCCCTGTGTCAGTTGATGGGATTTATTTTTTCCTTCTGGCTTGAACCTGTGCAGGTCTGTTGCTGTGTTGACACAGTCTGAATGAGTTCATACGCAGGCTTCAGTCCTGCTGTGTCTAGAAGGCCTTGTATCCTCGGAGTCATCCACCACACCTGGCTCTTACGATCTTTCAACCTCTTCTGTTGCACGTTTTCCTCAGCCTTGAGGGAGGGCTTGATGCGAACAATCCACTTAGGACTGAGAGATCCGAGTCCGTCGCTCGCTCTCTATACATTGTCCAGTTCTGGTTTTCTGTGTTGATTCCCACGCTCTACAAGAAGCAGAATCTCCGATGAGGGTTGAAGGACATAGCCGACCTTGGAGTCTGGAAATATGTCATTAACAGACATTTTCTTTCCATGTTTCTTGAGTAGAATGATACCAGGACTTTTCCTTCTAGGTTCATGACATATCTACTCTCAACTTCTTGGCCTTACTCTCTGTGTACTCAAGGATGTCTTTTTCTTTTCAATTGTTTATTATTTCCTTAATCTTCCCAAAGCTAGTATATCCTTAGGAATAACAATATAAGAATTATGGAAAGTTTTTTCTATAAATTTACTAATTTATCTTTGCCTGATTTACGCCACCAATTTTCATCTAATTCTGGTGATCCTTGTTGTTTCAATCATACTATACTGCGGAAAACTAGATACTTTTATCTGTCCAGAGAGACAAAGAGTTGGTTTTTCTCTCAAGTAACAATGTTCTTTAGTCGGTTATTATATTAAGTGAATGAAGCAATGGCAATTCAATGGAAAACATATCAAGTAACAATTGAATAATCAAACAAGGCATGAATAAGATGATGAGTCTCGGGAGTTATAATTTAAAAAAATAAATTCTAAACGTCAGTCTTTTGTTTACAATTTACTGAATTTTGAAAAATAACTCAGTGAAAATCAATTTGTTTGTTTTTTTCTTACCTGATTATTTTACTAAGATAGCCACAGGATTTTTAAATTGACTTCCTAGGCAGCTCCTGAAGTAGGATGCTTTTCTGTTGCTATTTGTGATGGGGAGGGGCTGGTGAACACAGAGGAAGCCTTGTATGTTCACAGCCACTGCACCACACACCATTGCCTTTTAAATATCATTTCCTCCCATATTTTGCATTATAACTTTGTAAATGTGTGTGTATCTGTCAGCCTGTCAGTCAGCTTCTATTTCAATTTTTACTGGTAAGAATTCCCATTTGTTTACCATTTCTCTGATTTAGTCCCACATATTTTAATCAGTGGCTATTATGCTCATAGGGTACTGCCTTAGGTATTCAAGTAAAAACGTAACATATGGACAGGCAGGTGCACCTTTTTTTAACCAAACAGTTTGAGGGTTTAGGGAAATACTACCCAGAGTTAATTTCATTGTGTTGTCTGTTTTATCCTTAAACTTGAAAATTAGGAGAAAGGTAACATGTTAAGTTTCTTTGAGGCTGTGTATACCTGCCTCTCCCCTTCTGTTTCTAACAGCTGTTCAAAAGCGAGGGAGGCAACGGACAACCAAATAAAATGTTTAATTTTCAAAATGAGACTGGGAAAAGCTATACTCTGTCAAAGAAGAATGAACTGGGAGCCATTTCTAGGATATGAACAGTCAAGAAAATACTGTGGGTGAAATCAAAGATAAGACTCAGATGAAGACAGCAATATAGTCAGTCAGTGCAATTCTTAGGGCTTAGGTACAAAGCCATCCACTTGCTTACTAGAGAAGTAAAGGATGGTACTGGTTGGCAGCAAAAGGGCCATGCTGTGACTGATTCTAGGAAACACAAAGGGAACTTCTGTTTGTAGGAAACAATAGACAGGTTTGGAATGGAAACTCATCCTGCGTCTAAACTAAGATTCTGGAGAAAAAAACACCACGGCAACTTGTTTCCACTTGATTAAAGATAGCATAAGAAAATTGATATTCTCCAATGATGACCTATGAGGAAACTTCAGACAGTCCGAAAAGTCTCCATGCCTCCACTTGGCCAGGGGTGGGGGTGGGAGAAGAAGGAAAAAAGGGATGGAGGTTGTAGATGTAACTAATTGAGAAAAATACCTGTGTAAAACTGAAAACGATCTTTCTTCTCAATCTGTACCATGTACTTCCAGGGAGAACCAGGTAGATGGCCGATTGCAGCATCTTCCTGGAAACCTAGAAAAGATGGAGAGAAGAATTTGGAGGCAGCTTGGTGACTCATGGACACAAAGGAGCTAAGAAAGTGTGGGTCACAAAACCTTTGCTCAGGTTGATAACTTGCAAAGCTTTCCCTCCAGCAGGATTTCTTGTTGGGAAAGGAACAAAGGGAGGAAATGGAAATAAGCTCGGTCTAAATTCGGCAGAAGTGAGAGGACTTGTGGGTGCATTTCAGACCTCTGATGTTTTCCTGGCTTTGTTTCTTCACTCTTTCGGCTGGTGGGCTGCCAGTTCTGGGAGAAGAAATGATTTTATCTTTGGCCCTTACACCTGCTTAAGTTGGAGACTTTTATAAATATTGTTTTATCCATGTCATTGTTTCTTCCTAGTTTCACCTGCGGTAAGCTATGATATAAACAATTACACTCTTAATTCGTTAACTTCAGAGAGTGCATTTGTGCACCATTGCTTCTAGAATTAGGTGATACAGGAAAAATATGCTGGTACAAGACGTGATGCAAAGAGTGGTATTAAAGGATAAATTAGTTAGCTAATTGATGGTGAAGCGTCACTATTAGAAAAATATTAGAGAATTGTCAGTCTAATGAATCTCAGTGCATTGGTTTAGAACGATCTTGGTAGGTCGGAATAAAGAAGGCATCTGGCCACACAGTACACATCTCTCACTACCCTGCTACAGCCACAGGTGCAAGGACTCTTATTTCAGGCTTATAAAGAATGTCTTTCTGAATTTCTAAGTTATTAATATTCTGCTTCTCCTTCCCCAATATAATGTAAGTAGTTCTGAAAGAAGGAACTAGGCAATTGATTTTTAGAAAGAGGGGAAGGTATCCTAACCTTGTTGCTCACTTGTGGTACAAAGTTCAGGTAAGTGTCATAGTAGCAGGCAGGTGCATAGATGACAAGAAGACCCATTGTTGGTTATGAACCACATCAATCATAGGCTACCTAGTTTTAAATTATGTGTCAGAACTACTACCATGTATTCACACCAACACAATTCTTTGAACCCTTGTTTTTAAATTCTGAAGTTGTAAATATCTTTTCCCACTCATAGACAAGGGGGTAAATTTTCATCTTTACTGGTTCTTTGACTTTCAAGTTGAACAGAACTAATTACAGCAGCTTTTCTGTCAACTCAACAGCCACATGGTTGATTTCTCATACTAAATCATAACTAGATTCAATAGAACCATTTGTAGATATCCTTCCATTGGTTCTAGCTCTGAAGAACCTGAATATGTATATAGGTTAATATGAATATCAATACAAGCATTTAAGAATTAAGTTCACATTTGAAATTTAATGGAAGACAGCTCACTAATCTGAAGAAACTCAAAAATAGTGAAAAGTAAGAATTTGAATGAACTCCTGCTTGAGATTGTATGGATTTTAACTGTGGGTCTTACCTCTATGTGTTTGTATTTACACACAGGTATGAAAACAGATGCATACAGTCACTGGCTCTGCAAAGTGAGAGGGGGGTTTCAATATTAAATGAGCACACATTATTCTTAGAAATTGTCTTCTAAGTACTGTTCCCTAGTAAGAGGAAGCAAACTCCTTATCCACATCTAGGCATGAAGAGACCTAGAATAAAAACGAAGATAGCACATTAGAGAATGTTATTTTCATGTAAAATGAACTGATCATCCTTCACACGGAACCTCAGTTTCAGAAACATAGTTTTTATTAATGAAATCTCATCCTACAAAAATGTAAGGCAAATACCTTATTTTTTAAATTTCTGCTATTTTACTTTTCAAAGAAATGTGAAAAAAGAAGGCTTTGATTTGTTTAGATTATCTGAAACACACTCTTAAGTGAAAGAAAGTAAGATCCATTCCAGAGAAACACAGTTTGTTTGTTTCTGGAAAAAAAAAAAAGGCTTGTGTGCCAGTTCATTCGATATGCACAAAATTCTGCTGTTCTATCACAGGATCAGGTCTCTGCATGAGGATAATTTGTGGCATGTGTATTCATTTATAAAAGGAAATAACTGTTATGTAAAGAGAAAATTTATATAAGAGACCTTAGAAATCTGTCTTAAATGCTTTAGATTCTGTTACAAATGAATATATGCATTAGATTCCTTTCGATATTTATATCTGGAGAACGAAGGATGTGTTAGTCAGGCTGCCTTGTTGTGTGAGCTCCAGTTCTGAAGTAGGAATGTGGATAGAAAATGGCAATTGGAAGGAAGGGCTGACTCGGGTATGGGATCCAACGGTTTCGATTGTTTGTGAGCGAGAGCAAGCACATGAGCCGTGTGACCCAAGTAGCCAGGGAATACTAAGAGATGAAGGTAAGTTTCCCCAGTCTAAAGGAAGTTGTAGTAAAGCATGGGTCAACATATTGCTTGCCTAGGAGAATGCAACAGAATGAAGTTGTTTTAATACAAAAAGTTTTAAACATAACAAAATGTGTGTGTGTATGTGTGTGCACCTGTGTGTGTGCATGTTTGTGTTTGTGTGTGTGCTTATGAATGCATGTACAGATGTGTACACATTTATATCTGGGTGCACATAAGAGCCCCCGAGGTCAGTTTTAGATTGTATGTCATTCCTCAGGAATTTTTCTATCAAGTTTTGTTAAGACACTTTTTTAATTAAAAAAATTCCCTGTATGCATAGAATGAATTTTAATCACATCCACCTGTCACTACTTCCGCCCAGACACTCAATCCCCTCCCAACTTCACGTTCTCTTTATAGGTTTGCCCTGCATCCATTTAGTGCTGATCATATGCATATGGTTCTGTGTCCTTACACTGAGCCCCCAACCCAAAACCTACAAACAGTTACGTTCCCAAAGGAGAGCGACCACCTTTTTCTCAGCTTCCGGTAGCACCTCTGATGTGGTGACATCTCAGAAATGTCTCTCCCATCTCTGCTGGAATTTTAGATGACTTTTAACTGACTTGGTCTTGTATAGGTATGGTAGTTTGAATGTAATTGGACCCCATAATCTCATAGGGAGTGGAGCTATTAGGAATATGACTTTATTGGCGTGGGTATGGCCTTGTTGGAGGAAGTGTGTCACTGTTGGGGTGGGCTTTGAGGTTTCCTATACTCAGGATATTTCCCAGAGTCTCAGTTGACTTCCTGTTGCCTGCAAGACATAAGACTCTCGGCTATCAGTAATACATCTGCCTGTGTGATGCTGTGTTCCCCATCCTGAGGATAATGGACTGAACCTCTGACACTGTAAGCGAGCCAGCCCAATGAAATGTGTTCTTTATATGAGTTATTGTGGTCATGATATCTATTCACATAATAGAAATTCAAACTTATACGACAGGTGACCGTTGAAAAGAGTCTCGCCCTGAAGGTTGGAGATAGCCATGAAAGTCTATACTTGCTGGCCAAGTCTTGAGGATTCAAACACATACCACTATATTTTATGTTTGCTGAATTTTGAGGATCAAATTTTTTCTATACAATATTCTTTATTTTTATTTTCATTTATTCTTTTCCTTTCTTTGAACTTGTTTTCGTTGAGCTATACAGTTTCTCAGCTCCCTTTCCCCTTCTCTCTTTCCACCCTCCCTCATGCTCCAAAGCTCCCTATTTACTCAGGAGATTTGTGTCGTTACACCCCCCCCATCATCAGGCTTTTTTTAAAAATATTTTTTTAAATTTAAATTATAAACAAGGTTGCTTCACATGTTAATCCCAGCTCCCTCTCCCTTTCCTCCTCACCAGCCCTCCACCAAACCTCCCCAGCCCCACCACCGAATCACTACTCTGATCTCCAGGGAGGATGAGGTCCTCTATGGGGGATCTCCAAAGTCTGTCATTTTATCCAGGGCAGGGTCTAGGCCCTCCCCCAAGAGTCCAGGCTGAGAGAGCATCCCTCATTGTGGGATGGGCACCCAAAGTCCATTTGTATGCCAGGGATAAATACTGATCTACTACCCAAGGCCCCATAGATTGCCTAGGCCACCTCACTGACACCCACATGGGTTGGAATCAGTCCCATGCTGGCCTCTCAGCCATCAGTCTGGGGTCCAAGAGTTCCCCCTTGTTCAGGTTAGCTGTTTCTGTGGGTTGAACCAGCTCAGTCTTTACCCCTTTGCTCATCAGTCCTCCCTCTCTGTCACTGGGTTCCAGGAGTTGAGTTCAGTGTTTAGCTGTAGGTGTCTGCCTCTGCTTCCATCAGTAATTGTTTGAAGGTTCAAGGATGGCATATAAGAATTTTAAGTTAAGCACAGTCCTGACAGATTTCTAAGTACCACTGGCATGCCCATCCTTAAGGAAAGTACTCTTGCTTCTGGTTTAATTTTTGCTGTGTCTGCCAGAGGTTTCATGATGTACCTCTCTAAAGTAACTTTTAAGGGAATTTTATTTGATGCATGTAAGTGTCTTGCCATCATCATGGATGCTTAAGAGTCAAGGAATGCTGGAAGAGGAGTCAGATTCCATGGAACTAAAGTTACGGGCATTCAGAGCTAGGGAATCAAACCTGGCCTTCAATAAGAACTGCATGTGACCTTAACTGGTGAGTCAGCTCTGTTGTCCTGGAGGTGTGTAGTTCAGTTAGTTCGTAGAGGGTCTACCTACCACACACAGAGCCCTGAGTTTGGTTCCCCAGCACAATATAAACCAGATGTAGAGGCACATTCCTATAATACTAGCACTTGGGAAAGCAGAGGTAGGGGGATCAGAAGTTCAAAGTCACCCTTGGATGCATAACAAGTTCAAGGCACACCTGGTTACATGAGCTCCTATCAACAATAATTTTTTTAGTATTAAAATCATCATGCAAGAGAAAGGTGCCATACAACAGATCTGGGGTGGAGGGTTTTTGTTTTTAATTGGGGGAAAAGTGAATGGAAAAAGGGGGGTGGGAAAGGGGTAACTACTGACCTCAGGGGACAGGAGATGTAGAAGAGAAGAGAGAGGGGGGGAGGGAGGGAGGGAGGAGGGAGAGGAGACTCGGAGAGAAGCAGAGAGAGTTAAATGGGAGGTGGTCAAGGCTCCTTTAAAAGGGAAGGTAGCGAATGTGCTCAGGTGGTGCTCTCAGTGGCTGCAGCTGAGGGTGTGTCCTGTCAGAACCCCACGGACGGGCCAGGATAGATGCCTGAATACTAACATTCCTACATTGTCTTATCTAGGTTGAAACTATCTGTGTTGTATGTGTGTGTCTGTGCATGTGTGTGTTTTGGGGTAAATGTGCACATATGTGTGTATGTTTGTGAGTGCATGCATGTATGTGTGTCTTTGTGTGTGAGTGTGTGTGTGTGTGTGTGTGAGTGTGTGTGTGTGTGTGTGTGTGCTGGCATGTGCTTTCTCTGCTAGTTATGAATCATGAGTCAGCACTGATTGTAGAACTCCAGTTGACTTCATGTTTGTCTTTGTTTCTTCTGGGCTTCATTATCCTTCCGTCTTAACTTCTCCGTTAATCTGGAAAGTTGATCAGTCTATTCCTTATCGTTAACTCTGTGCAGAAGACAGATGGCAGGTGTTTCAGAATTATAAGCCACTGTGTGCTACTTTCACGGCTGTGAAGTTGAAAGAGTGGCTTCAGCCCCCATTCATTCTCAGCTTGTTTGCGGCTCCGGCTTGAATGTCTGTAGACCAGAATCAATGAGGTAAAGATGAACAACACTTCTAATCTCCTCTTTTGATATCACTTCATCATCTCTAGCTTAAAGTACACCATCATTTTTCTTTCATTTATTCTCCCCTCTGATAAATCCTTGACAGCTCAAGCAATGTGTTATAAAATCTTGGAATGAGATTAAAATTCTCTATTTTCACTCCTTACTTAATCATGCAGAATCATCATTAACACTTCTTATCATTTTAATTTTTCTCATTTTTATATACACACCCTGAGTGTTTCTTGGAATGTGCATTTCCTCATGAAATTTCCAGATGTCTTGAAGTAATGTTTTCCTAGCTAGTGCAAGGTTCACTAATTGACCCTTGACCACTTGGTGATCTGTATCCTGAAAATGAAAAATTTTATAATTCAAATATTATAGAAATAGATCAGGCATGACAGAGTTGTCTTAATTGTTACCAACTCCTGTGATAGCATGTTGTCTTCCTGGGAAAGGCGATGAAGTGTGTGATCAATGTTTTATCTTGGAGAACTTCCTGAAAGATAACCAGGGAAGTACACAATCCTCACTATTCCTGTGAAAGTAAGAACTGTGAATCCCAAGCCAGGGGAGAGCCAGAGGGAAAAGACCCTGAAGCCGCAGCTGCTTGTACCCAGGTTGAGAGTGAAGTAGAGATCAGAGGGGATGCAAATGAGGACTCTAGGAACAGTGGTCTCCATGGCTGAGGACTGAACAAACCGTTAGTGTTAAGGCCACATAATGGAAGATTCTGAGGCAGATATTAAATTCTGATTGTGACTCCTGCTCAGGTGACTGAGAACCCTACAGTACCTGACAACTTCACCTCTCCACATATCTCTCGGAGGGAAATGCTGTGGGGTGACTCCAGTACCAACTCTGAAGCCCCAGGTTTGAGTATGAGGCCACATGTCTGATATAATCTCTCCTTAGGAGGCTCCCAGTGTGGGGCCTAGGAAGGAGAGCAAGGGTTAAAACACTCCACTCCCATCTGCCTACCTGAGTGCTCCTCCTCCTTTCACCCCAAAACCTACCTTTCAAGCCGATGACACAGACTTGTACACAGGGAAACTGAGCAGTACAAGAAAGAGTTACAGATGAGTGAGGGTCATGTGACCTTCAGAGTGCCCAGGAAATATGCACGGCCATTGCAATCCACAGTGTGATAACCACACTGTTCAACTCAGCGCTTCCTTTTTTTTCCTCTCCAGAAAGGTAATGCAACTGGTAGTTTGCTGAATTTGCATTGGGAAAATATATCTCAATTTTGGTTCATAATCTTGAATTGGAGTTGTGTATCTAACTCCCCATAAGCATGATTTGCTACAAAAAAAAAATCACAAGGAAGAATGAGTTCAAAGGACACTCACACAGAAAAAAATGCTGATTGATGTCATGATATTTTTAATAAATGTTAATTAAGTTTCATCTTTTTTGGAACTTTAATTTTGGCATATTTTATTAAAAAATCTTAGCTCTTGCTGGGCTCAGGTAGAGCATGCTTTTAATCCCAGAACTTATAGACAGAGGCAGGCAGGCAGATCTCTGAGTTTGAGGACAGCCTGGTCTACAGAATGAGTACCAGGACACTCATGACTACACAGAGAAATCCTGTTTCAAATAGCAAAAACAAAATGAAACAACAACAAAAAATACTTAACCATTTTTACGTAAATATCTCCTTTTTTACTTTTTAGTTTGTTTTTGTTATTCTTTGAGAATTTCATACATGAATATGATGTGTTTAAAACACATGCATTCCTCATTCTCTCCTCCTCCAACTTCCCCTCTATCACCCTATCAAAGGCAAGTACAGCCAGGAGGTAAAAAGACAGCCCAAAACATTTAGGACACAATCATGTTGTAATAGCTGACAAAGCATACCTTTAAAAATTCACTTCCTATTCATTAAAAGAACAATTTATCAAGAGAACATTACAATCTCAAGTGTATAGCAGACAGTTCATCCAGAGAACATTACAATCTCAAGACAGTTCATCCAGTTTCATAGCACAAAGTCTACTAGAGATAAACATAAGACCACCAACACAACAACAGTAGGTGCCTTCAGTTACCTGGGCCTACCAATAGACGGGTCATCCTAATAGTTTAATTGGGGTTAAATTATGTCACAGAACGAACAGACTTACTAGTTTTCTATATGACACTCTAAATATTACAGAATATACTTCATCCTCAGGGGTCCAAGAGACTGTCACATGATAATCCTGGAACCAGTCCTCACAAATAAATAAAAAATAAAAATCTTTTATTTTGGTAGCAAATCATTCTTATGGGAAGTTAGAGTACACAACTCCAATTTGATATCATGAACCAAAATTGGGCTATATATTCCCAGTGCAATTTAAGCAAATTATTTTTTCATGGTTAACTTTCATTTTTTTTATTTTTTCTTCATGTCCTTTTGCATATAAGTTTTGATTTCGTGTGTGTGTGTGTGTATGTCTCTGTATCTATACATGTTTCTTGTGCTTTTTTTCCTTCTGTTTGTTTGTTTTGTTCTACTCTGATGTGACAGTTTCTATTTTATTGTATTATATGGTTCTTTTGTTTTGTTTTGTTTTGTTTTTTACCATTTTCCTTTAGAAGCCTGTTTGAATCCCTAATGGGAGACAGAAAGGGGGTGGATCTGAATGGCAGGGGGTGTAGGGAGGAGCTGGGGGCAGTAGATGGCAGGGAAAACAAAATGAGGATGTACCACATGAGAACAAAAAAATCTTTTCAATAGAAGGGAAGAGTGTGAAAATAGAAAAGAAATTGAATTAAAATTAGAAGACATGACATGAGAGCATCAGAGCCATTCCATTACCATAACAAACTTCCAATCCAGACACATGTTCTATACCAGCAAAAAAAGTCCAGGGAAGGGAAAGGCAGCGAGGAAACGACTTTTAAAAGAAATCCAACAAATCTGCATGAAATTTATGACACCTAACGGACACGGCCAGGCCCCCCTGTTTCAGACGTTTAATTCCACTTGGACATAGGCATTTAAGAGTGCCCCTTGTGAAGCTGGGCTGTGGCGTGGCGACAGTCTCAACTGTCACTTTAGCTGAAGCTGTTTGCTTGTCACGAAGCCCCCATGATTGAATGTGAAGATTATACTCATTAGCCGTGCCAGGGGTCCGCTGAGGGTGGAATGTGACGTGCTGGTGACATTCTGTTTATTCGAGGAAGTGAAAATCAGACTCCATCTTTTCCATCTCAGCACCCGCAGGTCTCTAGGTTAGTTACCGAGGGCCGGCAGCCATTGTAGTTCCAAACCGAGCACTAAATTGCTCAAATTGCTCCTTCACACAGTGGGGGTTATTTCCCTACATCTTCTAATTGCTGCTTCTCATTTAGTGGTACAGATACATATTTGACATCATTAATGTGACTCATTTAATGTCGTTTATTGATTTAAAAATAATATTTTCCAAATGTTTTTATTGTTACAAATTTTAGCTACCAAGATTCTGCAACGCATTGCTTGCAATAGTCACAAATGACACCAGAACATCCTTACTTTCAACAGGTTAGGTCAGAAAACTACTTTTTAAAAATTCCCTTAAAGTGTCTTATTTAATACAGTTCTACAGATAAGAGTAACTCTGATTTTATTTAAGTATATTTGAATGTATTTTCACTTAAGTAATGAAAATTTCTGATAACTGAACTCAAGTAAGACACACTTTAGCATGTATTTCAGGGACTGTAATGGTACTGAGTATGTTAACATTAGCCTTTATTTCTTGCTAAGATGTGAGTATTAAATGAATAGCAATTTGGGAAACAAGATGCTTTGATACGTGCCTCCCTTTCTCTAGGCACAATTTATTGTTTTCTTGTTTTTTAAAAGTGGAAGACAGGCTGCAATCTGCAACTTTAATTCGTTTTAATGAAGTTTCACCTCTAAATACCTGATTGTGCCAACTAGCTTTCTTCCAAAGGAGTGTCTGTCATAGAAGGTCACCGAAATCCCGGTGAAGCGGGGACCTCCTAATTTGATAGGACAGGGGACCTAGATGGCCAGCTTCACCCTGTTCCAGAAGAAAACGTGAAAGCTGTGCAGTAAGTTATGCTTAACTGAAAATAATGTCCAGAGTTTGGGCTTAGCAATAAATACAATGAGAAATGGCCAAAATCAAATTACTTTTGATTAATTTTTCCTTTCTTAAAGTTAATCAACAAATAGAAAATTTGCCCTCCTTCTAACCATAACTTAACTTCCCTAACTTAGGATAACATCCCGAACGTGCTCAAAAACAAATCAGACGTGAACGATAGCCAACCAAACAGCTGGATCATAGGATTCCAAACAGCTGTCGCCTTAGGAGACGTGAAAGGAAGTGGTTAGCATGCTTCACCCTACTTAAGCCCAACCAAAATTAGGATTCTAAAACCTATATTTAACTGGGATTTTTACCGAGCAGTAAGGGGTGCTGCTGAAAAGGCATTGTGATTACTGTGAACTACAATATTCATTGAGATGAAAGGGTAGTATCAGAGAAAGAGTAAATTACGGCTGCCATACACCAGTCAAAGTCAGCAGATCACCTCTGAGGTGAGGCACTGTCAGTGTGGTTCACTGAGTGGACTTTCCCGTGTTTCCCAGGTGGTCCTGCTCTTCAGACATCGAGGACTTTTTTATTGTTTCCGTAGCTGCTATACAGGGTCTTTCCTGATATGGTCTTTCCTGTGCTGCTCCGCAGAAACACGGGCTTCTTTCTTCCAGGTCACCTAGTCTCCAAAGGAAAGGAAGCTCCAAGCAGGGACACAGCTTGGAGGAAGCTGCTGCAGGTGCTCTGCAGTGCTGGCCTTCAGGGCAAATGGGAATAAGGGAGGCTCATCAAGGATTCTGCTAAATTAGTCTGACTAAGGCAGTTGTTTCCCATATGAAATGAAACACTGATCCTAAGACACTATCTCCCGGGGCCACAGCTATTCCAGCACACCTCTGGGGGAAAGAGGTTACACATCCTCCTGGCCCCACCACAGCAAGGTCTCAGGTACCTCGTAAATAAATCAGTAGTCAACTCAGGGACATACAAACACAGGGCAGGGTCAATAGGAGGTCCTCCAGAAACAGTCTAATGATATAAGTAGTAACATGTGTTCTGGGAGGCAGGAATGGAAAACCAATATTGATGACAAAAGTAATACCAATAAGAAAAGCGGTTCCTTTTGTATCTCCTATTATAAACACCAAGCAAATTCAAGGTCTTTAGCACATTAGCAAGTTTAATTTCCGAATAACTCCGGAATGTTTTGTTTTATACCCATTTTATAGATAAAGGAGCGAAAGCGTTGGGAAATAGCTAGTCAGGATCACACAGTTATCCAAAGAAATAATCAAGACACGAAATATAAGAAAGCAGATGCTGGAGACACAGTAAATGGTTAAGGGCACTGGGTCCTCTTGCAGAGGACCTGGGCTTGCTTCATAGTAGTTACTGCTCACAGGTACCTGAAACTCCTGTCTCTGGGCTGCTGCTGGCAAACCTGTTCTGTCCCCTCAGGTGCTATCAGTCACCAAGTTCCTGTGTGTGTGTGTGTGTGTGTGTGTGTGTGTGTGTGTGTGTGTGTGTGTGTACAGTGCTACACATAGTCGAAAGAGGATCTTAACAATAGGCAAATTAATAAAAAACAAGTGGTACTGAACCTCACAGAAGAGAAAATGGAAAATACATTTGAACACATAGGCACAGGAGACCACTTCCTAGATAAAATACCAGTAGCGCAAACTCTGAGATCAACAGTTAATAAATGGGACCTCCTGAAACTGAGAAACTTCTGTAAAGCAAAGAACACAGTCAACAAGACAAAACGGCTCCCTATAGATTGGGAAAAGATCTTCACCAACCCAACATCTGACAGAGGGCTGGTCTCCAAATACACAAACAACTCAAGAAACTAGAAATCAAACTGCCAAATAACCCAATTAAAAATGGAGTACAGATCTAAAAAGAGAATTCTCAACAGAACAATCTCAAGTGACAGAAAGACACTTAAAGAAATGCTCAACATCGTTAGTCATCAGGGAAATGCAAATCAAATCCACTCTGAGAGTCCATCTTACACTGATCAGAATGGCTAAAATCAAAAACACCAATCACAGTTTATGCTGGAGAGAATGTGGGGAAAGGGGAGCACTCCTTCATTGCTGGTGGGAGTGCAAACTTGTACAGCCACTGTGGAAATCAACTGAAGAATGGATAAAGAAAATGTGGTATATTTACACAATGGACTACTACTCAGAGATAAGAAACAATGACATGCTAAAATTCACAGGCAAATGGACAAAACTAGGAAAAAAAACATCTTAAGTGAGGTAACCCAAAATCAGAAAGACAAATATACAATATATTTACTCATAAATGAATACCAGACATAAAGTAAAAGATATGCAGCCTACATTCCATAACCCCCAGAGAAGCTTGAACCCTCTTCCAGAAACAGATGGAAGCAGATGCAGAAATCCACAATTAAATAATAAGCCAAAGTCCTGGACTATAATTAAAGTGAGGGAGAAGCAAAAATATGAACAAAGGAGTCAAGGTCATGATGGAAACCCACAGGATCAGCTGACCTGAGCTAGTGAGAGATCACTGACTCAGGTCAGTCGAGTCTATAAAGTAAGTTAAAGGACAGCCAGGGTTGTTACTCAGAGAAACCCTGTTTCAGAAAAAAAAATAGCTGAATCTACATTGATGGTACCCATATGATTAGACTCAAAATCTAGTGCCCGTTTCAGAACACCCAGAAGTCTGGTAAGGGTTTTCTAGATATTATCTCTCCATCATCCTTTGTTTTGTTCTTGAAAGGTCTTTGGGACCTTACAAACAGCCTATTTATTAGTTTGAGCATTCTAGTGTACTTGATTCATCCAGAAATGGAGACCAGATCCTGGAAGGTAGATTTGGTCAAAGATTGGGACTTTCATAAAATATATGACATTTAGATTAGAAACACAAGTCCAAGCATGTGACTCAGCATTTAAATGTGTGCTTAGGATTTTTCACCCTCATTGTGCAGAAAAAATTGTCAGCCCCCCTCTTGAACTCAAATGTGTCCCTGCCTCTGCCTCCTATGTGCTGGGATTGTAGGTGTGCACCACCATGCCTAGTGAGTTTCAATTTTTTTTATCGTGTTCTTATTTAAGTTCTCACTTACATGTATAGGCGTGGCTGAGGGAAACTTTTGCATCAGCCTTCATATGTTAACCCAGCTTGATGATAGTATCAGACTCTTTAGACGAAGGTGGAGTTTGGCCAGCATTCCTTCCACTTTTCTCAGTGATGATACAACGTTCTATAGTTTGTTGGCTCTGTCTTTTCTTCCTACTTCCTCACCGGGGAGATTTCCTTCCCCATTTCTGGAGCAGAGTCATTGTTTCTTGTTCCCTTTTAATCCATGCCTCCCGGGGCTTGCTGTTGCATTCAACTTTCTTATTTAACTTTGTCCTCCAGTAAACAATACTTTTCCCCATCCCATCACTTAAACGTATTGTTCAATAACCTCAGGCAGTGTACTTGCCACCAGAGGACACTGCATCACCACACCACTTCTCCAACTGCAACCCACATCATCTTTTTACTTCTGCATTTGTTCCCTGCCCACGTATGCCCATAGCCGAAGCCATTCTAAATCATCTTCATAATCATTTTCCTTTGATGAACTGTATGAAACCCATCAGTTCAACCCACTGCAAGTCTTCCTGGCTCACAGGCACAGGCTTCTGCTTGCAAAATCCGTTCCACCTCTTAGAAGCCCTCACCCTGCTCTGCAAGAACTTTCTGGCAGAGGTGTTAGTGGCTTCATTCACCATACCTCTTTGCTTTTAGAGGCAAATTTCTTTGGTGTTGCTCTAATCTCTGTTAATTTTTTTTCACTGACTAATTATGAATTTGACTCATCTCCTCTGAAGGACTTGCCTTGTTCTTAGATTGATAGAAATTACCTCTTCTGATTTTCATTATAAGAAATTAATCCCTGTTATCAGAAATGGTCCCCTGATCTGTTAAAAAACATTACCTTGTTTCATAATGTCTACAATCATGGTTGACCAAGGGGAAAACGTACGCTTTTCCATTTATGCTTTTCTAGATCTCACACTTCACTTCTGAAGACTGAATCTCAAATCTGCCAAGTATGAGGTCCAGCCTCCTTTTAAGGTACTGTGCACGCATAACCCAACCTAACTATGGAGAAGATACTTTATGGAGTCATTCACAATTCCCAACCCAGTCTTCTCCCTCCTCCTTCCCTTTTGTCTCCTCTTCTTACTTCTTCTTTGCAGCTTTGCTCCAGCATGGCAATGCCTGGGAAATGTAATACCCTGTCAAAATCAGGTGCACTGACCTTAAATAAAAGACCACAGGCTGATAGGATTCTTCACTGTGTTCCTCACTCCTGACCCTCCCATTCCCTCTTGGCAGATTCTATCCTGGGAGTGCTACTTCTAGGACTTCTGTCCTCTGAGGGAACTTCAGCTCGCTGCTTCTCAAGTTGAGATGTGGATAAACATGACTGCAGATCTCCACAATGCAGTCGTTCATTGTTTCTGTGGGTTATGTGAAAGCTTCCATTTCTCACCAGCTCCCAGTTGGAGAAACTGTCTGTCCATAGGCCCCTAACTTAGTTCAGTAAGAATTTCAGCTGTCAAACTCTGGAACAGAATATCAATTGATTCTGTTTGGATTATGGACTTTGATTGCAAGGGAACTTCTCAGCTTCAAGGAACTTCTCCTATAAAAAGGGCTGTTAGTAGTCCATAATGTTCAGAGGAAGGAATGGGAATAATACAATCGAAAGTCCCTGTCTAGTGAAAGAGAAGTGGTCGAACCATAAAGGCCCCTTCTCCAAGTCTCACTCTTCCCTTTAAGCTGTCAATCTGGTGTATGCATTGCAAGCATTTGCCATTCTCTTTCCGCCACTTTCCTCTTCTGGCTTCTACTGTCATTATGCTTTCTGGGGATCTACTCATTCAATAGTTGCTAATCTATTAGTGACTTCACATCCACAAAGTCGCTGATAGGAAACCCTTTCTAAGACAGGACTGTCCCACAACCATAGAATCTTGATAACCACAACAGTTTATCCCTGAAATAATTTTTCCTAGACATACAGTTAGCTTGTTTCCATAAAATTGGTAACATTCCTGGAAATCAGTAGCATTCAAGAAGTGATTCTGTTGATCTCTCTAATTTTAGCAAAGTGGGTATTGCGGGAAAGGGAATCTGTTTAACCCTCAGACACTTCTATTCTAAGCAATACAATTGAATTTTAAAGTGATGAACATCACCACCCTCTTTCTGTTTGTCATGTTTCTTTATGGATCTGGAAACTTGTCCTAACTATCTCCTTGGATGTTGTTTGAGGAATCACAGCAGGGCATTGCAAAGCATTTACAGTCATTATGACAATATCATCAGTTATGAGAAAATTGGCAGGCAGGTAAAAAAAAACAGGTACATTGGAAAATTGGTAGTCCCATATATCATTATGACCAAAACAATGAGAAGAAAGGGCGTATTAGACAAATGACCTTGGACACATAACTTCCTGTCATGACTATCAATTTATTGTCTGCTTAAAAAAAAAAAGACGATTGTAGTGGCATCTTGCCTAGGATCATTTAGTGATATATTCTGTTCATGGTCCTAACCTCTCCTCTCTTCTATGTTGTAAATTGTAATGTACCTACATATGTCAGCATTTTCTCTAGTTCCCTGGCAGGAAGGTTCAATCCAAATGAAGTGGTTTTGATGTTTATACATTTCATAATAATCCGTTGAACTGAATCTTTGTTTTTAATTTTTAACTGTTCTTTTAGCATCAGTTAACGGAGACATAAAGCCCACGTGTGAAAATCTGGTGCACCTACAAGGAGACACATTTGAGCTCCACACTGAAAACAAGAATGTACAACACAGATTGCATGGCAAACCCAAGTGACGCGACAGATAATGATTTATTCACGAAGTTCACCGGTTATCATTTTGCTTTAATACTGGAAGGATTTTGCGCTTAATTTTATCCTGGAGTAACATTATGTAGTTGGATTTTATGTATAAAAACAAACAGGCTTTACTGCTTATAAAATTTTTGATCAGGTGACTTTACCATTGAATAGATTAAGAACTCTGTGCAACTGTCTACTTATCTACAGCTAGTCAAGCTACAATGTCTGTGCCTTGCACACACACACACACACACACACACACACACACACACACACACACACACTGGATTTTGCAGGTCCCTCAAGTCTTCCAGACATCCGTCCAGTTCCAAAAGCCCTTCTTACCATGTCTGTGCATTCTGTTATCTGGAATTCAATGTCAGCTATGAATATGTGGCTACCTGTCACACTTGTGTCACCAAATTTGCATGATGTCTTAAGGTTTTACTCTTTATAGTTATATTCGCTTGTGAAAAGTGAGGTTCAAGTGTTCATCTGAATAGAACTATATTTATAGTGAGAACAGGTGGTTTCTATAAATCTGTATTTTTGCATCAATAAAACTTGGTATAAATCGGCGGCAAATTAATTTTTTTTCTTTTGTGTAGACAAGCTTCTGTTTGTGAAATTTAGGCATGTTTGCCATACTCATTCCACTTCACTGGAATTCTCAATTTCAAACCACATTAACTTCATTTTCTGTTATTCTGAGAAGAAAAATCACATAGCAATTTTCCTATGAAATAATAGGAAGTGTAGAACACTAGTCAATTTAAACAAAAGTAAACAAAAGTTTTCTACTGTAGTGCAATGTATACAGACTCAATTCTTAAAAGTCTTCATAAAAATATTTAAATCAAATATATTTAGCAAGAATCTTTTTGCAGCACTATGTAATTGAATGCTCTTCCTAATTCATAACATTGTTTCAACATACATATATATTAATTCTTATTGTTTTTTCGAGACAGGGTTTCTCTGTATTGTTTTGGAGGCTGTCCTGGAACTCGCTCTGTAGATCAGGCTGTCCACGAACTCATAGAGATCTGCCTGCCTCTGCCTCCCGAATGCTGGGATTAAAGGAGTGTGCCACCAATGCCTAGCTCACATATATTATTTTGAAACATATGAGTAATTAAATTTTAACTATGATAAATATTCATCTTTAACTGAACTCATTTTACTTTAACAGTCATTAAATGTTACAATTACACCCCACTCTAAGGGAATCTAACACTATGACATTTATATGATAAGCTGATCTATTTTGCACTTATTGACTATGAAACATTAAAGGGGTAGGAGAAAATAATTATGAAATATTATAATAATACATATTATTTTTGAGGTTAAACTCTTTCTCATTGTGATCCTCTAGGTGACTGTTATGTATGTTTCCAGGAGTGATCTTTTGTTATTGGGTAGCCAGTTGCTATGCTTTTCCCTAGAGAAGATTATTTCTTCAGCTCTCAACATTCCTTTGTTGCCTGTAGTTCTTTGTGTAGGGTCGAAGCCTTGTGGGTTTTCCCAGGTCATAGCACTTTTTGGTAGATTTATATTGAGTGTTTTTTTTTCTATTGCTTCGTTTTAGATAGGTCAAAGAGAAAACACTTCTGTATTTCAATATTCATGTATTGCATGGATTTGAAATTTTTCCTCAGTATAGGACAGTGATTCTCTTTATTTTGCTTGCTGAAAATGTATTGGAAGAAGATAATATTTTTTTAATGAAAGTTGGTTGAAAGTAACCCCAGCTAAATCTCAGTATTTAATTAAAAAGGACACTCCCCTATGATTTAAGAATACAGTTGTAACTCAGCTCATACTAATTGTTGTTTCTTGTTATCCACTGTTACCTCTCATTGAATTTTTAGACCAGAGGCATGTATGCATGTGTGCATGGTTAGGCACTTGAAAGTCCAAGTGTAGAGCAGCCGTCAAATGTTACCGAATAATATACCATATACCGCAATAGAGAAAAGTCTTGTGTCTCACGTCAGACAAGTCTGAGGAGAACAGATGGTACAGTTGCAATTAAAAAAAATCAGCTAGAGAGAGAAGGACACCAGGCAAGAGAGTTCAAGTGGAGATTTCTTTTTTTTTTTATTAAGGGAAAAGGATTGTACAAAGGGAAAGGGGAGGCGGGGAGATTGGACTCCATGGATAGAAGCGGCAGGAGAGAGGAATGAGGCAGAGAGAGTGCGAGCGAGCGAGCGAGAGAGAGAGAGAGAGAGAGAGAGAGAGAGAGAGAGAGAGAGACAGAGACAGAGACAGAGACAGAGACAGAGAGACAGAGACAGAGAGAGAGACAGAGAGAGAGGGGGGAGAGAGAGACAGAGAGAGAGAGACAGAGACAGAGAGAGGGGGAGAGAGAGACAGAGAGAGAGAGGGGGGGGGAGAGAGAGAGAGAGAGACAGAGAGACAGAGAGAGGGGGAGACAGAGACAGAGAGAGAGAGAGACAGAGAGAGAGAGACAGAGAGAGAGAGAGAGACAGAGAGAGAGAGAGAAGGAGGAGGAGGAGGAGGAGGAGGATAGAAGTTGGGCGGGGCCCTTTTAAAAGGGAACTTAGTGACTGTGCACAGTCGGTACCCTTAGTAGCTGCAGCTGAGGGCGAATCCTGTCAGTACCCCGAGGACAGGCCTGTACAGATGCCTGAATACTAACAGCAGTTGTCACAAGTATCAGAGCAAGAGCCCAGCAAGAATGATGATCCTTGGTGCCTCTTGTGACTCAACATTGGCAGTGCCTTCTTTTGGCTCTGACTAATGCGAATCCCTGAAATTCTTCACCACAAAATTCCACTACCAATGTAGGAGCAAAAGCAGCAGACAGATTAAAAGTTATGGACTCTTATTCCCCACACCCCGTCCACCATGTAGTGGTTGCGGGCGGCCTCATGAGGAAAGCGTTCTCTTCCATATGTAGTCAGACATGAGAGGAACTCCAGCCACCACACTCACATATTATCTACAATATGCATGCAGTAAAAAGAGAACCTTGCTCTGTACCACAGCTTAAATTCACAGCAACCACAAGACGGCTTTGTACCAAGATATCAGTTCAAAGTCTCTCCAAATGAAGCACGAGACAATTTTTTAAAAAAATCATTCATCAAAATTTAGAATTCTGGAACAATCTCCGAGTCTTCTGAAAAATAACCTAGACTTTAAATGAGCAAAAGACACCAAGGGAAAATGAGAAATTCATGAACAACTGTTTTACATGTCACTTTTAATCGTTTCGTTACTGAACCATCAAAGATTAAACACCTCTGCTACCCCTCCTAAGAGCTCAGAAGACAGAACTAAGAGCCGGAGTAGTCACCACAGTCTCTCAGTGCACGTGCCCCTCACACAGCCCGGACCTTGCTTACCAGTTCTCTATGAGCAAAGCTGTGGACCGCTGCTCAGCGAACACTGCGCTCCCGTGATTCCTTCTGCGCTCCCGTGATGATTCCTTCACAGCCTTTGAGCTTTCATGCGGTTCACTCCCTTCTAACAGCTCAGCTTCAGTGAGATGAGCTGAAGTTTTTAAAAAAGGAGCTAGGGGCAACAATTTGATTACCTAAAATGCCGTACTTCCAGTTTTCCTTTCTCTTACTTTTTCCCTCTCTAGTCAACTATTATTTCAAGCACATAAGCCAGGCGAAACGCTATTGATTTCAGGATTGAAAGTTAAAATGAGAGGCCCTTTTCCATGTCCTCTGGAGTTGAAAGACAAGAGTAAAATGTTATTTGCCTGGAAAGTAGTTAAAGCAAAGACACTTTCTTTGGAACAATCGCACAGAACACTTGAGTAAATTCCTGATAAAGGTCTTCATTTGTTTGCGTGTTGTAAATATCCAGTCATACAATCCAATATGCATATATAACATGCGTGTAGATGTATGTATACATACATGATATCTGAGCATAAGAGTCTTAATGATTCTAATATGAGTCCCATACACTTCTAGAAAGGTTTTGTAGATTAGGTGATAATAATGAGTCAGTCATATATTAAAGAATAGTTATAGCTGTTTTATTAAGTTTAACAAATAAAAATTGATGTATAATTATTTTTATTTATCTTAGTTATTTTCCTTGTTATTTTAGAAACTATTTCTTTAACAGTAAGTTCTCATGTGGGTTAGGCCATTTGCTAGTTCACGGTCTAACTAGTTGAGAATAAGCACATGGCTCGATAAATCTCAAAATAGATTTTTTTAAGGTTGTGCTAATATTTTTTGAATTCTAGCCAAAGTCCCCGAATTACAGTGAAACAAATCAGTTCCTCCCAGAGTTGGGAGGGTGGTGAGGCAGAACCTTTTACAGAAACAATAGAGTCATTGGCCAATTTCATGCCCCCATCTAATTCGATGTGTCAGGCCCTAATCAGCTCTGTTTCACAGCACTGTGCTCCATAAAAGCACATTTGTTTAACCACAACCTCTGCTTCAGCATGACTGGAGAGGGAAGAGTCACGGAGCAAGCCAGGCATAGCTCATAGGGTGTGTTATGGGCACCGAATGAATCCATCATTTGCTGAAGAGGCAGAGGAGAAGTGACGGGCTCATTCATGCCTTGGAGACATTTTTAGGTCTATTGAAAATTTTAATCTGTGCACTCTGGATGAACCTCCCCAGTCCTTAATTTAGTCCGCGTAGCTGTGTGTGGAGTCTGTCTGACTCAGATAGGGCCAACTGGCTTCTGTAGGAGGCAACCCCTCCAAGCAGTTTTCTTCTCTAAATTCATCCTGCCTTGGATTTTACACACACACCACACACACATACATAAGCTCCATTTACAGGGGACTTCAGAGTTAATTAAACGCCGAGTTTGTTTCTTTAGAAATTGCCCATGCCTCAGGGTTAAGGGATAACATTTGGGCAACGACTTTAATTTAGGATTAAGCACAGTGTGCATTTGCCGTGGAAATTTTTCTCTTTTATAAGGGCACATCTATGGAGATGGGAAATGTCATCTCTCTCTGACCATAAAATGTTTTAAAAATAGGTTAAAAAATATGCCAGGAGACGCGGCACATCAGCAAATTCAGAATCACTCTTTTCATGTTAGAGGACCCGCAAACTGACTAATGGAGTCGGCTGCTAGGAAGGGTGTAGCTTTGAGGATAAGGCCTTGTCTGCTTTCTCCCAACGGCTCCCAGGTTTGAGTTCTCTTTGCTCTGATTTCCCATGCTGATAGTCCCAAGCACACGGTATTTGCAAGTATTTGGACCAATTATATGTCTGATTTTTATTACAGGATGAGCAACACCACAACGCTTCATCTGACTCCTGCAAAGTGTGTTATGGGTGTCTGCGGGTATTTTTATTCTTAATTTTCTGGACGGTGAGTCTTTAACACAAGGCAATGGGTGAGCGACTGAAGAGCAGGGCAGTCTCACACTGGCACTTGAGAATTTATTCTGAAATAAAGTATTGCCGTGTTTACACATTAGTACTGTACGAATACAACACTATACTAATATGTAAAGTAAGTCTAACACTGTACATCTTTCACAGATACCTTGAAGCTTTTTCGTCAAGAAAGGTATATTTTGGAAAAAAATCAATATCCTAGGTCATGGAACTGTAAAAAATCAGGAAATATGCTTTAAAGGGGGTTTCCTAGACACGGTAGGCAAACGTGCAGCTGAAGATGGATGGACCCCCCAACCTTTCTCTGTTTACATGTTTAGTTTAAATTATTAGCGAGGTGCACACGTTCATCTCAGTGTGGAATGCTTCTGTCCTTCCCTGGGCTTTTTCACCGGCCATAAAGTTTGGAATAAATCAGCAAAGTTTAAATAAGAGTAATTGCTATAGTATTTGAGGTAGAGATACAATGAGGGAACGTTTGGCATTTTCTGTAGGTCAGATGAGCATATGGGATCTTGGAGGTAAAAAGTTCAATCCATGAGGAAGAACAGAGACACCCAAAGGCCAGAATGGCTATAGTAAAACAAAACAGCCTTGAAGCCGAGTCCAGTAAGCCCTGGTCATAAATCTTATTAAGCAGGGATATTTCAAAATAAAACAGGCAAGGAAGAAATGTATGCCCTACTTCAAACTTACCATTTTCCACATTACTTTAAGAGGACCAGGAGCAGAAATTTTAAATTTTCATGAAATTCATAATCAAATCAAAGATGTGCAAAATGTATTATTTGGTGACCACAAACTCTATGTATTATTTGGGAGAAACCTGGATACCCTACATTAAACTTGGCAAGGTTTTATATTTTGTAAGTGCAAATTTTCCTTTCTTTTATGAAATATATTCATTACTCAAAGGATATAACAGAGTATTATTTGACTTCTGCTGTTTGATCTAATGGGGTTTTAAAAAATAGTCACTCTAAATTCACCCTCTGTCCGAATCATTGCCCAAGGTTTTAATTCTGTAAGACTATTTCAGTTCTTACGGGTTGTAAGAATTTTTTGTTCCTGGTTTTTACAAAGCACAGATTAGGAAAGGAAA
This sequence comes from Mesocricetus auratus, assembly GCF_017639785.1. Lineage (NCBI taxonomy): Eukaryota > Metazoa > Chordata > Mammalia > Rodentia > Cricetidae > Mesocricetus > Mesocricetus auratus. The sequence continues at coordinate 12,478,316 of NW_024429212.1, read as the reverse complement.
TTCAATAACAGGGATGATCTCAATGTGAATGAGTCAAGACCATGCAAAGCGTTGAAACTTGGAAATGAGTCTTCGTGCCTCAGAGGAGGCTGCTATTAAAGTGGTTAACTGTTAGATCCGAGAAAAATGGCACTTGTAGCACAAACGATGAAGACAGACCAATTAGCCAAATAGTTCAAAAAAGGTTAATAATATTAAGGATTATATAATTGTATAAGTCTTCAAATGTATTCGTGCAATAAACATGTTATTTTGGCAATTTCTCATTTCGTGTGCTATAAATATATTTTTATAAGATTTCAGAACTGTAGGACCAGTTCTAACTAGCTCATGAGAGTTAGAAAGATTCCATTTTGCTGTTTGTTTTCCTGACTGACAACTCGGATTCAGTGACTACAAAGGGAGATCAAAGTGGGTGAATATGCAGTTTCACTGGCGTGGACACTTGTGGTGGTGTTCGTTTTCACCGGGTAATTACTAGACCCACAGATATTCTTCAAGACTGAGTTCATTGATAGGTTTTCAACCATTTTACGTGTGCATTGCAATTTAGCTGATTAATTACATTTCCGAAGTAAACTTTCATTTTTATTATGAAAGGGACCTAAAGTCACTGACTTTTTTTGTAAGAAATCAGATCCATGATGAGTTTCATTTAATGCAAATTCATTTCATAAGATTTCCAAAATTGACACAGGAGTATATTCTCCTGTGTCTAAATTGTATTTCGAGTGTTTGTAAGATTAACAACTATAAATATCTCTATTTACTAACATTTTTGTTTTATTTCATTATCGATATGCCAACATCTTCATATAAGGTAATATGATTATATAGTCAACCACTTCTTGTATATTACCAAAAAAAATTCAGTTTGCTGACTTTTAAGGAACTCACTTTATTTGTATTTTTCCACATGTATCATTTCAGTTGTGCTAAGATTAATATTGTATGTCACTAACAACTATATAAAAGCACTTTTGTGTAAGTGCTTATGAAACTTTCCCTTCAAATGATGGAAATATCTCCTTGCGTTTGTTTTCTGTTGTTCTGCTTTGTTTCCTGGATCGCCTTTGCTATCTATCCCTAACACACCTTCACCTGTGGCGAAGGGAAAGGAAACAATTCAGTCCCCTCTTTAACACTGTGACCTCGCGGTATTTAAAAAGCAATGCCCCCCCCCCACCTTTCGTTTTCACAGTGCTGTCTTAGTGTGTACCCAGTTCTACGAACTGGCTTCTACGAACATCGCCACAGTTTCCCCTGTCCAAAATGCACAGCCGTGACCCTTGCGGCTCTTTCAAATACAGCTCGGTCATAACTCGCGTCCATTACCTGCCTTCAGCCCTCCTTCTGCCTCTCAGTTTTAGTCCTATCTTGTTTTCTCTATGTGGCTCTGTGTATGAAAAGAAGATAGGAAGACAGCTGTTTCTGCCGTTTTGTTTCTGTCCTCGAGGTTTGGCTTTAGAAGCGGGCAAGCACATAAAATACATTCAGCACTGAAGTTCCATGTGAGCTGCACAGCTTCCGTTCAGAAAGTCCGTTCTCACTGTACTGGGGCTTGTTGAGTTGTACAGACATCATGTCTGAGTAATTTTGGTGAGTGCAAGTTATCTAATGATACATCTTATAAAATGAAAAAAGAGAGCATAGTTCAACATTTGCTAAGCATGTTGCTTCGTCCATACTGCTTTTGAAAAGAAGCCTTGCTGAATTCTTGCCCATTATCTCTCAAGAACGTATGTGCTTGTTAATTTCATGTTAAATTTGACCATCCTATATCAGATGGCATTTTATGTTTCATATAGGAACACACGGAACTTAAAAAGCTTGTGTTACCAATACCAGGACTGTATACACCCCTCACTCTTTCTCTCTGTAATTTATATGCATTTATTTATAGGGTATACAGTATACTATATTTATATAATATCCTAAGTTAATATATTCCATATTTAGAGCAATGCCTTATTTGAATGTGTCTAGGTCTTGAGTTTTCACCTAGAATATTTATTTGTACATATACAGTACATATTTATATAATGTATATACACCACAAAGTTAAGTTAGATGTTTCAAGTAAGTGTTTAAAATATTTGAGTCTGTATGCCTGTTACGTATAATTATTATAAGTTGAAAATTTTTGTTTCACTATATTTCTGTTATATTTATCTTACCTACTAGATAGCATCTGTAAAGTTATTTTTGCCATAATGCTTTGATTTGATTAACTTTGAAAGTTTACCCATGACATATCATTTCAGTTCAATTGCAGCATTAGACTCCAAGTACCACTGTGCTCATTATTATCACGGCCAGAGAGAGGGCTCCGAAACACTGCAACTGGCCTCTTGAAGTTTTTAGCTAATGCTGAGACACTTTTTATACATATTTTGACAGTCCTGAATCAGTTTTTCATTCTATAATACCTATAATATATCATTAGTTATCGTTTTGAGGGGATGTGCCTTTGCCTTAAAATTTTTATTTTCAGTTACCTAGATTATTAGTACATACTTTTATTAATTTAAGATTATGGTGTTAGAATTATCTTCATTTCAACCGTTCATTTTTTCCCATGGTTTACATTAATGTCAAATTGGAGCTGATCTCAGAGATGTAAACTGGCCTCTTTGAATGTTTATTTTTGATCAGGTCTGGTATGGGTCTGTGGTCTATTTATTAAAATAGAGGCTTTTAACTAAAATTACTGGCCATTACTAAATCAGAGAGAGTTCTCTAGGTAAGGTCTTGGCTATTGTTAATCCAAGGATTGCAAAAGCACAAATAACAAAGTTTTTGAATTTTGGGTCATCAAATTAGCTCATATTTATCCTATCTGGGCAAAGTTTGATTTTGTAAAAGATGTGCAGCATGTATCTCAGCCATCCAAGAAAGCAAGCATTTCCTACAAAAGCAGAATTTAGCAGTTAGCCTGTTTAATTTTGTAGTCCATTACCTTGTAAGAATAGGTGAAGCAGTAAAATATTTTACAACAATCAGAAGTTGTTTTTTGTTTTTGTTTTTTAAATAGACCAACTGTACCAAGAAGCCATCCATCTTGGGCACATAAGCTACCAGGGTACATTCAAGGTTAGAGCAACTTCCCCATGGCTTATACATGCCAAAACAATTTCATTTTTATAAGTGTTCCCAGTACAGCCAATTTAAACCTAATGTTTCCCATCACTTTTATCTGTAAGTTTCAATCTACAGGTTTCTAGATAAAGCTCCAATTGTGCACTTAAATAAGTCAGAACTCTTAGATGCAATAAACTTCACACATTTCTGCAACTGTATAAGTCATCAAGGAACAGCTTTAATATGGTCTGATGTCTTTCTTTGCTCTCTTCTTCTAGGTCCTAGTGTTTACTCTTGGGCTTCACGATTAGGGGTCAGGCAGCTAAAATAAGCAGGCCATGAGGTGTTGAATGAAGAGCTACAAAGTCAGCCCTGAGGAGGTCCGCTTACAGTCATCTGAGCAAGCATCTGTCATGCTGGAGACTGGAATGCACCTCTGATTTCAGAATACTGGAAAAAGAGGGCAAGATGTTCTGGGACAGCACACAAGAGCACAGTGCAGCCGAGCATGAAATGGGCTCTAGCGGGTAACCTTGAGCAGGGACAACAGGCTGGGAGCGCATGCTCATGCACGGTTCCCAGGTTCAAGGAAGCTAGGATGCTTTCTTTACGATTACAGGAAGCAAACAAGCAAAGGCAGCCTCAGTAGCAGGTGTTCCTGGGTGTGGACAACGCTACAAGTCTAGTTAACATGTTTGGTGACAGGTTCAGATTGGAACTGACGGCACTCCCAATTTCCTGATGAAAGGACAGGACATTGGCAATCAATGGCGGTAAACTTTTTTTGGACTCTGTGTCAGGTTGTGGCGCTTTTTTTTTTTTAAACTCATGCACTCCCTTTCTGTTGGTTTCTCAGCCCCACATTTGGTGAGACTATCTGTCCTTAGTGAGCAGTGAATAGAGGAAGTTTGAGGCTTCAAGGGCACATGAGCGGATCATCTCATCCAGAAAGACAAAGGCTGAAATCTCATAGGAGAGTGGCTTGACCATTCTCGCTATCTTGATGTTCCTAGTTTGATTGAAATTTTATAACTTTTCTTCCTCAAATTGGGAGTTTATTTTACATTAGAACATAATATGTGGAGACTTTTCTGAATTTTCCAGTATCTGAAAGAAATTATTAGTCATAAAGGAATATTTTGAGCCATTAATTTGATTAAAAATCAACAATTATGTTTTCTTTAGATGTGAAATTAGGATTCACTGTTGAAATCATTACTTACCTTTCAAAGAAAAATCTCTCATGTGATTTGATGAGCCCATGTGCAATTCACTTAAAAATCATCTTACTTTGATTTTGCAAATGAGCACCCTACAATGTGTAAGAGTGTGCCTGTGTGCATTGCGATTGAATTAAGAATGGTTTATTCTCAATGTATCCAACATTTTGTATAAATAGAATTCAATGATTTGAATTAGGAACTTTTGGAGGTGATAGACAAAGAGATCTCTACTGTCTTTGATCTTTGCTAAAGACCCATTTCTTACACATAGTTATTATGTCTGAGGACCAGAACTGAGTAGTGAATTACCCTATGGATGGATACTTGCGAAATATCTCTATTATATATTTACTTAACACTCTGACAATAAAGGAAAGCATGTCTTTAAGAAATAAAAATTCCCTGGTGTCCCAACTGACACTCAAAGTTCATGGACTTTGGCAGCCCATTCCCTATGGAAGGATACTCTCTCACCCTAGATACATGTGGAGGGGGCCTAGGTCCTGCCCCAAATGATGTGATAGACTTTGATGATCTCCTATGGGAGGCTTCACCCTTCTGGGGAGTGGATAGGGGCATGGGATGGGGAGTTTGTGGAGAACATGGAAGGACAGGAGGGAGAGGGAACTGGGATTAGTATGTAAAATAAGATTGTTTTTAATTTAAATTAAAAAACAAGAAAAAATAAAAAATAAAAATTCCTCATGTGGTTGATTCTCAAGGGAAATAAATATTGTGAAATTAAAAATATATATAAGTTTTTCTAATGGATATTTTTCCATCACTATTATTAAAAATACTTAAGGATTTTACATAGTATTCCTTTTGATTTATTGTATAAAGGAAAACCCTTAATTCTTAAAGTGTTTATTGAAAATGGATTCTTCTCTCCAACCACAGCTTCTCCTCACTCCACTCTTCCCATCTCTCCCTCAACTCCCCTCTCCCACAAATCTGCTCTTCCTCTATTTCCCTTCAGAAAAGAACAGGCTCCCAAGAGACAACAACCAGACACGACTAAACTAGCAATGCTTTAAGCAGTCAAGCTCTGTCCATTTTTTGCATTCATTCAATTAACACTTTTAATTTATTTAATAAGAATGACTGAATTACCAATTTTAATGCAGCTGCCTTTCCAGAAGTAGAAGGCCCATTGCAAAGGGCACTGGGCCACCTGTCTGGAATACTGAATCCATGCACAAGCTATTCCAATAATGGGTTATGTCACTTTGCAAAATCCTCCTTAAGGACTAAGTCATTTCATAATAGTTTACATATAAATAATTAGTTTTTTGTGATTCAAATGACAGACTCAAGCATCTCTTTAACATTGCTATCATATCAAATGTGGTAAACAATTATTATTGTTACTAACTATGTTGCTATAATGTCAATACTGCTAAAAGAGTGTTTTCTACAACCAAGACATGTAAGTACCGTATGTCTGAGGGGGCAAACAAGATGTGGGTCGATTGCTACACACAAGGCAAGTTAGTCAAATAATCAGCTCTTAGAGCATCTAGAAGATCGTTTTAGAGAGAAGACGTGTACTGTGGATAATGACACACATAGGCAAGAATGCGTGAAACTAAATGGAAATGAAGTTAAAATGTGCACGCATACAGAACTCTAGAAGTTGAAATTGGCTGTTATTATTCAAGAGACTCCTTGTAATGGATCAGTTGTTCACCTTGCCTTTTTCCCATTTGATTCTGTTGGTTGACTAGCATTTACTGTGTCCAGCTGAAGATTTCAGAATGTTGACAATGAATCAGCAGATGTCCACAAAGGGAAAGATACCACGCAGCTTCTGTCTCCAGTGGGTGACGAAAATGACTTCCTCAATTTCCCAAAAGAAGGACAAAACCCCTCCAAGAGTGAATTAAACAGCAACTTCAACATTGTTTATGCAGTTATTATAAAACCTGACATCTTGTTAACACAGTAGGTTCTGGTAGACATGGCAGAATTTAATTTCCAGTAAAATTCATGCAAAAATATATGATATATGATGCTCATGTAGTTTCCTATTTCTCCATCTGAATGTTTGTTTCTCATATGACATTGAATGTATTCATGGATATTAAGATGTTGTACTCCACAGCTCTGGTCTTGGGCTTTTCTCTTCTGCATTCTAAACTGTCTCTGAGTAAGCAGCAATGGACATGGGTCTTTCTCTTTCTCAGCGTCTCATCTAGGTCAGCTGGACTGTTTTCTGTCAGTGTCTTTACAAGTGCATAGCTCCTTTCCGTTCTCACCTTCTGTCTCAATTCGTCCAGGAAACCACATTATCCTGGGACTCTCAAAGAGGCAGAGATACTTGGTGTGCCATCAATTCTACCAAGATCACTAAATCCTCAGGAGTTCATCCATTAATTCCACCAAGACTACTAAATCCCTGCAAGTTCCTAGATTTGACACTGTGTTGAAATGTGAAAACTTGCAATTTTGTTTTCATTTAAATAATTTTTTTCTAGTAGAATGGTTTGCATCTGGTCAATTTCACCTTCGGAGCCGCCATCACTAGCAGTTAATACTGTCGCTTCCCAGAGATGACGCAGTAGAGAAAAAAACATCTGTAAGGGACAGAGTCAGGAGGCACAACACACGGAGAAGCCAGAAAACAGCTGAACCAGGTTCCCCAGGAAGTTCTATGGAAAGCCTGCAACCCTGAGCAAAATGAGCTAAACCACTTTTCATCTGTAGGCTTGGACTGATCCTGCCTTTAGCTATCAGTCCCCGCCCCAGGGTCTATAATACTGATCTCAGCATCAACAGGAGATGAAGGAGCTGCCCCTGTTTCCACTGTTGGAATCAGGTGTGTGTTTGTGGCCCCGCCACTAGGAGCCTCTAAGTGATTTTCCTGTGGGAAGAGTTATTTTTTTATCAGAAAAGCAAAGTCATCATGTTTGGGGCCACACTGTGTGTGTGTTCTGCATTCATTAGGTGGAATTTTATGGATTTGCCTCAGAAACCACATTTCCAACACCTTTTTCTCTAGCAGAAAGGTCAACCTCAGGGCAGTGAATTATAGCTAGCTACTGGAGGAGCATAGCTTAAGCATGCGAACTCCAGAGTTAGTTTCTTCATTGTGTTTCACGGTAGGAAAGCGTGTGGTACCAGCAGTGTTATTTTGCCGAGTTTGGGTGCCATAAGTCTGAGAGATCTTAAGGATGGACTTTGGACACTCAGGGAAAAAAAAACACTCAATTTTATTTTGGATACACTACCCAAGCACAGACAAGAAATTAGGCTAGGTACACTTCCTGCATTCTTCACAAAATATGACTCTTGAGTTTGCATTTGTGTGTGTGTGTGTGTGTGTGTGTGTGTGTGTGTGTGTGCTTTGTTTTTCACTTAAATCTAGCTAAGTGGTGAAGGGCATATAAAGTTCACTCTCGACCCACATTTCTTTTAGCATGTATTTCCTTGTCAGTGGTGTTGTGTCAGCAACTATGTGTGGGTGGTAAAGGAGGCCCCTGCGAGCACTAACCGTTCATTGATTAAACAAAAAGCTGTAAAAATAACATACGTGGGCAAAGAGGCTGTGAACTAATCCCAGCATTCTACAAAGAAAAAAAAAAAGAAAGAAAAAAAGTTTTCAATAAACTTGACAAACTGCCTTGACAATATGTAAGTTTTGACCAAATTTGTCAAAATCTTAAAATAAACAGAGCTTGCAGAGAGTTAGTGATCTTTGAATGGGCTTTAATCTGGTAAAGTGGTCTGGAAAAAATAATAGAATAAAAAAGGAAGACTATCAAGAAGAAATGAACAAGCCCTTCTATCTGACTGCCCTTTACAGGGACATTTTTTAAAATAAATTTTGTATTTAAATTAAAAGCATTCTTATTTTACATACCAATCCTGCATCCCTCTCCCTCCCATCCTCCCATGTCCCCCACCAACCCCTATCCTACCCCCCCATCCACTCCCCAGGGGGATGGGCCTCCCATGAGGATCACCGAAGTCTGTCACATCATTTGGGGCAAGGCCAAAGACCTCCCTGATGTATCTAGGGTGACAGAGTATCCCTTCATGGGGAATGGGCCCCCAAAGTCCATGCACTAGGGATAAATACTGGTTCCACTGACAGAGGTCCCATAGACTGCCCTGGTTTCCTAAGTTCAGGGGGCCTGGTTCAGTCCTATGCTGGTTCAGTCCTATGCTGGTTCAGACTGGGGTCTGTGAACTTCTACTTGCTCAGGTCAGCTGTTTCTGTGGGTCCCTAGCCTGGTCTTGACCCCTTTGCTCATCACTCCTCTATAGGAACATTTGTAAAGCAGTGAGTAAATGACTTCTTCAAAAATGGGTTGTTTGTTTAAATTATTAGACACACAGATATGGGTAAATGAGATCACAAGTAACATCTGAAAACTGTCGGAGTACGTACATCCAGTGAGTATGGGATTACTTTTCAGAGTAGGCTTTTCCATAGTGTCATCCCAGTCTCTCTGGTAATACAAATACTGTGTCTTGATTCTTCCATTCAAAACTCTAGGAGCAGTAAGCAATCTGGGAAATTACCTTCTGGAAGGGAGGTTGAAGATGGATGAAACAGGGCCGTTTGATCTTAATGAATCCTTAATGGGAAAGAAAACTTGATTGTATGATTTCATTGGGTTGTTATTCTTCATTCATGCAGATTTTCTGGGGAAAAATCAGAACAATATTAGAAGTGTATTAATCATGTTACTCCTTTGGCTGGAATAATGTTTTTTTTAATGTAATATATTTCCCTGGAAGATTTACTTCAACCACTTGACTCTCATAGAATAATTTACATACTGGCAGAGCTGATAAGGAAAAATGATAGGATGAAATTATTAGCAATGTATTTTAGAAGCACCTGTAAAAGAACTGATACTCCTGTATTCCAAATTCTTCAGGTGATAGTGCTTTGGAAGCTCCCACTTTTTAATTAAAGCATGTATAAGTTACCGCTTCATTTAATTTTTCTCATCTGTAAGATTACTGTGTATGAACAGAACACATTTATCAATTTGTCCTGTAACTCTAAGTAGAATATTCTAGAATCACTGTGCCTGCTTGCATCATGCTTTATTTCTATTTTCATAGTGAAGTCAACTTCTGGTGAAAAATAGCACATTTATTTTTCAAGTTCCATTCCTTACTTTTTAAAAATTGGTGTTGGGCATTGGATCCAGGGCCTCATGCAAAGCAGTTAACCAGTCCACTCCTGAACAATGTCTCCAGTCTTTCATGTCTTCATAGAGCACTATTTTTCCTCTGTGTCTAAATGCTGTAAGCTCATATAAAGTTTGAAAAGCCTTTTAGCTGCTTTTTAGATCAATCTCGTAAAGGATTTTTAAAGTAAAATTTACATTGTACCTCTTGAACAAAGGAGGGTTTAAAAGTCTAAATAATGTTGGCTTTGAATATACATATAATGTGAAAGACCAATTCTGCTTAAATCAATGAAAACATTTATTATGAAATGTGCTGTGATTTCGTGTACTATTAGGAAAGGCAAAGTATTATAGATTTCATAATGTATATTTAGGAATAATTTTATACCATACATGTATTGATTGCATTAGCTTTCAGAAACTATGACTTATTTAATATATTCCTAAGGAGATGTGATTTTTCCTCTGAGTTTCTTAAAGTCAATAAACCATCATTTTACACACAGACACACACACACACACACACACACACACACACACACACACACACACATATATATATATAAATTGTGAAACATAACATAGCTTAATGCATCCATCTGTAAATAAAATGAAGTACTATGTTTTTACAACAGGCATGGTAAATACAAATATGAAAATCCAGCACTCAGGAGGTTGAGGCAGGAAGAATGCCACAAGTTCAGACCAGCCTGAGGAACTTTATGAGTTCAACAACCTAAAATACAAAATGAATCTCAAGAACCAAAAAAGGAAACTGGAATTACAGCTAATTCCAGAGTCATGCTGATTCCAATAGTCAATTAAGGGAAAGCATGTTTGATACTGTGTTGTGAGTGTGGGGGGGGGGTTAGTAGAAGAGTGGATAGTGATTATGGAAATACAATACTGGGAGAGTGGTTCCAATGTTAATATATAAATAAAGCAAATGTAGTCTATAAAAGCTAATTATACATCTCAGAGTAACTAAAGGCCAAGCATCAGATATTTGTCAGGGGGTAAAATGTAGTATGTTCTCAAAATCTGAGAACTTAATACAAGTCATTTCCTTAGATCGTCTCTCTCTTTTTTTTATACCACAGAGGTGATTTTTATTATTTTCCTGAAATGTAATACAGAGCATGAAATTATTCATAAAATAAACTGAGCCATCATTTGTCAATCCTATCAGACATTTAAAATATTTAATTCATTTACTGAGTATATCTACTGAGAGGAAAAAATATGCATTCCATTGTAATATTCAACATCATTTTTTTTTCATTTGCTTTTACTGAAGCAAACACATTAAAATCCCATTTTAGCAAAGGCCAAGCCAGAATTATACATCTAGGGGAAGGAACTTCCATTGGCTTGTGTAATTTACAGATAATCTAATGAACCATTTAAGAAAGGCTAAAACTCCTCCTGGTTTGTAAATTAAGATTTCTTTAAAATGTTTGTCCACCTAAAGCCAGGTGTTGGTGGCGCATGCCTTTAATCCCAGCACTCGGGAGGCAGAGACAGGAGGATCTCTGTGAGTTCGAGGCCAGCCTGGTCTACAGAGTGAGTTCTAGGACAGCCTCCAAAACAATACAGAGAAACCCTATCTCGAAAAACAACAAAAAAAATGTTTGTCCACCTAAAGACGACCCAGATATAGAGCCTGCTATCACACAATGAGACCAAAGCCAAGAAATTCCGTCAAGGGAGCAAAGGATTCATGGAGACCCAAGAGGGCATGATTAGAAAGCTCATAGCAGAGGTTGTAGCAGCTTTGCCCTCTGAACGTTTGGCCCAGTTTGGCTGTCAGAAGTCTGGGTTAAGATGAGACTGTAGGTGTGAAGGCTCTGCACAGAGCTACTGCTCTGCTGCACGTTTATGTAGTACCAGGTGGTAGCCAAGGCCTTGCGCCTGTTAGCCTCTGCCTGTACTGTGAGACCACATGTAGTTAAGAGATAGAGGTGGACAGAGACCATTCTTCAGGAATGAAAGCAAAGCTGTGTGAGAAATAAGCCTTTAGAAATTGAAATGGGACTTCCATGTCTCAGTCTCTTCAGATACATCACAAACATCCCCCAGGCAGGCATTCCCTCCATCCCACAGATGTTGTTCATTCTTCAAGAATAGCACATGTAACACTGTGTTATTGCTTGTGCCCTCTCTTGCCTTTGCCAGCAACCCTTAGGTTTCTTAAGGAATCACTGTTCTATAATTCATCATCTTTCTGGAACCTTAAAAAGAAATTTGCACGCAACAATTGCTTCCTACATACCAAATGGACAGTCAAGTAAAAGAATTATTTTGACAGTTATCTTAGGGTAGATGCCTCACTTTTCTTCTTTGTATACTTGGGGTTTTTACAGTAGCAGAAGCTTGGAATTACTCACAGGTCCAAAAGAGCCAAGCCAGATTGAATGTAAACACTAGGTTGAGCACTTGTGATCTATGAAGCTTGACCAAATAACATCTGCATGTTTCCTCATGTGTAAAATGAGGGTAATGGTAAATTAGTCAGGTGACACAGTCAATGAGGACTTAGGCATACATAATGCCAAATGAATAAAGAGCCACTTAAATCTATATAGCACAGGCTGCAAAGTTTATCCTAATTAATTCTTTTTTATTAAAAATTTTATTTTTAAATTTAAATTCAAATTAGAAACAAGGTTTCTTCACATGTCAATCTCACCTCCCTCTCCCTTTCCCTCCTCTCCTCCCACGCCCTCACACCACCCACCCAATACCCCCTCCTTTCCCCAGAGAGGGTGAGTTCTTCCATGGGGGTGTCCATAGTCTGTCATTCCATTCAGGGAAGAGCCTAGACCCTCCCCCAAGAGTCCAGGGTGAGAGTGCATCTCTTATTGTGGGATGCGCACCCAATGTCCATTTGTATGCCAGGAATAAATACTGGTCAAATACTAATGGCCCCATAGATTGCCTAGGCCTCCTCACTGACACCCCCATTCAGGGGGTCTTGATCAGCCCCATGCTGGATTCCCATGCATCAGCCCAGGATTCAAGAGCTAACCCTTGTCAGGTCAGCTGTTTCTGGGGGTTAAACCAGCCCAGACTTAATCCCTTTGGTCATCAGTCCTCTCTCTTTGTTACTGGCTTTCTTGAGTTCAGCTCAGTGTTTAGCCATGTGAGTCTGCTTCTTCTTCCATCAGCCACTGAATAAAGGTTCTGTTTCCCAGACTCTCTAGCCATGGGATTGTAGGCTGGCACTCCCCAGATCTATGTCTAAAATCCATATATGAGAGAATACATGCCATGTTTCTCTTTGTGTTACCTCGCTCAGGATGGTTTCTTCTAGTGTCACCCATTTATTTTTTCTGCTGAATAGTACTCCATTGTGTAAATGTAGCACATTTTCTCTATCCACTCTTCGGTTGAGGGGCATCTAGGTTGCTTCCAAGTTCTGGCTATTACAAATAGTGCTGCTATGAACATAGTAGAACAGACATCCTTGTTGTATGAATGGACATCTTTTGGATATATACCTAAGAGTGGAGTTGCTGGGTCTTGTGGTAGGTTTATTCACATTTTTCTGAGGAATCTCCATACTGATTTCCAAAGTGGCTGAACCAGTTGGCACTCCCATCAGCAATAGAGGAGTATTCCCCTTTTACCACATCCTCTCCAGCATAAATTGTCCTTGGTATATTTGATTTTAGCCATTCTGACAGGAGTGAGATGGTATCTCAGAGTTGTTTTGATTTGCATTTCCCGGATGGCTAGGGATGTTGAGCACTTTCTCAAGTACCTCTCAGCCACTTTAGACTCCTCTATTGAAAATTCTCTATTTAGTTCTGCAGCCCACTTTTTAATTGGATCCTTTGGTGTTTTGGAGACTTGCTTCTTGAGTTCTTTGTAAATTTTGGAGATCAACCCTCTGTCAGATATGGGGTTAGTGAATATTTTTTCCCATTCTGTGGGTTGCCTTTTTGTCTTGCTGACTGTGTCTTTTGACTTACAGAAGCTTCTCAGTTTCAGCAGATCCCATTTATTAATTGTGGATCTCAATATCTGTGCTACTGGTGTTATGTTCAGGAAGCTGTTCCTGTACCAATTCGTTCAAGGGTACCACCCACTTTCTCTTCTAAGAGGTTCCGTGTGGCTGGAATTATGTTGTAGTCTTTGATTCTTTTGGACCTAAGTTTTGTGCATGGTGATAAACATGGATCGATCAGCATTCTTCTACAGGCCAGCCTCTAATTATGCCAGCACCATTTGTTGAAGATGCTTTCTTTATTCCATTGCATATTTCTAGCTTCTTTGTCAAAGATCAGGTGTTCATATGTGTGTGGGTTAATATCAGGGTTTTCAATTCGATTCCAATGGTCTACCTGTCTATTTTTGTGCCAATACCAAGCTGTTTTCAGGACTATAGCTCTATAATAGAGCGTGAAGTCAGGGATGGTGATGCCTCTGGACGTTGCCTTGTTGAAAGGGTTGTTTTGGCTATCCTGGGTCTTTTGTTTTTCCATACAAAATTGATTATTGTTCTTTCAAGGTCTGTGAAGAATTGTGCTGGGATTTTAATGGGGATTGCATTGAATCTGTAGATTGCTTTTGGCAGGATTGCCAGTTTTACAACATTGATCCTACCTATCCAAGAGCATGGGAGATCTTTCCATTTTCTGAGGGCTTCTTTAATTTCTTTCTTTAAAGATTCAAAGTTCTTGCGATACAGGTCTTTCACTTGTTTGGTTAGCGTTTCCCCAAGGTATTTTATGTTGTTTGTGGCAATTGTAAAAGGTGATGTTTCTCTGATTTCTTTCTCAGTCCTTTTATCATCTATATATAGTAGGGCTACTGATTTTCTTGAGTTGGTCTTGTAGTCTGCTACTTTGCTGAAGGTGTTAATCAGCTGTAAGAGTTCTCTGGTAGAGTTCTTTGGGTCATTTATGTAAACTATCATATCATCTGCAAATAGTGAAAGTTTGACCTCTTCCTTCCCAATTTGTATCACCTTGATCCCCTTTTGTTGTTGTATGGCTCTGGCTAGAACTTCAAGTACAATGGTGAAAAGGTATGGAGAGAGTGGACAGCCTTGTCTTGTTCCTGATTTTAGAGGAATTCCATTGAGTTTCTGTCAATTTAATTTGATGTTGGCTGTTGGTTTACTGTATATAGCTTTTATTATGTTTAAGTATGTTCCTGTTATTCCAGATCTCTCCAAGACCTTTATCATGAAGGGTGTTGGATTTTGTCAAAGGCTTTTTCACCATCTAGTGAGATGATCGTGTGGTTTTTTTTTCAGCTTGTTTATATGGTGGATTACATGGATGGATTTTCATATGTTTAACCATCCCTGAATCCCTGGGATGAATCCTACTTGATCGTGGTGAATGATTGTTTTAATGTGTTCTTGAATCCGATTTGCCAGTATTTTATTGAGTATTTTTTGCATCAATGTTCATGAGAGATATTGGTCTGAAATTCTCTTTCTTATTTGTGTCTTTGTGTGGCTTGGGGATCAAGGTTATTGAAGACTTGTAGAAAGAGTTTGGCAAAGACCCTTCTGCTTCTATTGTGTGGAATACTTTGAGAAGAATTGGTACAAGCTGTTCTTTGAATTTCTGGTAAATTCTGCACTGAGGCCATGTGGACCTGGGCTTTTTTTGGTTGGGAGACTTTTGATGACTGCTTCTATTTCCATAGGGGTTATAGGTCTATTTAAATTGCTTATCTGTTCTTGATTTAATTTTGGCAAGTGATAGCTATCCAGGAAGTTGTCCATTTCCTTTAAATTTTCGAATTTTGTGGAGTACAGGTTTTCAAAGTATGACCAGATGATTATCTGAATTTCCTCAGTGTCCATTGTTATGTCCCCCTTTTCATTTCTGATTTTGTTAATTTGCATGTTCACACTCTGCTGTTTGCTAAGTTTGGACAAAGGTTTGTCTATCTTGTTGATTTTCTCAAAGAGCCAACTCTTCCTTGCATTGATTCTTTGTATTGTTTTCCAGGTTTCTACTTTATTGATTTCAGCACTCAATTTGATTATTTCCTGGCATCTACTCCTCCTGGGGGACTTTGCTTCTTTGTGTTCTAGAGCTTTCAGCTGTGCTGTTAATTCTCTAATGTAACTATTCTCCAGTTTCTTCATGTGGGCACTTAGTTCTTTGAACTTCCCCCGTAGCACTGCTTTCAAAGTGTCCCATAGGTTTGGGTATATTGTGTCTTCATTCTCCTTGAATTCTAGGAAGTCTTTAATTTCTTTTTTTTCTTTGACCCAGGAATGGTGCAATTGTGCATTTTCAATTTCCATGAATTTGTAGGGTTTCTGCCATTTGTGTTGTTGTTGAATTCTAATTTTAAAGCATGGTGGTCTGATAATATGCATGGAGTTATTCCAATTTTTTGAAGCTGCTGAGGTTTTATATGTTGCCAAGTATGTGGTTGATTTTTGAGAAGGTTCCATGTGGTGGTGAGAAGAAGGTATATTCTTTTTTATGTGGATGAAATGTTCTATAGATGTCTGTTAATCCCAGTTGGGTCATTACTTTTATTAGACCCTTTGCTTTTTTGTTGAGTTTCTGTCTGGTGTTCCTGTCTAGTGGTGAGAGTGGTGTGTTGAAATCTCCCACTGTAAGCGTGTGTGGCTTTATATGTGATTTAAGTTTTAGTAATGTTTCTTTTACGAATGTGGATGCCTTTGTATTTGGGGCATAGATGTTCAGGATAGACACTTCATCTTGGTGGATTTTGCCTGTGATGAGTATGTAATGACCTCTTTCATCTCTTTTGATTGATTTTATTTTAAAGTCTAATTTGTTAGATATTAGGATTGCTACCCCAGCTTGTTTCTTGGGTCCATTTGATTGGAAAAATTTTTTCCCAACTTTAACTCTCAAGTAATGTCTGTCTTTGAGGATGATGTGTGTTTCTTGTATGCAGCAGAAGGATGGGTTCTGTCTTAGAATCCATTCTGCTAGCCTGTGTCTTTTTATGGGTGAGTTAAGGCCATTAATGTTGAGGGATATTAATGACCATTGATTGCTCATTCTTCTTTGATTTTGAATGGTTGTTGGTAGTGGAATTATGTGTGGAATTTCACCCCTTGTTCCTCTGGCTGTAGGGAGGGATTCTTTAATGCCTATGTTTTTCTGGTTGTAGTTAACTTCCTTGGGTTGGATTTTTCCTTCCAAACCTTTCTGTAGGGCTGGGTTAGTGGATACATATTGCTTGAATCTAGTTTTGTCATGGAATATCTTGTTTTCTCCATCTATAGTGATTGAAAGCTTTGCCGGGTATAGTATTTGGGCTGGCATCCATGGTCTCTTAGTGTTGGTAGAATATCTATCCATGACCTTCTGCCTTTCAGAGTTTCTATGGAGAAGTCAGGTGTAATTCTCATAGGTTTGCCTTTATATGTTACTTGGCCTTTTTCCTTAGCTACTCTTTTCTTTCCTTATACTGTATATTTGGGGTCTTGATTATTATGTGGCGAGGTGACTCTTTTTGTGATCCACTCTATTTGGTGTTCTGTAAGCTTTTGTACCTTCATTGGCATGTCTTTCTTAAGGTTGGGAAAGTTTTCTTCTATGATTTTGTTGAATATGTTTTCAGCCCCTTTGAGGTGGTTTTCTTCTCCTTCTTCTATACCTATTATTCTTAGGTTTGGAGCTTCCAATCCCGGTGGGAGCCAAACACCCCAGACTCCAGGTCTTCTCTCCCACCAATGGGACCAGGAAATTAGTGGATCCAGGGAGCCCCGGGGACCAGCTCTTCTGGCTGGACCTGGTACAACAGGCCCTGCATCCAGGCCTGTGTGCCAGTGCCTGAGGATTGCCTGGGAACTGCATCGAGCTTCCAATCCTGGCAGGAGCCAAGCACCCAATATTCCAGGGTTTTTTCTCCCACCAACGAGACCAGGAAACCATCAGATCCACCAAAGGGACTAGGGGACCAGGTGGGAGGCTAAGCACCCCAGATTCCTGGTCTTCTCCACCCACGGGACCAGAACGAGGACAAGGAATAAAAGAACTACCAGATTATTGGACTTGCTAGCACCCACCAGAAGGGAACTCTTGTCTCCTAACCACCAGACCGGTAAGGTGGTCTTTCTGCACCCACTAGAAGAAGAGATGGGAAAGAGACAATACAAAAACACACTCAGCAACAGAAAAATAAATATGACACTGCCAGATTCAAAGTACTCCACACCAGGAAGATTCCAACATTCCAATGCAAATGGAGCAGAAGAGAATGACCTTAAAACCACCTTCATGAAAATGATAGAGGCCCTAAAATAGGATATAGGAAAATCCCTCAAAGAAATGGATGAAAAAACAAACTAAAAAAAGCAAGACATGGAAGAAAAAAAAAAACAAACCAAAAATTGCAAGAAATGGAAGAAAAAAACAAACCAAAAAATACAAGAACTGGAAGAAAAAGCAAACCAAAAAATGCAAGAAATGGAAGAAAAAAAACAAACCAAAAATGCAAGAAATGAAGAAAGAACAAACCAAAAAATTCATAAAATGCAACAAATGGACGAAAAGATAAACCAAAAATTGCTAGAAACAATGCAAACAGTGCAAGGGTTGAAACCTGAAATAGAGACAATAAAAAAAACACAATCTGAAGAAAGGCTGGAAATAGAAAAGCTGGGCAAATGGTCAGGTACTACCGATATAAGCATTACCAACAGAATACAAGAGATGGAAGAGAGAATCTCAGGTGTTGAAGATACACTAGGAGAAATGGATTCATCAACCAAAGAAAATCTTAAGTCCAACAAATCCTTAACACAAAACATCCAGGAAATATGGGACACCATGAATATATTATCTCTTTAAGGAAGGTTTTAATAGGCTGTAAATAACAAAATTGTATGCTGTTAACACACTTTTTCATGTGCTGTTCAGACATGGATATTTGTAATAGATGAATCAACTATTTTTTCTGTCAAGTAAGCAAATGTGCCTTTTTGTAGGACAGAACAAAAATACTCCTATTAGTTGCTTTTCTGGTGGATTTGACCAAATACCTGAGCAGAAGAAGCAACTTAAAGGAAGAATTTAGGTTTAGAATTTTAAAATTTCTGTCCCTGACAAATACTTACGTTTATTTCTTATTCTGTGTCTAAAAGCTGTGCAACATATTAATGTAATATGTATGAATGAACATATTTAGAGAAAGATAGAGGTTACTCTTTTAGGAATTATATAAATATAAAAGTTGCCCTTCTGGTTTAGGGATGTGCAGGAATCAAATCACAGCACACTGGGATGAGTGTCTCTCAAGAGGCAAACTCATGAGAAAGATCCAACAACCATGCCAAAAGTCACGTAACCGAAGGGTTCCCTGGGCTGGGTGTAGATAGCCATTCCTTCTTGCAGATCTGGTTACTATCTCTTTTACTGAAGAAAGAAGTCAAAACCAATTGTTTGTTTCCTTCTGAAAACTTAAATAGCACATCCTTTTGCTTACAGTGTCACTGAAGGAAGTTAATAAATTGCAGTACTTTAAAACTGAAAGTCTCTGTTTTTCTTTGTCACTATCTAGAACATATTGTGTTTTAAAAAATAAATTTTAATCTGAATTTCTTTGCAAACAATAAATGGCTTTAAAAAATAAATTATAATTTTATTACTTTAGCTTCTGTTCAGATAGGATTTAGGAGAACTCGATGTTGCCAGATTCATAGAAGATTTTAAAGAATTTGTATGTCTACGTGAGGTAATGGAGACTTTAATTACTTCCTCATAAATAGTGTCAATGGTTTACCAGAAGAAAACAGAACAAAATATAAAGACTATCATAAAGTTTAGTACATAAAAGTGGAAAACTTAAAACTAGAATATCCTATTGTTGAGGACTCTGCTTTTTTATCTTGTCTGGACATGGTTTTATGGAGTTGAGAAAAAAATGTATTAGATTTGTGTTTTGAAACTATTCAGTTATCTAACTCAAACTATTCAGTTATCAGTGTATTCTCTGGTTCCTCTGAATCTCAGCATAGGAAACACTAAAAGACGATTGCTAACTGAACTCCTTTCAATTCTCTCATTTTGATAAAAAACAAAAACAAAAACAAAAAACAAAAATAACCAAGCAAACAAAGAAAAAAGTGAAAAAAATTTTGTTGCTCTCTGTAATTAGATTGACAGTGAACTTAAGGAAGACTGCCTTTTTCATCACCAGGGAGTAGAAGAGTGTCTGACTCCCGGGTCTTCTAGAACAGTATCAGGGCTCAATCTATCCCAAGCTAGGGCATTTCCTACTTCACGCCACGTCGTTCGCTGGGCCCCATGCTATGGATGCTGACAGGAAATAATACGTGAGAAAGTGGAAGACCAGAATGAAATCTGAAGGCCCGATGCTCACTGCAGTAAACTAGACATATTTACATATGATTGTGGAAGAGATGGACATACGGCTAGACCACACAATATGTATATTAGCACCTCAGCTTCTGAAATGATTGGTATTGTTTCTCCCAGCACAGGTTTGCTTTAAATTCTGTGACAATGTGAGTTTAGACTGAAGTTATCTTTTTGGAATAAAGACATAAACATTAAAATAAAATGAGCAATGCAACTATTATCCACACTGTGAGTTTTTAATATTTATGATAACAGCTGCAATAACAATGTTACTTCTGTGCTTAATCATAATGACATTTGAAGCCCAAGTGATGTAGTCAATTTCTACACTGGTAATTTAGTATGAAGTGAGCAACATTTCTTTTTTTGGGGTGGGGGATACTTATCAGTTTGGATTCTCAAATTGTAGAAGAGTCACCAATGTACTTGTCACTGGAAGTTTCCTGTGTTAATAAGTGTTGTAACAGGATACAGAAAGAACAGGTGCTGAAACGAATTAATGATTGCCCATTACATAAGATTCCAGATTAGGTCAGGGAACATCGAAAATAAAACCTAATTATTCTCAATTGAAAATTTCAGTATCACCCTTATAGTCTGGCCGACTTTGGGAGTTCTTTAAGGCTCTGCTACAATGAGGAGCAGGTGACAGAATCTGTTTTTGAAAACATTCAGCTGGGGAGTAATGTGCCCCAAGGATGATGAGAAAACCATTGTACCACAGGACATATGGAATGATTAGTGGGAGGAATTTGTAAAGGATAAATCTCTTTTTAGGACTTGAATTGAACGTATTTTGTCATGCTCAATATGGTATTTTAAAAATACAATTAAATGGGTCAATTAGCCTAGGAATTGAATCATACACTTTACTAATTTCACATTTTAATTTAAGTATACCTTCAAAGCATGGGTTTTTTTGTATAAAGATTTGTTTTGCCCTTTAGTTCGGAAGAGTGTAATTTTATGAAAGATATATCACATTACACATCAATCAGATGATAAAGAAAAATATTAAACACTATTGTTTTCAAATGTATTTACTGAGATTTCCAAGTATTTGTTGCTGTCCTTGTTTAACCATGACCAAAATATCCATATTCAAGGATTTCTTATATTGTTCTAGGTAAATATGTATTAAATTGGGAATACTTGTTAATGTTTGTCATGAATATTGTAATTAAATTGAATGTGTATATTTATACCTGTATCTAGCTTTTTATCTTCAGGGGATTTCTATTTATTATAATAAAACATAAGTCAAGTATGGCTCCCATTAAGTTAGGTCCTTGTGGTAGACCAAAGGTGTAAAATAAAATCAGTTTTTTTCACTGTATAGAGGTTACTAAATTGTGTGTGTGTGTGCGTATGTGTGTGTGTGTTTGTGAACATGGGTTTGCATATTTTTCCTTAAATTACCACATATAAAGAGCAATGATCACTAAAATAACTATGGATGACAAATGAAAGAGAGAACAATTTCTAATTTCATATACTGGCTGCAGAATTCATGGTGCTGAATTCATGTTCATATAGTCTCTGTCTTGAAGTGACATTCTAAGCACACATTCCGAAGCCTTAAGACTTTATTTCCCAGAACTGTCTTTAACACTTGCAAACTTTTCATTGAAAGCTGCCTAATTGGTGATAGCCAGTTCCAGATCTCTTTCCTGCATGACACCTGGTTTATAATTGCAACAATGTCAGTTCAGTTAGTCATTCATTCATTTCTGCAATCTTTCATCCACACACCAAAACCTCTTTTCTCTAATCTCAGGGATAATGACCCAGAAATCCAAAAAGGCAAGGAAAAGTAATGAAACAAAAAACTAAAACCGGACAAAGCAAAAACAGTGTCTATCCTGTATTGAAAGAGTAAATTTGTAAATATTGATACTAGTGGCATTAATCATAATAAAATGTGTATTAGTGCTGTAAGAATTTTTAGATGTAAATTTTATCAGCAGAATAACGTATTGTTTTTTGAAGGGAGAGAAATGCTGAGTGTGGTATGTTAGTGTTGGTTCATAAACTCTTAGGACCTAAGGTAAGTTATCTTTCAAGTTGATGAGGCACCTGTGGTGAGAGATAGAAAAGCAAACAGTGTCTCAGAGAAGCACAATTTCAGGTGAAGACAGAACAGTCATCCAGTCAGTGCTCAGAGAAATGAGAATTGGAAGAAATAGTACTGGCAAGGATGTGGAGAAGAGACCACTCCTCCCCTGCTGGTGGGAGTGCAAACTTGTACAGCCACTTTGGAAATCAATATGGCAGCTCCTCAGAAAATTGGAAGTCGATCTACCTCAAGACCCAGCTACACCACTCCTGGGAATATACCTAAATGATACCCCATCTTACCAAAAGAACACTTGACCAACTATGTTCACAGCAGCCAGATGTCACTTATCCAAAGATGGAAATAGGAAATGTGGTACATTTACCCAATATGGTATTGCTCAGCTGTTAAAAACAAACAAACAACAACAACAAAAACAAAAACAATGACCTCATGAAATTTGCAGACAAATGGATGGAACTAGAAAAAAAGCTTTGTCCTACATGGAAGGTGAAATAGGTTACAACTCACCAACAGCAGAAGAACACGAAGACCATTAAGAGTTTGTTCGAACAGTCTAAACTGGTAAACTTCAGATGTAAGAGTTTATATGCTTATATGAAATTTTGGAACATGACATTTAAGGTGTTCAATGAACTAATGGTATCATGGAGTCAAAAAAAATCCCACAAGGAGAGCAACCAGAAGAATCCAAAAATTACATTGTTAATGCATTTAATTTAATAATCCTTTTCACTCAGCCTATCACTAGACTTTAAGTGATCAATATTCAGCATTTCTATAAATTAAATGAATCCCTGCCATATACTTTGTTTAAGATAAAATGAATGCAATAAAGAGTTTAGATTTTGTCATTTGGACTGATCATGTTTCCACTTAGTATGGATGAATCTTCATTGCTTTGCAATAGTCGTTGAATTCATTCGAGAGGACAACGCTTTTAGGTGCTTCCATGTCAGTGAAATTCAGCATCTCATAAAGATGGTCTTGTAAGAACAAGGAAAAACCTAGGATTCAAGACTCCAGCTTGGCATCTTAACACACACACACACACACACACACACACACACACACACACACCACAACATGCTTGCACACAGATCACTCAAACGCACAAATGTACACTTTCATTCGGGACAGGTTGCTGTGATAAGAATAGCAAGAGAATGGTACTAAATGAGCATGCAACTGACTTACCACAATGCTTCTGCAACCTCTGGACACCTCTACTTACTTCCCCCTCCCTCCTTCTGTTTCATAGATTTCCTATTCTTTCTCTGTTCTTATCATTCCACAATATAATGAATATGTAAGAATGAATTACAAGATATTTGATAAAAATTCTTCATTTCTGAAAGGCAGAATGCGAATGCATACATTTGATATTTCAGACACATTATTTTTCCATATCTGCAATAAATATATAAAATAATTGCTGTATTTAAGTTTCAAAATGACCCTCTTGCTTTATTATGTAAACTATGTCAGAAAAAAATGTGTTTTAAATCTACTAGTTAAGTAAATAAGGTAGTTAAAAGAAAAATCATTTTGAAAAACATAATTTAGATTATTAAGAGTATTGCTTTTGCCTTGATAACCATCATTTTTCATGTTTTCTTTCAAAATTTCAGGGAGTCTTTCTGCCTTTTGCAGTGCAAAGTAAAAAAAATGAGTCCAGATTATGTTTAGCAGTGGTTAGGTTGAGTGGGTATGCTGTGTAGTGCACATTAATCTGCAGTGAGAGTTTTGCTTTCAGATTAACCTAGATAGCTTGGGGTTTGCATAGAATACTTAGAAGAATTTTACAGAAACCATCCCACCCTCCTGCTTCCTATAGAATTTGTCTGTGGAGCAGCAGGCTCACAGTTAACAGAGAGGTGTCTCAGGCTGTAATGTGGATGTATCTTTTTTCATAAGCCTCAGGAAGGCTTGTAGACTATGTGGTTCTTGTTCTGCTCTAGGTGATTCTTCAACAGTCAGAATTCCTATTTGGAAATGTAAGTGTTATGGTTTGAGACTGAACTGTCTGCCATGGACCAGTGTGTGGGGTAATGGCATTATTAGAGAAAGCTGTTGAATATACAGGAGGTAGAGTATGACCAGTGGAAATAATTCCCCAAGAGCAGAACTTTGAGTGGAATAACTTGTCTCTGATTATAATTCTCTTCTTTTTTATTTTTATTTTTGTTTTTTTAAGACAGGTTTCTATGTATTGTTTTGGAAGCTGTCCTGGAACTCACTCATTAGACCAGGCTGGCCTCAAACTCACAGAGTTCTGCCTGCCTCTGCCTCCTGAGCGCTGGGATTAAAGGCGTATAATTCTCTTTTATGTGTTAAAGTCCACCACCATGTAAGCAGTTGTTACCATGAGCTCCAGCTGCCATGACCAGAGCTGATTGTCATACCTTCTTTCCATGTCACTATTCACAGCAGTTGTCTGAAGCTATAGGCCAGAGTAAATTTCTACAGAATAGTTTTTGCTAGGCATTTGAGCACAGCAATATAGGAGCAATTTTAAAGACTCATATCACTTGATTATTAGGATTTGCTTGAACTAATTCCTAGAGTCAGCTTATGAAAACACATCATAATGCTAAGATAATTTCTGAATTTATGTGTAAGAATTGTTTCACTTTCCATCTTGATAATTCTCTCAAAGAGATGCCTGAAATCCATTACTGTCTTTTAGAACCTCAGAATTCTGTTGTGGAGAATGGAATTGACTCAATTTCTCCCAAAATTATACATCAGGAGATTAAGAACCATCAAAAACATGTCCTATGAGTAGAAAATAAACAGTATTCCTTTAGGGAAATGCTTTTTAGACATTAGCTATGATGATGAAGTATATACATAAATGGAAACAAAGGTGAGTTGTATGGTTTCATTCCACATTCAGTTTAAATTGGTTGATTCTATGATCATGTTTGATGAGCAAGCAGATAGCAAAGGTAGATACTTAAGAGGAATGATAGACGTATAGATGTACAGATCAACAGTTGACAGATGTGATATAGACATTAAGTAGACAGTTACGTAGATGAAAGGTAGATAAATAGATGAGATGAGACAGGATTGGAAGAGAACACAGATTGCATTAGTCTCACACTGCGGTTTCATTGTGGCCCATGTAAGTCTTCTGCTGTGTACCTGTTATTAGAGCAAAAGCACGAGGCCCCCAGAATGGAGAAGAATTGTGAGATTTTCAGTCTGATATGAGGTGTATCAATTTCTGGCTTATTCTAGCTGTATGTTTGCGTCTTTCAATAGCTCTTGTATCCAAAATGGAAGGATAAGATATCATGTCCTTCACGTGAGCACAGTTTTTGATGCTATTAAAAGTTCTTTGAAAACACTGATCTCTTAGCAATGGTAAATTTTTTTCAGGATGATTATCTCTGTGTAATACTTGAAACTATGTTTTTATTTTGAATAAATTCTCATCATGTAGCTATTTTATGGCAGAAAATTGCACCTTTGGAAAATATTTAAATAAATCAAACATCTCCTGTTGTTTAATGACTAGCCAAAGAATAATTTTGAATTAAAAGCAAAACAACCACAACAACAACAAAAAAAACTCATGGGAGAAACTAAAGCTTGAGACACAAGAAAAATAAAAACCATCCAACACACATAGTTTTAAATAGTATTGCTTCTCTAAACACACAACTCTTCATCTTCTCTCTCTCTCCTTTTTTTTTTAATCCAGAAGCATTTGAAGGCTCTTCACAGAGTCCCTGCTGAGCATTTTAGCAAAGATTAGGTGACAAATTCACTAAAGATGAATTGCAAAATGATAAATACGTCACAACCATGATTTTAAACTTCTATTTATTTTTTTTCAGCTCACATCATTCTTGATTGTTGCTTTTAGATGGGATTAAATTATAGCATTTGAAAGTCAGTGTTATTGAAGTAAATATAAAATATTATCTACTATAGGAGTTGTAGAAGTTACCTTAATTCTTATAGTAATCATGCAAAAATCATATATATGAGAATATATATGAAACATATAAAATATATTAGCAGTAGGGAAAGTACTCTCCCGTGACTAAAAATACCTGTATGCATCTATATTGTAAATGATCAAAGCAGAATTTGTGTGAGAGGGAACACTAAAAATGGAATAAATATTTTGTTGAAGAGGAAAGAATGCTTTTAATTTGGTGATCCTACAAATGAATATTAGGATTACTTAGCTTGAACTGTGTCCATGGGCTTATAGAGAGCTTCAAAGAATCCTTGCATTTTATATGTGATGTTTCTATGTATGTATGTTGAGTATGAATTTTGCTTGGATTAGGATTGGCTTATGTAACTGAAATAAAATATTTTTCAGCATCATCTGCACAATTATGAATCTATCTACATTTTAAAAAATGAAGAACAACAGTATTGAAAAACTGTTAACTGACTTTTTGGTACCACATGCTCTAACCTTAAGCTAAACAACAATGACCAAGGTTAAAACTAAACTCACTCTCATGCCTAAGGCTCTGGTTAACATTGCAGCATATGACATTGAAATGTTGTAAGAGCCAATGGTTTAGGGTGCTTGCTGTGAGAGTAAGTCTTCTTGAAATATAAGAAGATACACATATAAAATCTCACCAACATGATGAGATGGGAAAGGATGACACCCATGATCTTGTCAAATTAAGAAAGAAAAGCCCATGAGTTGTCAACCCTACACAACCCTACACAAAGGACTATAGGCATTTGAAGAATGCTGGCATCAATACAGCAAGCAAGGAAGAGGAAACCCATGAGATGTCCAGTGCCAAAAGGTCAACTCTGATAACATGTATGCAGAATGCATTGTATGGACTGAAAGTGCTATATTTAGGAACACACACACACACACATACACACGTGTGCACTCACATACACACATAATAATTATTGAAAAAGGGTCTGGAACTTGGAGAGTGGGAGAAATATATGGAAAGTTTTGGAGGAAAGTAAAGGAGAAATGTAAATAAAATTATGAACTGAAAAAATAGCAACGATGAAGCAATAGAAAATCTAAACCCCTTGTTTCTAATCCATTTTAGGGTTAATCTAAATCTATCACAAATTTAAAGACTTCCATGTTATGAATAGTTAGAAACAAACAAACAAATTAACAGATCTTTAGAAACAATTCGTACACAATGAGAATTAAATAATAAGTGTTCAGAAACCTCTCAAGTAAGAACAGCCAGATAACATGAGTGGGTTACTTGAAAACAAGTCTCCATATTGGAATATACAACTGAAAAGCATAGCCAGATTTATGTGTCAGAATGTATCAGAACTTCTTCTATGCATATGGAAAACAGTTAATGAACTACTGTGTCGATAATATGTAATATACAAATCATAAATTATAAATGTGAAAATGTGTAATTTAACCTCTAACAAGACTCTAAGTATTGTTTACTGGCAGGTCAGGGTGCAGCTGCCTTTAAGTGACTTTTCTAAGCAACAGTAAAAGTCTGTCACTATGTTAATATTTCAATGAGTAGCCAGCACCACAGTTGTTTCTGAAAACACTCTCACCTCTTTGAAGCCCTCTAACATATCCATATTCCACATTGCCATAATTCTGAGAAAGACCTTTTAGCCCAAATGCAGAATAACTATAGAAAAAGGCCTTTTGTTGAACTTAAAATGTGTACAAATATGTTTTAGTTAATATAAACAAACCAAACAAGCCTATAAAAATAATAAAACCAGACTTAGATTGTCAAGATGGTGAATGAGTAGCATCATTTCTAGAATGTGCAGCCCTTTATTAGATGGTAGAGTGGTGTTTGAAAACAAACATGACAGAGTAGGGCATGGCTCCATTCTATGCAGCTGGTTCCCTTCCATGTGAATAAGAACTTTCAAAATGATCACACTAGAGCATATGCCAGCTGCCCGAGTCCACATAAACATCTTCACTGCAAAAGAAGAGTTCATTAGAGAAGGCTCTGAGGCTAGTTATACATCCTTAACGCATGATCATAAACCAAAGACAAAATTAGCTTTTTTCTGTTAGAGAAGTGATAAAATTAATTGATCTAATTATTTCAAGTAAGTCAGAACTAGGATTTATCTCTGTCATTTAAAGAATGTCTTGATCCTTGAAACTTCAATGAATATTAAATAATTTGTAGAGAACTACGTCTTCTCCATGTTGGTTATAATCATACTGGTATTATTACCTGCTTAACATTTCTGAAATACAGTATATCATAGAGGCGTACATGAAACCAATACCTGAAACAGCTACTCTATTGGACTCACCATTTTCAAAATTTTTAAATGTACAAAATCAAGGAAATGACTTACGACATGAAAATTTCAGTACTTTTCACCAAGAGTTTTTCAGGGATATTACCCAAAATTCCACAGTTCATCTGTATGTCTTACTTTTAGTCTTGCAGTAGGAACATACGTGAGGCTTAACAATATCTAAGACTTCATGAGTCAGAGGAGGAGGGAGCCTAGAACTCAACCCATGCTCACTTCCCAGTGTCCTTGTGACCCTGATTGTAATAAAATCTGAGAGTGTCACTGATGCTAAGTTATTATCCTGTCACAACCTCTTCAGCATCTGGTTTCAGAATTCACACAGAGCACTGACATGTGTAATCTAAAGTCATCAGCATTCTCCACCTCTCCTGCTTCCCTCTCTTTCATTCAGCCATTTCTGGAACTCTCATAGTAAACATGTATCTCCTTCATCCTCTTTCCCCAACCCTGCAAATATTTCTTAGAGGACTTCATCAACTCATAAGAATTTATGCCTGAGATGAGCAGCCTCCCAATATCAGAAACAGTCCTACTCAAAGTGGGTTGCAGCTCACCAGGGAGACACGGCTTCCTTAGGGTAGAAAGTGGAGAGCCTGGCATTAAAAAAAAAAAACATTCCCTTGAGTGCTTCTTTAAGGCAGTTTGAATCTATCCTATGCTAAACCAGGGAAATGTAGTGACAAGTGATTTTAAAAAGTCAGAGGAATGTGCACCATTTCAAAAGTCAGAATGGAATTCAGACATGTTTTACTGATCCTGCCCGTGTCTGTGATAGAATTAATTCTTTACTGGTTCCTCTTTGATCAAAGAAAAGCACATTGCATTTATCTGGCATGAACTGAACATGTTCTTCCAAATGTTCAATTCCCTTTTGATTCTACTCTTAAAATTTATAGAACATCCTATAGAAACAGGGTTCCATAAAAAAACTCTATCTATGGACTAGAATATCAAGCTGATAAAATAGAAGATTCTCACTTTAAAATTTTCATTTGTGTTATCCAAACCCAGAGCCACTCTCTTTTACAAAACGTACCTTGCAGAAAAATTATACGCTTGTAAAGCCGTGATTTGGGAAGGCTGTTTTTTACTTTAGCATGCATTATATGGCAGTACAATTCAGGGACCTCCTGAGAGGCAATGCCCTTCATCACCCTGCGCAATACCCCTAGGTGACCTGTTACTACTGCAAAAGGGACATCTCAGTCTAGGCAAGTTGTCTTCTGCCATGCTATTCCACAATGTCCCCATGTGTTTATTGCTCCTTAAAAATCAGAAACTCCAAATGTATTAGTGCCCCAACTTCTTTATGTTTACAGCCACTGTGCACTAACAGAGTCCACACCCATTTTGGTTATATATATAACACAATGCCTGATAGAGAGTAGGCACTTAGCGACTTTTTGTAAAATGAGTAACTTAAGTATTCAAACATGCTATTCTATTAATTATTCAGATGTATATTTTGTTTTTTGAGCAATGTTCCTTAAAAATAACTAAGATCCTAACATATCTTATTGCTTGGCAATGGCAAAAGGCTCTGATAGTCTTAGATCTTGGAATTTATTAGGTTATTTATATTAAATGACCTTCGATGTTGAAGTAACAACTCCTTGGGAAAATGCAGTAGGCTCAGTCATTGCCAGAGAAATAAAGGGTTGATTTGTCAAGTCTGGTATTCTTCAGGTTGTAGGCAGCACCTATCTAAGCCCATCTGCAACGAGATAGTACCAGCCATATGACTTACTTTAATGTAATTCATTCTGACCCAGGTGGTCTGAATACATGAAACAGCAAGAAGCTAACTCATTAGGCTGTAGTAGCTATTGAGTAATACTCCATAAAACTTACTAAGCCTTGGTTTTCTTAAATCTAAGAATTAACCATTTATATTTTCTTACTTAAATTTTATTAACACATGAAGCATTAGTAGTGTTAATATTATTACATTTATCATTATTTTCTAAGAACAAAAATAAGGTAATACTAAATTGCCCATTTAATACCAGTTAGTATCCTCACCCAAATTTAGTACACTGAGGTTATAACTCAACAGCTGAATTGTTTTGCTTACATTTCCTTGGGAAAGCATCTCCTCTTTGTTTTTATAATATGGCAATAATGTCAAACAAGGATGTTTTTTTTAGCAAAATAACAAAAGTAGATTCTCTCTTATGACACACTACCTTGTTATCCATGGTTTCACGAGTGTGTTTCCACTACCCAAGTGTGGACTGTCTCCCCAACCAACAGACTTTAAATTCATTCAAAACCAAATGGTTATGCTCATAACATACACAGCATTATTACAGCAGTGGGTATATCTTGCCAAGCTAATTCTTGATTTAGTTCACAAAAAGAATGAGAATGTGGTGGATGTTCTACCCTATAACCTACATAATATCTTCTGGTACTGGGAAAGCTAGGCAGCAGGCAGGGAGATTCTGTGTCTGTGGCAGCTTTGTTTTTCCATGTCTTATAATGCCAAAACATGCCTATGACAATGATGGACTGCACCTATCTCACTGCTCTAAAAATTACAAAGTGACAATACACAGTACAAGGATATCTCCTGTGTTATTTCACATAACTCCAGGGCATTTAAAAACTATCTGTAAACAAACAATTAAAAATAACGTATAGGAAAATGAGGCGAGAGGCAGTAGAGGCATGGGGACATAAAACAATTTTGGGACACAACCGTGAGAACTGCTTGGACAGGTAAAGTTTATTGATTAAATTTTTTAAATCCAAATATATAAATTATCAATAGTATAAATAATAAGCCTTGGCTAGGGAAACATGATAAAGTCCTCATGTATATCATCTTGATTTTATAATTTGCCAAGCTAGTTTAGAAATTGTATTTGGACAAATTTCACCAGCAATTCCTCTACAGTTTGTTTCTCCCTCTATGTGTCATAAAAAGTTGGTGATATGTAAAAAACCAAGCCTGCTTACAAACTTTCCAAGCTTACGACTTTTCTGAATCTCGTGTTGGCTTGATGTGGTGACTTCCAGGGGTTGTTATTTATTAGATCCACTTCTTCCTTTGTTTCTTACTAAATGCATCAGATGATTTTTAAAAGCATTGACTTCCTCTACTTTTACGTGTGCATACTCATTTTTTTAAAAAAAAAATGAATGTACAGTGACTGCTGAATCATCACGAGTGTTTATAATTATGGGTAAGAAATTCAGATATTTTCGGTAGGCATTCAAAAGGAGGGTGTCCTTTACTAGCCAGAGTCAGGTACTCTGGGTTACCCACTGTGTAGTTTACAGCAGATAACTCCTCTTGATGAATTGGTGGAGAAAGATTCTGTGACAAAAAACTCCAGCATCTGTTTTGGGGGGGCCATCATCCTCACGATCATATTCATCTTACGAACTGTGACTGGCTCAGTTTACAGAAAGACTAACACCGCCCTACTTGCTTAGATGTCTCTCATGGCTTCTGCTCCTATGAGTGTGTTACAATTCACATTGGACAAACCTGACATCGATTAATGACGAAGAGCAGACTCACATGGGCATGAAGATAGTGAAAGGCCGGATGAAGAATCTTGAGAATCACCCATTTTTCCCCTATGAGTGATTCAATTTAAGAAAAGCAGCGTGCAAGAGAGATAGAAAGATGCCATGTGGCAGGGTTCAAGCAGAGGGGTATTTTATTCTGGAAAGGGATCATAAAAGGGGGGAAAGGAAGGGGTAGGAATGACCTCCGGATGCAGGAGCAGCAGGAGAGAGAAGAGAAGAAAAATGGGGGGAGAGAGAGAAGGGGGGGAGGAAAGAGGGCAGGAGAGAGAAGAAATAGGAGGAAAGAGATGGACAGAGAGAGTGGGGAACAGAGAGAGGGGAGAGAGAAAGAAAGAATGGGAGGTTAGCAGGACCCATTTAAAAGGGAAGGTAGTGAATGTGCACAGGTGGTGCTCTCAGTGGCTGCAGCTGAGGGTGTGTCCTGTCAGAACCCCGAGGACAGGCCAGGACAGATGCCTGAACACTAACCCTGGGTGCTCTTCTAGTTGGTAGAAATCCATATTCTTCAGAGATTCCCTGTAAAATGTGGGAACTGCTATCCTTTTATCATGTTAGAAAGTACAAAAGAAGAAAAGGAAATGTAAGTTATCTATCCTTTATGTGACAAGACAGGGATCTGGACACAGGAAAACAGACTTTGAAAAGATTGCAGATAATCTCCCTAGCATCCTGTCTCCTGTTACATTATATTCTCATTTATTTGTTTGGTATTGCTGGAGATAAGGACACAGGCCTTGAATCTATCACTTTTTATGTACAATAAAAGCCCACTGCTTAGATACATCTCTGAACCCTATTATATTCCATACATACAAATAAAAACAATGGCTATCAAGTGAGTTGAAATTATTAAATCCTTTTCAGAGTAATTCACTTAGAATTTCTCTTTTGTAAAACTAGTCAATATGTTCAAGAAACCATTTGAAAATAAAATGTTTATTACTTATATAAACTATTAAGCTCTTTTTGTCTATAAGTTAGGAGTGATTATGGATGAACTCCCTTTATGATAACTTTTATTAACAAACTGGGTGAACATTAATCATGAGATACTATTTCTATACACTGTGAAGCATTTTTATAAGCCTGTCATGTGAACAGTAAAGTTGAAAACATGGGCTGTCTTGATATACAGACTTCATAAACACAAGCAAACTTCAGTGCCAGCGGCTGAGGGAGAACTCCGAAACAAACAGTTGAGTGCCCTGTCAATATTCTGGGTGTTAGGAAATATTTGGCAATATCGCTTATGTCACCAATTAGGTGATATTAACTAATTTAGAAAGCACCTATGAACTTTACTCTGTACTGGAAAGAGAGAAAACAGGGCCTTCTTCTCTAATGGTAGACAGTGTGTAAGTATGGCATAAAGTAGGAAGTCTGATGAGTGACGTCCTTCTGTGTATATGTTGTCTTATTGGTTTATTAAATAAAGCACTGTCAGCCAATAAGGAAGCAAAATAGGTGGGAGTAGGAGTCGAAGAGGATTCTAGGAAATGTAATCAAGAATAGAGGGTTGCCATGTGATCCCAGGGAGGAGAGGAAGTGACTAGATGCTGTCCTCAGAAAGATAAGTTCTTATAGAAATATATACTTAAGACTTAGTACTTAAGACAGAACTAGCCAATGAGAAGCCCTGAACACTGGCCAACAGCATTGTAACTAATAGAGTCTCTGTGTGTTACTTAGGGTTGACACAGCACTGGGACCAGGCTGGCGGGAAGAATGCACATTACAGAAGTCTCCAAACATTTGCTCGAGATCACTCTTGGTTAGGACTGCCCATGACTTCAATTCCATCTGCTCTGTATTCTGAGCAGACACCTAGAGAGAGAGACTGAGAACAGAATTTCCTTTTTCCAAGAAAGGTAAGTACACACAAAGATAACTGGAGCACAGGGACTTGTATTCTGTTTACCTTTATAGAACCAGGGCAAATGTTCCTGATTCGCATAAGGTGCCATTTCAGATTTCATTTGAAGAATTTGATTTAAGTTGATATTTTGATTCTTTGTTCTGTCATACCTGAAGTTGGATGCTCTTGGAAATGATCTTTAAAATGATGATGAGATGGCTTTTCACAATCTCCTTGATGTTCATTAGGCTATTTGCCCTTTCTCCTGGTCCCAAGGTTACTGAATTCTTTCTTAGTTACCTAAGAGTCAAATAATTGTACTTTACTGCAAGATGGTATCTGGCTTTCCCAAAATTTAAGAAAAAATTAGTATCCTACCAGAGATATGGTTCAGTAGTTAAGAGCTCCTGT
The DNA here is from genome assembly GCF_017639785.1 of Mesocricetus auratus. Taxonomy (NCBI): domain Eukaryota; kingdom Metazoa; phylum Chordata; class Mammalia; order Rodentia; family Cricetidae; genus Mesocricetus; species Mesocricetus auratus. The sequence goes on along the minus strand of NW_024429212.1, from coordinate 12,444,354 downwards.
TGTCCCCAGCAGATGACCCAAGCTCAGTTTCCAGGGTCCACGCCTGTTAGCTCATAACCATGTGTACCTCCAACTCCAGAGGTCTGACACCTATGTCTGTACTTCATCAGTACCAAACTCACAGGCACATACCCACATAAAGACATCTACACATACATAAGATCATAAAAAATAAAATTATGCCTTTAAAAGCTTTGGTTCCCCAAGTCCTCTCTCCTAATGGTAAAGATTTTTCTTAGATTGTAAAAGGATTATTGCACCTTGTGGCATTTTGATGGAACCCCTTCCCCTAAAGCATCATAAGCATAAAGTTATGGGAGAAAATGGTAAACCAGTTAAAGAGACACCTCACTGCAGAACATGTCTGGGGATACAATTTATAACTGTATATGAACATTTCCACTGGCAGCAAGAAGGAACTGGAGGAGATATTTTAATTGAAAATTTCATATGAGGGTCAAACCTTTTTCCACAACACACAAACAGTTTTCTTTATAAATACAAAGGCTGATTCATTTTTCTTAGCAAGATAGGCTAAATATTCTTCACTTATACACACATTTTGCTGTAAAGACAAGCTGTAAATCACACCACCTGTATTCATCTTAAAGTGTGCCTAGCATATACACATGAAGAAAATCATTATACTGTTTTTAAAATAAAACAAGTTATACCAAAGTACTTTTGTTTATTTTTCCTATACTTTCAAAGTAATTAATGACTTTTCTTTGAGGATAAGTATATTCATTTTATGTCATTGGTTTCCAAGATGTGGGTATTACCAATTTTCAATTCTTAGCATAGAGGTCACCATGTCATACGTAGTTTAATAATTATTTTCTTTCATGAAGATAATGGAGTCCATATTCTTAAGTATGTCTTACTACTGTTATGCCAACATTACTGTCTAAAGATCTCTATGAGTATGGTTTTTCAATTAATTGGTAGCTCACTGTAGTTCCTTAAAAGATATCATATCTAAGTGGAAAACACATGGTACATAGAATTGTAAACTATAAAGAACAGGAAATAAAGAGACTTGAGTACTTTGCCAACTCTTCATTTGTCTGTGGATGCCAGTTCTTATTAAATTTTAAGGTTTTCTTTAAATTTTGAAAGCCTCACACATGACCTGTACCCTTTCCCTTCCCTTCTTCAATTCCCATGTTTCCTGCATTCCCTCTGAAATCCATTCTCTCTTCTTCTTTACTTAGTATGGCTGCATACATACATATATACCATGTGTATATGTTAGTACAGCTTGCTAAGTTCATTTATTGTTGCTCATGTACACATATTTTTAGGCCTGATCACTTGGGATTGGATAATATATCAGGTGGCTTCACCCTTGAGAATAATGTCTCTCTCAATAGTAATTGATTGTACATACATCATTATGTAGGCATGGGTCTTGTAATATATTCTTTATCCATGTTAGCATGTCAACTGACATTGTCACTGTGCTGGTTTTGTCTAGGTGACCACATTGTTGAGATTTGATGCTGCATCAAATATATATATAGGAAATATATAAGAAGAGCAGGAAGCAGAAAATGTCTTCTATCCACCTTTTCCCTGAGCTTCTTTAAACCCATATCCTTTGCCTTTCAATGCTATGGCATATACTTCACAGTTTTGCTTTAAATAGTTCACCTGTGAGACTTAACTAACCACTTGTGAGTAGTTATGACCTGTGTCTGCAGAAGTAGTGTTAGGGCTGTCAGCAGGATGTCAAGGAGGAAAGAGGTTGAGAAAGATTCTGGTTTAACCATGATTCTTTGCATCTATATTGAATTAATGTATGCTTTTATATTAATACCATTATTAGAATAATAGAACCCTGGGATTTTTTTACAGTGCACTATTTTAATGAATTACAAATGACATACTTGACCCTAAGGAAAGACTCAGTGGTAATGAGATGTCATCCATGCCTGACCAAGCTACCTATTTCTACATTAATTGATGGGAATTTTCATTACTTTGAGTGTCTTAGGATGCAACTGATTTAATTTCAAATCAAGGGAACATGTCAGAATCTTAAAAATATAGGCTTACAAAGAACTCTGTCAGTAGCAATTGTTCAAATTATGCACTGTCACTAATTAACACTTCCTCAGTGTGGTGAAGAGCAGAGAAAAACCTTGCATTAGCTCCTGTGCTTTTCCAGGAATGCGATAATACATAGTCTCTAAGCAAGGACATGTTTAATAAAACATGTTTTGTTTCTTTGAGAAACAATAAATGGTCTAGAGGGGATGCAGAAAGCCTTCAGAGATGATTAAGAAATTAAAAGACCATGTGTAACTTCTTCAAGGTATGATAAGTGTAAGGCTGAACATATGGAATCTCCCTTTTCAAAGGTCAAGATGATTAAACAAAGGCAATTTCTTGTGGCTCAAACTATGACTTGAGTCATAAACTAAATTTTATAAAATTATTTTTCTCCATGTATGGTGCTTCAGCTAGGGACTTTCAGTTTTTCAAAAAGAGGTCTTAGGAAAATGAAAATAATGTTCAAACAATGGTCTCTGAAAAATCATTTCATATTATCACCACAAAATAACATGATTGATTTTTTCATCAATAACATCATTTAACTAGAGAATCCGTCTGTAATGTAGAGTTAATCCACCTAAACACACACACACACACACACACACACACACACACACACACACACACCGCACTAGCTTATTGGCAACAATATCACCACAACTAAACTTTAAGATTAATCCTTTTCCAAAATTGCATGGATCTTAGATTTGGTATTTAATATTTAATATAAGCATTGTAAAGGAGCAACCTTAATTACTTAAGTAAACTTAAATATTGTTTAATCTTTATTATTTCATACCTTTATATTTTAATAACTTATTATGGTGTATTTGGCCATCAATATTTTTAGTAATTTATAAGTTTCATTGTAGAGACATTTGTTTACACTGCAAAGATATGTCACTGTGACTGATTTAGTTATAAAGCTAAATGGCCAATAGCTGGGCATGTTTTATAGGAGGGACTTCCAGATAGAGAAAGTTCTGGGAAGAAGAGAGGAGAGACACCAGGAGATAGAGTAAGCAGGATGTGAAAAGGAGAGGTTACAGCCATGAACCACATGGTAGAGCAGAGATTAATATAAATGGGTCCATTTAAGTTGTAAGCATTGTTTAGGAACAAGTCTAAACCATAGACTGAGCTTGAATAATTAATAATAAATCTCTGTGTCCTTATTTGGGGGTTGGTCTGACAGAGAAATACTTGTTACATGTGTCATTCAATGTGAGGAAATGTATTTCTACATACCACCCGAGAAAGCTTTAAAAAAGTTTTCCAAACACAACTATAGTGTACAAAGATGAGATTGCCAGTCGTTGCCTGCAGGCTTGAGCTGGCCAGCACCACTTGTGGCTGGAAAGTAGGTTTAAGGCTAGAAACTCACGGTCAAAGAAGGCTACAGGTACACAGTAAACCAGTTCAGACCAAGGAAATCTTAATTTCCTCAGGATCCTCTAAAGATGCTGTCACTCTCAGACAACAGAAAACAATTTAAAGAACACAACACCCACATTCACAAGAGGTAGGCTGGGTGGTTTTTGGTCAGTAGGTGAGTTATGGATGTTTATCAACACTTAAGGGGGTTAGTTACCAATTATTATTGGTCATGTTCAGGGAATAAAGTAAACAAAGGGATTGGATTGTAGGATCTCATTCTACAAAGCAAAAAGGGAGATATAGGATTGACACTATAAATGGTTAAATTATTGAATCTACTTTTAAGCTTAAAAAGTCAATACTAGCCTCAAACAGGTCAGATTGGCAGCACCATTCTGCTTCACAACAGGATGATGGGCATGGAAGAACCTCCATATTTAGTTTGCTTTCATTGCATCAGAGCTAGCCATTTGGGCAAGAAACTGACCTTGCCTCCACTGATGAGAGTGTATTGTACAAACTGGATGAGCAGGACACAAAAGAATAAGACAGCACCACTTTACCACACTTCACCAAGAACAGGTAGGACAGGCCTTCAAAATTCCTGCTTCAAAGCAAAGTCTTTCAGATAGCCCCTAGGTCTATAGGTTGAAGATGGGTGCCCCAATGTTACAGAGTAACCTGGGTGAATGTCCAAGCAACCAGATGTTTCTGTCATTTCTATGGTTTTAAAAGTTGTTTGCTCTACACTTCTTTTTTACTCAGGCAATATTGTCTCCTGCTTGGGTCTCTGATGGAGTTGATGATGAGATAATTACAGTTTTCCTTGTCGCCAAATTCAGAAAAGCAAAAACTCACAAAAGAGGTATGAGGTTTGAGAGACACAAAAGCTTAAATTGTTTATCTAAGAAAATGTTCTCAGATCTAAAAAGATACTTTTTGGGATAGCAATACAAGTTATAAAAAAATGGCATAGTTAAAGAACTTTAAACTCATCAATATATGATAGATAATAATTTCTCCAAATTTGTTGAATAAAAATGTACTGAAAATTGTAGATGTAATTCTTACTTGATAATTGTTCATATTGCATATAGGTTTAGTATGTTAGTGTTAAAACTCTTTCCTTCTTATTTAGACAAAGGGGGTAGATCTTGTGAGATATTTGATTACACTGTATCAAGATATATTAATGTGAATGGTTTAATTAAAAGCTACATGGCTAGGCAGGAGGTATGGGCAGGACTTCAGGACAGAGAGAGCTCTGGGAAGAAGAGCTCTCAGGAGACTCAGATCAAGCACAGTATGCAGGAGGAGAGCTAACAACCATGATCCTTGTGGCAAGAGGTAGATTAATACAACTGGGTTAATTTAAGTTGGTAGTAACAAGTTTAAGCTTTCATGATTAATAATAAGTCTCTGTGTCATTATTTAGGAATTGGCAGAGAAAGACTCGTTACATATCATTTTGAATTTTGATGTCAATTTTTAAAATAACATTGTGCCTTGATTTTCACATAATAGGGAAACTTGTTTTGACTGAACTATGGTCTTTAGAGGCCTTTCTTCATTATTATAAAAAAGGAAAGACCACTCAAGGGATCATTAATCCTGAAAATTCTGATAAAGTTAGTTCTTTAGAGCTCTTATTTATACTGCATAGTGCCAGACACAAGCATGAGATGACTTATGTGGTAAACACAGCTCACACATGACACAGGGAGGAGTTGCCAATTATATGCATCAATATTTCCAAGAATCTGTCATCTTTAACCAGGTTTGCTTTGCCAACCATCAGCTCCATGTCAGTCTCTTCCACTACCTGTTTCCAGAAGTGGGTCACCCTATGTTCTTCATTTGCCTCTTGGACCAGGGTGGGTTCCTCTGTGACTCTCCAGAGGTGTCATCCTCAAAACTGAGATTGAGAATGCTTCTTCACCTTTTTAAATGAAACCTCCCGTGACAAGAATAACCTGGTTTCTCTAGATGTGCCTATGTCTTTACAAAGGTCTATTTTTAGACTTTACCAAGTGACCAGACAGAAATGGACGTTACAGGGAAGGGACTAAAATCCAAAGAATGCCAGCAGTCTTTGTAAGCTAGAAACTAGGAATTTTCTGCCTTCCAGAGGCACCACACACACCTTGATGCTAGAGGTGAGACACAGTTTAGAAATCTGACTTTCAGAGCTGTAAAGGAATACATGTGTCTCAAATAAGCCCACCAAGGATGTTATTATGCCAACGAAGGCAACTAGTGCAGATGTATGCCTGAAAACAACATTCTGTAACATAAATCCAGAAAACAGAAGTTCTATTAGTGACATTTCTCATTACCGTTACCAAATACATGGAGAAAAGACTCTAGCCTACCACAGTGGAGAAAGCAGGATGGAAGAGTATGAGGCTACTCAAGGTGCTGGTTGTTCAATCCGGCAGTAAAGGGGAAACAGGAAGGGAAGCCAAGCCAGGAAGCTTCAAGGCATACCCTGAGGGACCCACTTCCTCCAGTATGACCCAGTTTTGAAACCTTCCCAAGCAGAGCTACCAACTGGAGCCCAAGTGTTCAAACACATGAGCTTCTAAAGGATATTTCACTTTCAAATCACAACAAATGTAGATATACCTTTGGAATTGAATAATGAGCAGAAGCTGAAAGAATATCAAGGAGTATGACAGAGAACATCTACATTGTCTGGAAAAGACTCTTCAGAGAATGTAAACATTAATTATGCAGCTCATAGCTGCTGGTTGATATAAATAAAGGAGAGAAAGCCCAAGCCACCATATACACATCACTGGTGACCATGCCTTAGAATCCAGGGAATTGCATGAATTTCAACACAAGACATAACGGGAAAGCAGCTGCTTATTCGAAAGGACTGAGTATGAGACAGAGAAAGCACTAGGTACATTGAAGCAAAATCCTGAGGGCAGTACCTGCTTTCTTCTGGTGTTTGCGCTGAAATGCAAGAGTTAAAAGATTATAAACAGAGTAAAATTCTGGATCCAAATAGAGCCAGCATTGGCCAGTTTGGAAAAATCTGAGTATCCAAAAGGTAGAAGATGTAGACTCACTTGTAGAAACGGCTACCCGATATGGAGTGTGAAGGAGACTTTTGAACAGATTTCTCTTCTCAGTCAGCTCTATATCGAAGGCACAAGTGTGTTCCATCCTTGCAAAGGAGTAATTAATTAATTAATTAATCATTATTGAAATAATTTCGCATACCAGATTACAAGTGGTTTCCCTTTTAAAATACATATTTATTGTGTTGGTGTTTCATTTATTCCTTTCCTTCAGCAGGAAAGCGAATAGTTTGATATATTTAGTTATGCTATTCAGCTAAATACATTTGAACGAAATGTTCTAAATTGCAAATATTTTGTACTATTTTAAAAACAGAAGTGAAGAGTAAAGTCATTTTCACACCTGTTTGTTTTGAAAAATAATTTTAGACTTTAAGGAAATCTTTCCTTCCTTCCTTTATACAAATTGCATTCCCAATACTTGAGTTGTACTGAGTGATTTAACATTATTAATTTGAAATCATGTTAAAATTTTCCTTAACAAACAACGTTGATGTGAACATAGTTGACCATATGTCTTTATTGTAGAAATGTGCTTTCTTTGGGTATATGCCCAAGAGAGGAATTGCTGCATCTTGAGGTAGGCTGATTCCCATTTTTCTGAGAAACCACCATACTGATTTCCAAAGTGATTGTACAAGTTTTCACTCCCACCAGCAATAGAGGAGTGTTCCCCTTTCTCCACATCCTCTCCAGCATAAACTGTCATTGGTGGTTTTGATTTTAGCCATTCTGATGGGAGTAAGATGGTATCTCAGAGTTGTTTTGAGTTGCATTTCCCTGATGGCTAAGGATGTTGAGCATTTTATTAAGTGTCTTTCAGACATTTTAGATTCCTCATGAGAATTCTCTATTCATCTTGAGAATTCTGCACCCCACTTTTTAATTGGATTTAAGTTTGGTGCATGGGGATAGATATGGATCTACCTGCAGTCTTCTACATGTCAGCATCCAGTTATGCCAATACCATTTGTTGAAGATGCTTTCTTTTTGCCATTGTATAACTTCAGCTTCTTTGTCAAATGCAGGTGTTCATAGGTGTGTGGGTTAATATAAGAGTTTTCAATTCGATTGCGTTTGTGTACCTGTCTACTTTTGTACCAATACCAAGCTGTTTTCAGGACTATGGCCCTATAATAGAGCTTGAAATCAGAGATGGTGATGCCTCCAGAAGTTGTTTTATTGTACAGGGTTGTTTTGTAATAGCCAGAACATGGAGGCAACCTAGATGACCCTCAACTGAAGAATGGATGGAGAAAAATGTGGTACATTTACACAATGGAGTATTACTCAGTGGAAAAACAAAAAACAAAAAAACAAAAACAATGAAATCTTAATATTCCTACACAAATGGGTGGAACTAGAAGAAAACATCCTGATTAAGGTAACCTAATCACAGAAAGACAAGCAGGGTATGTACTCACTTACATATGGATATTAGACATAGAGAAAAAGACTACAGGTCTACAAGGCACACAACCAGAGAAACTAGGAAACAAGGAGGACCCAAAGAGAAGAACACATGGTCCCCCAAGGAAGGGGAGGGGGATAAGAACCCTTGGGCAAATTGGGAGCAAAGGGGAAGAGAGGAAGAAGGTGGGAAGGGGAGAGGGGAAGGAGAGGAGAAAGAGAGATAGGGGAGGAATAGAGGAGGGCAAGAAAGGAGATGCCTTGATAAAGGGAGCCAGTACAGATTTGGAGAGAGATCTGGAACAGGGGAAAAGTTAGGGGACCCATGGAGATGACCCCAACTAAAAATCTAGGCAGTGGTAGTGAGGTTGATTTTGATGTACTTTAATTATGATGAGACTGATGACTACCTTGGTTGCCATTCCTAGAGCCTTCATCCAGTAGCCGATCAAAGCAGAAACAGCCACCCACAGCTAAACACTGAGCCATACTCCTGGAATCCAGTTGCAGAGAGGGAGGTGAGATAAGCAAAAGAGTCCAGACTGTGCTGGAGAAATCCATAGAAACAGTTGACCTGACCTAGTGAGAGCATGGAGACCCTAGTTGTAAAACTGGGGAACCAGCATTGGATTGAACCAAGACCTCTGATTGTAGATGCCAGCTCTGCCAGCTAGGAGGCCAGAGTAGTCTATGGGACTCTATCAGTGGAGCCAGTGTTTATCCCTAGAGCTCAAATGGACTTTGGGAGCCCATTTCCTATGGAGGGATACAGATACAAGAAAGAGGGCGTAGGCCCTCCCCCAAATGATGTGATGGAATTTGATGGGTCTTGTGGAGGACCTCACTATCCTTGTGGAGTGAGGGGGGTGTTGGGGTGTGGGTGGGAAGCATGGGAGGATGGGAGTGCCAGAGAATGGGGGAATTGATATGTAAATAAGAGAGCTTCTAAAATAAAAAAGATTCCTTAACAAAGGTTTCTTTTCCAAAATTCTACTTGGCACTTATATAACGCATTCCATTCATACTGTTTATTATTAATTTTATATCCATGTGAAATATCGAGATATTACCTTTACACAAATATTATTTTTGAAGTAGACAGTGTTTTATTTCCAAATCACCATTTAGATAAATTAAATCAATGTCACACAGTCCCCAACTACTTAGTGAGTGTGCGTACATGTGTGTGGCTCATAATTTAAAATGCTTCCATAAAAGCAAAAATACTATGCTTGGACCAGCGATCTTTACATTTTATAGTCTTTATAGCATGCCTTTAACTTTTCCTGATTCATAATTTAATAACGTATTTTTATTTTAAATATCCACTGGCATTTTCAAAGGTTTAATATCATAAGACTGAAAAAAGGAAAATATATAAATTACATCAGAAAAAGAAAGCACTCTGGATTTTATTGTGAGAATTCTATCCCAGTCTGAGCTTCTTTGTCATATTTCCATTTCACAGGAAAAGATTGGTTGGCATCAAAAAGCTAGGTAACCGACCTTAACTTTTATTTAAATGGTAGAGGACACATAGCGACTCCATTTCCTTGCATATGTACATGGGATGACACAGGAGTCCTAGAACTCATCAATGAAGACCAAGGGAAGCGGTGAGTGGTGGAAAAGGGAATTGTGTGAGCTAAATGTATTTCTGTCATAACATTACTTCATCAAGCAGGTTATTTTGGTATCCATTTCTTCTTGCAGCATACTATTGTGAGAAAAATGTAAGCATGTTCTTACTACTGTTCTTATTCATACAAACCACGTCACAATTAAATATTTGTAGAGATCCTCTCTTGGAAATAATGGCTTTATTTTTCCTTGACTTTTCAGTTTCAAATGCAATTATTAATAATGAGGCCCCTTAAATTCCTATCTGTGTCTATGCACTGCACTTGGGAGCTTTAGAATTGTTTACAGACAGTGCAAGCATATGGATGGAAGTCAATGGAAAATAACATTTATTAGGTCCCCAATTATCTACATGCATTTTAGTCACACTTGTGTACATGATTTTAATAGGTTTTTGTTGTTGTTGTTGTTGTTTGAGACAGGGTTTCTCTGTATTGCTTTGGAGGCTGTCCTGGAACTCACTCTGTAGACCAGGCTGGCCTCAAACTCACAGAGATCCTCCTGCTTCTGCCTCCCGAGTGCTGGGATTATTAATAGGTATTTTTAAGTGAGATATTTACAATTTCTTTTTTGAGGAAGTGAAAGGAAATATATATATATATATATATGGCTAAAATAACTATAGCTTAAATATATATTGTAATATGCAATAAACTCACATGGCATTTCTAATAACTAAAAAATTCATTTAACATTTTAATATATTTTCATGCTTGATTTCTTTTTTCTTCACTATTGAGTGGAAAAGTGTATCTTCTGTGAGCTGAGGGTTCAATATATAGTAACACAAAAAAATGAACAGAAAATTAGGATAAAATATAGATTTTACTGAGTCTCTTCTTTCTCCTGTCATTCTTGATACCACATTTAAACTTATGAAGGAAATATTTGAAATGTCTACTATTAGACCATGAAGGTGAAAAAGACATTTAACAGAATTCTAAATTATTGTCTACAAAACTGAAGTTAAATAAGCTTAAACTTTGTGGGCTGCAAAAGTCATTTGTATAAATGACTGAATTCCTAGTGGCCTCCTGTTCTTCAGGCAAAAAAGGTAAGAGAGAAAGAATAGTTCTCAAGGTTATACCCAGACTTAATGTCCTCAAATTAAGTCCCAGATTGAAGTTATTAAAAACACTCACAGATATAAGTACCAGAGAACCTGCTTCAGTTACTTTTCTATTACTATGCTATTACTCATAAAAGAAATGATTTAATTTGGGTTTATCATTCTAGAGAATTAGAATCCATGATGACAGAGCAAGATATAGATGCAAGAGCAGCTGAAAACTCACATCTTGGTCATTAAATAGGAGGCAGAGAGTGGGAAGCTGGGAATGGCAGGAGCCCTCTAAAACCTTAAAGCATACCCACTGTGACACACACGGCCACATTTCTGAATGCTTCCCAAACAGTTCTCAGTTCCACATCTGGGGAAACAAGTCTTCAAGAGTCATTCTCATCCAGACAGCCATCTATGTTGTGATTGCTAAAGATAACAAATAATGGTGATAATCTCTCTCTCTCCTCTCTCTCGTGAGTCAAGGATTCCTGAGGACTGAGAAAGGTATCAGATTCCCTGAAGCTGGGGTTCTGACAGTTGTGAGCTACCCAGAATGGGTGCTGAAGACTGAACTAAGTCCTCTGGGAGAGCAACAAATATTCTTACTGTAGCATTTATCCAGTCCTGGTAACAATATTTTATTTAAGTGCATTCCAACTTCATTTTGCCTTCAGGTCATTTTCAAGGAGCATACTCTTCATTACCATTTTGGTTGTCCAAACCATAAAGATTATCATCCCATTCTCTACAGGAAAAAGTACATTTGATTCTGTTTTTTACATTGCAAGCTTTGAGCAAATGCCAAACCCATTTCTCATTCATAAAAAAAGTATGCGTCTAATTTTTAATTCCTTGGGAAATTAGAAACAATGTAGTAAATCCAACTCTCACACTCTTACAACTGGATACCTCACTCCTTCCTTTGACATATTCTAAGTTGTTCCCAGGTGACACCATAAATAGACAATTACTTTGGTTTAAAGAAAAATCCCTCATACATGCTCACTTCTTAGTGTTTTTACTCAAAATGTTGTCTTGATCTACTAGGTTCTATTAAATTATTTAACAAATGGTTATGGTATAAGGCCTTTTGCAGGGAACATCACATTGTCCATTCTTTTGGTATTCCTCACAACCCCACGGGACAGGCTATTGTGGAGCGCACCCATGCCACTCTCAAACAGTATTTTAAGAAAATAAAAAATGGGGAGTATGTTACCTCCCCCAATATTCAGTTATCCACCATACTTTACATTTTAAATTTTTTGACCATAGATCATAATAATTTGTCTGCTATGGAGAGACATTGGAACAAACCCTCCCAGTCCTTGGGATGGGTCAGATGGAAGGATTTGATTACAGGAAAATGGCAGCCACCCACTCCCCTACTAGCTAGGGTCCGAGGGGCTGTTTGTGTTTTCCCTCCAGGAAGTGAGAAGCCCATTTGGGTCCCCGAACGGTGCATCAGGCATGTCGACCCCAATACTACTCTGGATACTAGGAATGCTCACCGTGATAAAGATCCAACCATTGCTGAACACTCAGGTAAGGGAAATATGGGCGTTGGTGAGGATTCCCCCCCATGTTGATGCCAGTTAGTCATTCCAGCTCCCTGTTCATCCATTTTATAACACCAATAATACATTGGAAGCGGCTGCTGCCAATGAGATTAAAAAGTCAGAAACTAGACATTCTGAGTTTCCCCCTCCTAAACCTGATACCAGGGTCAGGAAGTAGGGGAATCCAAGAGATTCCCAGCGGCATACGCTTTTAATCCCAACACACCTTTATGCAAGTCCCAGGACAGCCTCCAAACAATACAGAGAAACCCTGACTCAAAAAAAAAAATTTTGGTACTGGTATTAATTAAAGAAAAAGACAAAGACAAAGGTATATGGAATGGAAAATTTTGTTTACATTTAAGTTCTATTTTGTGAGTCATCTCTAAAAACTTTTGGCCAAAAGCCTGGCCTCTCTACCTTGCATCTACAGAGTTACAAGGAGTAGGTACGGCTGTACCCCATGACTGTAGCTCAAATGAAGGAATGATAAAAACATATAGGACTTTTTAACCTTTTTAGTTCAAGGATTGGCTGGAGTTGTTCTTTTACATAGATTTCAATTAAGGAAGCTTCATTGCAACAGACTAATCATGACCTAGGGAAAAAGGATGACTAAAAGATGCATGTATGTTCTGAATGTATGGTGTGGCCACACCGGTGTGTATGAAATGTGATTGCGAATGTGTGAGTGTGAACTGCTTATATGATTAAAAGGATACTTAAATCCCTTCAAAAATAGTGAAGAAGCTACCTAGATTGTGTTAAATATAGCCAAAAGGAACATCCAGCCAGTCTGTTAATGTTTTAACAGAAAAATTTAAGATACAAATGAGGCCTTGTCAGCTAGTGAGAGTTCTACAGGTTAGATTGGGAAAGACTGCTCACAGACTTCAAATAATTTTCAAAAGTTATTTAGTAAGCCCAATTTACCTAGATAGTTAACCAAGGAGGGTAGACAAATCCTTCTACTGTTATGGTCCAGCTTCAACAGTTCAAAAAAGAAAATTTTTTTAGAAAATAAAAAAGGGGGAATAATGCCCCCAGTCCCCACATGACTCATCAAATAATACACTCCTCATTTAAAAATTTTATAATGTGAATGCCAGTGAGCTTCAGACAGATTCTGGCATAATGGAACTTGAGCAACCATTGCTCAGGTCAAATGGAGACATCCATACACTAGACAGTGGAGAAGACCCTAATTTGGGGTCGAGGGCATGTTTGTGTTTTCTTGTAGGAAAAGAATAAAAGCTTCGGCATGGAGCAGAGAAAAACTGGACCTGAGACCATGGGAGCCTACCTAAGCCAGTTTGAGTGAGATCTCCTAAATCAGTGTTCTTGACCATTGATGTCATCGAATCTACAGCCCAAGAAAGAAAGAAAACAGTCGGTTCAAGATTTCCAGTTTCTCAACAGACCTGCTGCATCAACCTTCCGGACCCATGAGTTTTCATCATGAAGCTAACAGAGAAAAAAGGACCCATTTAAAGCATTTGGACATTGGTATGGACTATGAGTGGCAAAAGCCTCTTTTCAGTATTTGAACAGGACATGGTCACTTGATGGTTCCTGTTTCTGGAATCACGACTAGGCCAGTGTATTTTTCTGGAGAAATGCAACTTGTCCTAATGCGACAACTATTGTTCATATTTTTCGTAATGCTACATGTGTAACATCAATGATTGTACCTAATGTATCTGTGCAAGTGCACTTTCTAAATGCTTTCCTGAGCAGATCTTAAAACGATTGGAAACTTTATCAAATTGTAAATGTAAATCACATGCGGGTTACTCTTGTAACAGACGAAGGCTGGTAGAATGTTATGGCCCAGATCTGGTGATGGGTATGGTAATGGAGAGGCGCTATGTCAATGGGGGTCCTGGAAATGGTGGCAGTGGCGGTAGGCATTCTGGCTTTATGCCAAGCTCAAACGTGCCTTGTTCCAGAGACAAGAGATCCGTAACCAAGTATTAGCTTAGCCCATGGCAATCCCGATAGCCATGAAGGTTGGTTACAGATGATTTAAGGTTGGGGTATCTCCGATGACGGGCAACCTGTGGGGAAGACCCCTCCCACCTAAAACAGGGGTTCAAGGTCCCCCAAAGACGGGAAAGGGAGGGTGACCCTACTTGACCTAAGCCAGGAGTGCCTCATTTGAAAATAAAAAGGGGTGAATTGTGGGAACACCAGACCTTGAGCAGAGACCCACTTCCCCTTCTGCCTGGGAGTAGGCAGCTGTAAGACAATGTTTAGTAAAAACATGTTTACTAAAAATGATACAATAAGTTCCTGGGAAAGGCCTTCCCACAGAAACCGCCCTGACCTCGACCTTGTCCAAAGACTAATCGCACCTTCAAAAACCCACACACATCCACCTCTGGTGTCAGAGCAGAACCAGCCAGGGTAGAGGAGAGAGCAGAAGCTTCTCTGGTGGGAGCTTTTCTTAGGAAGTTTTTCTTGAACCTTTTTGGAGCCTGTTTAAAGTTCTCTTTATATCATTGAACGAGTCTCTGTGTTGTCAATCCCCGACACCCTCCGCACGTTCTCGGACACAGGCCGCGCAGCAGACGTGACAAAATCCCTCATACATGCTCACTTCTTAGTGTTTTTACTCAAAATGTTGTCTTGATCTACTAGGTTCTATTAAATTATTTAACAAATGGTTATGGTATAAGGCCATATTATTCAAAGTAGACGCCAAATACTTAATGCCTGTCCTGCTTATGTGCAAAATCAATTATACCATCAATATCACCATATTGTAAGTCTTTAAGTGTGGTAACCTCCCTAGCTCATGGCAAAGCATTCTGGGTACACAGGTTTCGTTGCCAGCCACCCATATTTTAGCAAGTAGGAAGTTCAGTTGCCAGGGTCCAGGCAGAGTGGTAGAGGTTTGTAATCCCTGCACACAGGATACTATGGCAAGATGACTGTGAATACAGAGTAAACATCAAATGAAGAAGTAGAAAAGAGTGCGACGCCATCATGAAAAGGATACATTTTCTTCTCATAAGTCATCAGTCCCTGCCTTACACTCTACACTCTCTGCTCTAGTCCATCAGGGACTGTATCCCTTTACCACACTCAATGTTGTTCCTTCTACACACAATTAACTAGCGACATATTTTACTTTTTTTGGGGGGGGGTTAGTTTTCGAGACAGGGTTTGTCTGTGTTGTTTTGGAGGCTGTCCTGGAACTTATATTTTACTGTTTTTTACAGCATCGTGTACTTGAATTTTTTTCATACTTCCCTAGCTCCTTTAAAGGTTATTTCTCTGCCTCTATTGCAACCTAGAAACCTTAAAGCTGAAGTCACCAACCACAAAGGCTGGGCCACAATTCCTATTTACAGAATCCATGTAATGTTGTTTATCACTGTGGTTTGAAGAAATATCCACACTGATGCTGCAACGATAATGGCACACTTGAGGGAGGGTATAGGTAACTGTTTATTGTAGACATTAATCACAAGAGAAAAATGAGCAACCCGTATGGGTCAAGTAGTTTTTCCGCCACCGAACTGGAAGCCGAAAAGATGAGCAAGCGATCTGCTGTTACTTCTTTATTCCTTCCTCCTTACACGTCCCTAGCCACGCCCAAAAGTGGGCCTGGCTAGTGACATAGTCAGGCCCAAAGTGGGTGTGGTTACCAGTGCGGTTCCGCCCTTTCCTTACCACATCCATATGCTTCTTTAGAGTGCCACATGGCTAATGGTGGAGTCCTGTTTCCCCTACACCACAATGTGTTGGAAACCACATGCACACCCTGACATTTATCACCCCCTCTGAACCACACACGTGTGTGTTGTACTTCACATCTGTCAAATTCTACATGCCCACAGCCAATTTCTCTTTTTTGTCGGTTGCTTTTCCCTCATATTAACACAACAATAAGTAACAGATTTAGTAAACTGTTACTAATGAAATAATAGGTAACTAAATGAAAGTAACAAAGCTGAAAGATAACTTCTAGAGGACAATAAATGGAGAAGACAGAATCAAGTTTATATCCTCTAAGAAGGCTAATTGACACAAACACATACTATAAAATTAAGCCATTTTATTATTATTATATCTGAGCATAAAACAACTCTTCAAATAAGAAAGATGACCTAATATTTCTACACATATACTCAGGCCAACTCTTTTATCAAAATGATAAGTGAGAAACACATATGGCACATATACATACATGCAGGCAAAACAGACATACATATCAAAAATAAAATAAATAAATCCTTAAAATATATTAAAAATTAGATATGCATTCAAATATGATATTCCTATTATTTACTTGAATAATTTCAAAACCAAACTTTCCTTTTCTTTTCTGAGTTAACACTTAACCAATGATATTGTATTCACACAAGGACTGAATACTTATTCATAAGTTAGCTAGTAGTTAGTATTCATATTTGTAATTGAAGTTATTTTCCTTATAACTAAATAAAATGTGACTACCCAACAAGGCAGCTTGCTCCACATGATTGCCTATTTATAAAAGTTGTGCATAATATTTTTTTATTGATAAGAATTGATGACACAGATTGTATAAGCAACTTAATTATAACTTATATGGAAAACAGAGCTGTAAAAATAGTGAAAATAAAATTGCATTTAAATATTTTAATCTTTCTAAATGAAAAGAACAACGGATAAATAAATAAATATGCCGAAATTGAAATTATATATAATTAGACACTTAAATTAAACTACAAGTTTTGTAAAACTCATCAATAGACCCTCAAAGCTAAAATAATCTTGGAGTTGCATGTAAGAGAACACCAAGTTAAAGAACAAAAGGATGC
Organism: Mesocricetus auratus; assembly: GCF_017639785.1. NCBI lineage: Eukaryota > Metazoa > Chordata > Mammalia > Rodentia > Cricetidae > Mesocricetus > Mesocricetus auratus. The sequence goes on along the minus strand of NW_024429212.1, from coordinate 12,427,346 downwards.
TTTCAAATCTGAAATATAGGAGGAGCCAAATTATACAAATAAATGCTGAATGGTATAACAGTGGACACAATAACCCCCTTCGAAGTATATTGTATCCAGGCAAGAATGCTGAAACATTCTTCCGAGGATATGATTAGTTTGGAGAATAGCTATTAATAACAAACTTGAAACATGACCAACTCTATTGAACAAGAAAACTGGGCCTTTTAATGATAAGCAAAAAGTTTTATGTCATATTCACACTCATAAAAATAAATTCCACAGAATTCTTATATGCGAGCAGACTTAATTAATAAGGTCTCTTAAGTAACTGTTTCACTTCAAAAGCATCAGCATTTAGAGTTTGGTAGGCATTGCGCTTAGCGGTGGGGCCAACGCCGATGAGATGGATACAGCTGAAATTATGAAGTTAACTCAAGATTAATGAGGGAATTTGCAAAGACTATTCCCTCTTTAAACATTTCTGTGGGATACTTAAGTAATGACCCCGATCCCTATGACTGAAACATTACTTGTGAGAGAGGTGCATGGATTCACTAACCCAGAGAACTCCTGTCATGTTAGGAAATTTTCATGACCAAAAGGAATGTGTGTGAAAAATGGAATTATTTTCAGGTAGCTGCCCCTGTAGAAGAAAGTATGCATCCTTTCTTCTACATAGTGTTATTATTTATATTAAAATCTCTAAAACATATTTCCAAGCAAAACCTAGTATGAAATAATAGTATTTGCTCTGGATGCTTGATCCAACTGATTGTGGTAGAGAGTATCCATGTATCTCCGGGGACATTGCTGTGTAAACTGGTATAATTCAATATACACAAATGAATATTAGGAAAAATAGTAATACCCATCAGAATGTTATGGTGTAGCAGGTACGAGCATAGAAAGGAAGGTAAATGGAAGTTGAGAACAACGGTGCAATCTAGACTAAGAATTTTATGGCAGAATAATACAGAGTAAGAATAAAATAATACTCAAGGCTCACACTTTGGAAGTCGGGGTTTGGTTCCTGTAGGAGGACTGCACACAGTGTGGTCTGTTGTTTATAAAAATCTGAAGTTGAGACTCTTGCAGAACCCCACACACAGGTCTACATATTTGTCATTTGAGATGTATTTTCAATTGTTTTTAAAATTAATATATAATTGTATCATTTTCCCCTTTTTTGCTCTTTCCCTCCAGCTCCTTCAATGTAACCCTACTTTCAAAGTCATCTAGAAAACTTACTTTGAAAGCTTTTCTATGTGCTGTGTGATTCTTGATGTTCAGAACCTGGACATGATGGTTACCGTCCTTGTCCCCATACTATAATTGCAAACCTCATTGACAATGAAACATAGTAACAAAAAGACACAACATGGTGCTAGAATGAGTCTCATTCAGGAAACAGTAGACCACTTGTTTAAGATCTCCAACCCCTTCTCTACAACTAATCCTTATGACATTAACACAGATGAGTTTAAGCAGTGAAGTCTTTACTGTTAGAAGCCCAAGCAGTTGGTAACTGGATAAAGTGACCATGCAATAAGTCTATCATCTATTTCCCTGTGTATGTGAGTAGTGTGTGTGTGTGTGTGTGTGTGTGTGTGTGTGTGTTGTGTGCTGTGTTCTTAATAATTAAAAGAGAAATATAAAGGAATGGAATGAAGTTCTCTAAATGGTACCCTAGCTTCTCTTTTTTGGATGGCTGATCATATTTGTTCTTTTTTTTAAAGTCAGATGTAGTTTTTTATTTAATGTATGTTAATACAGAATATTTAAGAGGATTTCTGTTATTCCAAATATCCAAGATATGATTAAATACATTTTTCCTCACATGTAAAAACTTAGTTACAGATAGGTTTGGAGGTAGACACAGATATATTATTTTTAAATGAAACTGTGAAAGGAACTGTAAGAGATTGTCTTTAAATCATGACAGCTGTAAAACCCATCTCGTTTCCCATTTTAGCAAAAGTATTTTAAGCATCAAAAGCAACACACAAAATGGTTAGAAGGAAATAGTGACATAATGATAGATGGTGCCTGAAAAAGGACTCAATGATTTTTGTGGAACTTGCTTTCATCTTACAGCTAATTATATAATGAAGTGGAAAATCCAAATAGCTCCTCTTGTGATTTCTGTCAGGGGCTGTACATTTTTAAAACTAAGAGTAAGAAAAATAAGAAGAGCTTTGCTTTATAGTTAGTTTCTCAAAATTGATCATCAGAGGAGGGTATCTTTCCTTCTGGAAAGAAAACTTGATAGCAGATGTAAAGCATTAATTTTTTCTGTGACCCACTAATAGAACTCCAGGAGTTAAATATATCAGAAATATCCTTATTTAACATTTTGACATTGGTAAGTCTATCATTTATTCAGTATTCATGAAGATCCTACTATGTGCCACATAAGCTGATAGAGACCTGGTACCATGACAACGTTTTCATGAAGGCTGCAAGTCACCGATGACTACAGGAAGTAGGCATGAGCATTTGAAGCTGCAATCTGGGTGGTGTGATGCTTTAGGGAAACAGGCCTCTTCTATGTTCCAGAGCCTAGTAACCTGGCTCAGCTTTGGACGACTGAGCAGGGGACAAATGCATACAGTTAGAACATCATAAAATAGATATTGTTCTGGTTCCAGTAAGCTCTTGGGGGAGTAAATCATCAGTATGTTGTAGAGGAAGATGCTGAAAATGAACACCGGGAAGAGCGTTGGGGAAGGTTTGCATTTGTTCCCTGTAGAATTGAGAAAAGTGAGAAGAAACAAGTAAGGGAACTTCACACTGGGACAGTTTGTAAATGAAACTCAAGTTGAATCTAAGTTCCTTGGCTAGCCTTTTTCTGGTACATAACAGAAGTCAGCTCTGACCATTTAAGATGGGTAAGGATAATAAACAATTCATAGTTCTGACTGCATACTTGCCATACTTCCAATCTACACAGTACTGGTAAATTACTGGATGGGATGTCAAAGGAGAGAAAGGAGAGTACTCTATCACCTCAAAATTTCATATTTCAATGACTTGAGAGCAACACAAAGAATAAGAAACAAATGTATATTAATTAGTATAGACATACAAAAATGAAAAAATAAAAAATAAAAATAAACAGGATCTTTCATTCTACAAGGAGTATAATATACATGATTGCCATAAGGAGCTTATGTGAAAACTAATATATGTCTTTGAAAACTCCATCATCTAGGAATGAATATATATGTGTGTGTGTGTGTGTGTGTGTGTATATATATATATATATATATATATATATATATATATATATATAGAGAGAGAGAGAGAGAGAGAGAGAGAGAGAGAGAGAGAATAGGCCTAATGTTATTTTTCTTTTTTAATTGTTGCTGACCTTAAACTGTGGCCGTCCTATTCAGCAGCTGCCACTCTGCCTGCTATCAGCAGTGGCTAAGCATCAAGAGCCAAAGTCTGAGAATTCCCCCAGGCACCAACTCATTCAAAGCTACTAAGAAACCTTACTTAAATCTCTGTCCCACTAAAGATCTCAAGATTCAAACACCAAGGTAGAAGTCTGCTTCCCAGACTGGCTGAACAGCAAGCAGCTCACCTATCCAACCTCCTTGTGTCTCCCAAGAAGTCTTTGTGCTTTTCACACGCCCTCCTTGCTAACCCTTCTCCATCTGGATCCTCCCTACAACACTTCCTGACAGGCAGTTGCTGACCCAGCCTCCTGGCCACAGGTGAATTTTATTTAATCAAACACATCTTTGCGTCATTAAACAAATGTTCCATAGCATAAACAAAAGTATCACACCTTAAAACAATACTCTACGCCGGGCGGTGGTGGCGCACGCCTTTAATCCCAGCACTCGGGAGGCAGAGGCAGGCGGATCTCTGTGAGTTCGATGCCGGGCTGGACCAATAGCCTCCAAAACAGAGAAACCCTGTCTCGTAAAAACCAAAAACAAAAACAAAAACAAAAACAAAAAAACAATACAACAGGCTTATATTTCCTTTAGTTTTATGACAAATTTTGTGAAATTTAAATTTCCTAATATTTATTTATTTTAGTCAACTAAAGTAAAAAGGGTGTTTGCAATGCTCCATTACCTGGAGGTTTCAGAAGAAGCAAAATGACCAAATCTGATCTCCTTGATCTGAACTGAAATTTATATCACTGGGTTAAAGAACGAGAGGCGAAAAGAATATTAAAAAAAGTATTGCTATGATGCAGGACAAATAAATATATTTGCTGAAATATAGTTTAATGGAAAATCATTTTTCCCATGAGGGAAAACATGTCATTAAAAAGAAACAAAACTAGTGCCTCTATTTATTAAGAATGTATGTTCAATTGGACTCTATTCCTTAAGAATGTATGTTCAATTGGAATCATGTTGAGGAAGAATGAAAAAAAATAGATTCATCAGTTCCATTGCACATCCTCTCTGTTGAAGAAAATACACAGTACACAGACTTAAGTCTTATTAAGAGAAGCTATCACACCCCAGAGATGGAAAAGCCAGGCTTCCTATAAAACGTCTCTGTCTAGGTGATGTTAGATTAATAGTCAACAGATGTGTTGGACACTCTCTTTAAAAAGATGGAGGCATTTGCCAGAAAACCAGGCAAGCTCTAACTGTGACTGATGAGTAGCATGGATTCTGGGAAATGAAGAATGACATTAAAATTAAAGAAGCAGGGGATCTTGCCAGGTCCTTGAGTATAAGGCTATGTTCACCTCAAGGATCTTTGCAATAATTCAAGGTTCTTTAACAGACGGTGCGGTCACGTTATTTTTTCTTCACAAAGGAGACCTTAGCAATTTTAGAGATTGATTCTGAGGTCGGGGGCATGGGAAGACAGTGAGGGATCTGCCACAGTCAGAGGAGAGGCAGAACAAGCAGACACTAGTGGTAAAATGAAAAGAGTTAGACAACTGTAGAGGTCACTGTAGATGGTTTGAAAGCAAGAACAGGTAAGAAAAAGAAGACTATGGTTTCACGGCCTGTCCTGTGTGTCTGAGATGGCATTGTGCCAGGCTAGATAACGCGTGTCAGTGGCTTCATCACATAAATCAAATGTGTCTAACTAAACTTGAGAAGTTTTCAACTGTTAAAAAAAACATTCAATTTTACTTTTCCAGAAAATCTAAGGGTAAGAATGAGTTCCAGACAGCTGAAAGTGTGATCCTTCTCTGACTTCACTTCTTCATTGGGTAGGAGGGAACTGTGAATGAATATGATTGAGTATATAGTTGGTGTTTTCCATTACATGTACATGTGTACTTCTACCATAAGTCTACTGTGTACATAAGTTTTATTTATTTCATTAGGTAATATGGAAATACCTTAAGCAATAAAGTTTGGCCATCACTAATTGCCCAAGGCATTTCCATTTACACTTTTAAGATTTGAACTACATTATTGAGTTCTGGGTGGCATTTTAATATTGCAAGCATTTTTTACCACTGTGAAAGTGATAATTAGTACATAAATTGATCACAGTGGATAATAGTCAATTTTCTTTGCAGAATTAGTACCAGATTCATTATGAATTCACTGAATTTCACACTTTATGGGTAAGTTAACTTTAATTTTTTTCTTTTGAAAATGGCCATACCCTTACTATCTGTAAAGACACCAAATGGAGGAATTGTAGACATTGATGGGCAGTTGATTGCTTGTCATGTCTTCTTGATAGTGAATTTGTAGGGGAAATTTTTGATTAACAAACTGGTCTCATTTAGTCTGAGAATTTCCCAAATTTAGCCTTTGAAATACTATGTTTTCAGCAAACTCAGACCTTAGAGGTGGAATCATTCACCCCCATTTATGGGCCACATCCAAAATATCCCCAATAGTAAAACCACAGGATGATGCCATGAGATGCTATTCTGCAGGATGTAGTTTACCCAGAAGGTGTTAAACTACACAGTTGACAGCTAAATACAATTTTGGGGCTTTAATTTTATATGTGAGACAGAGTCTCATATATCTCAAGCTGTGGCATGAACTTCCGATGCTCCAGCCTTCTCTCTCCAGATTGACAGGATTCTGTCACTACCCCAGGATTATGTTGGAGATCAAACCTTTGTCTTTACAAATACTAAGTAAGCAAGCATTCTATCGGCAGTGTTATGTCCCTGACCTTGGACTTCATTTTTATATGACAGTCACAAGCATAGACACACCACCGAATGCTCACTCTGAATGGCAACACTGGGTTTGAGCACCAGAGAGATAATTGTACTTCGTTGTCATAGACTCTTGAGAAAAGTGAGGGGGCAAACAGAACAATACAGAACAAGAACAAAGCTTCATCACTCTTGAGTTCCTTTCCAACACTTTTAAAGACAGCAATATGATTTTGCATGTCAAAAACCAGGCCCCACTGCCAAGGCTGAACTCAAGTTGAAAACATGGCCACTTGGATACTTTCATTCTCTCTCACTAACACCTTGGGAAATAGCAAAATCTATTCTACTTTAGTGACTCTTATTCTCCATTTTAAAAGAAAAGAATCCTTTATCATTTTGCCTGGACCTAAATAACCTACTAAATTAGTTCATGGTACTTCTAAAGCAGATATTTAGTTAATTTCCCCTAAATTGAATGCTATCGAATAAAACATGGTGATTTTCTTTCTTTTTTTTTTGTCAGATGAAAGGCCATTTCTATGAAAAATACGCTACAGATTCTAGAACAAAATCCAAGGAAGGAAAAGGAAAGGAGGTAAATAGTGAGGGACACACACACACACACACACACACACACACACACAAACACAGTGTGGGACAGGGGCGCGGAGGAAATATACTTCTGAATAAGGAGGCTAAGAGGGAACAAGTTTGTCTGTAAAGGCAGAAATAAATTTAGGACTCCAGATAAGGTTAAATAATACCCAGCAATTCGTTTCTATTACATTCAGAATGTTTCTTCTGACAATGCATATAACTCTGTTTTAATGGGAATTATATTTTGATGAATAAATGTCAATTCAATGTGTTACCATTGCATCATATCTATTCACAGACTCTATCTACTCCAAGAGGTTTTTTCCCCCCTTTGGGGGTCCTCATGTCTTAGAGAACTGATTCGATTCAGTCTGCAAGAGTTGCAGAGTTCACAGATTTTTTCAGAGTATTTATAATGGGAGATCTTTGTGAACTCTCACACAGATTTTTATACATTGAGTAAATCAACGTAATAAGAGGTTTAAAGTGGCTAACGGTGCAGGTATCGGTACATGTTAATTTTAACCATGGTAGATAATGAAAATATTCCACCATAATGAAAGATGATTTGGGTTATATAACTCAATCAGCATTTTTCTAATACAAATTTGTATCACTTAAACATTCCCCAGAATAAATTACATAGAATATCAATAACTATTATTACTTCTAATAAATGGATAATAACACTTCTAATGAGCATATAAATAATGGATAACTGTAGACAAGTGCCTTAAAATAAAAATTTCCCATGTACAATACATTAGGAAATAATGATTCTGCAATTTTAGCCTTACTACTGACTTAAAGCAGAAGCTCAGAACACTAACATTGATTTTTGCAGAGATACGGTCATCTGTAACTTTTTATTTTATACTAACATGGGATCAGAGTAGAATATCTCAACCAGGGGTCCACTTTGAGTATAGGCATATATATCAAAATGAGGACAGATGTACAGAACACTGTGAATTTACATGTTCAAAGCATAAACCAAGACCTATTAGTTACAACCATACTCGGGATTTATTTTAAGACTCTCCAAGCATCAGCATACCTGGAAACCTCATTTTCTATCTTAGACGTCATTTACGACTCCACATTCTTTATAGCAACACGCTTTCACGACCTACAAGTAATCATTGGTCAGTGTTCCTTACAGTATGCTTTCTACGGCAACTAAAATAAGATTTTACATCAGAACATCACTTCGGCTTTGAAGCTGCAGCATGATACTGACACTTTGCAGATGTAGTGTGACTGTTCCTATATGAATCTATCTACTGATGAGCATCTTTATACTTAGTACAATTGACCTCCAATCAATTAGACCTAGCTCTACTCTAGAAGAAAGTAATTAACTTAATCCTGGCAATTTCTATTAATACCATGTTATCACTTAATTCCAGTTGTATTCTGACTGCCTCAATTTAACATTTATACAGGAAAAGCAAGCCCATATGAATGTGGCTTTGACCCTAAGAGCTCAGCTCTTTTACCCTTATCCATAAAATTTTTTTCTTGTAGCAATTACATTCCTTCTATTTGACCTAGAAATCACACTGCTACTCCTGCTACCTTGAGTCATACAATCTGTAAGCCCTGAAATAATACTATTTCTTTACTATTCTTGTCTATCCTAGCAATAGGCCTAGCTTATGGATGAAAACAGAAGGGCCTAGAATGAGCCAAATAATCCTGGTAATTAGTTTAATTAAAATGAATGATTTCGACTCATTAGATTATGACATGGAACATAATTATCAAAGTGTCGACCACAGTCTTTAATATCATGCTAGCTTTCACGTTTTCACTTCTAGGAACACTTATATCCTGTTCTCACCTTATGTCCACATTACTATGCCTAGAAGGGATAATGCTCTCTTAATTTATTATAACTACTATTACCCAATGAAATTCATGCTCAATAATCATATTTCCTATTCCCATTGTAATCGTAGTATTTGCAGCATGTGAAGCAGCAGAGGGGGCTGGCCCTGATAGTAAAAGTATCAAGTACATATGGAACAGACTGTGTACAAAACCTTAACCTCATAATTATATTATAAATTATAATTTATATAATGCTAAAAATTATTGTACCTTCACTAATACTACTCCAACTAACCTGATTTTCAAACAATAAAAATATGAATCAATATTTTAATTTTATAGAAGATTTTTTTTCTAACAACTGCCATTTTGAGAACGGGCCTAAACTCAAAGAGATGATGGCACTATAGAAAATTGTGGTAGCAAAGTAGAAATGTTTAAACCCTGAAAAGATGTTGTCTATTGATGTGTAAGACCAGCAAAGTAGAGATACTTAAACTTTGAGACGATTATGTTTTATTAGCATGCAAGACCAGCTTTAGGAAACACCTGTTCATCTCTGACTTTTCAGTAATGAGTTTCCGTGTGTTTTCCTTTAGTATGGTTATATTTCTTTGTTTTTTTTCCTAGAGAAATTATTAAAATTATATTATATCGGTTACTTTTCTGTTGCAACAATAAAACACTATAACCAAAAGTAACTTAGAGGAGACGCTTATTTGGGCTTAAAGCTCCAGAGGCTAAGACTTCCTCACCTACAGAAGCATTGCAGCAAGCACAAGGCACATTGACAGAACCGAGAAGTTGATAACTCACATCTTCAAAACAAGCATGAAGCAAACACAATGAACTAGAAGTAGGATGAAGCAATATACACCCACAGATCATCCTGTTGATGTAGTTGTTCTAACAACATTTCACCTCCCCAAGTTTGTGCAACCTCCCTAAGTAGCAACATCAATTGAAAATCATGTGTGTCTCTGGGGGAACTCTCTCATTCAAACTCTTATAGAAATAAAAACATGTTAGTTAATATGCCAATCTACTGCTTTCACTACTATATTTCTATGCAAACCATCATAACGTGTAAAGGAAAGGTGAACACTGATCTCAAATGGAAGAAAATGCTGGCACTATGCCTGTAATGAGCACCTATCAGTTACTCTGGGTAATCAGTGTCAGCCTTCAAATGGTCCATCAACGCTACCTACAGAAAGAAGATGTTTGCTACCAAATGATAATCTTCTCTTCTACTGAAAACAAAAACCAAAGAACAGTGTCCTCCCATCTGACTCCTACAATCTTTCCTCCCCTCTCTGGCAGGGTTCCCACTGAGGGGAACGGATCTGAGGGAAAGGGCAGGTAGAGGAAATCTGGGAAGCAGGTGAAGGGGTAGTGGGGAAGCTTGGAGGTGGGGGAAGGGGAAATGGGGAAGATGGAAGGTGGGAGAGCTGGGAGCAGTGGAGGGAGAGCAAACTATGGTCTGGATGTATTTTATGAGAGAAGATTAGAATTTCAATTTAAAAAATGAAATAAAAAAAGACTATAAAATACACTGCCGTGGAAGGCTTTTCCCTCTGTTTACCAAAAATACCAAGGGCAATTTGATTCATAAAACCTTCTTCTAGGGAGCTGAAGAAATATCTCAAAGGTTAAGGTGTCCACTTTGCAATCATGAGGACTGGAGCTCATATCTCAGCGCCCAGCTAACTTGCTCCCAGTCCCCACAAATGCGAGTAAGTACAACCCCAAGGACAGATAGAGACAGGATCATTGCTGGGGCGTGTAGATGTCCACCTTAGTTGAGAAAATGGATCCTCAGGTTCTAGAAGAAGTTTTACTTGAAAGGAATATACTGAGGGTGATAGATAAGGATACCCAGAGGTCTGTCTGGCCTCCATGCATTTACACAGACACACACACCAGCACATATGTATACTAGTGGACTCACTGGTACACATACTCACAAAAACATAATAAAATAAGATAAAATAAAATTTGGGGGGCAGGTTCTATTCTTGCTAAATCATTAATCCTTCCTATTTCTTGAGTATACATGAGTTATAAAGCAGGCTTCTACACGTTCACTCATTACTGGCCCCAAAATTTACAGAGTGGGACCTTTTCTTCTTGACTTTGCATCAGTGGGAATGAGAACATGACTAATAAGTAAAGTTTCACCATTAGACAAAGTGGAAAAGGGAAGGAGAAGTCTATCCCACATCACAGGACATAAAGTATCATTAAAGTAGAACTCAAGTGCATTTTTTCTACTATCTACACCAGCATGTATGGTAGAAGCTATAATATTTATTTTTTCTATTCTTCTAGTATCACGTACAATCTAAGACATCTTAGAGATTAATACCAATTTAACCTGAAATAGTTTACTAACAGGAACAATTGAACAACTATACTTTATAAAGCAGACCACATACAATTGAAAGCATGACTTAGACCATGTGAAACATCTGAGTCTGATTACTACAGTTCTTTGAAGTGGGTATTTGCATGCAGCAGTACATATCAATTTCTCTGGAATCAAACACTATCACCATGAAGGGCACAGGACACAGAAAACAGGTTGAACTATGAGGTTGTCCTACTAAAGCTTCCCCTAATGTCCAAGAATTTCTTAGGAGTTGGAGCTGTTCATTTGGATTGTCCTAAAATGAATAAAGGAAATGAATCTTTCTATACACACACCTACGAGTTCAGGCTTCCATTGCCCACCCTCCTTTCCAGAGATCCTGTGTCTCTCCAAATGGCTGCATTTCTCAAGGACAGCTAATGGCAGAGGGTCTCTGTACCAGTGCATGCACCAGTGAATGCAGATTGAGAAACAATGACCAAATCTGGAATATGGACAGAATATGAAGCCCACCTTCTAAAGACAGAAAAGATTAGGATTGAATCAAACCAGCTGACCTCTCTACTTTCCTTCCTCTTTCTATGTTCCTGCCTTCCTTTCTTTCCTTCTATTATTTCTTATTTTAAGTATTATTAAAAATATTTTCCTCTTTCATTTCAAGGAATAAAATTATTTTTACACACAACATTTCTGTGTTACTTTCTTCAATTTTATTAGAGGCCAAATATTAAAGAACTAGTCCACACAAAATTGTATAGTATAAACCCAAGCAGCATTTTCATGATAGCTGGATGGTAGTTTTCTGTCCAGGACTAAGAAACTTATGGTTTAGAAGAGCTAGCTGAATAACATAAATGCATTCCTTTGAGATCAAAATCAAAGCTATTGAAGGTAACTCAGTGTTTTCCCAAACATTAGTGACATAAAATTCACTAACAAGAAAATGAGATGGGTAGATAAAGCCTTTCTCATGAATTCATTAGATTCCATTCCCTTCTGTATAATCTGCTAATAAAAAGTATTTACTACAATGATCGTTATCACTCAGTTGGGGGAAAAAAGTATCTTTTAAAAGGATGTCATAAAACTCTGTAACTGGGTTAAATGATGACTAATAGACATTTTAATCTCAAAATCTTAAAATGAGTCCAAGGAGATAAAGATGTTGATTTAAAAGAAAGAGAGAAAGACAGAGGGAGAGGAAAAAAGAAAGAGATTGAATCTCAGCATTTTCGAAGACTCTTGTGGTAAATGCTGAAAGTGTTTGACCCAGGTCACTAAGTTGAGTGGGACCCCAGGAAGCAAGCCAAGGATCACAGGTAAGGAAAGCAAAGCCAGGGGCAGAGCAGCACACCAGCATCCTCCTACCCTTCAGTGTCCACAGTGGGAACTCTTTTAACCTGGTCTTGTTGATCCTGATTGCAGCCACAGTCTTTGCGTCAGCAGCCTTAACAACGTCTCTGTAAATGAAAGTACTTCAATGGAAGAGAAATCATTTCTCTCTAATTCATGATATTCATCTCTTCCAGTAATTTGTTTGCTAATACGCCAGCAATCAATAGACAACAGAGAACAAGAAATTTGTTTTCAAAAAGCCCTCTTCATTAAATCACACTGGCCCCGCACCTTATTCCTTATTCAATGCTACTCTCATGTCCCATGCGTGCAGCTCTCATTATTACAGATCATTTTCCTTAGGATGTGTGATTTAATCTTAATGCCTGAATGTAAATCAAAATCTTCTGCTACTTAGAGGCTTTCTGGTGTAATCAGAAAGAGCAGTTTATTTTGTCTGGCTGCTTGAGAATAGCTTTGTACTGTTTTTAAAATTATGATAAAAATCGATATGAACTAAAGGCCATTGGAGGTGTGTACAAAGTTGCCATTCCTTAGATAAATACATGATACTATCTCCTTCTGAAACAAAGCCATTACCTTCAGGTGCTTCTTAATTCTTGTTTGATATGATCATTTCAGATTGATAGGGATGGTTTGCTTCTGGGATCTGTTCTTGTGACTTGTTTCACGAGCTTTGTAGTAGAAAATTTCTGTACTATCTGTAACTGTGATTTATTTTTATTCCTCAGGCACACAATCCTTGTTTTCATTGTGGATACATTATGAACTAAATAAAACTAAATAAAAGTAAGAAGAAAAAAGGGAAAGAGGGAAGGAAAGAAAGTAAGGTAGGGAAGGAAGGATGGAAGGAAGGAAGGAAAAGAGAAGCAGAAAGAAAAAGTCCTAATCAAATCTGGGTGATTTCTAATACAACCTTATCCAATCGCTTCTGTCTCCTCCTGGAGAGGGTAGCCCTCTGAAAGACCTTGCTCACCCCCTCAAAAATGTATGCTCTAGTAGGTGTGGGTGCTTTATCTGTCTGGCAGCTCTGAATAGAATTCCCAGCCCACTAAGGGCCCAGGCTGCCAGCTGGAGGGTGAACCAGTTCCTCCATCTCTGGGGAAGATTTGAACTTAGTGTTTAATGAAGGATGTGATGAAAACAATTTTTCATTTTACAAAATTTAAATTTCAAATATGTGGCTGGAGAGACTGTGGAATTATTTTCAGACCTTGAGCTATAAGACAGTGCCTCAAAGCAAAGGAAACAGGTGTTTGAAACCAAGAGCTATCTACCTTGTGATTAAAAAAAGTGTTATGAGAACTTCTATGTTTCATGCTTATGTGCTAAAGAATGGGGTCACACAGCAAGGTTTCCCTCTGTTTTGTATTGGGAACACCATCTTACCTCTGCTTTAACTCTCTGTTAAGGTCAATCAACTTAGAGTTAATGGAGTTTTTAGAAAACCCACTAGCCTGGAGGTGGTGGCACAGGCCTTTAAAAACCAGCACTACATATCTTTCTGAGTTCAAAGTCAGCCTGGTCTACTGAGCTAGTTCTAGGACGTCAAAGGCTACACAAAGAAACCTTATCTTGGGAAAAGAAAGAGGAAGGAAGGAAGGAAGGAAGGGAGGGAGGGAGGGAGGGAGGGAGGGAGGGAGGGAGGGAAGAAGGAAGGAAGGAAGAAAAAGACAAAAAGAAAACCCATTTGATTGTCTGAATCCCAAATACTCAACATTTCAGGGGCCCTGCTTCTCTATGTAAATGTAAATTAAAAATTTTAAAACAATCTCCATGTGACTAAGAAATCTAGTAAGATTTCTGAGAGCATCCCAAGTATCTGAGGTGGCACTCAACACAGTTGTGTGTGTGTGTGTGTGTGTGTGTGTGTGTGTTCTTGGATTTTATAGGCTCACCTTGCTTTTCTTTATATAATATAAAACTGCTGGTTAAGATTATTCGTGTGCATATATTTACACAGCACACACAAAACCAACTGCCCCAAATGATGAACTCTCAGCATATATACTGTCTGAGCTCTTTGTAAAATACGGAATTGTTTCCCAGTGTCACTGTAACTCGAAGGCTCCTCAGAGTTAAGTTCTCTCCATCAATTCCTTCATGGTATTTTCAACAGGAACCTGGCAGCTCTTCCTAAACTTGAGAGGAACTCCTGTGGGGTTTTGATCCCTCAGTTAGTATTTTAATTAATGTAAAACACAAAAGAAAGTGTTAATATTCAGGCATTTGTCCTGGCCTGTCCTTGGAGTTCTGACAGGACTCGCCCTCAGCTGCAGCCACTAAGAGCACCACCTGTGCACATTCATTATGTTCCCTTTTAAGAGGGTCCTGTCCACCTCCCATCTCTCTCTCTCTCTCTCTCTCTCTCTCTCTCTCTCTCTCTCTCTCTCTCTCTCTCTCTCTCTCTCTCTCTCTCTCTCTGTCACCCCTACTCTGCCTCTGTTACTCTCTCCTGCTGCTCCTGTCCTTAGAGGCAGGTGTCCCCACTCCCCTTCCCCCTTTTCATGATCTCTTTCCCTCATATAAAACCCCTCTGTTTGAACCCTATTGGATGGCATCTTTCTCTCATGTGCCACTTTTCTTAAATCATAACAGAAAGAATATATGAATGTATTACATTTAAGAACATACTTAGATTATTTGGTATACTTTCCTGGTTTTGGTTCACACTTGAGTGAGAAGACTCCCACTTCATTTAGCCTTCGAGAAGAGAACTGGTGTTAATTTCAAAATAAGTAGTTTAAGAAAGATTTCTCAACTCAAATCTTTGGTATCCAAGACTTCAGGAGTTTAAAAGAATGTTTTGTTTGTTTTTCAAGACAGGGTTTCTCTGTATTTCTTTGGAGGTTGTCCTGGAACTCGCTCTGTAGACCAGGCTGGCCTTGAACTCACAGAGATCCATCTGCCTCTGCCTCCCGAGTGCTGGGATTAAAGGCATGTGCCACCAACACCCGGCTTAAAATAAATTTTTACTTGCATCCCTTTAAAACTCTGTGTTTTGGTCATATATCTAAAGCAGTGGTTCACAACCTTTCTAATGCTGCACCGTTTTCATACAGTTCCTCATGTTGTGCTGACTCCCAACCATAAAATTGTTTTTATTGATATTTTGTAACTAATTTTGCTACTGTTGTTAATCGTATTGTAAATATCTGATGAGCAGTATATCTGATCTGTGGCCCCTCTGCAAGGGTCATTTAACCCAGAAAGGGGTCACAACCCACAGGTTGAGACCTGCTGTTTTCAAATTCTAAAGTCTAGAATTAAAATAAAATAAACCAAACACAAGACAATTATACTATATTTCAATAAGGAACATTAAGATAAGTTTTGTTTAGATTTAGCTTTAATCCGCTCAAATAAAAAGCCTGTTTAATGTTCTACAGTTATGGCACAATGAGTAACTCATTGTGTAATAGCTGTGGGTTCGTGTTTTGTTGTTCAGTTATCAAAGGGAGAAGCAGCTGTTGCTATCAGGAAGACAAACACAGAACTGGCATAGAAGACGACAGTGTCCATTTTCTGAAGTCACAGCACATAATAAAATAGTTGTGATGTTTTAATTATTTTCATATAGATCTTGAGCACTTTAATGTTCATTGAGCTCATACTGCCAATTCAGCATTCAATTCAATTGTCCCCAATTACTGCCACTTAACAGAGCAAATCCGTATTACACCTAATGAAAGCTTTAATAGGAATATTCCAATTGTTGATTCGTATGTAATTTATGTTAAGGAGACTGATTTTTATCTCTAATGGTTAGTTTTATTTCAATATAATACAAAACTACTAATATTTGATGAAAATAACCCATGTAAGTAACATGGCACCATACACAAAATAACTAGGTAAACTCAGCTTCAGAGCCATCTGAATCACTGGGCATTCCTGGCCCCCGTGTCTCTTGAATGCTCCATCACGCTGTCTCGCTGAGTCCTTATCAGACAAGGTATCACGTAAAATACTTCTTTACAAACTGTATAAATTTTATAGCCTATAATGAGTTCACTGCAAGGACACTTTCCTATCCACTTAGCTCATCTGACGCTTTGGGGCAAGGGGTGAGAGCCTTGAACTCTTCGTGTTTTATTTCTTGCAAGTTTTTGTCGGAGCTTTCAGAAGACATCATATCTGCGAGGTAACACCCTGTCCGAGATCTGCATGCTGTTTGTGTACAAGGCTAAGAACTGTCATTTCTCATCACATTGCCTGGATTTTAATGCTTGTCTAATTCAGGCAAAAAGATGCAGAACCCTTAGCTCAGTTAGGCCGTGTGCTGACCTGTGTTTGAACTCCCTCCCATCTGCTACCAGGTTTGTATCCACATTGTTTTGTTATATGATTTGGATGATGCAATCTCAGATTAAAAAAAAAGATTTATGATTTAGCAAGAAACCCCCACGGGAGCCTCCATCCTAATCTGCAGTTGGGCAATGAGCACTTTGCCACCAGGTTTAAGCAGAGCACATCTGCTCTCTCTGACCTCTTGCTCTTTGTAGATGTTGCGGCCTTTTCTCTTGCTGAGACATCGGCCTTGGTTGGCCTTGCAGAGAAAAGGATCGGTTAATCTGCCCTGTGAAGGAAGTTCAGCCAACCAGGTTTTCTGTGAGCTTTTTATGGATGAATTTATTCAGGAAGAAAGAGCAATGTGGAGTCCACACAAACAGATAGGCAAATGACAATTCTAGGATTTTTGAAAAGGGAAAAGTCAGGTAAGTTTGCCGCCATCACTTTAGGAAGACACTGAATCAGTAAATGGGGAGAAAGACATGTGTAAGTCACTTCAATAATGTAGGCACAACTAGGGACATATGTCCTTTACTTTCTTAGTTGACCTTTAAATAGACTAGACATTTTGATATAAGCTAACATGGTTATCGTGGAATCTATCAAACCATTTGGTCTGGGTGGAACAAGGTAGAGTAAAAACGTATAAGACAAAAAAATTCTATCCAATACATCAAGCTACTATTTAATAATAAAATGCTGTATTATGCACAAATCCCATTCATTAAAATTATACTCCATAGGACCAAGCATTGGTGTCTCACACTTTTAATCCCAGCACTCGGGAGGCAGAGGCAGGCAAATCTCTAAGAGTTCGAGGCCAGCCTGGTCTACAGAGCGAGTTACAGAGCAGCCTCCAAAACAATACAGAGAAACCCTGTTTCGAAAAAAACAAACAAAAAAAGCAAAAATATAAAAAAAGAAGAAGAAGAAATATACTCTATAGACTGGATGCAGTAGAATAGTAAATTATATGTTATTTTGTTCCTTATTTGTCCTTGTTCTAACATAATGACATATCATATACTGCTTGGTTCATTTCCCATATTTGTTTAAATGAATGGCAGTTTGAAAATGAAATGGTATGTTATAACCCAAGGCCAAAAAAGTCATTCAAAAATATATATCCATTCCCTCATAAAATAAAACTGTAGTGTTACATACATGAATATTTAAGTCTCTTCTGTTTTTTTGTCAGGTGTATTGTATTAACAATGCTTACTTTATAGGATGTGAGCCACACCTTTAAAACTTCTTTCAAATTTTATAATTTTATATTGTGCACTGGCTGACATATGACCAAATGTTAACATGTGGCATCTGAAAGTCCCTCTGTAAACACAATTTCAGCAAGATTTAGAACCCAATTCTCAAATAAAAGTAGCTTCGAGCATCCTTAGGTTTCCCACTGATTACATTTGTGTTACTCATGAAAAACAGACTGGTTTTGTTTCTCTTGGAATGACAGCCCTATGATCAGATCCATGCCCTGTGCAGAGATCAACATTTATATTGAGGTGTATACAAACAACCAGGCTTGAATACTATGTGACTACACGTCTGAAGCCTGCCTGTGTTTGTTTAAGGCAATGCGATTGATAGTCATGTATGTTTGGGGATTTGTTTTTAATGGTTTTCTAGAAGAATTGGAAGGATACATATCTTGACTTTTATAGGTAGGAAAAGATCTTCTCTAAAGAAGTCCCAAGAAGAAGAAAGTACAGAAGCACTGATAGATTGATGTCATCATAATAGAGGTCATCTACATATGTGGTAACAATGTTTAAATCCCAGCACTCGGGAGGCAGAGGCAGGCAGATCTCTTGTGATTTGGAGGCCAACCTGGTCTATAGAGCAAGTTCCAGTACAGGCTCCAAAGCTAAACAAAAGGAAAAAAGTAACTTAAGCCAAAAATGTAAGGAGCTAAGGAGGCAGCTTGGTCAGTAGCACAGTTGTGACACAGACCTGAGCTCTGACCCTCATAACTCATCCAAAGGCCAGGTACAAAATCAGGGCCCATGGGCCAGGTGCTAGAGAGTAAGACAGGAAGATAGCTGGAGTTGAAGGTTCAGTGAATGACCTCATTTCCTAAAATAAGTTGGGCAGTAATTAAGGATACCCAATGTTGACCCGTGGGCTCCACATGTGCAAGTTCACACATGCAGGGGCAGGGACATTTGTCACACACACACACACACACACACACACACACACACACACACACACACACGCAATGTTAGAGGCTAAAAGTAACCATAAAATAGAAATTTAAACATAGATGCTGAAAAGTTAGTTGAGAGCTCTTGCCGCTCTGACAGTGGATTAGGGTCCCAGCACCCATATGGTGGCTCACAACCGTCTGGAGCTTTAGTCGTAGGGGATCCAACATCCTCTTCCTACTTCTTTGTGTACCAGGCATGTACGTGATGCATATCCACAAATGCAGAAAGCATACATATAAAATAATAATAGATATAAATATTAATGTATCTAGATGCACTTACAAAAGCAACCCAGCACCCTTTAAAATGTATGGTTACCTGTAATTTATACATCATTATCTTCGTATTTATATTTTAATATTTCCTTTTTGTTTTTTTAAAAAAAGTTATAAAGGCTGTCTTGTTGGGACATACAATCATACTCTTTGGAATCGCCTATCTGATGTGTTATTGTTATTCTCATGGGTTTTCAACAGTTTTACACTACCAGTATGTCCATGGACAGACTTTTTTTCATTCTGCAATTGTTGTGGACACCATCTCAGGTAATCAAAACTGTCCTCAAGTTCCCCCAGGATAAAACAGAAAATTCAGTACAATATAATGAGGGCTTCTTTGAAGGATAGTTTTGCGTGACAACAGGACCAGGCAGATTGCAGCAGAGGCCAAGCAAGGTGGGTGTGTTATGATGAAGACAGAAGTGTTCTCATCCAAGCTGGAATGCATCTGTTTCATGTCAAGTCAAGGCATCAGAGACACACTCCTGGCACTGGACTGCTGTGCCAGGGATCTGGCATGAAGTATCGCACACTACAATGTTGGATCTGGGTGCTTACAGCACACGTGAGGATGCGTGGAGAATTGACCAGAGTTAATAAGCAGCAGTGACAGTTATTATTCAAGATAGTTGCAGGTGTGGTCAGATGAATACATCCCCCATATGAATTTTATTATGAAGCATAAACTTTGGACTGCAAGTTTAGCAGTTCCTGGTTAGCACGAGGTGCAGGTGGAACTTCATTCCATATTTCTCCACTTTGTATATTCTGTTTATTATGATCTTGTACATGGTTACCTTATGGTGCTTATCATGAAAAAGGAGAACGGTTATTAATTTGTCAAGGGGGATGACTATCTTCTCACAGAGAAATTTCTATTTCACGATTGCGTTGATTTATTTATTTATTTATTTATTTTTGGTTTTTACGAGACAGGGTTTCTCTGTATTGTTTCGGAGGCTATCGGTCCAGCCCGGCCTCAAACTCACAGAGATCCGCCTGCCTCTGCCTCCCGAGTGCTGGGATTAAAGGCGTGCGCCACCAATGCCCGGCTGATTGCGTTGATTTATAACATTCAATTCACCCTGAAAGGGTACGTGTCCACCCACCTACAATGCTTCATCACTAAACATATCAGGATTGTGTTGCTACTGACACTACTTCTCATCCATGCCATCTCTGCACACCAAGGTGGCTGCAGCATGACAGTAGTCACTTTCAGGCCTATCATTGTCCACTACAAAACTCAAGAGTATGCCTTTTTTCGAGTTTTCTATTGAGCAGACACTCTTTTTTTAAAACAAAGCTCAATTACAGCAATATTTTTCTTTTAAGCATAATCTGTCTCATCCTCATTGCTGCAATGTTTATATTCCCAATAATTTCTTCTCTTGTGTATTATAGGTCTCACATAATATTGGATTATATGTTTTATATTTATTAGGCAGAAACTCCTTAAGGTAAACAGATTATTAACTTAAAATCAAATGCATCATTGATACTTAGGGGTTGTCTGCTATAACACATTTAAAAGGAAAAGACAAAATTAAGTTGTCAGTTTGAATAAAGTACCTTGACAGATAACATGAGTCTCTATTTAGGGACTTGTTGTCAATGACTTCACCCTGTCCAATATTGAACTCCATGCTAGACAGAAGCTTCACAGTCCATACTTTGATGCAGTATTTTCACCTTAGTGGGTGCACATAGCAGCCCCAGATTCATTATTTTCTTTTGCAAATAACCAGTGTTTGATGTTTGTGACACAAATGTGATGTTAATAGGATATTTTTAAAGAAATTAATTGCTAAAGCCTGGCAGCAGTAGTCCATGTAATTGATAACATGAAATAGAATTCAACAATTATGCTATGTCTGTTTTTGAAATAACAATTAAAAACACGAAAAGAAGGCACTATGTTGGAAAGTAAACATGGGAAGGAGCAGCCCAAGAAGCATTGGAAGTCGAGACTGGAAGTGTACATATTCATAAAATTACAAGGAAAATAATCTTCATATGCCAAGAAAAACAGAGAAAATGCTATCAAAATCATGAAGTATAAAATAAGCATATTTTTACAGAGAAAAAAATAAAAATTAAATGGTTAATAAACAAAATACTGATAAGCAAGTCAACTATCCTTATTCTATGGTTGAGTTTTAAATATTAGTTACAAGAACTTGTTCAGTGACTTAAATTTATATATGACATTTGCATTTTAAAGATTGAGTGAGGGTAGGAAATACAGGTACGAGAAAGAGAGTCATTGATTTGATCAGAATGAATGAAATGAAATTTGTGAAAGCTTTCAACATTTCTTTTGATTATTACACCATAAAAGTTGTCCTCACATAAACTATGAAGTATTAATTTTTGCAAATTATTAATTAGTTAAAACTTTCACAAAGGGGGGTAAGAAGGTACCTCAGTGGTCAAGAGCATTTGCTATTCTTGCAGAGGACCCAGGTTTTATTCCCAGAATTCATGTGGTGACTGACAGTTCCCTTGCTCAAGAGAATTCAGTGCCATGATCCGCCCTTCTCACTGCCTTCATGCCTGTAATGAACACACATGCAATTTATTACAGCATGTTTACTCATGCACACAAAATACAGAAATAAAGTCTTGTTGGGTGGTGGTGGTGCACAACTTTAATCCCAGCACTCAGGACGCAGAGGCAGGCAGATCTCTGTGAGTTCGAGACCAGCCTGGTCTACAGAGCGAGTTCCAGGACAGCCTCCAAAGCCACAGAGAAACCTTGTCTTGAACCCTCCCCCCCAAAAGAAATAAAGTCTTAAAATATAAAAAATATGTATGTCTTAAATTAATAGTGAGTTGACAAGTCAATGAACAAAAGTGCATTAGAAGACCCCATTTGTGCCTGAGGTATTTCCTCTGAAATAAAAGCAAGCACTAGTTCTGACTTCCTCATCCATGGTTGACTGCTATAGCTCCTCATGAGAGTGGGGCTCTGTGAAATTTTCTTGCCTGTTATTGTCTCTACAGGTCTGTGTAGGCAACCATATTGCTGAGGGAGAATTCTGGAACTATTGTGGAAGATCTCAAATTGGTAAGAGATAATAATGCCAGATTCCAAACATGTTGACTCTTATAGAAAGATTATTTTTGAGGGGAGCAGAGACAAGGGTACAGATCTGTGAGTAAGCTGTTAAGAGAAAGCACTGCGCTTACCAAGGACCTAAGTTTAGTTCCCACAATCCATACTGGGTGACTTGCAAACCACCTGTAATTCTCTGATGCCTCTGTCACGTGTGAGTATCGGCACTCATATGCACATACCCACAAGCAAAAACAGATGTGTCATATACACATAATTAAAAGTAGAAATAATGTTAAACAATGGGCAATGCCTACTTCAGTTAAGTGGCATTTTAGAAGACTGTCAACTATTAAACAACATAATTAGGAATCAGTCCCCTTTTGTCTTCTGTATCTTATTGAAATTTATTGTGCAAAATTTAATATAGTAAATTTAATTTGCTATATTAAAATGTGATACTAAATCATCAGAATTCATTAAATCAATGATCCACCTAGTTCAATGGTCTAGATATTAGAAGAAAAATATTCATATTTTATTATTATATTTATTAATCCTATGTTTAATGCTTGTATCAAAAATCCATTAGGAGCTGGGCATGGTTGTGCATGTCTTTAATCCCAGCAATTGGGAGGCAGACATAGGTAGAGCTCTTACTTTAAGATCAGCCTTGTCTACAGAGAGAGTTCCAGGAGAGACAGGGATACACAGAGAAACCTAAATAACAAAAATATCCATGATAGTAAAGACTTTAAGACTTACAAAGTTTTGTATTTAAATATACTTCATGAGAAATGACAGATTGTGATCATTAGCACCAAGCAATTTCTCATGAAGAGGGTGGGAAACTGGCAGAACCCTATACTGTAGGGAGGACAAGAAACAGGATGTTAAACAGTGTCATCAGGTTGGTGAAAGCTAAGATTCTTTCTATTTGCTAGAATAAGCAATAATTCCATGTTCTATTTCTGGGCGTATAATATTTTGTTTGAGACATAACACTCATCATTCTATATACAGATATTTCAATTGTCATACCACAGGATCTTCCATCGTCAACAGTCCCAAACTTCCCATAAATTTAGAATAAACATTTCTTCTCCCAAGATCATCAGTCACTTTAAGTCTGAGAGGTATATTTTCCCCAAGCCTTCAAATCCTGGCTTCTCTCTGCTACTCAGCAGTATCTTCTTAGTCAGCAATAATAAAACTACTCAGATTAAACTTTGTCCTTTTTCACTCTGCTGGCATTTCTTGTTATTGCCAATCTTTGATAAATAAAATTTTCTCTTCTGGAAGTCATCCATATTTTGCATTCTTCCACCTTTTTAATTTTTTCTCCATTCCTCCTTCCCTCCCTCCCTCCCTCCCTGCCTCCCTCCCTCCCTCCCTGACTTATCTACTTTCTTCTAAACTTTATATCAGAATCTAGATTTCTGGACTGTTCAGGCTGTCTTCAAACACGAACCCTCCTGCCTTTACCTCCTGAGTGTTGGAATTATGGGAAAGTGCTACCATCCCTGCTGTCTACGGGACGATAAGACAGAGGTGCTAGGTCTATTCAGTAAACCATCCAGTAGATGAAGAGGAATTTTTCAATTTATAATGTTACACCTCAGAATATTTCAGCATTTAGCATCTTAAGCACCACTAATATCTTACATGTTTATAAAAGTGATGTTGTATACATAGACATATCATAAATATTAAAACAGTGACATTCATCCATCAGTAGATATATTTTCCGGTCTCCAGTATTTACCTAATCTTGTTCATTTTAGTCCTAAAAGTTTCAGTGAAAGAGCAGCATTAAACATGCCAAATGACAAACACTGGAGAGTATACGTACTTAAGAAAAGTAATAGATCATATGTGTTAACGTGTTTGAATTTTGTTAACAATCTGTCAACATGTTTACTTTGGATGTTTGCCAAATTTTCAATTAGCATAATAATGCCTCACACATGAATAAAATATATGACCTGCTACTACATTCATCTAAGTAGATCACTGTACACAACATCTTATTCCAATGCAAGTTCTATGACAGCATTCTACAAATTACTTTATAAATGTCTTTAATATTGGTAACCAATTGCCTATTCTTTAGAGAATTTCTTCCTGCCCCAGATCATCTGGGCACAGTAGATGTCCCTCAAGCCTTAATCTTAGGTAAGATGTACAGATGAGTTGAAAAGTTCAGGATAAGACCTGAAGCAATTGGTGACACAAATGGCAGAAATAGCATTTCATTAGCTTAGAGAAGATGGTCACCTTTGGCTGAACACATTAACGCCACTTCAAAAATAATATGACATGTGCTTTTTAAATTTTTTCTTGTACATCAAAGTTGCTTTTAAAAACGGCTCATATAAATATTATGTACATATGTGAGAATGTATATGTAGATAGTATACAAACACATGACTAGTAGAAATACACGATTTTGTCTTCCGCATTATATGAATTTAAATGATACATGATTTTAATATCCAAATAGTGGATTGATGCAGGTTATCCTAATATAAACATGGAGACAGTGGGGTGCCTTAGGGAAATCTCTTAAACATCTTAATCATCACTTAGCAATGTATTCTTCAAAGCTACCTCTAAAGCTATAAGTTATCCAATAAAACATACTGTCTGATCTGCATGAATTAATCAGTACTTGGTCCACCGGGTCAGACACAGTTGTGACGGCATTGCTGTGACCACTGTGGGGACGTAACAAACTGACTGCAAGAAATAAAATGACAGCAACCACAAATACGTTACTCGCCAAGGTAGGCAGAGGGGTGGTATAGCCCAGGTAGACTCAAGTCCATGCAAGGAGATACAAACAGCCATTAGATACTCAGAGCTGGGGTAAAAAAGATGCCTTCCCCAGAAAAGAGCCTACCAAGCAGTTATCTGATCCCAAGTAATGAGCTCTAAATATGGACTTGCAAGTAACACAACATAGCAGTGCATTGATGTATCTGGGGATACAGCAACAAAATCCTTTGTAAAGATTCCAACCTGAAAAGCCCTGTGGTGATAGTCATTTAATTTCCATGGATATAGTGAGAGAAAAAAGCGACAAAAAAGTTACATAAAAACAACCAACTACATTACAGATAATTCTAAACCCAAGTAGCCAGTTCAGCATTCCCCTGCGCATCACCTGGTGATCCAAAACCCATTAGCCAGATGAAAATCTCTACACTCACAAGGACAGTCTTTATGAGCACTGGAAAACCACAACACTGGCTAGACAATCCTTAAAAAGGAAAAAGTAGCTTTGCTTTGGAGTTGAAACAGGGACTTAAATTTTCAGTGGAACCGATGGTGTTCTTGAAGTTCGGATTGTGCTCTCTCCACCTCTCAACTGCTAGAGCTGCCTACCAGAGTATGTCACTGTTCATTGCTGGGGATTAAGACCAGACACGCACACACACACACACACACACACACACACACGCTGCGCTGTGCAGCACATGACACATGCACATACGCATGCACGCACACAAAGCTTAGCGCAGGCATTTTAACTGAAAGACTCATTGGCTGCTTCCTGTACATCCTTTTCTTCCTTCTTACCCAGCCACAATTAAGTGCAAAGTCTGTGATCTACTAAAAGAACATGCCTTTCAGTATAGCAAATATTCCACGAGAAATCAAAGAGTTATGGGGGGGGGCGTGTTCAGGATACTGAGAAAGAAAGGCGATACTTCTAGATTTCATTCCTGAAAATATGGACCCAGACTTTAACTGCCACAGAATGTGGGGTTTGTGGACAGAATTGAAATCTACCCCATTATAAAAGATGTGTGTGTGAGAAACCCACCCCTCTCTGTAGTCACACGGAAGCAAATGAGGTATACAACACAAGGAGAAATACTCCTGACAAGACAAACGTGCATGACTAGTGACAATGCTGAGAAATCCTGAATCAATTAGTCACTTTAGAGTGGACAGTTAAAGTAATTTAGTAACTCTATCTTAATTGCATTTGAAATACAATTCCATTTTCAAATAATTCATTGAAATTATTTTAGCACATCCCATAAGTCACGTTAGTATGCTCGCAAAAGCATAGAACTATGTTCGCTGCTCAATCTTCCTACTGGTTGATACATCATCACCTGGATTAAATTTTGAAATAATTGCAAAAGCTAAGCTTTCAAGTGAATGCTTGGAAAGTGAAAATTGGTAGTTTCACACATCCCTAAGCACTGGGCCTTTGTCTGTGTAAAAAAAAAAAAAAAAGACAGGAGACATGTCCTTGCTGTTTGATTATCTTGTCTGCATATTCCCTCTGAACACCCTGCAGAATTCTGTATAACTAAAAGGTTTTCCATTACACCTAATTTTAAGGAGAACAAATAATATGCAATAGTGTGCAATGTGAGAAAAATTATGACCATCTCATCTCCAGAGAGATTCACATTTAGCCTTAATTTACTCCAGAAAGCCTAGGACAGACTGATTCTCAGCCATACTCTGGAGGTGAGAGGGTGAAACATGGGCTAGCTGTCCTGCTTCCATAGGGGTTTGCTATGCGTTCTTCGGGGGCACACATTTTTTGTGCCCTCAACAGTATGTAGTTACCTGGGTGTAAAGGCACAGAGCCAGGAACACCACAGCGGCCATCTTCGTTTCATTGCTGTGTTTTATTTCCTGCTTTATCTTACAGCGTGAATCTCTAGGCACTTGTGGCTCCCATTTGTGCAGAGATATGCATGGATATTAAAGGTAAGCCACTTGCAAGAGTAGAAAAGAAATTTTGTTGGTATAAAGAAGAAGTATCTGTGTCACGTCTGCTGCGCGGCCTGTGTCCGAGAACGTGCGGAGGGTGTCAGGTACTGAAAACACAGAGACTCGTTCAATGATATAAAGAAAACTTTAAACAGGCTCCAAAAAGGTTCAAGAAAAACTTCCTAAGAAAGGCTCCCACCAGAGAAGCTTCTGCTCTCTCCTCTACCCTGGCTGGTTCTGCTCTGACCCCAGAGGTGGATGTGTGTGGGTTTTTGAAGGTGCGGTTAGTCTTTGGACAAGGTCGAGGTCAGGGCGGTTTCCGTGGGAAGGCCTTTCCCAGGAACTTACTGTATCATTTTTAGTAGACATGTTTTTACTAAACATTGTCTTACAGCTGCCTACTCCCAGGCAGAAGGGGAAGTGGCCAGGAACTTATTGTATCGTTTTTAGTAAACATGTTTTTACTAAACATTGTCTTACAGCTGCCTACTCCCAGGCAGAAGGGGAAGTGGGTCTCTGCTCAAGGTCTGGTGTTCCCACAATTCACCCCTTTTTATTTTCAAATGAGGCACTCCTGGCTTAGGTCAAGTAGGGTCACCCTCCCTTTCCCGTCTTTGGGGGACCTTGAACCCCTGTTTTAGGTGGGAGGGGTCTTCCCCACAGGCTGCCCGTCATCGGAGATACC
Source organism: Mesocricetus auratus (assembly GCF_017639785.1). NCBI lineage: Eukaryota > Metazoa > Chordata > Mammalia > Rodentia > Cricetidae > Mesocricetus > Mesocricetus auratus. Next base: position 12,399,813 of record NW_024429212.1, on the reverse strand, counting down.
CCAACCTTAAATCATCTGTAACCAACCTTCATGGCTATCGGGATTGCCATGGGCTAAGCTAAGCAATACTTGGTTATGGATCTCTTGTCTCTGGAACAAGGCACGTTTGAGCTCGGCATAAAGCCAGAATGCCTACTGCCACTGCCACCATTTCCAGGACCCCCATTGACATAGCGCCTCTCCATCACCATACCCATCACCAGATCTGGGCCATAACATTCTACCAGCCTTCATCTGTTACAAGGGTAACCCGCATGTGATTTACATTTACAATTTGATAAAGTTTCCAATCGTTTCAAGATCTGCTCAGGAAAGCATTTGGAAAGTGCACTTGCACAGATACATTAGGTACAATCATTGATGTTACACATGTAGCATTACGAAAAATATGAACAATAGTTGTCGCATTAGGACAAGTTGCATTTCTCCAGAAAAATACACTGGCCTAGTCGTGATTCCAGAAACAGGAACCATCAAGTGACCATGTCCTGTTCAAATACTGAAAAGAGGCTTTTGCCACTCATAGTCCATACCAATGTCCAAATACTTTAAATGGGTCCTTTTTTCCCCTAAAGGGAAAACTGGCAAAATGAATTCTGTTGTTTCAAGGTGTGTCAAGGGCAGACAGTTAGTCTTTCCAGTTCTTTGTTGGCTTCGGGATGAAAACTCATGGGTCTGGAAGGTTGATGCAGCAGGTCTGTTGAGAAACTGGAAATCTGGAACCGACTGTTTTCTTTCTTTCTTGGGCTGTAGATTTGATGACATCAAGGGTCAGGAACACTGATTTAGGAGATCTCACTCAAACTGGCTTAGGTAGGCTCCCATGGTCTCAGGTCCAGTTTTTCTCTGCTCCATGCATCTCACTAAATGGTCTGACAGTTGCCGAAGCTTTTTTTCTTTTCCTGCAAGAAAACACAAACATGCCCTCGACCCCAAATTAGGGTCTTCTCCACTGTCTAGTGCATGGATGTCTCCATTTGACCTGAGCAATGGTTGCTCAAGTTCCATCATGCCAGAATCTGTCTGAAGCTCACTGGCATTCACATTATAAAATTTTTAAATGAGGAGTGTATTATTTGATGAGTCATGTGGGGACTGGGGACATTATTCCCCCTTTTTTATTTTCTAAAAAAAAGTTTTTTTGAACTGTTGAAGCTGGACCATAACAGTAGAAGGATTTGTCTACCCTCCTTGGTTGACTATCTAGGTAAATTGGGATTACTACTTAGATTATTTGTAGATGCCCATTAAAAAGGACATATCCATTAAATATTTCCCAAAAACTTCTGAAAATCACTCAAAGATTGTAAACTATACTGTGTCCAAATAACTTTTTAAAATTATTTGAAGTCTGTGAGCAGTCTTTCCCAATCTAACCTGTAGAACTCTCACTAGCTGACAAGGCCTCATTTGCATCTTAAAATTTTCTGTTAAAACATTAACAGACTGGCTGGATGTTCCTTTTGGCTATATATAAAGCAATCTAGGTAGCTTCTGAACTATTTTTGAAGGGATTTAAGTATCCTTTTAATCATATAAGCAGTTCACACTCACACATTCGCAATCACATTTCATACATACTGGTGTGGCCACATCATACATTCAGAACATACATGCATCTTTCAGTCATCCTTTTTCCCTAGGTCATGATTAGTCTGTTGCAATGAAGCTCCCTTAATTGAAATCTATGTAAAAGAACAACTCCAGCCAATCCTTGAACTAAAAGGGTTAAAAAGTCCTGTATGTTCTTCATCATTCCTCCATTTGAGCTACAGTCATGGGGTACAGCTGTACCTACTCCTTGTAACTCTGTAGATGCAAGGTGGAGAGGCCAGGCTTTTGGCCAAAAGTTTTTAGAGATGACTCACAAAATAGAACTTAAATGTAAACAAAAATTTCCATTCCATATACCTTTGTCTTTTTCTTTTACTTAATACCAGTACCTCCTTTATTAACCGTTACCAATTTTCAATTCACCCACTTTTAATCCATCCTCCAACTGAGGGTGATCTCTCAGGTTCCCCTTTCTTTCCTGACCTTGGTGTCAGGCGAAGGCCTGGAGATTTAATCCAATCTACCCCCTCAACTGAGGGCGATCTCTCAGGGCCCCCTTACTTTCCTGACCTTGGTGTCAGGAAAGGCCTGGAGATTTAATCCAATCCACCCTCTAACTTAGGGTGATCTCTCAGGTTCCCCTTTCTTTCCTGACCTTGGTGTCAGGCAAAGGCCTGGAGATTTAATCCAATCCACCCTCCAACCTAGGGTGATCTCTCAGGGTCCCCTTACTTTCCTGACCTTGGTCAGGCGAAGGCCTGGAGATTTAATCCGGTACCCCTAGCTTGGGACCCCTTTGTAACACATCCACATAGCCTTACTGGCCAGCCTTTTAGATCTCTCAGTTCCCCTTTACTTTCCTGACCCCAGTGGATCAGGCGAAAGACTGGAGATTTTTTATTTTATTTCTTATTTTACCCCTTTTTTTTTCTTTTCTTTTCTTAACTCGTGATCCTCCTGCCTCTGCCTCCTTCAGCAAATCCTACCTGCGTGTGCCACCACAACCGGCTCTCTGAAAATCATGGCGAACATCCTCCCAATCTGGGACATTTAAGCCTCCCCCAATAATGAACCATGGACTTGCACGTTCAATCCATTTTAGAAAGCCTTCCATGGTTATAGTCCCCTGTTCTCCAAGTTACTTTTTTTATGTGATACTGTAATTTAAACTTCCAGGGACTATTTCCCATCATTTTTTTCCTATTTTCCCCCATCTGTCCCTGGCTGGCAAAAGGGACGACCCCGTCCACTTACCTCGCTTTCACATCTCGGTGGGACCTCCAATTGTCACGTCTGCTGCGTGGCCTGTGTCCGAGAACGTGCGGAGGGTGTCGGGTATTGAAAACACAGAGACTCGTTCAATGATATAAAGAAAACTTTAAACAGGCTCCAAAAAGGTTCAAGAAAAACTTCCTAAGAAAAGCTCCCACCAGAGAAGCTTCTGCTCTCTCCTCTCCCCTGGCTGGTTCTGCTCTGACACCAGAGGTGGATGTGTGTGGGTTTTTGAAGGTGGGGTTAGTCTTTGGACAAGGTCGAGGTCAGGGCGGTTTCCATGGGAAGGCCTTTCCCAGGAACTTATTGTATCGTTTTTAGTAAACATGGTTTTACTAAACATTGTCTTACAGCTGCCTACTCCCAGGCAGAAGGGGAAGTGGCCAGGAACTTATTGTATCGTTTTTAGTAAACATGTTTTTACTAAACATTGTCTTACAGCTGCCTACTCCCAGGCAGAAGGGGAAGTGGGTCTCTGCTCAAGGTCTGGTATTCCCACATATCTGGGCAACCTGTACTATGGAAAATATGATGGCTTGCTGAAGGTAAAGAGGCCAAACTGCTGATGTCTGTGCCTTGAGAAATGAACTTCCTTTTTACCTCTGTGCTAGCTACACTGTATCACTGGGGAAAATATCCTCATCTTTAACATCACTGTTTCTTCTTTTCTGGCAGTCTCCGGAGAGTGGTGGGTTGTCACTGAAACCTCTATTTAGAGGATGGAAACCCCCCCTCCTCCAGGCACGTGGCTGTTGCATAAGCTGACATCTCCACTTTGGAGGTAATAGGACTCGGGAACATCTCTGTGACCTCTCCGGCTTTGAGTCCTCCCCATTCACCTCTAAGACACAATGACAGTGACTTAGTGACAGCGTCCAAAAAGAAAAGTTCATTAGGTAGAGATCTTTCATATTCTAATATGATTTATTTTTGTGGAATCAGAAGTTTTGGATCACTTCCAGCCAAACATTGTGCAGAATAATCAACAATAATAGACTAAGTCTCTGCTTTATGGGTAGCCTCTATCTGAGGTACCATAGGATAGTAATCAACGTGGGACTCTGATGTGCTGGACCTAAAATTCTAACGAAGGATCATTCGTAATGTAAAATGATTATTCAGGTATGGATTCACATTGTTTTATTAAAAAAATAGGGAAAAAGCACTTAATCAGTGTTAAGAAAACTATGTCATGTAATCATGGCCAAATGTCTTTGAGTTTCTATAATCCATTGTGGTGATGTGTCTCTTCAGTGCTACTCTGATCTTAACCTAAAAGTGCACACTACAACTACAAAGCATCCATGGAAAAGAGCAAGTGAACTGAAGATGATGTCCAGGAGGGAAAGGGGGCTTCTTTGATAGGGCTGCCATGAGAACCCAGACATAGCTCCCCAAGTTGTTACTTATAAAACAAACCAATATATGGTTTGATGATGAGACCTCTGGTTTCCTACTTCTGTGAAATAGTTTTCTAAAATTGTTGTTTCTTGCAAGTATGTGCTTTTATGATCTGTGTGTGTGTGTGTGTGTGTGTGTGTGTGTGTGTGTGCTCAGAAGCCATTGGTCCAAGTGTTGAGCGTATATTGCTTTTATTGAGGCCCTCAGGGTTTTCTTTAAAACTGTAGCTGCTGAAACAGACTGCAATTCCTTGATGCTGTAGTAGGGCTGAAGCCCTCAGCTCTTAGAGACTATGTTCTGGTGGCATCCTGCCATGTGACACTCAACATGGATACTTTGTGCCATGATAGGAGCTAATGTGGAGGCCAGTAAGAAAGTCTTTCTTTATGCTCTTAACCGTCTCATGTAACATCTCTTCAACATTCCCGTTTGATTTGGGAAGGTAAGTCTCACCAGCAAAATCCGATTCCTTTGGAAACAAATATCAGTTTCCACTAACATTGAGAGGGAGGGATCAAGCAGTGCTCAGTACTCAACAAATCAGGAGTTATTAATACCTGCTAGCATGGGTCTATCAAATGGAGTACTTATTGATACTACATCAAAATACTCTCTTTAGCATTCACTAAAGCAAACACATTCAGTGAGATGGTAAAACACAGCATCTCTCCATTGGTGTCAGAAGCTCCAGGTCAAATGTTACATAATAGATGATTTCAATTCACTTGACCAGTATAGTACCTTGTATTACATTACTGTGCTTTGCAAACCATGTCAAAAAATATTCATTGGATAGCTATATCATCTGGGAGAAAGGGGAGTAGGCTTTTCATTGAAAAACAGTCGTCAACAAAGGTGAAAAAGTATCATAAGAGTTACAACCAAAGCCGGGCGTTGGTGGCACATGCCTTTAATCCCAGCACTCGGGAGGCAGAGGCAGGTGGATCTCTGTGAGTTCGAGACCAGCCTGGTCTACCAAGCAAGTTCCAGGACAGTCTCCAAAACAATACAGAGAAACCCTGTCTCGAAAAACCAAAAAAAAAAAAAAAAAAAAAAAAAAGAGTTACAACCAGTTGACGGATGACTTAGGCCACATAGTTGAGGGGCAGATTATAAAAGGGAATGCAAACATTTCCATAATAACAATTCATATTTTGGGGTATTCGTCAGGAGAACTCTGAGTACAGAGTGGAAGAGCTGCTGTGGTCAGTGGGTAGCTTGCACGTGATGAAGCCAAGCATTGACTCTCTCCGCTATTCTCTCCTTTGAGATTCTTCTGATTAGCTGTATTATTCATTGCTCACTATTCAACTATGTAGAATGCAGAATTAAACACCATGTGAGTAGATTCTCTGCCACCACAAATATATTCATGGGGTCTTGGTTATAGAGAATAAGTTAAAATTTGCTTCCTTCAGCATGGATACTGGTTTTTAACTATCAATTATGTGAACAGCTAGCTAATCATCAAATGAAGAATGACATTTATTAACAAATCATGTGTTGAATAGCCCCTTTCAAACAATAAATTTATGTATATAATTATTAACAGCAAAAGTAATTCATATTCAGCGTTGGAGATTTGCAAAATAGAGAAAAAGTGACTATAAAAGCTAATTTGACATAATCCATTAAACAAGTTCATATTGATTAAATTTTGAACTTTTTATTATTATTAATCTTTATGTATCTTCAATTTTAAGGTAATTGATATATTTTTCTGATGCTATCATATTCTGTGATTATCTATTTTCACAGAAGTTTAACAGTAATCATTATATATTTTCTTATTCCTTTGCTTCTAACATTGCCTCATAGTTTTCCTCTTTTACATTCAGCTGCTGTTGGAACCCTTTCATGCTAACGTACCCTGATTTCATTGTGTACTAGTGCATGGGTCACATCCAAACAGCCGCATTATTCACTCTTCCGAATTCTTAAGTAATTTGGGGAGCCATTACACAGTGTCTTTTTCTGCACTAACAATGACCAGTACTGTTTCTGCAGCATTGACTGTCACTAGGGGGAGCAAGTATCACAGATTGACATATCAATAGGTCCTTTCCACTAGAAACAGAATATATGAGGTTAATGAAATATGCTTACCATAAGCTCTCCTTCCATACCTCTCCCTTCATAGACTAAAGTACTGTCAGTCATCTCTCTGTCTCTGTCTCTCCTTTCCTCAACCTCTCTTGTTCTCTTGTTTGCTCATGTGCTTGTTCTGGCTCTAGCTGTGGTGTGTGTGGTGTGTGTGTGTGTGTGTGAGAGAGAGAGAGAGAGAGAGAGAGAGAGAGAGAGAGAGAGAGAGAGAGAGAGAGAGAGAGAGAGAGCGCACTGTGGTTACTGGTCGCTAAGAATTTTCACACTGTCCTCACTTTTCAGGGTTTTCTGTCTCTAGCACATGAAAACAAAAATTCTGGAGCTTTGGACATCTCCACCGAAGCTCACGTTGGAGTATTATCACCATTGTGTCAGAGGTGAGACCTGGTGAAAACTTGAAGAGATGTTGATCTTTAAAGTTTCGCCCCATGAAGCATAGCATCATGAATACGTGGACTGTAAGTTCATGTGGACTTTGGGTGTGTAACATCAGTTAGTGTTACTCATTCCTGGCTGAGCACCTCTTACTGTGTGTTTCCCTTTGCTTCCTTGAAGTTTGCTGATATCACCAGCAAGAAAGCTGTGTGTCAGACAGGCTCCTTTGACCTTGAACCCCCCAGCCTTCAGAACTTAGAATAAAGTTATTCATTATGAACTGCTGCAAGTCATTTACTCATAGCAACAGAGAGGCTACTGATACTCTTCATTTTACAACTTACTAACAGTATATTTACATATAGTATTTAACTTTGATAAATTTGAAGCTGAATCATAACCCACTACTTGCTAGCTTTTAAATTCCAATTTATAGTTTTTAGGGGTTCTAAGGAAGAGAGACTCCTGGCCATGAATGTAAAGGATGGCGTGGAGGAATTTAGGGAAGGGTTCAGAAGGAGGAAATGGAAGGAACAAACATTGCAATTAAAATCACAATACCAAAAGTGGATTTACCTTAGCAAAAGTATTTATATTGTACAAACTCATCTCAGAATCAAACTGCTTGATTTTTTTCTTATTTCTTGACAAATCATCTTTTCTAAAGCATATAACAGATTTGTCAGGTTAATCAGTTAGCTATCAGCTATAGAATAGCAATAAACTCTATAAGGGATTGTTTTGTCTTGTTTAGCATTGTATTACAAGACAAAAAATGTCACCAGTATAATAGGTCCTCAGTGTTTACAGAATGCATTCTGAGTCTTGGGACAGGCCCATTATGTGTAATTTCTTCAGAGTGTTCTCTAACTAACTGCTAACTGTCTCATGAGCCTCCCAGTGGGTACTCAATAAACTGCTGTCAAAGAAAATAATAAATCATGGAACTAATGAATAAACGAATTAGGGAAAACCAGTCACTCTCATTTGCTGGTAAGGCTTTAGATTTAGGCCACTCATAAATTGGTTTCTTGATCATTGTCAAATTCCCAGGCAAGATGACCCCTGGAAAAGAATGAGCTAAACTTTCACTTAGTAAACTTTCATAGCGAGTGAGTGTTTCATAGATGCCGTTTGTATATTTTCATTAAAAATAGGTCATCTCCGTTAATATAAACAGAAAATAGGATGCTTGGGACGATAGGAGGAGAGCATGAATATGATTTTTGCTGCAAACCTTCACCAATAATAACAAAATCAAATTGCTGAGACATTCCTGTAGAAACCAGAAAACTTATTTCAAGAGACCAGCTACTGGCCACGGCTATGCCTGCGATTCTGCTTCCAGCATGTGCCTTCTATCGTCAAGATTCTTTCAATTTGGTACCCAGCATGAGCAAGTCTTCTGCAGCTTTGGATGTGATGTGAAGAAGAATCCCACTGTTCAGTAGCGAGGGCCTGCCAGAACAGAGCCTACATTCCCTCCGTCGTATTTTGTGTGTTATGACTTAGAACTATGGGAAAAAAAAGAAATGACTTTCTTTGCTTTTCCTTCATCAAAGCACTCGGAATTTTCTAGTGTTTTTCTTCTATTTTTCCTTTCCTCTCCTCTCCTCTCCTCTCCTCTCCTTCCCTTTCCTTTTCTTTCTTTTTTTCTCTCTTTTGGATCCCCTACAGTATTGGGTGGAACATCTACTGCTGTTACCTCCTTCGCTTGATCAGAGTTAACGTTTTTATAGCCACTGCCTAACAAGAGTGGCACTGGCCAGAAACGCAGTCCAGATGCAGGACTTCTTTTATTGTAATCACTTAAACACAGTGAACGATTCAGACTTTCGCCTTAATGGTTCTGGTATCTGTGAGCTGATGTTCTTATGCTCGGATGTTCTGTTATCACAGTGAAGGTGATGCTGCTGTGCTCCTGAACTTTAGTGTTTCTAAGTTGGCCAGCCAGAACCTTAAAGCTACGCAAGCCAAGATTTCAAACAACATGGCAGGATGCGGACAGGCCTCAACAGTGGCTGTGCACAGCAAGAGACAAGCACGTTTCAAGAGCTCACTCTGAATGTGAGGTCAGAAGACGGGTGCTGGGCAGTGTACCAGGAGTGGTAAGACTGCTGAGCAAACGGTTCAGCTTCCAGACTTTTAATTCTTAGCTCCCAAGGATTGCTCAGGTGGTTGATAAAAAATCGAGAGACAGCCTGCTGTACTTGTATCGTAGGCCGGTTTTCTAATGATCACTTTGTCATATCACTTTGTTTTTCCTTTCCTTTCCTTTTCCTTTCTCTTCTTCCCTCTTCCCCCTTCCCCTTTTCCCTTTCCTTCCCTTCCTTCCTGTCTTCGAGTTTTTTCTGTAGCCAAGGATGACTTTGAAATCCTTAAGCACCTACCTCCATATTCCAAATGCTATAGTTAAAGACACCTATCACACACACACACACTATTTTGTTCCTGTGTCAAAGTGTCATGTTGATTTTCTTGGGCCCAGGAGACTCAAACTAAAGACAATAGTATGACAGTTCTCAAGTTGGGGAAAAGCTGGCTAAGGCAAACTTTCTCTCATGGCTGGATTTTTTTCCTTCCTTTGTGTATGTCCTTAAAGTTGTGTATGCCACACAAAAAAATGTGTGTCACTAACAGAAATACAATTCCCTTTTAGAGTTTAACTACATGCAACTAATTTAAGACAAACCATTATTTAGAAACATGGGCAATAGGTGCCTTGGTGCATGGAAAAAAACTTCTTTTTTTGTATTACTGTTTAATAAGATAAGTAAACAAATAAAAATCTTTTACATTTGTTTGAGATGAGTAGCAAGATAAACCTGGCATTGAGGAAAGCTGCGAAGAATTCAGTCCACGGCTGCGTTTTCCTCATTATGGGTTATTTCTCCTTCAATATATCATTTTTGTAGACTGGAAAAAATTTATACATTTTGCATGGGGTCAGTTTATGTGTTTGATGGAGACGAGTCAGAATCCTAACTTAAAAGCTGGCACCTCCCGACTCCACCCACAGTGCCCTGCCACTACGCCCAGCAGGGCAACTTCAGAACTGTTTTATTGTTTTCTCTCATTTGGTGATACAGCCACACAGGGTATAGATCGTCCTGAAATTATTGAAACAACATAAAAAATAAGATTATTTTCAACCTTCCTTTATCTGGAGATGTTTTAAAACAAAAATTTTAATAAATACCTTGCACTTTGTAGTTGTGTTAAAAAACAATCTTGTCACATTTGGTTTGGGGAGCACATTTGTTCAACTGCTTGAACATGGTCTTCTCTGATACATGATCTCATAACATTTGCAAGTGTGCTCAGATTTGCTAACTGAATTAATAGTTCCTTTCAAATCAGGATGCTGTCACATCCCAAGCCACCATGTGAGTTGAAACAGCATAGAATTGTAGAGAGCTGTGAAGTGCCGCACCCTTAAGATGGTGCTGGCTTCTGCCTTTTGCTAGCCCGACAGCAAGTGCTCTCTGTGATAAACAACTCCTTATTTGGTCAAGGCTGGATATCAGGCTTGCTTCCTCGTATGTGGACCTATCTGCTGTCGCCACATGGCTTACCGGGGTTGGCCGCCCAAGGGCCTTTTTAAGCTGTGGGCAGGCACTCCCTGGGGTCAGAAGATTTGTTCAAGGTCCTGAATAAACTGCTTGTGAGAAGGATTCCTGAGTCGCGTCTTCCTTGCTGGTCGAGGTGGTCGTGACACAGAATTAAATAGGAAGAAAATGTAACTACTTGAGGAAATTGCCCAGGGTCTATCCCGCTGGTAAAGCCTAGCAAACCCAGCTTCTTGTTATTTGTTTGTTAAGCAAAACATGTATTTAAAAATTTTTAGTGGTGGGGATGTTGTAGGATACAATATTTTATAGGTCATTTTGCTTCCAGCTTCTTTTGAACCCAAGAACATTCCTCTGAAAACTGTTCGACTTCAGTTTTCTTCTAGAATGAGGTTTCATGGTGACAAATGGGATGCCATATGGAGCTTGCATCTTACAGGGTTATTTTGGGAAGATATGAAGAAGATATAATTTTAATAGTTACATTAATTGTTCTCTATGGGAAGAGATTTATTTATTGTTAATGTTAAAAATCTGAAGGGACACATCTACTAAAAGAAGCTGGAGAAACACTGTTCACATCTCTCCTGTTACTCAAGAATGTCTTAAAATGATAGTGTTACCATGAGTCACAATTTTACCTTGCAATAATATGTTACATGCTTTGTGAGAGATGGGTTTTGAATATCTGAAGATCCACTCATGTTGTTCTCCCAATTGTGAATCTATGATTAAAAATTCATGCAGTCCAATTTTGTTATTTTTTGTGTGTCTATAGTAATATATTCAAAGATTACTGAAATATTTACTCCACTATGAATCTTATTTTATTTTCCTTCAAATAATAGTAATCCTCCTCATAAATAAATCAACTGTTTGCAATTATCATTTTGTTTTTTAAATTGTTCCACTGATGTTTCATGAGCATGGAATCAGAGAACAAAAGTCTGTGAGTGACAATTCTTTTTAAATTAAAGCACAATATGATGAAGCCAATTAAGTAGAAATGAGCCATCTCTACATGACATTGATAGGAGATGGTTTTGAAATGATATCAGCAATTTTAGTACCACTGGCAATAGATTCCCCTTTATTATATTAAAACAAATGATAATTATAACTGGATATTTAAGCTATTAGATCTTATTTTCACAGATGCTTCAATTCTTCAGTGACCAACCTATATTGCGCAGCGCACATAATTGAGAAAACCAATGCAGATCACTTAACAAGCCTCAGGAATTAGTGACTATCATTTTAAAATGGGCCTAAATAGTATCCAGAGTCATTTAAAGCCTGAGTAGGAATTTATTTAGGACTGTTCTCTACATATGGATTTTCCTTTTCTATTGAACTTGTGTTTTACCCACACACACACACGTCACCAGTACCCTCAGCTGCCTCTTCCATTGGCTGTGGAAAACCATAGGCCCTGGAAACACATCCGGCAGCTTATCAGTTCCAACATTGCTTCTATCAATTACACAAAGGGAGACTTTTTCTCCTCTCATTAGGTGCCTCTCTAGGTGCAGTGCAAAAAAAGTAAATAAATAAAAAAGATATTTTCATTCTGCCCTTTCCTAAGTGTCCCTGAAGCAGATGTTAATAATTTATATACAATTTTCCTTAACCAATAATTGGCAATAGAGACAAAATAATTTACTGTTTCAAGATTCCTCAGTGTTAAGTAATTAAGCCAGCATCAGGCATGGAGCACAGGACAATGGCAAACTTTCAGATGAATTAATTTGATGGAAGACCAGCTGAATAATTGGAGTCCAATTACAGGCAGTTTAGTTCCATCATCACCTTCATATATAATTAAATTCAATTGGTTGATACAGCTTCTATTTTTATGAGGGCACTTCCCAGCTTTCTGTACCCCACTGTGACTTTGGATCCAAGCCAATCAATTATTAGTCATTTTCTTTCAAATGGAAATGCTGTGGATTAGTCTTATCATCCATCATGCTCATGCTTCAGAAATCTCTCTGTAAGTTGTGGTATATTTGAGTCTTTTTGATTCTGCGTAGGTGAACGTTCATGTAGACTGAAAGATAATTAATAAGAATACCAATAGGTCACAGCTATAGGAATTTGAAGTCTGTCTGAAAGGCTTTCTGAATCATCACATTTACAAATGGATCATGCATTTTGTGAAAGGAAAGGTATGGATTTTGTTTTTCTGTTTCAGAAAATTTCTTCAAGGAATCATTTTTATTATTATTCTATAGTTTGAGTTATTGTTCAGGAAAGAGACACTTTTCTATAGTTTTACGGTAGTTTCATAAATAGATACCATGCAGTTGCATAACTGGTAAGGTAGTCCTGTACATAAAATATAGCATACATACTATGATGTATGGATATGTCATGACATTTTGACATCTCTATATATGTGATTTTTTTCATATTCAATATTACAGGTGCGTCATTCTTGAAAAACTTTTCAATAAAATTTTTAGATCATACAATTATTGATATTTAATCATGTTCTAAGTTTAATTTGGCTGTTTCTTTAGAAAAATGATTATGATGAAAATAGGTAACATGTTTTTAGAATAGGATATATCTTAGAGAAAATATATTAATGTGTTTATTCATCTGATTTAATTTTCTAAATGGATATAGTGTGCTGAATAAGAATACACTATTCATAAATTATAATAAGAATCACAATTAGGTTCAAAATACTGACAAATAATCCAGTTTTGACCCTGCTACCAACAGGATATTTGTCCTTTAGTATTTTCAATCCTAGCAATAATTTGCCAGTGACTAAGTAGATTTTAACCTTTTCAGGGAGAACATGTAATAACTCCCCAGATTCACTAAAGAGACAAAATTACTCCATTCCCATCTAGCCAGAGAGAGAGAGTAATCCTTCACAAAAATTAGAGTAGTCAGAAAATGGACTCAGGTATATTAAAGGAAAGAATTTATTTCTCCCAACCAATGTGGTTAACCGATGCGAAATATTTCATTTATTCTCTTGTGCCTTTAGTTTGAAATACCGCTTTACTTGAAGTCTCAATTTATTATCCTTTTCTTAATTTCAGTTTTCCTAGAAAAGTCCAAGTTAGACACAGCAAATTTTTAGCAAAGTGGCAAAAGTTTTCTGGAACAAAAATACAGAATACTAGCTAAATAATTAACAGTAATGATGACTGTTGGGGTATTCACCAATGTGATTACAGGAGATAACCAGATCAGGCCCCCTCTTCAACAGTGCTAGGAGTCTTAGCTGGTAACATCCTCTTGGATTCCTGGTAATTTCCCTGGCATCAGGTTTCTTCCTACCTGCATAATGGCTCCCTCTGTCAAGACATCTCTTTCATTGCTCTCCCACTCCATCCCTCCCCCTATTCCATCATCCCATTCCCCATAAGGCTCCAAGATGATAGATACAATTTTACGGTAAAGTTTTTTGGTGAGAAGTATAAAGATGGAAACAGACTATATGTATGAGCTACTGACACTCGATGAGAGTAGTATAGGAAGCCTGATTAGTATAATTTCAACATTTTTTTTCAAAAGTTCAAATGGAAAGGTCACCTTTAGTTTAATAGTGGCATATCATAAAGTTCATGTTTTTAAAGATTCCAAACTCAACCCATAATCTATCACTATCAATATCTACCCCAAATATGTAGCTTCACTTTCAGTTAATGCTTCAATACAATTAATAAATATGATCTAACTATTTAGCAAAACACACTGGGTTAAATATTCTTCACTGTACCACTAGCCACTCCTTCTGATTTAAAAGCAAAACTAAAGTTGGTATGATTTTTATTACAAAATTTCCTTCAAAAGTTGTTGTTTTTTAACAAGGTAGCCCTCCTAATTTTCATTTAATTATATGCATTATAAAATCATGGCATATTTTCAGAGTATAACTACGAACTAGTATCCTGAGCAGTAGCAGATCAACCCAGCTTGCCACAGCTCTTTAGGTGTTAAACAACTTTATGTTATCTTCCTCCAGTGTTTCCCAAACTGTCATTCCGCAAAATCTTCCAATGAACCCTACACTACTCAACTGAGAAGCAATTCTTTCCTGCTTGTTAGAATTCAGAAATAGAAATGAGCTATATAGTAGAGAATCCCAGATAAAGAACTAGTGACTCACTGTGCCTGGTGGAACTGTGAATTCTATGAGAACACTATTTTATACAAAGGGGGATCCACTGGTTCTTTCTGGTAATGTGATCAAGATGGAGAAGCTGGAGTGTCACAGAGAAAGAGGAGGAACTGTCTTCTTAACGTAGTATTTGTAGCTCTTTAGATAAACATTGACGTAAAAGCACTGTTGGGGATATTACTTTCAGGCGTGTGACTTTTGTTTATTCTGCATTTGTTTAACCTGTAAGGCTGTGTTACTCTGCCTGTCTAAAACACCTGCTGGTCCTATTTAAAAAGCTGAATGGTCAGTAGTGAGGCATAAGCAGGGATAGGTGGGACTGTCAGGCAGAGAGTATAAATAGGAAGAGAAAAAGCAAGAAGAGAACAAGGGGGAGGGGAGATACCAGAGGCCAGGCACTCAACTCAGTCACCCAGTCACCCAGCCAGCAATGGAGTACAGAGTGAAAGTAAGCCATACAGAAACAGAGAAAGAAAAACATCCCAGAGGCAAAAAGTAGTAGGGATAATTTAAGAGGAGCTGGCAAGAAACAAGCCAAGCTAAGGCTGAGCGTTTCATAACTAAGAATAAGCCTCCATGTGTACTTTACTTGGGAGCTGGGTGGTGGGCCCCTCAAAAAGGCCAAAAAGCAAAAAAAAAAAAAAAAAAAAAAAAAAAGTAAAAAGAGTAAAACACCAACAATAAAACACAAACTTCAGAGGTCAATATGCCCATTCTTGAAGATATTTCAAAGCATTTTCAATAAAGCCCAGAAACTATGTGGACATTAAGTCTTCCATGTTAAGTCCTGTACCATGTGCCTCCAAGTAAGGAGATTACGCTTATCCCGGAAAGCTCCTGTAAAGAATGAAGCATTGACAAAAGAAAAAGAAAAAAAAGATTAACTTTGACCAAATATTTAATAAAGTTTTAATTCAGCCTTTCTTAAATTATAAATATTGTCTTTCTTGTACATACATACCTTAGAACACAGAAAGTATTAGAATGGTTATAGTTAAATGTAAGATTTTCAAAGACTAGGAATGTGTATTTAGTCTTGATCAAATATTTACCAATATTGTTAATTCTTCCATGTGATGTGTAATGGCAAATTTTATAATCTTTTGTGCTATATTTTGATTTTACATTGTAGCACATAGCATTAATATATTTAGTCAAATCTTAAAGGAGTACAAAATGAATTTTTGATAAAATTTTAGAATAACTAGGGTACTTCATGTCATAATTTCTAATTCTTTTTTGTGGTGGGATTGGAAAAATAATGAAAATGACAAAAACAAATACTTGTATTTGAGAGCAAGGCATTTTCCTGCAGCCAGGGAGTGCGCTATTTTTCTAGAATACGTAGTCACTTCTACAGTATTTGCTCCACTTTTCCCCCTCCTTTTGGAAGCAATAACAACAAAAGATGGTGAGTAGTTTTGGGCCAATTAGATAAACACCATTTAAATCTCAACACGAATAAAAGAGCAGTTCTCTTTGTGCAACAGAAAATACCCAAGATTCATGATTCCAGGAGGCTAGTTTGTATCACTATTCCTGAGGACCCTCCTCTCATTTATGCAAATAGGGTTGTGGATCAGAGCAACCTTTGTCCTTTTCTGGCAACAGTAAAGCAAAACCTACAGGTAGTCCTGTGCATGAAGAGAATGTGTAATGCTTGTCTCTTTCTCCAGCTTCTCTAATAAACATAGTTTGACAGGATAGCCAGAGTCCCATCCGTAGACATTCTTCTCTGCATACAGTACGACAAAAGCCTGTGTTTGCTGGTAGTGCCCGTTGAACACTAGCGCAGAGGCTGGGCTTCCTGGGCAGAGCAGTGTATCAATAACTCAGTGGGGAAGTGGCAGAGACAGAAGGTAAACACAGGTCAGGCCAGGGAAGCCTGGTAGGGGGTGGAACTCACTGCCTGAGACACAATGGAGAGCCGGACATCAGAGGGATTCGTCCTTCCTTTCAACCTGGATTCTGTTATTAACTAAGGCATAACATCATATAGCGAGAACAAAGGAGCTCAGCCACTTCTCGGCTGCCCCGCAGATGGCATCTGAAGCTCACACGGCGTTCCTGTGAGAATTCAGCTTTGGCCATTATGCTTGAAGACTCATTCAGCCCAGGGAGAAAGGGGTGAATTAACGCACTGGCTTAAGTGAGACCGATTTGGTCAAGTACACCATAGGCCGGAACCGTTCTCTGCCACAATTTATTAGGTTCCTGGGAAATACTGGGCAGGATTTTCCAAATTCTGGTTTGATTTTTCTCTCTAGAGTTGGCAAAAAACGGTCTAACGCATTGTGGCCCTTCCCTGCATATCAAGGCTTCTATATCTTTACAGCTGAGTAGGAATCATTACTTTTTAATTCTGTTGGACTGAGTGGAATACAATGCTAATACTGAGCCCAAGAAACACGGCCTTGTTATTCTTCCATGGGCAGCTATAAAATCAATGGAGGCCAGAGAATGTGAAGACCAAGTCCATAGGTGGAATGAACTTCTGTGTTGTCTGCCGGCATCAGGCTTAGAGCTATTTTGGACAGCAGTCTAGTCACTGTACTGCATTTTGCTTAGCCAGAAAAGCTGGCTAAGCAAAGCACTGGAGGTATTTGTAAGCACTCTGAGTATTTGCGCTGCAGTAAACAGAAAACATGGCAAGTACTATTATCTACTAAGCACTTTTTCATTAGATGAACTGAAAATTCCCTGAGCATTAATTAAAATGTGTAAGGCACAGAGAGGTTTCCTGTTCCTTTATATTTCAGTTTTAGTGGTGTGTGTGTGTGTGTGTGTGAGAGAGAGAGAGCGAGAGAGAGAGAGAGAGAGAGAGAGAGAGAGAGAGAGAGAGAGAGAGAGAGAGAGAGAGAGAGAGAGAGAAGGTGGCCATAGAAGCCAGAAAACAGAACAGGATCCTCTTGAACTGTTTATTTATTTATTAAATATTTTGTGGGTTATTTTCGAGACAAGGTTTCTCTATGTAGCCCTGGAACTAACTCTGCCAGGCTGACCTTAAAGTCGGAGATCTGCCTGCCTCTGCTTTGAATGCTGGGATTAAAGACTTTCACCAGCAAACCCAGTTGACAGAACACATTCTTAACTATTGATTCAGCACTCCAGGCCCAGAAAAGATTTACCTGAAATATTTATTTTTAAATGTCATGAGGAAATAGTTCCCCTGTTTTAAGGGAAGTGAAGAAGAATGTTCTAACCACAATCATAATTGACTCCTTCACAAGCATTTACATTTGTGAAACATACAAATATAATAGTTTTTGTTTGTTTCTCAGTCACTTAATTGGGTTAGTAACCTGACTGGTTATATTATATAGCTGATAAAAGTTTCTGAATAACACATAATTGTTGGTGAAATATTTACTGTTCTTATGGGAATAAACACATTAACTTTTGTGTTTTTAAACATGGTTAGATTTTACAATAGCAATAGGCTTTAGAGAAATATTTCCATTGTTTTATGCAACATTTGTCTCATTAAGTTTGCACTGGGGAGTGGATACATATATCCCAAATTTTGTTCACATACATGTATAGAAATATATATATTATAATCTACTTTCACCTTATTAAAATTAACGTGGTATCTGGAAAATCATTTTTCATAAAGCAAATAATCCCATAGGCATTATGAAAACAATAAGTCATCATTGTTAAATTTGATTAATAAACAAAACTAGGTTGGAAGTGTATTCACATGCCCAGACATTTAGCAGTTATGTAAATTTGTTAGATTTGCCACCAATCCAATTATCCTTCTCTACTTCAACAGTTAGGTAAAGGTTTAACTAAGGAAACTAAGATTAAGTGGTTCTTCAAAGCTAGAATTATAGATGTTGTTGCAATGCAGAGGACATGAGTTCCTGATATTCTTTGTCCTTATAGTTAGATACCAGAAGCTTAACTGGATCTTGGGTTAAAATGTCATTTATGAATCTCTGTTCTCCAAGTGTGGCTATTAGGAAGGTAAGACAAAGTAATCAAAGATCTAACTCTTTGTCAACTAAAACCAATATCCTGAACTTCATATTTAAGCAACATTGAGGTTTAACTGTACTGTCTGAATGTGATGAGCTCCTTAAGTAGAACAGGGATTACACCAAAGCTTCAGTTGGAAAAAGTAAAGAGAATCCATGATAGTATTTACACAATTAAGATTTATGGGAAATTTTTAAAAACACATATCAATATTTTTAAAAGAAGAGAGGTGATATGTAAGTAGTTTTTTTTAAAGCGAGTGTTAGTGAAGGAAACATTCTATAAAACAATAAGGAATCTATGGAATAAAGAATGATAAAGTAACACTACATATTCTATTAAGATATCACAAAAATAATGCAAGCAATTAGCCTGTAATCCTATATCCAGAGTGATCTAGAAGGCAACTGAATAAATGACATACCATAAATTTGAGAAATCCAATTTGTGGATTGATTTTCTTCTTGAAAAACCAAATCACAAATTTATTAGATTTCTTCATAATGTTCACTCATTAAACAAATACTTACATACATAATTTTTGCTGAAAACTGATGGGGAAGTCCTGTGTATGTGTCAATAAAGCACTGTTGGCAAATAGGGAAGCAAGATAGGTGGGACTAGGAGTCCAGGAGGACTCTGGGAAGGAGAAACACAGGGAGTCATCATGTAGCTGCCATAAGGGTAAGAAGTCCGGACCCTGTTCTCTGGTAAGAGAAATACTTAGATTAACAATTATGGAGTAAATACTTAAGTCAGAGCTACCCAGTAAGAAACAAGCAAGGCCAACAGTTTCATAATTAATACAGTGTCTTGTGTGTTATTTGGGGACTACAATGCGGCAGAGCCCAGGCGACTGGTGGGGAAAAACCAAAGTGCCTGGCAAGGAAAAAGGCTTTACTCAACAGAAAACTACCTGGATAATCAAACAGAACTTTGAATAAAATACAAACTATCTTTGTTTTTTCATAGAGAAACAATTTACATTAAAAGTATTATGTTCTTTTACTCATTTTGTTTGTTTTTTTTGATTCATTATTTGAGACTGGGTTTTACTCTATACCCCAGGTTGGCCACTGAATATTGACTGCTGTCTCTATCACTCCAGCACTGATATTTTGAGAGTATAAAACTGTACCTGTCTGTGAGATGAGATAATGAAAGCTAGTTACCAATAAAACCTAGGTAGCATATCAAGGCTCACACATATGTAAATGTGGAATCTTAGCCCATTTGGAGTCCTTTAGGGCATAAACTGGGAGGCATACATACAATAACAATTTCTTTCTCAGATGTCCAGAATTAGAAAGTTGAAAATCCTTGTGCCAACAGACTTGGCTCCTGTCAAAGGCCCATTTCCTGGTTATGGATGATAACATCAAAATCTAATGCCATATAGAAGAGACCAGGCAGCTACTTTGTATCTCTTCTATAAAGACACTAATTCATTCTACTAGTGGGTCAGGATTTCAACATGTGGATTTGGGGCAAAAATATTATGGTCATAGCATTCTAACCTTTCTCAACCCAATCATCCTATCCTGCTCACTTTCAGAATTCATTAGTTTGTACTTATACTCTAAAAATTCTTACCTCATGAAGCATCAACTTAAAAACATAGAATTTCTTCAAAGTATAATCTGAATGACATACAGATGGGAAACAATGTTGGTATATTAGTTACCTTTTTCATTGCTGTGCTCAGAAATCAGACTAAAGGGAACTGAGAGGGAGAAGGATTCACTGTGGCTGATGATTTTAAGGGATGTAATCTATTCTGCCCAGAACAGCGTGGTGTAGGAGCACGAGGCAGCTGGTCTGGAGTCACTGGGTGGGGATCACATTCTGGACCCACAGGAGATGATTCAGTAGGATAATCACACTGTCCCTTTGACTTGGCATGGTTTTCACCTGAGGTGGTTTTTGGCAATGGTGGCACCTCTTCAGTGACTCTGTGCCTGGGTCTTATGTCTAATTTACATTGTCTATTAGGCTAGAATCACACAATTGTGGCTTTATTGCCTGTGGTCTCAGGGCTATTTCTACCACCTTGGCTTCACATAACTTTGCCCTAGTAAGAACTCCCAGGTACCCTTATGCATCCTTTGAGATTTCCAACTTTGCCGAATGACATTCCTGTTATATGCAGACCTGTGAGTGTGTCTGAGGAAAGCATGGATGAATTTCAGAAATGCAGAGCATTGGGGCAGCGTTCAGTAGTGAATGCCAAGCTCCCTTTGATATTGGCATAGTGCCCCTTGTCAATCTACTCCAGATAACATCTCTATCATATTTCTTAACTCCGAAATTCAAACTTGCTTCTGTTATCTGTAAAAAAAAGAAAGAAAAGCATTTGTGACAACTGAATTAATTATTAAGTGCACTATGCTATGATATGAAAACATTGCTTAGGAAGATTTCAAAAAATGATGCTATAATCAGGGTACCAGTTGCAGCAGTGATGACTTTTCTAGAAAAGACATATGTTTGACAGCTTATCTGAATTTTCACTGCAAAAAAACACCTTTAAAATAATGAATAATGACACATGATAAATAATGGATCATTCAGCTGTGTATGTTGAATTTTACTTTGCATGTTCATGTTTTTCCAAAATACATAATTTTTCCTTTTCTCAGTGCATTGTTAACATCAAAATCATCAAATATGAAAATAAACGATACACAATTTTAAACAAGTGTACATAATTTAAGAATAGCCCCTAGTTATAACCTTAACACAACTAAAAGCTAAAGTATTTTGAAAAATAAATTTAAATATGAGTTTCATATCAATCACCAATAAGCAAGATACCTAATACAGGCATTTGTTTTTCTGATGCATTCTAACAAGATGCTATTAAATATTCTAATGTATTTTAAAAGAATACTTGCAATTACAATGAATTAGAACTGTTACTTGAATATAAAAACTTGTACATTTTAATGTGATATTTCCTGTTAATTCTGCTAATACAGTATTCAGGATAGGTAGATAGTACAACAGTTAAGAAATTTTGTAGCTCTTGCAGAGAATTCAATTTCCAGTATCTTATCCAGTGGCTTACAACCACCTATAACTGTATCCGCATGGAATCCAACAACTTATTGTGACCTTTGTAAGCACCTGCACTCAAATTTATACACACAAACCACACACACACACACACACACACACACACAAACACACGGAAAATAAATTAAATTATTTTTAAAAACAGAATGAAGTCTGCAATGGAAATATGCCCTGACTATATCTCTCTGTTTTATATGCATGAATTTGACCAATAATAGCAGTAAAGTATTCAGAAAAAGACTAGTTCTTATCACTATATTGTAGACAACATAATATAACAAATGCTTATATAGTGATCCCATTGTAAAATAAACAAGAGATTAGTCAAATTGTATAATGATTATATGCAGATATTGCAAGGCTCATCAGGAGGCGCTTGAACATTCTCAGATTCTAATGCTGATAGGAGCTGTTCTGAAACCACACTGTTATGGGAACCAATGGGTTTCTGTTGTTCATATGAACTAAAACACGAAACACTAAACACCAGCCATTTTGTATCTTTCACTAACTAGACTAAAGAATCAAATTCACTCCAACTCTAAAAAGCAAAATTTGGGGCAGGGTGATAGAGAGATGACTCCACAGTTCAGAGCACTGACTGTTCTTACAGAATATCCAGGTTCAATTCTCAGCACCCACACAGTGATTCACAGTTGACAGCAACCCCTGTTCCAGAGGAACAGATCACTTCTTTTTATCTCTAGAGACACCAGGCAAACACATGACACAAAGCCATAATAATCAGGCAAAACATTCATACAAAAATTAAAATGATACAGTTTTTAAAAAGAGGAAAGTCAGGAATTGTACTCAGTAGGTCTCATGGTCATTTTGTAATGCAAAATCATTTGATACAATAAAATCCTAAAAAATGCATTTCATGTTCATTTAAATTTCATAAAAATATTCATTCAATATTAAATCTCATGAGTAATAGGCTCTATTGTAAGAAGTCCTTGGGACAAATATGTAACAAATGTTAGGGTAAACTCATGTGTTCCTCCTCAAACATATTGCAAAATGTATTTGAATATTTACCAAAACTCTTCCAGAAAGAGAAGGAAGAGCTATAATGCACAATGCATACACAGAGAATACTTGGTTCTTAGGATCTCAGGTTACTGAATAACAGACAGAAAAACACAAAACTTCCTAAACTTGTGTGACTGGGTTTTCAGATGCAAAGCACTATCCCACCTCTTTTCTGTATCATAAAATAGTACTACTATTTGGTGGGTTCAAACGACCAGATAAAATAAATGTACCGAGAAGGACTACCTATGTCAGAGGATCTCTGGCATAAATTGTTGCAACAGATAATATTGAGGCCCTTTGAAAATAAGAAAGCATTTCACTGGGTTTGTTTATATATCTTAAACTCTGTGCAAGCATGGAGGAGTCAAAATACAGAAGGTATTTCTAAAAACAGACGATTTAGTCCATTTTTATGCAAACCAAGAAACAGTTAGGAACCATGTTATTCCCAGACTTTTGAAATATTTTCAGTAACTTAGGCCTAGAAATTATTGCTTGTGTATTTAAAAAAAAAAAGAAAATACTTTATGGATCATTCTACATTTATCTCTGTGTTTTAGTTATTTAATCAGAAGCAAATGAATTCAGTTGTTCTATAGTGGGCATGGTTTATCTAAATAGTTGTCTGATATTCTAAAGGTATTTGAGACAAGCTGAATTGTAACCTTTAAATGGAGACACTTACTCCTGTCCTTTTGAGTGTGAGTCTATTGAAACAATAGATCCCAAGAACTTGGAATTCCTCCAGGAATCTCATCTGGGAAAAGGAAAGGCTTCAACTCTGGTGCCAGTAGAGACAACACTTGTTTCTCAAGAAGAAATCTTTCACCATGTTGGCAACTTGACAGCCTGCCTTGTAGCACAGACTGGAAAGGGTGGGACTTACACCTTCCTCAGGCGGCTTAGTTTCCTATACTTCTTGCACCTATCTAAGCCCAAACACCAATACTGTGCAAATACCCGTGAAGATGGACTTGGGGGCCAGTGGGTCTCGCTAGTTTTCTTTCTCTTAATTTCTTTTGAACACATACATATTATGATTTGGAAACTTTAACCTTTGAATGTGAACTGGGAGAAAATTTAACCCTGTAACTTGTTATAGCACGTACCACTACAAACTATTATATACCATGTGTTGTATAAGAATCCCATTGCAGTCAGGTGGGAGGTGGTGGCGCACGCCTTTAATCTCAGCACTCAGGAGGCAGAGACAGGTGGATCTATGTGAGTTCCAGGCCAGCCTTGTCTAGAAAGCAAGGTTCAAGACAGGCTCCAAAGCTACACAGAAAAACCTTGTCTCGGAAAAAAAAACACACACACACGAAAGAATCATTGCAGTGTAGTTAAGGTTTATGTGGCAAAAACAAAATGTTATTAGGTATAAGAATACCATGGCAACTCAGAGCAGCATCTGGTTCTCTCGCTCCAGAGCCCAGAATATGGCAGAGACCTACGCGAACATTAACAGCAGACGCGGGAGTGTCTATCATGCACAGGGAGGCCTACTGTTACTTACAGATGTCCAACCTTATCTTGGCTTGCCTCTTGCCAGCTTTACTTAAGTTATCCCATCTACCTTTTCCCTCTGGGCTTTTTAAAATCTTTCTTATTTCTATATATCTTACTTTCCTTCTTACTTCATGGCTGGCTGAGTGACTGGATGGCTGACCCCCTGATGTCATCATCTCCTTCCTTGTTTCTCCTGCTATTTATGCTCTTTGCCTGTCAGCGCTGCCTGTCCTTGCTCCTGCCTCGCTATTGGCCGTTCAGGTCCTTATTAAGCCAACCAATTATTTCAGACAAGGAAAGAATTACAGCTTCACAGAGTTAAACAAATGTAGCCTAAACATATGTCACACCCCTTAAGACATAAAAAGTATTCTTCCAAATACAACGATGACATCCTCTGTAATCCAGAAAACAATGGTGACGGCTCTCCATAACACATATTTAGAGTGCTGAATCATCCGGGCATCATATAATAGCGTAAGCAGGTAGATCAAAGGAAGACTTCCCTTGCCTTCTTTTAAAGAATTTCATCACAGCAATATGTTTCTCAGTTCTTAATTCAAATGCCCTGCCTTCCCAGTCCATCCAAGAAATTGGTGAGAATTTTTCTTGGCATGCAATCTCTACAGAATAAATAGAAGGGTGAAGTGAATGCATGTCCTACAGGCTGTTTCCACGAGTTTGAATTCTCCTTCGGCCATTTAACATTTTGGCCTTTGTGTTTGTTTACTTACCACAACATAATGTGTATGTTTGTACAGAGCACTTCAGGATGAATTATCCAAGATTGGCTTGGGCTTATTTTAAAGTCAAGTTGGATGTGTGTGCAGTTTTTATGCATGGAAGAGAAACACAGAGCCATTTTCTGGCCCTATTCTCCAAACAAGATAAAGGTTTTGTAGGTAAGGTTAAGATGAGCTCTTAGCTGTGTGTATGTTGACTTTCTACTCTTTACTTAGAACATTTTTTCAATACTCTTTGTACTTACACTTGAAAGTAATGAGTAATTTCATTCGTTTTACGAGTTGATCTTGCCCAGAGTGCTTTTAGCAAGCACGGACTTTAGAAGGAGACTTGATTGAATGGCTATAGAGGTGAGAGACACAGAGTGGTCAGGAAACGCTTTCTGAAAAAGGGTCTAGATTTTCCATTTGATGTTTGTTTGAACAACCCGCTCACTTTAGTCTACATAAAAAGGATCCGTAAATTAAGCCACCAAAAGGATTTAACTAATAAAACCCCATCAATGGATTTTTGTCGCTGCTCAATTTACAAGAGAGAAATTAACCTTAAAGAATGAGAAAGTCAATTTAAAAAGACGAAATATCAAATTTATGGTCTCAGTAAATCTCTTGAAATCACAGCCATGTTTTCTATACAAACCTTCTTAAATTTGAACAATCTGTTCTCAGAAAACGTTTATTCTAGTATGTTTAATATTTTCCTTTCTCCTTGTTTTCTGTTTTTTTCTCTCCTTCAGTCACAAACCGTTTTTATCTCCTGTGTTTTCCTTTGGAAGGAATGGTGATTGACTTTATTTTCCTTGATCCGGAGACCTAACTGTTGTAAACAGTGCTCTGGAAGAGAGCATCCTATCAGTGTGACAGCTACTGTTCAAGGGTTAAGTATTACCGTTTTCCACCTCATTTCCTCCTTCACCCAGCAAGTTAATTCATTTGAGCCCTTGGCAGGCCATAGACAATTGACTTTTCATGGAAGGACCATTAACAGGGAACAGTGGTCTAACTCAGACATTGTACAGAGATCTCACTGAAGTTATTCTATGGCTCGAGAAGTTGTGAGTTGACTTTGTATTTATGGGGCAGGTTACAGAACTGTTTGGGCCTCAGCTGAGTACTCACTCATTGCCTTTAGTAGGAACCAGGATCAGAAACTGCAAATCAGGGGCATTGACATTTGATAAACTTGTCTCTCAGTCTTTATTCCGTCATGCAAATGGTCCATTACTGTGAGCAAGAACACAGTGTCATGCCCCATCCTCTGTAATGTATGAATCATCTTGTGAATTCTTCATCAAAGTATTTATATGTTCAGTGATCTTCAATCAACATTGTATTTTCCAGCTGCTACCACTTTCTGATTATGGAAATGCCTTCATATACTTAAGCTTTGCTTCTTGTAAAACAGAATCACTACACTAACTTCATGAGTAAGGGTGTGTTTGTGAAGAACAAATGACAGCTCTCCTGAATTGCTCATTTCAAAGCCTCAGGAGTGGCTACACACATTTGTAAATTGCAAAAAAATAATGCACATTTGCAAAGATTATAAAATAAATTGTTCCTACGGAAGGCTGTGGATAGTGACATTGATACATCAACAAATAACTTTGAGTTATTAGCTGCATAGGAATAGAATAATGGCAATTTAAGTACAAATCCCAGCTCTGTCATTTGCTTGCTTCATGTACCCAAGCAAAACAGGAATTCTTATCATCCCTCACTCTCCTCATCTTAAAGTAGGAAAATATTATTTTCTCATACACAGTCCGTAAGGATGAAGTCTAGATAGGAAGACAGCAGGCAGCCCTGACACAGTTGTAAGAGCAGAAATAATACCACCCACATTTGCCACATGCATCCCAGACACTACATTAATCACTTTGTATGATCTAAATACTTTAGTCTTTGGCAAACCATGGCTACTGGTTGTGAACAAAACTCAGGGAAAGCGATATATTATATTGTCTGAGACCATAGAACAAGTGAGAACTATGGTATAACGATTAATCCAAAAATCTAAGTATTTCTCAACACTCCCAACACATGAATATTAACACCTTGTGAAAATAAAGTAGACTCTGGCATGTACAAAACATCATGGAAAGAACTCATCATCATCAATTTCTTTCTTTACCTGGATCTATGGAAATCAACTCTTTATTTTCCTTAAGTAGACCTGGTCCTAAATAACAAGTGGTCAGTTATTAATATTTATTTTGCTAGGCCTTTATATTCATTAGTTATGGTAGTTTATTTTTATTCACTGGATATTTAAATTCTTTGCAAACTTTTACTAATTGCTATAATGCTCATCATATTTCAAATAATGAAAGTGGAATTCAGTGAGGACACAGTACTCTGTGTTTGTGTATCATGGACTATTGAGAAAGTGTGGTTAAAATCCAATGTCTTAGAATAAATATAACATTTTCTAATCATAAAATTTCTTCATTTGAAAGATCCTATCCACCACGACCTCTAGAATGGTTAAGAAAGATAACAGCTCATCAAGCAATTATATCATCATGTCTAAAAGATGAAAAGGATTCAGTTTTGTCTACCGAGTCATTCCTTATGTCTATTCATTTATATGGAGGGTTACACACACACATGCACACACATTGTGAGGCAAGAGAACAACCTCAGAAGTTGTTTTTCATGTCCTTGTTTTATTTTGATTTTGATTAATTCTTTTCTTTTTGAGATTGTAATGTATCATTTTCTCCTTCCTTTTCTTTCCTCCAAATTCTCCAGTATACCCCTCCCTGCTCTCATGTTTCACTAATTGTTGTTAAACATATGTGTGTGTAATATATATGTATATACCCATAAGTATATACATATACATTTCCTAATTAAAGAAACATAGCCTGCTAAGTCTGTTTAATGTCACTTGTATGTATGTTTTCAGGAAGTCCAGTCCTAAGGGATACATCTGCAAAACAACTTCAGCACTTAAGAGTCAGGGACCATTTCAGAAGACTGGGAGACAAAGATTATAAGAGCCAGAGGATCTGGGAGTTGGCTATGAGATTATGTCTCCTAGGAATTTCATAAGCTTTGCTCGTAAGCTAAAACCAAGATGAGTACCCAAACATGAACTGAACAAGGACAACAGCAGCAGACATACTAATATGCACAGGGAAAAGCCCAGGTGGCCTCAACCACTAAAGAATGCAGACAGTGGGAGAAATAGTCTTGCCTAGGGAAAAACGTGCCAGTTGATTAATCTATACATTCTCATGTTTTGTGACAGACCGTTTCACTGGCCTGGAGCTTGTCAAGTGGGTGGCCCTAGCTAGTTAAGTGAGTACCATGTGACTGTCTGTCTCCATTTCCACAGTACTTAGAGTACAAGCACTTGTGTTCTCTTTACTGGGGTTCTGGATCCAAACTCAAGATTCCATGCTTGAAAAAAAGGTACTTTGCCTACTGAGCAATTCTTTCTTCACCAGAATTGGTGATTATTTAGATTAAAAAATACACATTGCTAAGCAAGTCTCCCAATCTCTGAAGAGATCATCCTGTCTTGGTCGTGCTGTCCCATGGAATTTCTGAGAATGGATAACAAATTCGTAATAGAGAAGAACAGACTTCTCATGGTTTGGGGGCTGAGAAAGATTTCTATTCTGTCCTCACAAGAGTATAAGGCAGAAGGACAAAGGACAATATTCTCCCTCCCTTGGCCCCTGTGCATGCACAGCCGTCCCATTTACAAATTTCTAAGAAAACACACCAAAGTCACAGAGCTCACAAAGTACCAACCCATCCACACTTTCCAATACTTCACTTAGTAAGAAGCTAACTGAGTGCATTTCTGGGTTTTCTGCTACACACTATAGAATGGGTTTCGCCTGTAACTTGTAGTTGAGCTTGGTAAATGCCACAACATAAATTTTAGAAAGCTAGATCACAGTAGCAGTTGTAGATAAAATGAAATGGACCAGGGAAATGAGATGAGAAAGAAATAACCTAAGGGGAGGAAATTGAAGGGAAACAGAAAATAGCTCCCTGAAAATAAGCAGGAAATGAGTTTGGGGAAGGAAGAGTCTAACGTATCCAGTCTTGACAGAGGTTGTATAAAGTGGTATCATGTAGCTTCTAGGGTATGAGAAGTGGTCACCAGTCATGTTGAGTAGAGGCTGCTTCAGTGGAGTGATGAAACTTAAAGTCGCATTCAAATTAATCACAATGAGTGGAAGAAGCAAAGTCGAAACACCCAGGGAGACCAATGTTTCAGAATTGTGGGTACAAGATCAAAGAGATACAGGAGCAGCTGGAGGACAAGCCCATGCAGGACTACTTGATTCTTTGTACGGGACGGCCCGTGTTGGTTTCGTTTAGGGACAATGAGGTTTAAGACACGTATTTCACTATAATTCTTCTAGTGGTTGATGGATATCCCAAAAGATGATCTTCTAATCTCTGGACATGATATTTCCTGAACAGTACCATTGTTTACTGAATCAAGAAATCGGGACTGAGGAGTCCATGTTTTCAGAAAATTCTTCAGGTGACCCATGTATGTAGTGTAGTGCAAGTTGTTAGTGACATCATATAAATATAAATCCTGATAATGAATGGTGAAATGTTAATATCTACATTATTTAAAATATTTCCACTAGGCCTTATATACACACTGCCCTTTGAGTCTTTGGAATGCAGTAGGGATTTACCTCATTTTGGAGGGGGAAAGCATGGTGCTCTCCAGCTTCATTACAATGATGGTCACCAACATTAGGACCAAGCAGGGTTTCCTGAGCTGTCTCTCATCCATGAAGAAGCTCTCCTGTGTAAGAAAGTGACCAGTGGATAGCTCATTCTTATTTCTTTTCTTTTTTTTTTTCAATGAGATTATTCTTTCACTTGTAGATATTGGAGAGTGACAAGTGTCAATCCACATACCTTACCCAACCCTGGTGTCAGGTATCCTTCTATTGTCTTCGATGTTTCTGAGAAATTACAAATTTCTCCAGTTCTTCTATTCCCTACAGTTTTATTGGCATATACTTTGCATTTGTATGCTTATACATTTCTTTGATCAGTTGTTTTCCACAACCTTTATTTTTTTAATTAGTCTTTTTGATTTGGTATAAATGTTAAAATGAACTTGTTGATTCCAATGGCCTAGGATAAATTAAACCTCATTAACACAATCTGTTGTAACCCTTCTGTGCATTCTGTTTATTCTTCTGAAACACTGGGTTTTAGAAGATGCCTTCAAATGTGAAGAGTAAATACACAGAGATATTTGTTAACTGTTTAAATGAGATAAACTTGTAAGGAGCAGCCTCTATGTCCTTCTGCAATTGGTATGAAAGTGATGATGTCATTACTTGCATGCTATAATCATTTTATTTTCATTTTTTTTATTTTGGTGGTATGGAGGCTTGAACATAGGGACTCACATATACTGTGGTAATTCTCAACTGCAGAGATCCACACCTCAGGTCTTGCAATTTTGATATTGTATCTCTGGTTTAATGTCTGAAAATCTATACTAATGAAATTGTCTCACAGAGTTAGCTTCCCTGAAAGCCTATAATTTTCTCTAAGCTCAATGCCTCCAAATTAATTAAAGCATCACTAAGCTTTCACAGTGCAAAAGGAAAAATAATTCTCTTAATCTTGGGTTAATTACATGCAATAACTGGAATTCTGCCTTTTGCCCTCTGAGTTTTCTGCTTCCTAAACTTCAGTAAAAGTGTATTAGCTGGCTTTAATTGTTTATGCCACTTCATCTTTCGTCTCAAATTAAAATAACTGTGGGAGCATAAATTGTGAGGACTGTCGTGTGAATACAAAATTTCCTACCTGTAATAATGAAGTTATTTGTGTACCCATAAGGATAAGATTGCCATTCTTCCAGAGTGGTAAAGTACATTTTTTGAAGGGAAATGAGACGATACTGTTGAGAGGTCACTGAAATTCATTTAACAAAATAATAAAAAATAAGCTTCCTTTAATATCAGCTATTAATCTTTATTGTATAACAATACCTGTCAGGCTTTTAATAAGAACTAAAGAGCAAATAAACTTGAACTGGTTCTAAGCATCAACTGATTTGTTGAAAAATACATTTTTATGGAGTCTCTTTTAAACAGTTATTTAGGTCTTTAAGCAATATTTTAACATATTCTTAAACGTTTCATATATGTATACTGTATCTTGGGCATTTCCACCCCTATTTCTCCCACACTCCCATGAAGCTCTCAAATGTATGACCTATTTCTTAACTGAATGTGGTTCATAGTGCCTACAACACAGATAGATATGGAACCTTCCACTAGAGAACGGGCAGTTTACCAGTCAAAAATTCCCAAAGATAGTCCATTTAAAATTAAGCAGAGTTTTTTTTCCTGCATCCTAAACAACACGGGATTGTATATAGTCACACAGACCTGCTACCATTGCATGGTTTATGCATTTGTGATGCAGTGTGCTTAAACAATGAAAACTGGAAAACCTATGAAAATTCAGAAGAAACTTCTGCAGATGCTAGGTCCTGGTACCAACCATTTTCTACCCTGGTGGACATTTTTTCACTGAGAATTAACAGCACTTTCCCATCACTCTTAGAGGCATTTCTGTCCCGTGTCTCCTGACCATCCTAATTTACTATATAAGTTTCAGCGTATGGATAAATTTAGCTCTTGGAGCCAAGTTGTAAAGAGTGCAATGTGACATTACCAGGTTAGCAGAGAGAGCAATTGGATTTGTTCCTTGTTTTCCCCTCTATAAGCTCAAATAGCACATTGATTCTATTCCAAGGAAATCCTACATAATGAGTTTCGTGTTGCATTATTAGTTGTAGGAACATGTCTTGGTTCCCCTGTGTGCTTCCGTACTAACTGACGAGAGGGGCTTTCTCCTACCCTCTGCTTCTATTTCGCCTTGACTTAGAGAATTTCATTCCGTTTTGTAATGATCACTAATAGGAAAGGTGATAGAGGACACAGAAAATTGTGGTTTCTCATACCCTGCTGCAAAAGCACATTTTGTGTGGCAAGCGTACAACTTCTACTAAACGAGCTTTTATCTTTTAATCCTATGCTTCTTCATTGCCCCTTGGATATCCCTTTTTTTTTGTAACAGATAATAAGTAGTTTGTGTGGGTTCTGAATACACAGCTCTTCCCTTTGCAGCATTAATTTTTCAGCTTGTTTGGGTTGAAGATGTGACTCTTGATGCAGCCCTGACTCATGGCCTGTACCCAGGCAGTGTAACATATGCGCTGTAATGGAGTGTGTCGGGTTTGAAGAGCCAAGCCATTAGGAGTGCATTAAGTTAAACCTCCCCAACAAGAGCTCTGGCAATGGCTAGATCTCAGAGAGGCCAAGCCTAAACAAGCAGAGTCCTTGAGAGGCTTGCTCTTGCATCCTTTGTATTCCCTATGTTTGCAGATGCTGTGTGTGTGTTTTGATGGGTTCCATTTGGTCCATTCAATGAGCACTCTCAATAGGCTCTGTTCCCCGTGAGTTAAAATGGCAAAGGATTACTAAGCAGTGTTTCTACCTGTCCATGAAGATGCTATCACATGTTACATAAGTTTTACCATGTTTAAAGGTCATGAATTTTCTGAGAGCCATTAACTATTAACAAAACACTCTTAAATATCCTACTCTATTTTATGCTTAGGAGTTTAGTAGAATATTTAAGAGTGCTCTTGTTGGAGATCTGAAAGTGAAGAGATTCTAGGTTCTCAGGCTGAGTGGACTGAGCTGCTTGAACTCATAAACCTCGCAGAAACTGAGGACCCCATAGAGAGAGACAGAGATGATCCTACAAATACAGACGAAATGGTTAATCCATATTATTTTGATTGAAATAACACCCAACTCTCAAAAGACTATATTATTGGATTCATTTTCCTGATTCTATATAAATTTTAGGTTCAATTCTCTAAGAGGGAACTATCATGGATAGAGACACAGCTTGAAGATTATAAATAAAGGTGAAATATATGCTAAAGACTATGCAATGAAACAGAGAAAACAAGATGTGTGTGTGTGTGTGTGTGTGTGTGTGTGTGTGTGTGTGTTCCAGATAGTATCTCGAGAAAACCAATTTGGCCTTGAAATCATTCTGTAGTTAAGGGTGGCCTTAAACTCACAACCCTTCTACCTAAACTCACAGTACTAAGATTACAATTTTGTACCACCATACCTGCATTATATGGTACAAGCTATCAAACCCAGGACTTTGTGTCTAACATTCAATTACTTCCAACAGAGCCACGTGTCCAGGATTTGTATGGTCATATTATTAAATGGATACAAATAACAGATACATTAATTTTGCATACAATGCATGATATTGCATAAAAAATTAAAAAAATAAATTAGCAATTTATTTCCTAAATACTAATTTCCCTAAACACAACAGTTTAGGGAAACTTGGTAAGAAAGCCATGTTTAACATATGAAAATCACCAATTAATTGTTACAAAAATCAAGCAACGAATGTAAGTAAAAATAGCAGAAAAAAATCAGTGTATGCGTTGATAGGGAAATTCAAAAATTCTTCCTGAAGGTAAGATATTTAATTCTAGGAAAATATAATGAAATCATACATATATGTATATGCATATATATACATACATATATACATATCTATGTAATGAATCACTATAATCCTAGAGAGTCATTATAGAATCAAAAAAGAACGAAAGGATGCTTCATGTATTAATGGGTAAATTATCATTAAAAGCTGAGATGCATGCATATCTGTTGCGTGTTGCTTTTGCTCTTTTGACTTTTTGGGGGCCCCACCACCTAGCTCCCAAATAGTCACACAGGGAGGCTTATTCTCAATTGTGAATGCCCTTTCTTACCTCGTTTTGTCTCTAGCCGGCTTTTCTTAATTTAACCGTCTACTTTTTCCCTCTGGTCTTCTATCTTTCTCATTTCTGTATATCTTCCTTTCTTTCTTACTCCATGGCTGTCTGGGTGGCTGGGTAGTTGAGTCTTGTCTCCATGTTCTCATATTGGTCCTCTCTCTTCCTTGTTTCTCCTTCCGTTTATTCTCTCTGCCCTGACAGCCCCACCTGTCCTTGCTCCTGCCTTGCTATTGGCCCTTCAGCTCTTTATCAGGACCACCAGGTGTTTTAGACGGGCACGGTAACACAGCTTCACAGAGTCAAATGCAGCATAAACAAAAGTCACACTGCTTAAAATAATATTCTGCCACATATGTCCCTCACAAAGGAGTAACAGAAGTGTATTTCTGAATACGAAAATATTCCAGATAAGGAGACAATAGTGGAAACTTACAGAATCTTATGCACAATAATGAATCTTTTTCAATGTTGGGTTCCAGTGAACTCTGAAATAATGCCTTAAAATCATGGATAAAATATTTTGAAGTTTAAATTTTATAACCAGAAAAATTATGAAACTGTAAATGGAAAAAGCAGCTTTCAGATGATTTATGTTTAAGAATGTATATCTATTTCTTTTTAAAGCTTCATTTACTTATTTATTCTTTTATCATATATTAAATCCCAAATACAGTCTCCCTTCCTTCCTCTCCTCCAAGTCCCTCCACCCTACCCCTCTGGTCCAGATCCACTGCCCCTACCTTCAGAAAAGAGCAGGCCTCCCAGGGATCTCAACCAAGCATGTCATGCCATGCTGTCATAAAAACAGGCACATATCCTCATATCAAGACTGGATGAGGATGAAATACCAAAAGCAGGCAAAAGAGTCAGAGACGACTCTTACTCCCACCATTAGCAGTCCCGCAAGAACACCTTAGAAGTCCTAGGTCACACCCATACAGGTTACCTAATTGTTGATTCAGTCACTGAGTTCTTAGGCACCCTGGTTGAAAGGCAATTGCAATTATTAGCTTAGAAAAATCACATTACAATAAGAAAAACAGTCACACAAATATTCTTGAATGCGTGGACTATCAAGAAGTGATTTGCCAGTGTGATGCCTGTGCATTCTGCTAAGTTCTAAGCACGGTTGATACCGTAAGTTATCATTACTTTTAATCCCAGCACTTGGGAGGCAGAGACAGGCGGATCTTTGTGAGTTCGAGGCCAGCCTGGTCTACAAGAGCTAGTTCCAGGACAGCCTCCAAAGCCACAGAGAAACCCTGTCTCGAAAAACAAAAACAAAAAACAAACAAAACAAAAAACAAAAAAAAAGAAAAGAAAATATTCTTGCTATTTCTTATGAAGAAATATCTTCTTTTTCTCTTCATTCTCCCACTTTCAAGTCACTACATCTTAACCCACTGAGTCATTTAAAACACAGAGAAACCAAGTTTCAAACTACATAGCTTTGGTGGAAGTTTTATTTTCATTATGATCACTAGAGCTCAGTGAGGCTCTGTCTTACCAGGAAATACAACTTGTCAGATGGACTGAAAGCACGTTTTCATGAGCAAGAGTTATTATATGGAATTGACACTTTGTTCTCATATATCAGCTATTGGTGTTATTTTAAACCATGTCTGTTTGCTCCATACAGGAACAACTTGTTTTTGCTGATGCTAGAACTGAAGAGCCAACATAGTTATAGAGAGTGAGTCGGAAACTTTAGTTCCCTGCACATCTTGAGCTAGACCACTAATATGGCATTTCTTATTATCTTTACCACCAGATTTCATGTGAGAGGCAAGATCAACTTAAGTTTTGAGGCCCTAGAAGACGGTGCTGATGTAAGCAGCCATTGGGATCACACTTTCCTACATAAATGTAAAGCATTTCTGTAAAAATCACCGAGAAATAATACAGACTCTCACAACCACTTTTTCTTTGAAGTACCCCTTCCTATCCCTCACAGCACCCTTTTTTCTCGTTTTATACTGATATTCTCTGTGTCCCTCTGAGTTTTGCCTTCCGATTTCAGTATGGTGTGGGTGTTGAAATCTCAAAGCATATACCTATTGTAACACCAAACCCTTTAATTTTCAGAGCCAGAGATGTCAGCGTTCTACATCCATCCTTTGGAGAATTTTACAAATAAAATTCACTAATGATATTTCAGTTACTTGTCATTTTTTTCTCACATTTTCTTGGCAGGTTGTTAATGTTAATAAAAAATATAGGATATTTATTTGACTGTTGGAATGTTTCTCTTGCACACTGGAAACACCTGTGGATTTACTGAGTCTAATTGTAGTAGTACTTTCTTGTCAGGACCACCAGCTCATAAGTAATGACACAGAAACTTATTGTTACTCATGAAACCATGGTCTTTAGCTTTGGCTTCTTTCCAGCTGGCTCCCACGACTGAATTAACTGGCATTCTGTCATGTGGCTCTTCACCTCTATTCTCTATGGCATGTCTCACTCAGAGTCTGCTGGTGAAATCCCTACCTAGATCCTTCCTCCCAGTTCCTTTCTCTGCCTGAAAGTCCAGCCTATCATTTCCTGCCTAGCTATTGGCTGTTTAGATTCTTATTAAATGAATCAAAAGTTGCCTTAGACAGAGACATATCTATACTGTACTGTACATAATGATTACCCCACAACAGTCTATTCTGTACTCTTTAAGCGGTTCCTTTTTGACACAGACTTAAGCTTAAATGTTCAGAATAATTTTAATATCTATCTTTTTATTCACGAAAAATTGTCTGGGATAACTTTTCTTTACCAGTGAGCTTATGTCCATGTTATTATAGCCCACAGAAAAATCAATAGTTATTTTAAGGAAGCATTAGCATCCCAGAACTACTTTGGTTTTTCATTTTACCAATTGTTAAAATAGATTGAAGAACTGTTCGTTGGCTTAGGGTGTGAGTTACATTCTAGAAGTCAACCTGGGAAACATCCTTTTATTCCTATAAAGGGATTTTAATCTTGTAGATCAGGTTCTTCAAGGGAATTTCATTGGGAAATAAGGAAAATCTCTACTGAACAAAAGCAGAAGACTGGAGAGAAAGATGCATATAGATAACCATAGTGACAAATCAAGTTCTACAATGATGATAACTTTTAGCCAAACTCAATGAGATCATCTTCACAAACAGTACACTTCTGCATGATTCTTTATAAATGCCTGAGCAGAGCATCTGGATTTGTTAGCAGCATGGCACTTGACAATAGAAAAGGTCACTGTTCTTACTGATTAGTACCATAAAGCCATGCAGTGACAAGGCCTGAATCTATTCATGCCAAACATTCATGACAAATGTTCTCAGTTGACTGAACCAGTCCCTGATTTACCAGTAAAGTCCTGTCTCCGTTTCCCACTGTTCCTCTGTCTTACAACTTCAGGAGGCTCTTCTCCACTCCTCAAAAGCACAATGCACCCTTATGCTTCAGTTGGCACAAGAGTTAGACACAAGGAATCCACCAAGCACCAGTGAAAGAGGGAAATAAAATTGCCCAGGGAGATTAAACTGTAAAATAAACATGTAAAGAAGAAAATTCAATTTAAAGAGACTGAATGCCCTCAGGGTAGGCAGGATTTGACTCCACAGGATTAAAACCATTAACATATCTAAAGACAGAATACAGGAATTCAGAAGTGTAAGAGAAAAGTCCCAGGAAGAGAATGTGGGAGGGGTGTGGAAAAGAAAGCACCAGACAAAGAGACCCAGGTAAAAAATTATTAAGAGAATCTATAAAACAAATTTACTCACTCCTCAAATCACAGATCATCTAGGTACATACAAATGTGGACCTCTCATCTAATTCTCTCTCCTCATCTGTACTTGCCTGTTGACGTGCATATAACCCATACAGACAGCACCTATAAAATTAGGCTGCCGTTCATTCTGATGCGCATAGAATGGAATAGAGAATTCATAATAAAATTTGACAGAACGTATTTAATGTTGCATTTTTAATCTGGCCTGTAACATGTGTGTTTTAAACATATATAAATGCTTACTTATATATACCCTGTTTTTAGATTCAGTACTTTTGTGCATCGGATACTTATTACTTAAATGTATTAAGTGTACAGTTATTACACTGTCCCACAAAATACTACTGTATATATTAAAGAAAAAATACAATTCTTTCCTGAAAGCAAATTTTAAAAAAAAGTGTATTCTCTAACCAAATATGAAGACCACATTGAGAACACAGATTCAAGCCGTGTCAAACTCCATCCGCTAATGTGGTAGTAGATTCGTGAAACATTTATAATAATGAGCAAGGAAAGTTTATGATAACGAACAAGGTTTTTGACTCAAGAAAAACAAAAAGAAAAAAAACCATAAATCAAACCATTTCAAACACCTAATGATACGCTTCTAAACACATAGGTTGGTTCCTAGTTCAACTGTCATCAAAGAGGGTTAGGGGCTTCATCCAGCAACGGATGGAAGCAGATACAGACCCCACTCACTGTTAAACACTAGGCCCAGCTTGGAGAATCCTGCAGAAGTCGGGAAAAAAGGACTGTAGGAACCAGAGGAGTCAAGGACACCACATCCACAGGATCAACTAGCCTGAGCTCACAGAGACTAAACAGACAACCAGGAAGCCTGTACTGGACTGACCTTGACCCTTCTGCAGATCTGTGAGCTTGGTCACTTTTGAGACTTCTGACCACAGGAACAAGGTCTGTCTCAGGGTTCTTTACTGGCTTTTGCGACCCTACTTCTCACACTGGGTTGCCTTCCCTGTCCTTAATACACAGGGAGGTGCTTAGTCTCACTGCTACTTGATATGCCATATTTTGTGGATACTCATGGGAGACCTACCCTTTCCTAAACATAAAAGGAGGAGTGTGGGCTGGGGGTTGGGAACAGAGAAGGGACAGGGAGAGGAACTGGGAAGAGAAAAGGGAGGGAAACTGAGGCAGGGATGTAAAATATATAAATAAATAAATTTTTGAAAGCTTCATATATGTTGGTAAAAAGCATCCTGCTGGTGGGTTACAGAAAAGCAGGGATAGCTCTGTTTGTAGTTCTCGTATTCTGAGACCAGGTCAGAAATTCCAGTTGTTTAATAGATGCAAATATGTGAGTTCACACAAAGATAGGCAATAAATTGCTTTTCAGGAGCTAAGATAAACCCAAGTTAATTGTGGACCTGCAGCATATCAACTGCTCACAGTTAAGAGGTATGAATATTTCTAGAAGCTGTTTTATGCCGCAGACGTTCTGATTCATTATTGTCTAGTCTATACATTGTTACAGTCTACCCGAGCTACATCATAATCATGCTTGTCAAACAAGGACTCTATGCTTCCCAGTACGGCCATGAACTTGCTCTTAGCACAACCAAAACCTGTACTTAACGTCTCTCTGCCTCATCCATCCAAGTAATTGAGATTATACACCTATGCTGGCAGACCTGAGTAGACATACTCTGTGAGACAACCTATGTGTATTGTACATCCCCCAAACTCCACTAGGAGGGTTAGAAATGAATCAGCAATATTTGGCCTATGTGACCTTGGTGCAGAACAGAACAATTTTCTATGGGCTCTATTGTATACAATACTGCCTGTCAGTGACTACAGCATGTTATCTTAATGAACAATTGTGCACCTCAGAATGAATTAAGTATACCACCAGTAACCAAAGTGTTTAATGGATGTAGAAAAAAGAGACTATGATAGTTACTTTCTGTGTTTCTGGTGATAAAATACTCTGGCAAAAGCATCCTAAGAGATAAAGAGTTTATTTTGGCTCAGAGCTCAAGGTTACAGTCCACCATGGCAGCTACACCAGGGTCGCAGGAACTTGAGGAGGCAGCTGGTCACATTGTGTTACTTGTTAAAAAGCAAAAAGCAATGGATGCTTCTGCTCAGCTGGTTTCCTCCTTTCTGTATTATCTAACATCCCAACCCATGGAAGGTGGGACGAACATCTATACTTCAGTTAGGCTAAGCAAGAAAATCCTTCAAATCTATGCCCAGAAACTGGCCTAGGAAGTTAATTCCCCAAAAGTTTGTCCAGAGATTTGCCTTTTGGGTGTTTCTAGATCCTGCCAAATTGATAGCCAAAATAGCTAATATACATACAAGAAAAATTGTGGTTTTTATATTTTAAGACAGTTAGATTCTGTAATAAGAGACACCAACATTGCAAAAACGGTAAAACAAGACTGAAAGAAAGATGCCTAGTATTGAGTTGTATGATGTTGTGCTGCTGCTATAAAGGAGTTAGTAGTGTGAGACCAGTGAATTCCATGATTCCAGATAGCTTAGCCTATGCAGACTTCAAGTTGTTTCCACACCTGGTTAAAATATTAGTTTTGGATATCTAAATGCCAAATGTCAAAGGTCAACAGCAATTTAGAATGAAAAATAGTAATGTTGTTATGACCTTTTAATGAGATAAGATTAAATGACCCAAAATTGATGTATTAATTCCTGGTTATAAATTTTATAGGTTTAAATAAGCTGTTTATATTTGCCAAGAAAATAAATAATGTTGCCAGATTTACATATTTCTTCATTCATTTACATCTTCTGTGAATATAGTAAACAAAGCAAGTCTTTCTCAATTGGTTGGTAGGGTCATGATGTATTTAAAACTTTTCAGAACTTACAGATGCTTTAATTGAGAAAAACAAAAAGCAGTTCTATTCTTCTGAATAAGCCAGGACTCATCTCATGCCCACGGCAGCCCCCGGCCTCTGCATGTTAAAGCCTAGTGCTGTCTTCAGTGCGGACATTCGGGTCTATGACTTATATTCCTGCCATTCCCGTGTTCCTTAAAGTTGTGTGGGTTCCTCTGATAGATGTTCAAGTTAATATGATACT
This sequence comes from Mesocricetus auratus, assembly GCF_017639785.1. Lineage (NCBI taxonomy): Eukaryota > Metazoa > Chordata > Mammalia > Rodentia > Cricetidae > Mesocricetus > Mesocricetus auratus. Next base: position 12,359,366 of record NW_024429212.1, on the reverse strand, counting down.
TAAGTGGGTAAAACTATAATTTTTATTTTCAGATAACCTTTTCATACAAAATTTCTGGCAATCTAGTTCTCAACTAAAACAACTAATTAATGATTTTGGAGGCCGACCCTCTTTGTGTCTGCAAGGGCTGTCCTTAGTTCAAGTTTCTGTGACTATTTTCCTAGCTGTGTTCTCTATATGGGATCTTCTTGATAGGAGGAAAATTTGAGAAAGTTAGCCTTGGTTTGTGTTTTCCAAGACATTGCTAGCATTATTCCCATGTGTTTATGAAAATGATACTGAAACAAAGACGGTAACTTGCTCGCACTGTGGCAGACAGGGAGAGAAGAAAGGTGGGTGTGGAAACGGAGCCTAGTCAGGAGCTATCCTAAGAAGTTCTCACACCGATCTACTTCCTCTGATCACAGCCTACTTCCTGCCCTTTACAAACTTCCCATGAGCGGTAACTTGAGGAACCCATGCCTAGGAGAGAACACACACGGGATGTGAGTCTCCCGTATCAACATGGTTTTAACTCATTTCAGTCAATGGTAGGAACGGAACGGAGGTGGCCATGGTAGCATATGAGTGTATCAAAGTACAGGAGAGACCCATACCAGGGCTGGTTGATCACACATCCAAAACCAGCATAAATTATACAAGGAAATCCTGAAGGAGGTAAAGAAAGAAGCAAAGAAAGAAAGGGAAGGGGAGGACAGGGGGAAGGGTTTATTAGTTACTTTTCCTTTCTGCTTTTTCTTTGATAAAGCTGTGACCAAAACCAACACAAAGGAGAATTTATTTTGGTGTATGCTCCCAGAGCTATAGAGTGTTTCATAGCTGGGAAGGCAGAGCAGGGAGCAGGGGTTAAGAAGTTATCTGATCACATTTTCACCCACTCACAGGAAGCAGAGAGCTAGATAGAGTGGGAAGTGAATTAAACCCTCAAGGCCAGCCCTCAGGGATGTCCTTCCTCCAACAAGTCTGCATCTCCTAAAGATTTTATAGCCTTACCAATAGATTCACCTCCTGGAGACCCACCCAGTTCTCAAACAGTAAGTCTATGGGGGGAACATTGTTTATTGAAACCACAAAATTCTTCCTCTGGTCCCCTTAAGTTCATGGTCACATCATTATGTAAAATGTATTGGGTCCAACTTAAAAGTTTCCAAAGTCTTAAACAATCTCAACACTGGGATCTACCTTGATCTTCATCTGAGCATCTATTACTTTCGTCTGAATTCCAGACTGAAATACACCTCACTTTTCTTTAACATCTTTGCCTCAATGTTCAGTTCTTCTGCTATTGATAAGCACAAATTTCCCTTACAATTACTGTGTACCTATTGCAAATATCCTTGAAATACTATTTGCGTCCAATACCATTAATGAATGTTTTATTTTCCTACACAAGTCTCCATGACCAGGACCATGCCTTTGCAGAGATACAGTACATTTGGAAATGGCTTCACTAAAAGGCGAAAGTTCTTTGGAAAAACAAAAAGATTTAGTATGTCCATGTGTTAGGCCACCGACCTATTATTTTCTCCCATAATTCTCAGATAATTTATATTGCTCTGATTTTAAACATGTCTCCTAATATCCCTACTTCTGAAATTACCAGCCACCTAGTCTCTTTCAGGCAAAGTGTCTCCTGTTTTACATGTTGAATACTGATTAAATGTCTGCCTTTGCCATTAACATTGGCTTTCTTCATATCTAGTACAGTTTAGATAACTGAGTATTTTTGAATGCACGTTATTGCCACAGCCTTTTACTCCCATTAAAGTAAAAAAGAATCACAGAGACAAAGACAGGTTTCTGAAGGCTACTATTGTAAAACATGTTTGTTGTTGAAGGGTTTTTTTAAACATTACTGTGTTTTCTTCCTAACTAAAACACATTGACTATTTTATAGTAACAGTAGAGAACCATTTTTTTGGCCAGCGACATAGTAGGGAAAGTGGAAGATTATTTTGCTGCAAGGCTTGCTGATAAATTGACAATAATTTCCTAAAATGTCAAGTGTTTAGGCGGCAGCATGCTGTATTTGTGAATTAAATTATAGTTTTAAATGCCAAATGTATTTTTGGAATATTGCATTCTTAATGTAATAAATTTTTAAGAAACACTGAATTGTTTTAGCATTCATTCCTTACAAAGTTTGAATTTATCAGAGCTCTGGCGTGGTGAAGGCAGAAACTCTAGAGCATTTGGCACTAGTATATTGTCTCTTTCCTATCCTTACCTACCTTGTGTTTGCATTCTGTTATCTGTGGTTGCCATTTTTTGTTATACTGCTTGCATTTAATTTTATTTATAAAATGTAGCAAAAAATGTAATCAGAATATTAGGGTTAGAGAATATCCATCAGAAACAAAAGCAGCTGTCCCGTCACTGTCTCCCTTGCTCTTCCTGCAAACTGCATGGTGTTCCTGCTGAGAACTACAGAGTTACTTGAGTCTCCTTTTAATTATACAGGGAATTGCTTTCCTATATTTTATGAAAGCAATGGTTGGTCTTTGCTGAACAGGGAAGCCGGGCTGTAGGATTTAGATAATGTCCCATCCAAACCTTGTTCCGAATAAGCTTATTCATTCATTCTGTTTCTTCAGCATCTGGGGAACCTGAGCCTGTCCCTTTCTAGAGTAGAAAAGATAGAATACCAGCCTCCTATACCCTCCCTCTTCTTTCAACTGCAGAACTAGTCCTTTCTCTAAACCTAGAGAAGCAGAGATTGGCTTGTCTTTGGTGATTTGTTTAGAGTTTTATACCATGTTTTTCTCCTACTAGCCCGTTCTGCATCAAGGGTTATTATGCCCCTGTCTCAGTTATTCATTAGGCTACATGCGTATTTTCTGTAGAAATGGAAATAACATATTACATTGTATTCTTACATTGTACTTTACTTGGTATGGAGTTCCATAGTTCTTTGCTTCACTATCTTATAGGAAGAAAACAGGCTTCACAATTCCCAAAGTAGGAGCTGAGTATATAAGGATGTGAATAATGAGACCCTGTAACTGCTACAGATATTAGGGGGAAGATGCAGAAACCTTTTGCAAGATGAAGAGTGTGAGGGTGTGGTTGGATTTGGTCCAGTCCCCGGGCCTCTGATAACTGATGCCATTGAACATGGTGCTACTCAGGCAGTCCATATTCGGAGAGAGAACAGATGTGATGAACGCACTTCCCCTCGTGAATTCACAGTATCACTCACACAGTTCAATTATATCCTGTGCAGCTTCATTAGCTGTCTGCTCATTATCAGACTTGAGTAGACTGCATTCAAGATTTAATCCTGCTTTCAGAATCAATATTTAATCGTATTTTAAAACAACAGTTGCCATTTTTACTACTCATTAAAATGACCCTTTAAATAAATGAAGTAATTCTAATAATTTGGTAATTTTTTAATGTTTCAAAGAATTACTAATACTGAAATGTAACTCATTATTTACTCCATACTTCATTTTATGAAAAAAAAACTCAGTAGGAGGAGAAAGAATTCTATGATGCTGAACAATGAAAAGAAAGCTCCCAAATACTTATAATTTATTAGGACTGCGTTAAAGATTTTTAAGCTCATACCTTCCACAGAAGCCTGTTAGAGTGCCTCGGAAAATAGTTGATTTGGTAAAGTACTTTGCTAGTGTGTATTAGGGCCTGGGTTTGATCCATAGAAGAGATAGATAGATAGATAGATAGATAGATAGATAGATAGATAGATAGATTGATTGAGAGAAAGAGAGAGAGAGAGAGAGAGAGAGAGAGAGAGAGAGAATGAACAGAGGGAGATTCAAAGTTAGCTCCTCTTTTATAATAACCTATGTAATTAAAGCAGATAGAAATTTATAGTTTAGCTTTGTGTGTGTGTTTTACTTCAAAACTAAACAATAGTCAGATTCCTTTATACAAACACAGCATAGAGCAAAGGGTTTAAAAACCATGATAGACATTTAAAAATAAACCAATTTCAGACCTGGTCCATGGTGTCATTTTAAAACAACTATGTAAGTCATATAGTTTGGCAAGCAGAAAGTTAAATGAAGTAGCCAGACTGGAGAAGGAAAGAAGAAGGCAAAAATATGTCGACCCTAGCAGAGATAATCACTGCTACCAGCAAGAAAATGGTTGAATTTCCTGTTTACCAGGTAGGGAAAAGCAGCTATTCACCAGCAGATGAGCTCCAACTGTTGTGCTTTTACTTTTCCTAATGCTCCTCTCTCCATGCATTTGCAAAACACACAAACACACAAATCAGGGTAATCAGATACTTCCCATTTGGTCTGCATCTTAGTCAGAAGTTTCTCTTGGCATCCTAATGACAGAGGAAAGGAAGGCCAGGAGGGAAATAAGAAGGAGAAAGGAATTCTGGAATTCTAGTCCCTCAGTTCTGTCCCAGTTCATCTCTAAGAGCATCTTAACCTTTAGTCATTATGAGCATTGGTTTACAATATCTATGTAGCAAACATTTCCATGTAGCTCTAAGCAGCTGCGTTTGTGTTGGCTCACAACTCAATTTGACTCATCATCCAGTTGTATCAAGAGTACAAAGGTTTCTCCAGGGGGCAGGTAATTACCTTTCTCAAATATTCCTCTGGTTATTTCAAGGATGGAAACTGGGCTAAGTTAAATCCTTCACCAAAATAACACTAAACAAGAACAAAATAAAAAACAACAAAACTATGAGTAGATCTAGCACTATCCCCAAAGTTTAGCATTGTTGCTAATTTTTGTATGGTGAAAGTTTTGAAAGTCAGTGTAGACAGAGGTTTCAATACTACTAATAAGTCTAGGCAAGTGTGGCATAGCAAAAATCTTGATCGAGTTAAAAACAAAGATTAGTCAAATCCAATTAGGTTCAATTGTTTATACTTTTGAGTCATTTAGCAACAAAATTATTTCTGTGGCACATAAAAATATATTCAATAAGTTGAATGATATGTATGATGACTTTAATAAAACCACTTATCATATATGGCCAGATTCCTGGTAACTAAATATAACACTCAACCACACCTTTTGCTTCTAGAGGTGCACTGTGAAACACATATGTAGCATTTTCCCACAAAAGTCTGCTACGCATTTCATTGTTTGAAACGTGAGTATCACATTTTTTATTTAAATTCCATTGATTAGGATTGCATAAAAGTAAAATTCAGCTGCTCATTTATGTGATTCACATGATGTATTTGTAAGAGAAAAGCATTATGGAACAAAACAGTAATATTGCATTTCTCTTCCAAATCTATTTCTTAAAACCAGAGGAGAAAAACAACAACACTGTGGTTAGCTCAGTGTAAGTTTATAAAATTAACATTTTCAAATCAACCTTTAGGGCTAAATAGATGAATATGTTGGTATATTTGCATATTTTTATATGGGAACCATCACAAGTGAAACTTTATATGATGAAGTAGTAGTTGCTACTGGGAACCAGAGGAATTTAGAGTTATTCAAATAGGCAGGAAAAATGCACATAAATTGAGAGGAAAGTTGGTTTGGGTTTTTTTTCCATATTAATTGAAAAGTTGGTCTTAAGAATAGAAAGGAGAAAATAATTAAAACATTGCTTCATATAATACAAAAGGCTAAGTCAACTTTAGCTTTTACCAATATGCTGTAAAAGGTAAACACAGGCATGAAAAATGACCTAGCTAGAGATATACTGGCTTCTCCATCAAACATTTTAGGGCATCTATATGCATCCCTTGGTCTGAAGAGTATGCTGTTTATAGAAATGCTTATTTAACACGCAGTCAGACTGTGAAACATCAAGCAATGCTAGACGTGATTTGAGAGAAGAAAAGACCCCAGATAAGTCAAATAAAATTGGGGTGTATAGAAAGAAAGGAAAAATTGTGGATATGGGAGCACAAAGGGACCCTCATTTTAGTTTACCTTTTTGTGACCTTTTGTTGGGTGAAAATCAGTAAGTTCATTTCAACAAAATTTGCCTTGAAAATAGATAATACTTCTTTTAGGTAGAGACATTTTCAAATAAGAATGTTAAAATAACATGGGCATGGTAGCTCATGCCTTTAATCCCAGCATTTGGGAGGCTAGAGGATCTCTGAGTTAGAAGCCATCCTGGCCTAAAAAGAGTTTCAGGGTAGCTAGTGCTATATAGAGAATCCCTGTCTCAGGAAAAAAAAAAAAACAAATGTTAAAAAGGTCATAGATGTGATTACAGCCTTGAGTGTGTTCTTTCTCCCTTCCCAGTTATTTTCAGAGTGTCTCACAAACAAGGCTATAAGTTTTGGTTTCAGTAAAAATGTTTTAAATTCTGGGCAACCCTTGTGACCCTAGGGCTTTATCTTATCTGCTATAATGCCATCAGATTCACAGCTGGGATCAGTCCGTAGCCTTCTTTGGTTCCCTTAGCAATCTTTAAAATGAAACTTCAGAACCACCAGGATTGTATACCTGGCTACCTTGAAGGCCATTAATCATAGTTCTTTCTTTAAAAACCCACATTGAGTCTCTACTTCCCTTTTTACCTGAATGCCTATTTCTCTTAACTCCTGTGCTAAAATATGTTTTAAAAAATCTCTTTAAACTACCATTCTGCTTCATATTGGTTTGTTCTGAAATTCTTGACTGTGGCGAAGAGTTCCATATTCACCATAGTAGAGTAACAGTCTACAAGATAACTCTGTACCCTTTTGTATCTACAGTCCATGTCCCCTTGATGTTGAGAATATCATGTGAGTTTTTCATTCTCAGATGTAAATTAGCTTATTAGCATGGACGTTTATCAGAATTACGGAAAAGGATTTTTTTTGCAAGTAATGAAGAAAATGGTCGTTCTTGGTCTCTCGCATTTGTGTATGTCCTAAGGAGCTTGCAGCCCTGTGCTACAGTTTCTTGGGAGTGGTGTGTTCACTATCTTGGATCATGGTTTTGACTAGGACCAAATCTGTCATGACCAAGAGAAAAGTGAAGCGGCAATCTGGAGTTTGGGGGATATTTTCCACTTTAACAAAGGCTTTGTTTGCACATTTACTGCTCATTGTGAATGACGGGAGTCTTTAAGCTAGAGCTCTGATACTCTCACATCCATGGAGTTGCAATGCTTGGGAACTGGGACTCAGAGAACTAGAAAATGACAGCCCTCGGCTACTGTCACTGCTGTGAGTAAAAAGTCTAACTTTTTCTGATCAGGAATTGGATATTTTCCAATGACATTCATAAGTATATGGCAAGCACATCAACCATGACCAAAAGGGTAAAACATAGACCTTTTACAATTCTTGATACAACTTAGTTTGACTTTGGTTATAAATAGTTTTCCCAATTACTATTTTACCTTCTGAAAAAAACTAAAAAGAACACAAGTATTATATGGAAATCATAGAGATTTAAGAATAAAAAACTTCAGAATCAAAATTCTCTCAAAACATAAAATTAAATTGGAAATTATAAAAGCCTAATTTTTAGTTTTCTGCTTTAGGTTAGCAACTTTGCTAAATATTTGAAGATTTAGGTTCCTTTTGGTTTAATCACAATTATTCTAAGAATTTCAATTTATATCATCTCTAAACCACCAGACTGTAGTGCAGCAGTTAGACAGGTCCTTATATAGTACATACAAGAACCCAGGTTCCAGCACTAGAAATAAATAAAAGAAAATAAAATTACATAGGCCAATAAGAATAGACATTGCAGTTATTTAAATACAACAATTGATAAAATATTCAACAAGAATTAAGCATAACTATATTCTGTCAGATGTTTTAATACTCTTGAAAAGAAGCATATAATAATATATGTTCCATGCCACCTTACTATCTTCCGAAAAATTGTATATAATAAGTCGTGAAATATTCTACAAAACTAAAGATTTGTGTTCTTTAAATATATCATTTTTAAATATATAAAATTTTAATATTTAAATATGTTGGTACTTAGTGAAAAGTTTTCTTCTACTTTTTGTTAAAAGTGTACTACAAATTATTTTAATGTTAACATCTATTTCAAATCATGATGGATTAAGGTGCAGAAAGTTTTTGCAACATTTACTCTTCTACAGTAGTTTTTTTTTCCCTGTACCTTTCTCTTTCATTTTCTTGCCAAATAAAGACTCGCCACGTAGAGTGATGAGTCATTTCTCAACACAGTGTCCAGATCCCAGGGTGCTGCTCCAATTTTTTTTATTGTTCCTGATGAATTTTGTTCAAGACAGACCGTGACCCAAACTAGATGTCTGAGACCAGTGACCCAAACTAGATCTCTGAGACACTCACTCCCTGTGTAAGCATTGGTGTCTGCTAGTCTGTGGCTTGCATGATATTCAATTGTCTTATTCTTTTGCAACTCTCATGAGCCCTCGCTACTCCCCACCTCCATAAAGGCCATCAAAGTGGTGTTTCCTACTACAGTTTCTTAGTAGATTCTGTTGTCGCTGATTTCAACTTAATGGACACAATTTTTTATGTGCTAGGAAGTAAGCATGTTTTTAGAAAGGATGATAGTGAGTGTGATAAAATAAAAAGAGTACACATTAGGAAGAAAGATGCAATTTAGTGGAGAGAAGAACACGATCATCTGTAAAAGTGTGAGACAATTAATTGCCAAAGTGCGAATAAATCAAAGGCTCCATGGAGGTATCTGATTGACTCTTAACTCAGTACTATTTGACAGTGCTGGGGTGCAGAACTGGATTTTTCTACTTTCCTTCATTTCTCACATCATTACACATCTTGAAATTGACCTGGAATGCTGTTCCATTTTTAAATGGCCTCTCTAATTTTCTTCCTACTCCATGATGTCTTCACAATCATGAGCTACCCCGAGGGAACTGAAGCCTGCCCAAGAAAACATATACCATAGGAAAGTGCTATTTCAAACCTGTTTCAGATACTCTTTATGTTCAACACAAACAAAAATATATTCTAATACTTCCTCTAGCTTCCATTCTTTTATAAATAATAAAAATTATAATTTTTGCACGAGACACCTTTCCAAAATTGAACCACTTTATGATAAAACTATGAAATTCAAGCAGATTTCATTTACTTGTTCCAATAATCTGTTTCTGTAACACAAAATAGCTAAATAGAAATAGAAGTGAATCCAATAATGCACTATTATATAAAACTAGAAAAATAACTGGAATATGAGAATATAATGAAATATACAGTTATCTTTAGAAATTCATGGTATGGGGTGATTTTGGAACCATCTTTGGTTAGAAGTTATGTAATTCCCTAAGTCCTTTATAAGAAGTAGTATAGACTTTTCTTGTAATATACATATACCATCCAAAATGTGTTAAATTACTTCTCAGATTTATAATGCTAAGAGAAGGCACCTGCTGAAGAAGTCGCTGTTGTATTGTTATGTGCTTTAGCTACATTTTTTAAATCTATGCTAAGATAGCTTCAGCATCCCTGTACAGCAGAAATAGAAAATCATGTTTAGAAATTAGTGGCTTACTCAAATATGTACAGCCAGTAACCAGGAGTACAGCTTTATTAAGACCAAGTGTAACAGACGTTACAGAAGCCCCATGCTTTCCCCCTGACACTCAATCAAGCTTTAAGTGTTGTCCTGGTCTTCAATGCCAGTGCCAGGGAAGAAGCTTAGACCCCACTTTCAGAGTAGTGACCACTCAAAAATCTTCCATTGGGGAACAATCCTCCTTTCAAGAAAAATACAATACTCAAGACTAGGAATATTCAACTACAGATTATGCTTACTGGCTATTGGGTGGTGACAAATTCTATATTATAATAAGATATTATGTTACTACATGATAGGTTAGATACAATTATGAATTAATTATGCATGATCATATTATCTGATGTCATTTAATATAAATTAAAATATAGGGCAAGCTTGCATATTAGATATGTAATTTTTAATGTCCCAGCACTTGTGTAACTTTAGCTTCCATTCCTTTAAGATTCATGTTTTAGGCAAACTAGGAAACCAGATTTAGGCCACTGTTTAATCAGGGCTCCAACTCATCACTCTTCAGCCCAGAATAACTCATTGATAACAGCTTCTGAATACTTGTCCACAAAATCAGAAATCATTTCACCATTACTTTTCTGTGAAGCTGAACTTGCTTTTAGTCCAAGTACCCAACAGAGAAACACTGCTTCAGAGACTGATTAAGACCTTCTAGATATATTACCTCATATCTGTATGTTGTCTGCCCTGGGAAAGACTAAGAAATTTTTATTCTGGAAGGACCTTCAGGAAGGTTTTCTGCCCATCTATATGCTCATAATCAAATGGACTTGCGAACAAAGGTGCTCATTAAAAGATCTGGAATGCACATTTTTGTATCAGCTGATTTAAATAGAATATTCAGGATCATGAAGTTTTATGTAATAGATGAACAGATCTGGAAGAGGATTAGAGACTGCAAGCAGAGGGTTCATCAAGCTGTCACTCAGGAAAGGAAAAGGACAAAGAGCCCACAGCATGGGTTGGGCCATCTCAACTAAAAAGGGACACAATAAAATCCAATGCAAGGAATTAGCATTTGTAGGCATGTTAATAATTTAGAGGATTGATAGCCTATAGATGCTTAATGATTTGAATTGGAGTCTTATTACCATAAATCTCAAAAAGGTAAGCAGAACTATTACACATATGCTGAGTAACTAGGGCAGTCCCATGCAGGGCACCTCGTTGTCTGTTCAGGCTCTATGAGCCCAATGGGACTTCTAACGTTGAGAACAAGAGCTTTTTCCAACTCTTTTATTGACTTTTGGGACCCTACTCCTCACACAGGTCCACCTTGCCCAGTCTTACTACATGGGGTGGCACTTAGTCTTACTGCAACTTGATATGCCACATGTTATTGATATTCATGGGAGACCTGCTTTTTCCTGGATGAAGACAGAAGACGAGGAGTTGGGGAGGTGGGGAGAAGGACTTGGAAGGGAGGATGGGGGCAAGGCTGTGGTCAGGAGTAAAATAAAAAGAAAAGCAGAGAAAAGGCAGTAAGTACATTGATGATGAATATTTCATTCAAATATCCCTAAAATAGCTCTTTTAAATTATGATTCTTTAGTAAATCCCATTACCCTTAATTATGCTAAAACCGAAAAAAAATAAATTGAAATGTGTAGGAGAGCACACTGAAGCAAGCACAGGAATATATTTCTTATCTTTCACAGCAGGCTTAGTAAATAGTACCTAAAATGTAAGGAACATTAAACACATCACACACTAACTCTAAATCTCCTTTGCTGCCACCTTTTCACAATTAGGAGAATCATTTTAAGTCAGAACACATTTATGATGGAGAAATATTTAAAGTCCGCCATCTAGATTGGTTCCATTTTACTGTATTCATATCTACTCAGTTCAAGGAATGTAAATTTAATGTGTTAAATATTAAATACAACTATATCCCTCTATTCATCTGTCTAACTGTAGCACTGACAAAGGCAATTTTCTTCCACTCTACAAAAATGCCAGGCGCATAAGATTCCCATTAACCTCCTTGGCAGCATCCTATTAAGAAGCAGGGAACAGCTCCCATCAGCAGGATGCTAGTATTCTAATCACTAGGAGGCATTGCCCTCCTTCATGGGCTTTCCCAAACAGGCAAGGAAGAGAAATCCATGCGGAAAAAAAAAACCGCAAACGATGAATTATTTCAGTGTACGATAGATTTTAAATTAAATTTCATGTCCCAGAGTCCAAGAGGAGCCATGCAGATACTCTACTAGCAGAGCTTCTAGCAGTGTTTCAAAAGTTTTTTTTCCCAATCATGAGACATCATCACACTTAAGATGCTAATCTCTGAAGTGGGTATATCACAGATCACACGAGAAGTGAAAATTTGCCCATCGAATATGAGAAAACACGCTTTAAATCCAAGGTAGGGGGTGATCTTCCTACAATCTCTATGCCTCCTGAGTTGCAGAGATGTTCCTTGGGTTGGAAGACTGTGGGATGTCAGCCAGGCTAGAGACAGAATCTATCATTACAACAAGAGAAAGAAGCCTGGTTTAATCTTTCAGCCATTTATTTTTTAAATATCATAGGTGAAAAAAATGACATCTAAATTCAGAATTATAATTGCAATAAGGATATAGACAGAATAGATTAGCTTTCCTAAAATTAAATTGAAACTTATGAATGAAGGTGATTTTAATAAGTAGCTGTATGTTAGCAGACCACATAACTAAAGATAAAAGAGTTATTCAGAAGTGTTACTGTTAGATATGATATAATCTAAGGAAAATATACAAAAAGAAACAAAGTTTTCAAAAGAAAATAATGCCTCTGACTTACATTTTTGCAATTATTAATTTCCAAAATTTTAAGCCAAACAGATAGAACTACCAACTAAATTTTAGAGGCCACAAATATGTTAAAATTTTGATGTGCTCTGTCAGCAAACACAAATTCCACAAAGTGAATGTGATTAACTCTAAGATAAACGTGAATGAGACAATTAATAGGTAAATTATGGATTTAAAATTCCCAGAACCTCTCCCCTTCCCCGCCCCAATAAGAATGGTAGTCCATGTGTAATTCTAGTGGTCTGATGCCAAGAGGGTAGGCAGAAACAGGAGAATCCCAAGATTCTTGCTGACCAGAGGGCCTGGCATATTAAGTGGTGATAACAATGAGACCCAGTCTCAAACAGGGTATGAAGGGAAGAATAATAATGATGGTTGTCTTTTGAGACCCCCACCATGTTCTGTAGTATCTGGTTGCCTGTATGTATACATACATGAACATGTGAACACAAGAACACCAATCAAAACTAGAGAGAAATAGCAAAAAACACTAACGAAATTATAAGGATACAAGCCTATCTCCAGCAAGCTATCACTGAGTAATTCACACTGAAAAGCTAATTGGGATATACCCAATTATAAAGAGTGAAAAGAGGCAGGAAACAATCGCCAGACAAGAACAAAACCTGCTTTAATATAAAGATGACTAGTGCCATGTGGCGGTTGAACTTTTATGCTGCCTTATGTTGCCGGGACCAAAACACCGGAGAGAACAATGTGCAGGAGGAAAAGATTTGCTTTGGTGATTATTCATCAGTTTAATAATTCAGTTCAGAGTTTCGTGGCTCCAGGTAGGTGGGTAGAACAGAGCTCATGGCAGATGGGAGCTGATCATGCTGTTACAGAGATGGGAAGCATGTAAAGGTCAGAGGGGATGAGGGCGGAGAAGAGCACTGTTGTCAGAGACACATCTGCACTGCCTGGCTTCCTCTAGCTGACTGATGTTCATGACTGTTCGCACAGTCATCACACACTTTTATATATAAATTGACTATGTTACAGTTAAGACCTTTCTTTTTGTTTAAACAGAAAAGAGGAGATGTTGGGGGTAAGTCCTGTGCATTTGTCAAAAAAGGACTGCTGGCCAATAGGAATCTAGATAGGTGGGACTAGGAGTCCAGGAGAACTCTGGGAAGGAGAAACACAAGAAAGTCAAGATGTAACACCATGGGGTAGGAGGCCCAGAAAATATTCTCCGCTAAGAGAAATACTTAGATTGACAATTATGGGGTAATTACTTAAGTCAGAGCTAGCCAGTAAGAAACAAGCAAGGCCAACAGCACATAATCAATATAGCGTCCTGTGTGTTTATTTGGTACTGATGCAGTTCTGGAACCAGGCTGGCGGGAAGGCTTCTCTCAAGGAAAAGGTTTCCCTTTACAGCCCGTCTTCCTCTAGCTGACTGACGTTCATGACTGTTAGCACAGTCATCACATTACTAAGTCATGCATGGATGTGGATCCACTCGTGCTGCAAGACCCCATGGTCTGACTGTCTCAGGAGTCATCCTACAGAACCATCCATCAGAAGCTTGTTTCAGTAACCTCCAGATCTTAATCCAGTCTAGTAAGTGATCAGTATTTATATACGGGTTCTGGTTGTCTTAAGTACCAACATTTATTCACAGAAGCCCAAGTCTGGAATTTAATTCTTAATCCAGTGAGTCTTCCTGACAGAGACCCAAAATTAGTAGAAAAGGTGACAGTTATGTGTGCAAATACATCCAACGCCTCATCATGATCAACCCCTTTGTGAATAAAATGCATTTTGATTGCTTTTCTGTAGGTGAAATATGAATTCTATAAAATGTCCAATTGAAATATGAAATGTGAAGGGAGGACCCATCCTCTTTAGATAGTGTTTATGTAGGCTGGGGCCGTTCCTCTTAGAATGGTGCCATTCCATCAGTAAGAGGTACAGAGGAGTTGGCATTTCCAACCACAGAAAGACATTGGCTCAGCTTGGCTAACCTCCCTCTTGGTTTCTCACACTCCTCAAGGCTGTGAATTTGAGACTATAAACAATTCTTCAGCTCTTTCAATTATTCTCTGTCTTAGATAATGTATCAGAGATCCCCATCCTTTTGTCAGTTTATGGAATTATCTCACAACTTCAAACTATCATGGGTCTCTTCTGTCAGAACTTACAGTGGCGTGAGGCTCAAGAGACCCTTCTATTTTATCTATAATAACAATTTCACAAAATAAGGTCATTATTTTTGCATAAGAACTTTATATTACAAAATTATGGATGTAAAACTATTACTGGAAAATTAATAGTAAGAACAAATAGCAAAGCAATTTTTTAATGAATGGATACAACCTTCCTCATAGATAAAAAAATGAAGCCATCTTATCACTGATTAGAAACCATGTGAATACATGTCATACCCAAATATCACAACATGAAACACGGATATTTGCTTTTATAAAATAGAAATATTTGGGAAATAATTGTACCAATATAACTACTTCTTATCATTGTGTTATGAAAAGCTAACATCCATATAAATGAGAAATGATTAAGTGATGCCTAGGAAATCATGTTTTATAAACAATGGATTTGTACATGCAAAAAGAAAATACAAGGTTACGTTATTTGCCAGAAAAGGGAAAAAATTGAGAACACAATGGTCATCAAAATGAACCTAGCTCAGGAAAACAATGTTGCATGCTGTTTTTCATATGAAGTATCCAGATTAAAACATAAATCCATGTGCAAATTTACATGTGCTTTGTGTGTGTGTGCATGTTTGTATGTGTGTGAGAGAGAGTAGAGATGAAGAGTGAGAGAAATGTGTTCTTTGGGGAGAATGAGAGGAACCAATGAGAAAAGGGGGAAGGGAAAACAAGGGTAATTGGGATTGACCATGAGCCAAATAATGTGACATTAAGGTGTCATAATGAAGTATGTGACTTCCCATACTAATTTATAAAACTTTATGTTTGTGAAGTTATAGAAGTAGCCTTGGACTATGAGTGAATGTCAGGTTTCTCTGAACACAATGTTCTGGTACATTGTTGCATTTGATGTAATACTTCTACATTCATAACACTTATTTAGTGAAGGAAAAAGAGGTAAGCATTTATTGTGATAGAATTATCACTTCTGTCATTTAATAAAATAAAAGAAGATTAACCTCTACCACCATCAATTTTTTTCAAATTGATTTTTAATACATGCCATTTGGGGGGAATAAGTTAGAAAATAGATTATACCTTCCTATTGATTGTTCCTCTGAAGTTTAAACCTGGTAGTGGGAACCAATGTTTACAGGTAATCCCACCAACAGCTGTATAATTAGATTATTCACAGGTAATTTCCACAGTGCACTGAAGGATATTGGGAAATGGAAAAAATTCTCAAATTTCTAACATATTTAGGGAAAATGGTAAGGTAGGACTAGGGAAATAGCTTGGTAAATGAGTACTGGCTACTCTTATAAAGCATCCATTTTTTCTGCCATTTTATTAATTTCTTCTTTTTTAAAATATTGCTTATTTATTTTACATTCTGACCCCATTTTCTCCCCCCTCTCTCTTCCCAGGCCCTTCCCCCACCTTCCCTCTGCCCCCCACCATCCATTTCTCCTCCTGTTTCTATTCAGAAAAAGGGCAGGCTTCCTATGGATATCCATAAAACATGGCATTTCAAGTTGCAGTAAGAGTAAGTAAGTACCCTTTGTATTTGAGTGGAGTGTTCTATAGATGTCTGTTAAACCCAGTTGGGTCATAACTTCTATTAATTCTTTTGTTTCTTTGTTAAGTTTCTGTCTGGAGGTCCTGTCTAGCGGTGAGAGCGGAGTGTTGAAGTCTCCTACTATTAGTGTGTGAGATTTTATGTGCATTTTGAGCTTTAGTAATGTTTCCTTCACGAATGTAGGTGCCTTTGTATTTGGGGCGTAGATGTTTAAAATCGAGACTTCGTCTTGATGTATTTTTCCTTTGATGAATATGAAGTGCCCTTCTTCATCTCTTTTGATTGATTTTAATTTGTTAGATATTAGGATTGCTACACCCGCTTGTTTCTTGGGGCCGTTTGATTGGAAGATCTTTTCCCAGCCCTTTACTCTGAGATAACATCTGTCTTTGGTGTTGAGATGTGTTTCTTGTATGCAGCAGAAGGAAGGGTTCTGTCTTCGTATCCATTCTGCTAGTCTGTGTCTTTTTATAGGCAAGTTGAGGCCGTTGACATTGAGGGATATTAATGACCATTGATTGGTGATCCTTGTTTGCGCTTGATTTATTGTTAGTGAAGTTATTTCTCCTCCCTTTTTCCTTTGAAAAACCACATGATCATCTCACTAGATGCTGAAAAAGCCTTTGACAAAATCCAGCACCCCTTCATGATAAAGGTCCTAGAGAGATCAGGGATAACAGGAACGTACCTGAATATAATAAAAGCAATATACAGTAAACCAACAGCTAACATAAAACTAAATGGAGAGAAACTCAAAGCAATTCCTCTAAAATCAGGAACAAGACAAGGCTGTCCACTCTCTCCATATCTCTTCAATAGTGTACTTGAAGTTCTAGCTACAGCAACAAGACAACAAAAGGAGATAAAGGGGATACAAATAGGAAAAGAAGAAGTCAAACTTTCACTATTTGCAGATGATATGATAGTTTACATAAGTGACCCAAAAAACTCCGCAAGATTACTCCTAGAGCTGATAAACACCTTCAGCAATGTGGCAGGATACAAGGTAAACTCAAAAAAATCAGTGGCCCTATTATATACAGATGATGAAGTGACTGAGAAAGAAATCAGAGAAACATCACCTTTTACAATAGCCAAAAACAGCATCAAATATCTGGGGATAATGTTAACCAAGGAAGTGAAAGACCTGTATATCAAGAACTTTGTGTCTTTGAAGAAAGAAATCAAAGAAGATACCAGAAAATGGAAAGATCTCCCATGCTCTTGGATTGGTAGGATCAACATAATAAAAATGGCAATCTTGCCAAAAGCAGTCTATAGATTCAATGCAATCCCTATCAAAATTCCATCACAATTCTTCAAGGACCTGGAAAGAACATTAATCAATCTTATATGGAAAAACAAAAGGCCCAGGATAGCCAAAACATCCCTATACCATAAAGGAACTTCAGGAGGCATCACCATACCTGACTTCAAGCTCTATTATAGAGCTATAGTCCTGAAAACAGCTTGGTATTGGCACAAAAATAGGCAGGTAGACCAATGGAACCGAATCGAAAGCCCTAATTTTAACCCACACACCTATGAACACCTGATTTTTGACAAAGAAGCTAAAACTGTACAGTGGAAAAAAGAAAGCATCTTCAACAAATGGTGCTGGCATAACTGGGTACTGGTATGCAGAAGACTGCAGATAGATCCATGTTTATCGCCTTGTACAAAACTTAAGTCCAAATGGATCAAAGATCTCAACATACATCCAGCCACACTGAAACTTTTAGAAGAGAAAGTGGGAGATACTCTTCAACGAGTTGGTACAGGAGACCACTTCCTAAACATAACACCAGTGGCACAGGCACTGAGATTGACAATTAACAAATGGGACCTTCTGAAACTAAAAAGCTTCTGTAAGGCAAAGGACACAGTCAAAAAGACAAAAAGGCAGGCCACAGAATGGGAAAAGATTTTCACTAACCCTACATCTGACAGAGGGCTAATCTCCAAAATTTACAAAGAACTCAAGAAACAAGTCTCCAAAACACCAAAGGATCCACTTGAAAGGTGGGGTACAGAGCTAAATAGAGAATTCTCAGTAGAGAAGGCTAAAATGGCCAAGAGACACTTAAGAAAGTGCTCAACATCTGTGGGGAGCCGCCCCCCACATTCTCCGTTACAAGATGGCGCTGACACCCGTTGTCAGTTGGAGTAAACAACCTTGGTGCGCACGTGCCTGCTACTTTTCCATCCCTTACTCTCTGCCTCTCCCGTGGCATCATATGGGCTGACAAGCAGGAGCCAGTCAGGAGATGACACGTCCGAGGCAGAGAGTAAGGGATGGAAAAGTAGCAGGCACGTGCGCACCAAGGTTGTTTACTCCAACTGACAATGGGTGTCAGCGCCATCTTGTAACGGAGAATGTGGGGGCGGCTCCCCCACAAACATCCTTAGCCATCAGGGAAATGCAAATCAAAACAACTCTGAGATACCATCTGACTCCTGTCAGAATGGCTAGAATCAAAAACACCGAAGACAATTTATGCTGGAGAGGATGTGGAGAGAGAGGAACACTCCTCCACTGCTGGTGGGAATGCCGACTCATACAGCCTCTTTGGAAATCAGTATGGAGATTCCTCAGGAAAATGGGAATTAATCTACCACTAGACCCAGCAATTCTACTCTTAGGCATTTATCCAAATGAGGCAGGTTCATATAACAAGGGCATCTGTTCCACTATGTTCATAGCAGCATTGTTTTAATAGCCAGAACCTGGAAGCAACCTAGATGCCCCTCAACTGAAGAGTGGATAGAGAAAATGTGGTACATTTACACAATGGAGTATTACTCAGCAGAAAAAAACACTGGAATCTTGAAATTCGCAGGGAAATGGATAGCACTGGAAGAAACCATCCTGAGTGAGGTAACCCAGTCGCAAAAAGACAAACATGGTATGTACTCACTCATATATGGATTTTAAACATGGATCAGGATAGTGCCAGTCCACAGATAGAGAGTCTGGAAAACAGGAAAGAACCTAAAAGATATGCATATATGCATAGTACCCAAGAGAAGAGGATGGAGACAAGAACCTCTGAATGGATGGGGAACACGGCGAGGGGTGGGGGGGAGTGGGACCCGGGAAGAATAGAGGGGGTAAAGAGGAAGGGAGTTGGTCATGGGGGAACAGGAAGTTGAGGGGGTGGGGGTAGAATAGGGGGAAGAGGGAATCATAGGATCGAAGACAGATCAGGCACCAGAGTGACCTCGAGTGATCCAAAGGTATAACATCAATTGGCAAGCTAAGCAATAGTGGAGGGACCACCTCGAATGCCCATTCCTGATAATGAACTTGATGTCTATAACCATCCGGGAGCTTTCATCCTGTGACTGATGGAAGCAGAGGCAAACACACAACTAAGCACTGAACTGAACCCAAGGAACCCAGTGACAGAGAGAGAGGAGTGATGAGCAAATTGGCAAAGAATGGGCTGGCAAAACCAGCAGAGACAGCTGATCTGAACAGGGGAGAGCTCTTGGACCCCAGACCGACAGTGGGGAGGCCAGCATGGGACTGATCTGGACCCCCCAAATGTGAGTGTCAGTGAGAAGGCCTGGGCAACCTATGGGGCTCTGAGCTGTGGATCAGTGTCTATCCCTGGTATACAAACTGTCTTCGTGTGCCTATAGCACAAAGAGAGATGCTCTCTCAGCCTGGACTCTTAGGGGAGTGCCTTGACCCTACCAAGAGTAAAATGACAGACTCTAGATATCCCCTATGTGGAAGGATTTGGCAATAGGGTGGGAGGGAGGGGGGGAAGGGGAGTGCGGGAAGAGGGGAGGGAGAGGGAACTGGGATTGACATGTAAAACAAGCTATTTAAAATTAAAATAAAAAATGATAAAAAAAAAGAGTAAGTAAGTACCTTCCTTTGTATTAAGGCCCGGACAGGCAACCAACATGAGAAACAGGGTCTCAAAAGCTAGCAGAAGAGACAAAGACAACACTTGCTCTCACTGTTAGGAGTCCTGCAAGAAGATCAAGCAACACACTTGTCACTTATACAGAGATCTTAGGCTAGTCCCATGCAGGTTCTCTGTTTGTTCAATCTCTGTGAACATCTATGATCCCAGCTAAGATGATTCTGTGAGTTTTGTTGTGACGTCTTTGACCCCTCAGGGTCATACAACCCTTGCTCCCTCTCTTCAGTCAGGATTCCCTGAGCTCAGCCTACTATCTGACAGTGGGTCTCTGCAACTGTTTCTACCAGTTGCTGGATGAAGCCTCTCTGACGACTACTGGGCTGGGCGCCAACTCACTTAACAGTGAAGATATAATCTCCTTTTAGAAGTATGGGAGTTGTCTATGCTCTAGTAACAGGCAGTCACTCCCTTTTAGCATAGAAACTGCTTACACATTTAGCCAAACTTTGAATGTAAGGCCAAATGATATAATCACAGAAAGTTGAGTAATATGCAGAACAAGTCAATACTGTATTTTAGAAACTGATAAATTGGTAGTTACTGGCTCAGGGTTTACACTTGAGCAGTCGATGGCAGTATGTGTTTTTAATTTGATTGTTCATGTCCTGGAAGTATCAGGGATAAGTGCCTCACCCCTGACTTCCAACTCTATGGAAATGTTTTGGTGAGACTCTCTCCCAGTACTTAATGCCATTCTCACATGCATTGAACAAAGCTATCATGTGCAAATATCCTCAATGGAAAGGATTTTATCTAGAATTTATTATTTTTCTCAAGGTAGTAGGGATTGAAGCAGTGATCCCGCATATGCACAGTATGTATTTCCACCACTGAGTATTATCACCAACTCTGTGTACTTATTTATCTATAACAAGTATTCTGCTAAACAAGTTTATTTCTCTGAATGTATGATGGCTTTGAAATAAGTAGTTTGGAACTAATGTACCTTCAAATATATGTCTTTTCCACCAATTCTAAATGGCAGAGTGATGGCTTTAATTTGCATCAAGCCATCTGTTACGGGTTTCAGAAACAGATTTTATATTAACTGTAGGTTTAGTCAATATTCATTACTTCATGTTGCATTTTTCACAATATAGAGTAAACAAAATTATTTTTGAAAATAGCCAGAGGGGGCTTGCATCAAGACATCGCCTTTCCTTACAATCAATTACTTTTACAATCTTCCAAACTTTCTTGTAGAGTTTATTTCTTTATGTTCCTTTTAATGGCTTAATTTTGCAGTAGAGATAGCTAGAATTAAATTGCAAATATGTAGCTTGCTTGATCTCTGATTTCTGAAAGTAATTTTTATTAAGTACAGAGTTAAATAAGAACATTTGATTATACAAACTAAGTGAAGCTTTCAGATCTTTGTTTTAAGCACTAGAAGAACTAGTTTTCAGGTACAATCATGAGGAAAATGAACACAGTTCTATGAATTAGCTTTGGTTTGAGATATATACAAGGCAAGACTTGTATTTAAAACTTGTTTTAAAGGCATGGATCTGGACATAGCAGTGATTACTATTATTTTATTACTGTGAAAGTGTGGGAAGAAAGACTGAAACCCAGGCAGGCCTGTGATGCAGAGTGATATCCCGATTCAATAAGAACAAAGTTAGGGATCACAGTGGACATTGCAATATCATGGGCATGACTTAAATAATCAAACTTGCAAATGCTAAATTTGATAAATTATTATTTGTTTTTGAAAGAGAACACCCATGAACCAATCATAACTGTATACCTTGGTTGAAGCAAAAACTAGCCCACAAATCAGTAGTTTGGACCATTTTTCATTTTGCCTGTTTGAACATGTGTCCTCAAATAGTACCTTCTACTAAATAGACATCATGTATATGAAAAATTATAAGAATCCAGTGGAATATTTTACTGTCCTTAGAATTGTAAAAGTCATTCAACCATATATATAGCATCCTCTGTACTTAAATTATTTACTCTTGCTGTTTAATGGTTATTGTTAGTCATAGAAGTTAAGGAAATCAATATCACCTTTCCAGAGACAATAAATATCCAAACTTAATTTCTATTTTTATTCTGAAGAAATGGCGTACATTCCACAAAAAAATCAAAGATTATCAAATTCATGTTGTTTTTTTCTTATAACTAATGCCAAAGTGGCATATTTGTTTTCATTAGTTGATTAGCAACAGACTTCTTATTTATTATAAAGTATTTTTATTTTTAAAAATATGGAATGAAAACTGAAATTAGACTTAAACTCAGAGGCTATTGCTCTAGCCCCATGTGGGTCAAGTTATGTGTAATCTTGCTAGCAATGAAAAATATAGAATTATTTGATTCTTACCAGTTTGGATTTTGGTTGGGTGACATTGTTTGTCTGTTAATCTTGGATGTCCAAATCGGATGCTTATAGACTGAGTGCCCTATTTGACTTCAGGAAAATGGCTAATGAAAAACATCATGACACTTGTCTAAACAAAGTAACTGTCAACATCATGGGCTCCTTCTAAATAAAGGAATCTACTACATTAATTTTGTTTTTACCAATGAAAACAAACCTGACTACTGTCATAGTCATTCCTCCTCAAAACAGAAAAGAATGGAATGCATTATCAATCATACTACTTGTTTTGAGGTGCATATTAAAAAAAGACTTCTAATTTTTATTTGCACATATGTATGTATCTGTATGAGTTTCTGTGCATTGTGTACATTCAGGTCCTCACATGGTTTAGAGGGCATTGAGCATTGAGTGCTTCTTTCCCCGTTGGTGGTATCTGGGGCAGGAAGGATTAGGAGGTATGGCTTTATGGAGTAGGTGTGTCACTGAGGTCAGGCTTTGAGGTTTCAAAAGACCATACCATTCCAAGTCTTCTTTCTCTTTGCCTCCCATTTGTAGATAAGATGTATGCTTGTAGACACTGCTACAACACTTTGCCTGATTGCCTGCTGCCATGCCCACAACCATGATGGGCATGTACTCACTGTCTGAAACTTTGAGTCCCAATTTACCTGTCTGTTTTTTGTAAGTTTCCTTGGTTTTGGTGTGTTTTCACAACAATAGAAAATAATTTAGAGGTCAGTACCAGGAGTGGGCTATTGCTGTAGTAGGCATGAATTTACTGGATATTTTTGTTTGTTTGTTTTCTTTATTTTTTTTTTTTGAGGAATGTGAAATACTCTGTGACTTCAGACTAGGAAAACATTTGAATGACGTAAGTAGAGCTTATTGGACCATCTTAGTGGAAACTTGGAAAGAAGTAATCCTGAGAGCAAGGTGGACCATGGATACCAGCACAAGCAGCAGCAGAAAGGAAATAAAATTAACAACTGGGCTAGAGAGTATTTTTGTGCTATTTTTGCAAAGTACATGACTGTCTTTTCATCCTTGTCCCAAGAGCCTCCTTAGGGTAAAGTCAAGAATTTCAGACAAATTTTGCTGCTGAGGTGATTTTAAGACAGCCTACCATTGATGGGGTTAAGTGATTATGAGTGAGCACACATATGCAGTCTACAGCGAAAAAGTGTAAGCAGGGCCAAAGGAAATACAAAAAGTACAGTTTACAGAGAATGCATATTACCAGGAAATTTAGCGTTGGAGTACTAAGAGAGATAAGAAGAAACAGAATAAATGCACTGAGACACTTCCCAGCTAAAAGCCAATGTGTAAACTGTGTGTGGGGGGGTATGCCTAAGAAGAGATCTACTCCCTAAGAACGGCAAGAAATAATGCTTACGCAGAAGTGATTCATTGGAGTTTCATCTGAAGCAGGCAGTCCAAACTGGCAGCATTTTCCATGTGAGCCTGGCTTCACAGGCATAAAGGATACAGGAGAAAGGGAGGATTATGTAATCTTCATCCATGGTTGCAGAAAGCTGCACAGTTGGGAATTTGGCTAGGGAGTCGCTGCATGGAGGCTGAGAGGAGCCATCTCATGGAGCTTTGAAAGTGACATCTGCACTGTGTTGGAACTTATGGAGAGCTGCAGAAAGGGAGTGGAACCAGCCCAAAAGAAAGAGAAGTGTGTTATACTCAGTGAATCCAAAAAGCAATGGAGCCTAAACAAGGAATGTATCTATAAAGTTTTTAATTATTTTCATAAATTTTACTTAAATTAGACACTATCTTATTTTGCATACCTATCCTGGTTCTCTGTCCCTCCCACCTTCCCATGCTCCCTACCAACCCCCCCCATCCCATCCTCTATCCACTCCTCAGGGAGGTTGAGGCCTTCCATGAGGAATCATCAAAATCTTTCAAGTCTTTTGGGACAGGGCCTAGGCCCGCCCCCATGTATCTAGGCTAAGAGAGTATCCTGCCATGAGAAATGGGCTCCTGAAGTCTGTTCCTGCACTAGGGATACATCCTGGATCCACTGCTAAAGGCCCCATAGACTGCCCAGTGTTCCTAGCTGGCACCCATGTTCATGGGGCCTGGTTTGGTCCTATGTTGGTTAAGCTTAAGTTTAGTAGTTTCTATGGTGTTGAAACTACTTCCTCTGAAATGGATGAACTGAGTAAAGCCTCATCTTGTTATGGTTGAAAGAACTTAGTTTGGATCAGATTTCTGCAATAAAGTTTTCAGTGCCTATGTTTGCATTTGTGGTTCATTGATGGTTTTGTGATTTCATTAAAGTACAATAATTCATTAGAAATTTTTAATATAAAATTGGAAATACGCTGTAATCACTGTTTCAGTACTGCTCACTTATTTGAGCAGATTAAAGTCATGATTAGACATTACATTCACCAAAGAAGGCACAATGATTTTCATGAAAAATATGAGAGTCAGCTAATTTAAAGCATCTGTTTTTACCCAAAAACAAATGTAATATGTAGGTGGTGCTGAACGTTTTACAGTTTTCAAAGAAAAAAGTCATGTTTACCACTACATTTACAAATGGATGAGAAGCACTTACAATTCAGATTTTTTTTATTTTACACAAGGTACATATTTCCTAGTAAGAAAAAATAAATTGTTACTGAAATAAGTTTTTTGAATTCTAGTACTTTTATTTTTGCTTATTACTCACACTGGACAGGGACCATCTTCATCGTTGTGGATCTGAGAGGTGCAAGTACACACAGAAATAACTCATCCCTGCCCGAGTATTGAGAGTAGCAGGAGAGAGCTTAGACAATGGGTGAGCTTTGTACCAACAAGGACTGATCTTTGGAATTTGATAGTTGGTACAATTTTCTGAACAGAAAATATTAATATTCCATCGATTTCTTTTGAACTATTTAAAAAATGAGGAAAATAATCAACTCTCTGGATAAAGAGAAGCAGGTCTGGGCCACATATCAAAGATTTCTGAAGACCTTTACATAGTGCAGAACCCAAACATCTCTACCGGCATCCAACACTCCTGCTAGATATGCCACTGAGGTCCCAGCCAGTTTGTTGCACCCCTCAATTTTGTACCAGAAAATGGGTTGATCCTCCAAGGTTGAGAGGGACATTTCTGTAAAATGAGAGTTGGTATGAAGAATGGGTAAGTAGCCTCTGAACTCCTGTGGCATCCATTACTTGCTAACAAGAGAACAACAATTGGATGTGGTGGCTTATTACTACATTGTATTGCTTTGTTTTATTTTTCTATTATAACCCACAAATAGGATCACTTGCTGTTTTAAGCTTGTGCTCATTCCTCAAGGTTTCAGTAGGCTTCACATTTTCAAAGCATGCTTATTTGGTCTCCAAAGAGCTTTTTATTCTAAGTTTCCAGATGGAAGCTATCTAAGGTTCTATGCAGTTGTTTCAAATAATAAGTTTTGGTTCCATACAGATGTCACTGACATTTCAGATGAACAGTTCTACACTTTCATTATGTAGGCCTATCTTGCATATAATTTATAATATATCCATTTACAATGAGGATCATCCCAAAATTTCCAATCTCCTCTGTGGTGTTAGTTCAGTGTTTGTTGGAAGCCGAGTACCATCAACTAATGTTAACAAAAGAGGTGTCAGTCAACTACACAGATCCAGAGTCTGAAGTCACTGAGTAGACAAAGTGAACAGCAAAGGCAGCTCAAGAACCTTTGTCCCCTGAAATGACTAAAGTGTGCGCAGCATCACTAGCTAAGGGAACGCCACTGTCCTCCAAACCTTCCTTTAATGCTGGGCACTGGGGGGCGTCTGCATGCCTTTTGCCTGGAAGTTCTTTTTTTTTTTTTGGTTTTTACGAGACAGGGTTTCTCTGTATTGTTTTGGAGGCTGTCGATCCAGCCCGGCCTCGAACTCACAGAGATCCGCCTGCCTCTGCCTCCCGAGTGCTGGGATTGCCTGGAAGTTTTTAACCCTCCATGCAAACATCGTAAAGTAAAACACTGTAATACCATGGCTCCGTATTGACATCTAAATTGTATTCTTTGTGAGGAAATACACATTTTTTATTTTTCTAAGTTAAACTTCTTGTTTCAATTATGTGTTTCAGAAAATTTGGATACTTGAAAAGAAAATAGTGGACACTTGGGGATAATATTGTTTGTTTGTTATGAGTGTAAATTAGATGCAAGACAATAGGATTAATGCTACAGTGGTTAGTAACATTCACCACATTCACTCTCTTTCAGAACTCTCAGGTAGACCAGCAAATCCCTTCTATTCCAGTGCTTGTCACTTCTACATTGATTGTCTACACACTCAGTTCAGTCATGATCACTTTAAATATCTCACTGTAGGCCTAAGAAATATCAATTTCACATCTTAGATAACCTTTAATAACATTACTTGACACCAGGCAGTTTTCTCTAAGTCACTGTAAAATGTCCTTATTTATCTCACCAGTGTCTTTATTCAGTTCTGCCTGTCTTGATGTCCAGGTTCCAATAAACCCTTACCTGAGATCATTTTTTTTTGCAGGGAAGGGGGGGTTGAGGTGAGGGTAGTGGTTCGAGACAGGGTTTCTCTGTGGCTTTGGAGGATGTCCTGAAACTAGCTCTTGTAGACCAGGCTGGTCTCGAACTCAGAGAGATCTGCCTGCCTCTGCCTCCAGAGTACTGGGATTAAAGGCGTGTGGCACCACTGCCTGGCACCTGAGAGCATTTTACTGCCTCTCGTAATTTTTTTTTAAAATCACAGGTAGTGATGGCCACTGCGGTGATCTGACAAAAAGACAACAGATGCCCACTGCTAAAAATGGCTAGTAGTTACAGAGAGATGAAGAGAGAGACTCTGGAGAGACAAAGCCGAAGAGTTCTGGAGGTTGAGGATCCACAAGGTTATGGAAAGTGCTAATGCCTTGTTTGCAGAAGAATTAAGAGAGTATCTGGCCTCAGCTACTGGAAGTGCAGCAGAGAGCAATTGTGAATTGCTCATGAACACTCACGAGGATAGCGGTCGGAGCTGTGAATGTTAGATTCTGGACACTCTTGTACTAGTAGTCAAAAACCCATAGAAGTAGTAGTAAGAACTCCTGTGGAGATCCCTAAACAGCCCAGGTAGGACAGAAGGTTGCCCTCTAAAAACTGACAGCATGTCCCCATTACCAAGATAACATCCCACACAATTCATTGAACACAGAGATTTAAAGCTGGTGTTTGCATGGAGACTTCACCCTTATGTTCCTGTCTCTTTGGAGCAATAAGGTACTTACTCTTCAGGCCAGTGAAGGAGAAACCTGAACCAACCCAGCCATGAAACCTTCAAAGTGCAACCTGTCCTCCCTGCTGGGACAATGGTGGCACAGAACTCGTGGGAGTGGCCAACCAATGTTTGGTTTAACTTGTGACCAACGTCTGGAGAGGGAGCCCATGCCTTACATGGCCTGGATAGCCAGGAACAGGAGACTGGATAGACCAAAGACCTAGAGTAGTGGTTAAAGATGAAACCAATGAAGTGGTTCCTGATGAGAGACTGCTACACTCACATGCCAGTGCCTCATCCAGTCATCATCAGAGAGCCGTATTGCAGAAGCAGACAGGAGTGGGCACAGAGACCCAACACTGTGCAGAGACAGAGTCTCAACTGAAGGTCTCCATTAGGTCTCTCGACTCAGAGATCTGGGAACCCCACAGGAGGGGGGGGAAGAGAATGTGGGAGTCAGAAGGGACTGGGGACACCAGGAGCACACAGTCCACCTAATCAACTACAGAGGCCCCCACGTGGCAAGCATGGAGTCCACATGTGTCTGCTCTGGGGTCTTTTATCTTTTGACCTATTTGGATGCTCTCTCTTTGAGGCCTGCCCTTTTCTGAAGAGGAAATTAAGGGGAAGTAGACCTGAGGGGGTGGGTAACGGGATACTAGGAGGAATGAAGGGAAACTGTAATTGGGGTATGTTGTAAGAGAAGAGAACCTATTTTCAATTTTAAAAAATATATAAAAGCCGGGTGTTGGTGGTGCACGCCTTTAATCCCAGCACTCGGGAGGCAGATGCAGGAGGATCTCTGTGAGTTCGAGACCAGCCTGGACTACCAAGCGAATTCCAGGACAGCCTCCAAAGCCACAGAGAAACCCTGTCTCGAAAAACCAAAAAAAAAATATTAAAATAATAAAAAGGAACTCAAAGTCCATTTACTCAAATCCCAGAAGCACTAGAGATAAAGGGGTTGCACTTGACCAAATTGTGAATTCCATTGAAACACAGCCAGTGAGTCCTCTGACAACTGGCAGTAAGGCAATACTTGTTTTGTCTAATGCCCTCAAAATCCACACGCCATGAGCACTCTCCCCTTCTGTGTGTATTCTGATGAATGCACACCCCATCATCCACTTGCTCCTTTCCATACAATTGTTTCCTTCTGTGTACTGTTCCATTCACGTAGACTGTGAGTTACAAAAACAAAAGGTTTTTATTTTTCATCATTTTACTTTCCATATTGGCTTAGTCCATCTGTACGATCCTCATCTGCTCACTCTCAGTGTGAAGATGTGAGAACTTAACTAGCAAGAGAGAAGAAAACCCAAATTTATTGAGAAGAAGCATGTAGTGCTTTGAATGAGAATGACTTCCCAAGGCACAAATGATTTAGCGTTTGTTCTCCTGTTGCTGGTTGTCTAGGGAGACTTGGGTGATGCAGCCTTGGTGGGGGGAAGTGTGTCACTATGGGTGGGCTTTGGGGTTAAAAATGTTGTGCCATTTCTAGCTTGCCCTCTCTTCCTTGTGCTGGTGGTTGAGTTTGGGAGCACTCAGCTACTTGCTCCAGCCACCATGTCTGTTGTTTGCCTTCATGTTTTTCCATGATGATGAAGAACTATTATTCCTGTGGAACCAAATATAGTTTCCCGTCAAGTTGTCCTTGGCCATGTTTTGTCACAGCAACAGAGATGCCTCTAATGCGAAGTGATAAACATACTTGCATTGCTTTCTCCTCTGCAGCAGCCCTTACCATTCTTTTATCAGAGGAGTAGCAGCATGATTTGGACTCTAGTCCTGGTTTACATTTATTTATAAAATGGGGATGAGTGGGCCAAACTTCTTCCAGTTGCTTTCCATAACATTTCAGGAGCCTCGATGCAAATAATCATCACCAAAGGTCTTAACGTCTGTTGTTGTCTCTATTTTTCCCATCCTATCATCTCTCAAGCCTCTGGACAATCTGCCTAGGAATATTGCTAAGTTGTATCAGGCAAACAGTGTGTTTAGAAGGGTAGAATTGCTTTTATGGTAGCAGGACTAGGAATTTCATCTTTATATATGCCCTTCTGTTTACTCTGGGGACGTTGAATTTACTGCTTAGAGAGAAGTAAGGTTGGCCAAGAGAACACTTAGTGTACATAGGGCACACAGGTTCATGACTGACACAGCCAAGTGCACACACTCACCCACCAGGCAGACCTAAATTAAACCAAAGGAGGCAGCTCAGGAAAACTGACATGTAGTACAAGTAAATGGACACTTGATACCTTTTGTTGTTTTACAAAAGGAAACTTCGTGTGCTTATTCAGGTGAACATAAAGTGTGGAGCAGTGCTGGAGGCCTCTGTTATTTTTATCTGAAGTGAACAGAAAAGTATGACTTCTTAAAAAAGAAAATGTCATTTTGATGAAATGTCGCCAGACAGGAGAACAAATATCAAGGTGACTTTGAAAGCGGTTCTTTACCTCAGCCAAGCAATTCTGATGCTCACAACGCAGCATCCCGGGAACAACCTAACTGTACCAGCAGTGTTTCTTTAGCTGAGCACTCACACAGCTCTGTTTCTCACTTACGAAGGCACAGATGAATTCTCTGAGGGTGACATGTACTTCGTGAGAACTTCTCAGAGTCTGTGCAAGAATGTCTGTGAAGCACTGTGTGTGTAAAATCCCAGATACTGGCAAGATGTGCAACGGTGTGTGATTACCCCCGAGTGTGACCACAGAACCTCTGCAAATGCCAATGTACGTTTGAGAACAAGAGTGGCTGCTCCTGAAGAAGTTCGGGTGTAGCTCTATCTGTGGCGAAATGTCAGAGACTATTTTAAAGGTTCTATCTTCTTTTTAATCAATGTGTGTATGAGGGTGTGGAGGAGGCTGATGTGTACCTGTGAATGCTGGAGACTGCTGACTGTAAAAGATCATATCAGCTCCCCCTGAAACTGGAGTCAGATGTTGTGAGCCCCTGGATGTGGAGATCTATGGCCTGAACCAGGCTCTTCTGTAAGAATAGTAAGGACTCTGCCATGGTGAGCCATCCAGTCCTCACATTGTTTTATAGTTAAAAACAGGGTGGGTTATGTGACCTTGATGACTATGTTTGTTGTATTGTGACAAACATAGGTAAGATCTGTTTCAGAAATTACTACATAAGAATTCTGCAAAATGGTTAATGCCTTTATTTTGTTATTTTTGATATAAAGTTGGTCCTTCTTACAATGTTTCTCAATTCAGTAGCAGCCTTCAATGTAGACGATCTATAGGGATTTGCAATGGGTAATCCAGGTTGCATATGCTCAAAGTCTTCCATGAGAATTTATTCATGATCAATTCAGCCCTTTGGGTAAATGTAGAGAAAAGAAAATGCATTATTATCACATTATCACATTCAATGGATACTTTACATTACTACAATGGACTCCTTATTACAAACATTAAAAATTTCACCAAATCTCTTCTAGCTTTTCCTGATTCTTCCATACAGCTTGGAAAACAATCCCTAAGTTATTCTCAGGCTGAAAATTGTCATCATTTAATAAAGCTTATTGTGAGTGTCATCCATTTCTGTTGTCTGTTCCGTTAGCCATTAGAGTGCTGGCATATACAAATACTAGCAAATCTCACACTCTGCTGAAAGACACTGTGCAGTATGAAGCAGGAAGGGTTGATAACCTTGAAGGTTCCTCTGGGATATCAAGATTTTATAATGAACATAAAGTGGCATTTTAATCCCAGGTCTACGTTCCTCCTCCACCTCCTCCTCCTCCTCTGTGCTACAGTAGATCTGTGGGCACTCTCCTCTTACCTGTGATTCCAGAAGTTGCTGCTCTTGACCTTTTGTCTTATGTCTATAAATAACTCAGTGAGTGTCTGGACCGGTTGTGTCTCAAGGACAGTATGGAGGTCTTTGCACTTGTGAAAAGTTAAAGTTTCTCTTGGAAAGAGGCCCATGTTAGCTTCTATAACTCACCCACAATTATGTGATCAGCACTTTCTGCCCTCAGGACTGTCAGGCATCAAGTAATTGATAACAGAGCAGCCATACTGTAAGATAACTTATCTTTATGAAAATAAAGCACACATACAGTTTGAAACTTAAATGAAAGAGAGATTAATGGGTTAGGGAAGGCGGCGTTGTATAAATCACCTTGAGTCTCTCACCTAGTTCCAGTTGCTATGGCTGGTGAATGATGCTAGATATTTTATGATTCAAATGATCAATAAAGGAGAGTCTATTTGAGGTGTTGAACATGTTTAATCAATTTATTTATAGTTGTATAAGCCCCATTTCACACTAACCAGAAACAAAGTGTATAGAAAATGTCTACAGGTAAAGGCTGGCTCATTATGACTTCCTGGATGTGTCCAAGGCCCTTTGCCTTGAGATGCTCCTGTTTCAGTGACTAAAACCTGGTGTCTGATTCCCTGGTGCTGTTTTCAATTGCAGTGTACTATTTAGATGCATGTTAGCACAGAAGGAGGCAATATTTTAATTAAGGACACATAAATCACTCTGAATCTCTTTGCAGAGACATTTTGGTTTTAAGATGAATTTAAAAATTAAGCACATAATGAGGAATCACCCTATGAATATACATAGATATGTGAATTATGTTCATGAGTTTGAGGTTTAAGCAGAATTGAAAAGCTAAAACAGTAGTTTATTATTAAGAAGTGAGTTGAACAACTCTCCTAATTCAATGTGTCATTTGAGTTGTTATCAAATAGCCACAACCTATTTTGAAATACAAATTAATTATCCATTACAAGCATGAGATTGCTTATCTCCTTCAAAGTCTCATTAGTATGCAAATGACTCTAATTAGGTCACTGTCAGACAATAATAGAGCAGAGGTGCTTGCCACCCTTGAGAATGGAAGGTTTTGCTTCCTAAATATTCTAAAATTGTTACTGGCATCAGTTTTACTTCTCAGGGATTATTCTGTAAGAACTACTTATTTCAGGGATTATTCTGTAAGAACTACTTATTTGGAGGAAGTAATTTTGGGGAATTAAAGAGGAATTTCTGTGTTCATGTGTTTGTTTTTCTATCTGGTGCTTGTGAGTGTGCATTTGCATAGATGTATGTGTGATGGCCCAAGGTTGACATGAAGATGTTCATTTCACAATCATTTCTTCTCTTAACTTGTTGAGATAAGGTTTTCACTAAACATAGAATCCAACTGTTTAGCTGGTTAGCAAGTTCCAATATCTACCTGCTTTTGTCCCACAGAGCTGGTGTCATAGGTATACAAGGTCATGTCCTATTTCTACATGGGCACTGGCAATCTGAACTCCTCAGTTCTTCATGCTTGAGCAGCAAGCACATTGCATGATGAATGTCACCCTAGCCCGTGTTCAGTTCTTCAAAGCAACCAACTTTTAAGTGAAAAGCAATATCCTAGAATTAAGGAACATTTGTAACTTGTGAATGGTCACATTTTAAGTTATCAAATCATCTACATCAAATCAATTATCACATGATTTCATTTCACCGTCCATTTTATTGCATTATGAGGGTCAAATATGGGAATAGGAAAAAATTCAACAATAAAGGAAGGTTTTGTTCATTTCAAATATTTGACAGTCATGTACACCAGAAGCAATAATTTATACAATGACTAGCAGGAGTGAAAAGTCAGCATTCTAAAACATTTCCTGGTCACTTTAGTCTGAGGTGGTGTGAAAATGCCTATGTTTGTGGCCTTTAATAACACCTGTTAAATATAAACAGAGAAATTATGAGAAGCGGTGAAGCACAGCGGTAAGGCAGATTCCTCTCAGATATGGAGTCATGCTTAGTATATGGAGAGACTGGTTCACAGTGATAAACACAGGCAGATAGGGAAGGATAGCAGGACCCAGAAGGGGGGCTTGCGAGAAGCCCAAGAGAAAACTGTCCGTTTGAAAAGAAACCAGTAAAGAATGGTGAAATGTGTCTAAGCAAAAAACTGCCCTATGCCTGCTGAAAACCATCATCCCTACAACAGACTGGGGGCACTGTCACTCATATGCACACCAACATGGGGAATCATGTGAAGTGATACGTGGTTTGAACTGTACCTTCAGAACTGCTAGGAATATTTTTTATTATGAAGAAAAGTTATGGTGTTTTCTTCTGAAGGTTGCTTTGTTGGCTTTTTTGATCATGCTGTATTTTTTTCACTGGTCGTTTAAGAGTCTTAATGTGGAAATGTGTGTTTTAGATTGTCGCATTTGTGAAATACAACACACACATTAAAACCAGACTAAGTTAAAGCCACATTGAGTCAAGATTTTACAGATGGATTATATACAAGGTAGGAAAACGGTTGAGAAATGGCTCAGCCGGTAAAGAACTTGCCATACAGGCCTGGGTGCCTGAGCTTGGAACCCAATTATTTATGTAGGTGAGGGTACAGCAGTATGCATCAGTAACTCCAAAACTGGGAGGCAGAGATACATGGATTCCTAAATCTAATTGACTAGCTAGCCTAGCCAATCAGTGAGATCCATGTTTAGTGAGAGACTGATCTCAAAACACAGAGTCAGTGAGCTTCCACAGCTGTCTCTGTGGTTATCCCCCAAATAGCCTTGATCCCTTTGCTCGTATAATCACTCCTCCCTGTCTTCAACTGGATTCTGACACTTGGACCAGGATTTATCTCTATTGCTTGAACTGTTTTTTGGAGCCCATTCCCTATGAAGAGTTACTTTACTCAGCCTAGATATAGGGAGGTGGGCTTAGTCCTTTCTCAAAGTGGTGTGTTAGAGTTTGTTGACTTCCCATGGGAAGCTTTACCCTCTCTGAGGAGAGGGTGGGGGAAAGGTAGGGAGAGCAGGAGGAAGGGGTGGAGTGGGAACTGGCATTTGTATGTAAAATGAGAAAAGATTGTCTTAAAAAATAAAAAAACCGTAAGTCAGAGAGCGATAGAGGAAGAAAGCACATGTCTACCTCTGACCGTCAAGAGCAAGTAGGTCTGCGTGCACATGTAGGCAAACCCAAATGAACATGCGTCTAAATTCCACATATAAACATACAAGCAAAGCAAGTTTGGTAGGAGAAATTTTATTTAGATGATTCATTAAAACAGACCACTGCTCTTTCCCAACACTCTGAATGGTATGTTATAGAAATCTGAACCTTTTCACGTGTGCAAATCCCAGCAGGTTGCAATAGGTACCCTGGAAACCTTGTGTATATTAAGAATCACACAAGTCTCTTGAGAGTCTATGATTGTTGACCCCATAAAGAATTATTGGCAATTAATTTTCATAAACATTGAAAGTTTTGTGTAAGGAGCAGTTATGTATGACACTAAGATGGATACTTTCTATTAAAGAAATGAAATGGAAATATATTCTGCTTCTTTTCCTTTCCTTTCTTTATCCTTGCATTTTTTCGGTTTTGTGTTTTGAGAGACAGTATTTCTCTGTGTAGGCTTTCCTGGACTAGGCTGTCTTCAACCTCAGAGATATGCCTGCCTCTGTCTCTGTCCCCCCAGTGCTGGGAGTAAAGATGGGAACTTCTACTTCCAGATTCATTTGCTGTTTCCTAATCCAAAGGATACCGTAATAGAATCCTTTAATTTTAAATTCTGAGCAACTTTCCCCCCAAATGAACATGAATAGGCATACACACACTAGTGACATAAGTTTCATGAAGCTAAAATCAAGAGTTTATGAACAATGCTTAAAGGTGCTCAATAAAACTTGTTAGACAGATTATTTCTAATGCATATTCATTTAAATATTAAAATACTAATATTTGGATATCTAGTGACAGATTTTGTAGTGAAAATAGGTGCAGAATGAAGTAACGTGTCTTCTAAAATGATAAAATAAAACTTTTACTTGGTAATAATACTATTTAATTTCAGTTTTGCTTTATTATGATTTTATAATAATTTAATTAATTTAATATAGTCACACACAAACAAAGAGTTTTGTATGTGTCTTTTCCTTTTGGTTTTTCGAGACAGGGTTTCTCTGTATTATTTTGGAGGCTGTCCTGGAACTCGCTCTGTAGACCAGGCTGGCCTTGAACTCACAGAGGTTTGCCTGCCTCTGCTTCTCGAGTGCTGGGATTAAAGGCATGTGCCACCAATGCCCGGATTTTTCTTTCTTTGTTTTTTTTTTGTGTATGTTTTCTTTGATTAGGATGCTTTAAAGGGTACTAGATGTGTCTGAAAGATAATAAAGCTTGCCCTGTACTAATCATGAATAATTAGTTAATTCTTATTTTATCAATAAACTAATTAATAAATGGTTAGTTGAGTGGATAAATAATTGAAGCTATTGTTTGTTAACTTCTTAATATCTAGGGTTAGCATGGAGCTTGTAGCACAGTGGATAACAGGGCTGACTATGGATCAGAAGACCTAAGACTTTGTCGTCTTACTATCAGGATGGTTATCTTTTTTTTTTTCATTTTGAAGAATAAACTTATTTTATTGAAAATACATTTTTTTTATTTTTCAGTTTAAATTTAGATAACAAACAAGGTTGCTTCACAAGTCAGTTCCAGGGAGGAGGGGAGGGAAAGGGACAGGATGGTTATCTTAAGTTGCAGCATATGTAAAATGAGGTATTCTTTATCTTATTTATGGCAGGTCATGTGTTAGGAAACATACCTGTAAGATTATTTTCTAAGAAGAACTTCAATAGTTTATCAAATTGCACCCACAGAAACAGTTGATCTCATCTAATGAGACCATGAATACCGTAGTCTTAAAGCTGGGGAGCCAGCATTGGACTGAACCAAGCCCTCTGAATGTGGGTGCCAGCTAGGAGGCCAGGGCAGTCTATAGGACCTCTAACAGTGGACCCAGTATTTATCCCTAGAGCACAAATGGACTTTGGGAGCCCATTTCCTATGGAGGGATACTGTTGCAGCCCAGATACAAGAAAGAGGGCCTAGGCCCTCCCTCCCGCAAATGATGTGAGGGACTTTGATGGTCCCCCATGGAGGGCCTGAATATCCTTGTGGAGTGGGTGAGGGGGTTGGTGAAGGAGCATGGGAGGCTGGGAGGGTGAGGGAATGGGGGATTGATATGTAAATAAGTGTGATTCTAAAATAAAATAATAGTTTGTCAAATTGCAGAAAACACTTATTTAGCCATCTTAATATATTTATTTTTAACAAAAGGCTTATATAAACTTACGTTGGTATTTTCATTAAACATACTTTCAAATAATGCCTGTCCCCGATAATGAGTTTGACGATTTATATGCCATCCTAGAGCCTTCATCCAGTTGACCTGATCAAGGGGGGAGCTCATGGACCCCAGATTGATGGCTGAGAGGCCAGCATGGGACTGATCCAGACCCCCTGAATGTGGGTGTCAGTGAGGAGGCCTTGGCAATCTATGGGACCTCGGATAATAGATCAGTAGTTATTCCTGGCATATGAATGGGCTTGGGGAGCCCATTCCACACGGAGAAATGTTCTCTCAGCCTGTACACATGGGGAAGGGCCTAGGCCCGGGATGAAATGACAGACTTTGGAGATCCCCCATGGAGGGCCTCACCCTCCCTGGGGAGCAGAGGGGGGACGGGGTGGCGGTTTGAGGGGTTGGTGGGGGGCTGGAGAGGAGGGCAGGGATAGGGAGCTGGGATTGACATGTGAAGCAAGCTTGTCTTATATTCAAATTTTAAAAAAAGGAAAAAAACTTACTATGTTGAGGAGGTGGGCCTCAAACTCATAGAAACCTGCCTGCCTTATGCCTCCAGAGTGTTGGGATTAAAGGTCTGTTCTACCATGCCAGGCTCGACTTTTTTTTCTTTTCTTTTCTTTTCTTTTTTTTTTTTTTTGAATGGGGATTTTGGTGACCAAACTCAGGTTGTCAGTTTGGGTGCCTAACTCTTTGCTCAGCCATTTCTTCTTCGTGCTCCTCACCCTTTGAGAGAAGATTTCACTATGTAGCCCAATGTGGCCTTGAACTTATTATGTATAGCTCCAGGGTGACTCACAGTTACATACCAGACAATGTCCATACATTCTAAAATTAAAATAATAAAAATTTTAAAGAAAAGAAAAACTATCCTAAGTCTTAGTCTTAAGTATGAAAGAAATACATGAGATTGCTAAGTTATTTTATAATGGAACAGTAAATCAGAATTATGTAATAATGACAGTCACATAATAACTAAGGGTCATGGAAATAATACATCTGAAGATTGTTGATCTCAGAAGGGAAAACTATCTAACTTATTTATTAGTGTTATAAAGCTACATGAGAACAAAATTTTTGAGCAGAGACTTTTTTTCTCTCTGACTGAAAGAATTTTGATATAAAGTTTTTTTCTATTATTCAGGTTTCATGTGATGCAGGAAATGATCAGCTTATATTTTAACGTTAGAAAGATGTGATTCCTCTTTGACTTTTAAAAATAAGAAAAATTGAGACTAGTTTTAATTGCCAGTAAGTTACAAACTTTTTTAGACAGTGCTAAAAGTAAAGGCCAATTTCCTAGACATTTCCACAGCAGGACTCAACACCAATTAGGAGAAGCCATGTCAGACATGATCTTTCCTTAGCTACTTTGAAGTTCATTACATTGACACTTTTTGCACAATCATGACATGAGAGAGCCATGGGAATCAAGCCTGTACAAGATGATAATGCAGGCCTTTTACCATCCTGGGTTTTAAAGTTAGCATCGTTAATCAAAGTATTCCTGCCTATATCAAGAGTCATGAAGAAGGAAGAGAATGGCTAATTTACCGGCTTTATGGTTTTGAAAATGTCAGATTAAAATACCAGGTAAACAGAAATAGTGCCTCATGTCTCCTTGTATTGTGCTACTTTAAACCATTGACCATATTAGTCTATTATCATTCACTTATAATCAGGCTTGATGAGTTGTAATGCAGCGTGTTCCTGGTATTCCAGAAAATAATCCAAGATGGCTGATTAGCTTTATTTTGAGTTAGGCTTTATGTTACATTTTCCTGTTGTAGAATTTCTGCAAACCCCAATTAATCCACTCAGGGCATCCTATAATAATTTAAGAGATAATTATGACAGGAGACAAACTTATAAAAGCATATATATTGGAGAGAATCAGATGACCGATGACCATATCCTGAGGCCGTAAAGAGAGAAGAAAATGTGTCAGCAATGAGATAGAAAATGGTGTCTTTGTAGAAATATAAGGTAATATTTCTTCCAGTGAAGTTGAAGCAAAATAATCATATTTTGATTTTCATTTTAAAGGTTTTTCAGAAAACTAACTTGATATGTTGGAAGGAGGGGGACTTTCAGCATAGCACACTACCATTGAAACCTCAGAGGTCAACAAAAGCGGTCATAACGCTTGTATTCCAAGATGAGACTGTAAAAGACATGAGAAATTAGATAAGGGCAAATGATTCCTTTGGGGTCTCTACAGCCAAAGGAGACCAAGGACAAGAATGAATTTAAGCAAGAGAGAGGTAGGAATAAGATGATCTGCCTTGCTCATTGTTCTTGGTTCTCTATTCCATCACAAATAATATTTGTAGACACTATCTTCCCAGAAGATAAACTGTAGGGTTTTTTTCATATTTGAACATATTTGGGACAATAAAATTGTTCCTTAAAAAGACAACTTTGATATCACATAAAACAAAAATTAAAGCAAGTCATGAAGGCATCAGAATGAAAAGAATTTCTATTTTTCAGTCATGGTAGATAGCAGGTTTCTTATCTGTTAACCTCCATCCATTTTTGAGGCAGACCAAAGACCGTGTGGAATTCTAACTGCTGAGGAGCTCTGACTTGGAAGTTTATGTTGCTTATTTTTCTTAACTGTGGAGTCCCACCTCAGAGATCCTCCATTCTCAGACCATAAACCAAGACATCAAATCACCCCTTTCCATGCTTCTCACAGTTCCTAGTGTTTATACACCTCTGTTTGGGTTTGCTGTATTCATTGGGGACCTTAACCTTGAGATACGAGTCTTTTCTCCAAACTGTATTTTACCGGTTTTGTTTCAAACTAGATTTCAAATAAAATTTGCATAGAATTTAGCTCTTATATTTCCTTAAAGTGAATTTGAATAAGCAGTGTGTGTGTGTGTGTGTGTGTGTGTGTGTGTGTGTGTGTGTGTGTCGTGGTGGGGCGGGGGCACAAAAACTGCTTTCTGGAGTAATTTCCTTTTTCTTTTCTTAAAATACATCTTTAAGCATTTCCATTAATGAAGATGTGTTGGTGATAATAACTTTTAGGTTGTGATACCAGGAAATTTAAAGCTCAGTACAGATTTGAATTTTAATTTTGTTGATGGCTGTTTTCCCATAGGAGATGATATCATTACAGCCCTGTCCTCTGTGTGGATCTTGATACAGATGGAAATTACTCAGCTATCAACCTAATTGTTCTCTCCTTGGCTGTGACCTGTTTTTCCTACATAGAAAATTTTAATGGACTTTTTTAAAATCTTTTTTTGGTAGTCTTTCATTTTACCAAGAAAACCTAGGCACAGTTTTCTTTTTAATCCTACTGTCCATGCTTCTGTTTGAAATTTCTTTTAGGTGAGAAATTTCAGAGAGTTTATGCTTGACAAGTACTTCTTCCCTGACTCTACCCCACTCTTTCAATATGGAAGTTAATTAAAAACGATAAAAGGGTTCTTTCTTTTCTCAATCTGACCTTTACAATTTCTTTCATGTTGCACACATCATTTTGTCTCAAGTCTCAGTGTTTTGGAATCTTATTGTCTTGATCTCTGTCATCTCTGTTAAATTCTAACTCCAGACATAGATTTATGTGTTGATATTTCTTTTCAGGACTTTTACAAAAAAACCCAAAACTTTCAGTTCATTTTTTAAATGCTGTGCATATTTATGTGATTATCCTTATTAAATAATAGTAAATCTTGGTTTTAGGCTCTGCTTAGCCAAGGTGCCATACTACAGTGTCCACTCCACACCTTTTCACCAGGAGTCCCGGCATTCGCTCACTTTGTGAAATAATTTGGAAGCCTAGACTGAACGGAATTGTTCCTTTACATAATATTTTGCTTTACATCAGAAAATTCTTGAGGATCTGAATCAATATGCGAGTGATATTCTCTGGCTAAAGCTTGACTGTGGTACAGTGTTTGAGGCTGTCTTCCATTCATGTTAAGGCCAGTTGTGTATTTCAGCTTTAGGGTATAATTTCCTCCTAATCCATAAATGCATCCCTTTCCTGACATAAATTATGGGGGGTGGTCAATTCCTATTTTTACTTCTTGGTGCCAGAACCTGTGGTCTCTGCTGTCCTGGATCTGTCTGTCTCATTCTTCAGTGCTGGGCAGCCTGGGGTCAGCCCTTATCACTAGGACTGGGTTTGCTCAAGAAAAATACTTACTTGTGATATTTTAGAATGGGGTTATCATAAATTTATACCTTAAAACCTCATATAATGGGTAATTTTTTATTTTGAGTTTTCATAGAGGATTATCCTATATAGGACTAAATTTAAAGATAACCAAGTGAACATGTAGATGTCTGCTTTTATTGTGTTTTTTAGTGTTTTTCGCTTTGTTTTAATTTTATTTTTGCATCATTTATTTTTTACCCTTAAAACTTCTATGTAAATTTTATATAATCCCCATATTTCATGTGATCAACTCCAGTATTCTTTTATTACCATATGGTCTTATCCTAAATCACATCATTGTGCCAAAATTCACCAATTGCTTCCTTAATATCTGAGTTAAACTTAACTCTCTATGAATTTTTCTTATTTTATTCTCCAGAGAATATTAAATATTCCTTTTCGTTATTTATAATTTTACTTGACATCTGGGAAATTCACTGATTTGTTTTTTGTTTTGTCATTTCTGTCATACAAACATAGATGTTAATGCAAAATTTTAAAATGTGAGTGCAAGGCATGCCTTATGTATTTCTTATACAGTGACTTGTACAGATCTTTGAAATGTGATGCCAACAATAATAAAATTAGCAATGCCTATAATTAATGATTATTTGACTGAATTATTTTTTCCATATTATTCTTGTAATTTGTAATATTGAAAAAGCAGTGCAATGTTCTGATAGGTTCTTCAAACACAGCTGATTTTTATTTTAAATTTCAAAATACAATTTCATGGTTGGTTGGTGAGAGAAAGTACAATTCTGGTGTGTCATCTTTCTATGGATATATACATGCACACACACATACACAGTCAATTAACAGTAATAACTATAAAAGAATTACTCATACGTAATACTCTCTTAGAAATCCTCATTGGATAGTATAGTAGAAATACAGAAGCCCTTGTCCAATGTATTGCAAAAAACTCTATTTTTCCTGCCCCCCCTCAATTGAACCTTTTTATCTTCACTTTTAATATTTTGTCAAATTGATATCTATGTAACATCCATAAAGGTGAAGATGATAAATAATTTAATTTTTATGTGTTGATAAGCTCCATAAAGTGAAAAGAAAGACTAAATCAGAATGGTAAGGCTTTATGAATGGATATTAGTCACATATCCAATGTTAAAAAATCCCTGAATAAATTAATAGCCTGTGAGGAATCTCAGGAATAATCCTAGTCTTCAAAGTATGTGTCTTCATAAATAGTTGTGTACATTTCTCCAATTTGAACACATTGAAGGGTGCATTCAAGTCTTTGTGCCATTCAATTTTTACTCCTTTGCTTATAAAGCTACAATTTAAACAAACATTCATTCTCACAGAGGAAATTAGGTCTTCAGAGTTACAGTCCACAGAAGTCATCTTAAGATAGCTATAATGATTCCCATATACTTGCATGATCCAGCCAATGTCTTCCAGGTAATGGGCAATAACATGCAAAGACAAGTGTCTTCCCTTACAAGAGGTCTGTCTTATTTGAGTTTTAATCTCACAGCAAGGAGATACTTTTCTTCAGGACTCATAAACTATACTTTCTTATAATATTAGGTCAAGATAACTTTCATATGTTCCATATTTTTCTTTCTATTTTGAGGTTATGTTACAAAACAGTAAGAATTAACATTCTTAGAGAAAATTTCAGCAACGTTTATATACTACTCTTTATACTGGCTGACTGCTGCATTATTGTTCATCTCACTTTCTGAGTGAATCTGACCAGATGTAATGTGAGGACCTTTATGCATATAATCGTTTGGTGCCATGTATCTTCACATAACACAAAACATCTAGGAAAACAAGAAAGCATTGTTGATAAAGACAGAATATGAAAAGAGAAAAAACTACTCTGTAAAATCTTGACCCAAAAGTTCATTTCC
Source organism: Mesocricetus auratus (assembly GCF_017639785.1). Classification (NCBI taxonomy): domain Eukaryota; kingdom Metazoa; phylum Chordata; class Mammalia; order Rodentia; family Cricetidae; genus Mesocricetus; species Mesocricetus auratus. The sequence goes on along the minus strand of NW_024429212.1, from coordinate 12,316,691 downwards.
ACAAATCTACAACAGTCAGTCATGCTTACCCTGTATCATATCTTTTTTCTTCAACCTCAGTCCTTCTAGATAATGCCTTTTACATATGTGTGTTTGACTTACACGGCTCAAGTAAATGATATGTATTATTTGCTTATAGGTAGAACCTATTTCATGCCCCTAAAGGATCTTTGTTATAGACTGAATAGCCAACTCTTTGTGACAAAGAATTCTCATAGCCAGTGCTGTGTAGATGTGCCTTTAGGAGAAGAGCAGTGCCAGATAGACCAATCTGCCTAATTACTGAACCATAGTAATAAAACTGAGACTTGCTACTTTGCAAAAGACATCTGGCATTTCATGAATCAAGTAGAGCTGAAAAATGCTACTTTCTCACCTATCAATTATGGAAATAGATTGCTATACTTTTCAGCCAAACTCTCCTAATTAACATGTCAAGACTATTGTTACTATCATCATTTAACAAGAAGATTATATACATTGAGTTCTATAGATTACCCTACTGCCAAATGATTGTTCATTTATAAGAAATTAAAAATGTTAAAAAACCAGTGAATTGGCTAAAATTGGTGAGAGCAAGTCCCATGATCTTTGGAGAAGATAGATCTTCTACACCTACAAAACCCTTTTTGGAACAGAGTCATGGGTTCCTGTGCCAAATTAGTTTTTGCTTGGGTATGCCTGTAGACTTTGCCTTCTGATACCCTGATACAATCAGCCTTCTGATACAATCAGCGACTGTCCTCCTTACTGTATATTACTAAGTATTAATATGACCTGATAGTGTTTGTACTCTGCAAGCACGGAGAGTTTGAGAAAAGAGCTGAATTAATCTCCATAACATTTACTGGGGCTTATTGTATACCCACAGTCTTAGTTATAATTTTAAACCAAGAACAAGGTCCTCCTGCATGTGACATCCAATGAGCCATGAAAGGAACTAAGCACACTGACTGCCCTGGAGAGATTCCAGCAGTTTCTCAGTTTGAGATCAGTACATAACAGATGGGACCAGGGTGACTGATTTAATTAGAATACTTTAATAGCAGAATGGCGACCATTATACAGCTCTATCATTTAGGAGGAAGGCCATTAAATCCACAAAAGTAATTGTTTCCTTCAGAGGACATGTCACATAAATATATCTGCATGTAATACATACATACATACATACATACACACATATATTCTGAAAGGGATTTTAGATGATTATAAAGATGATGTCACTATATAATGTATGGTAGTTATCTGAATCATTTGTTAGATACGAACCTTTAAAGAAGTCAAATATTTATCTTGTCATACTAATTGAAGAATCCTGCTGTTTTAAGCCCCTTTTGACTTAGTCACTGGTGTTCTTCAGAATTGTATAGTAGAAGAGGAAGCTTCTGCAGACAATGTGGAAAATAAACAGTTTTGAACATTAAAGGCAGTTTATAAAGCATACAGCATTTATCTTGAGCTCGAGATCTCTTAGGGTACAAAGATACAATTCTTAGAGAAAGATAATGTAATGCATATGCCTTGTGGTGTATTTTGCAGAAGTGGAAAGAAAACCAATATTTTTAAGTTGTTAATATTTAATCATAACATGATTTGAAGGCTTTTTATGAAAATATTCTACTACACTAAAATTTATAATTATAGTCTACTGATGAACTAAATGCATTTAAAATATTTATGCCAATCCTGGTGGACACATTATTATATCTTAACTCCCAGATAATACCATTGTAATTTGAAATAATCCCATCATTTATAGAATGGTGGTAGCTTTCTTATGATAATGAATGGCTGGCATAACAAAAGACTTAGCAATATGATGCTTAATGGAAATTGTGTCAATAGCATCCTAGAATTGGTGTCAATTACTCTCAGTGGAAACTTTCATTTGGATTCTACTAGAACAGAACTGAATAGGACCACGTCTCCCCTGATTTACCAAAAAAGGCTTAATTTATTCATAAATGTTTCATATAATAACTTTCAAATCTTTCACAAATCAAAATAATTTTCATTGATAAGTGAGGAACAGCATGTATGTTTTTATAGTGCTAAAACTTAATTTTCATCTTAAAAAAATAGGTTCAGGGAAGAGTACACCAACTGGTAGTCTGAGGCCAAATGGTGAGTCCTGAATATGTACATACAAGTAACATTATGTGGACTCAACAGGTTATATTTGGGGATACATGTGTGTATACAAGCACAAAATACATGCAATAACATTGATGAAAACAGAGACTGTATATGTGAAGGAGAGTGGGGAGGACTATCTAGGAATGCTTGGCTGGAGAAAAGAGAGAAATGCTAAAATTCAAACAATGCAAAAATATACCCAAGTATGGCATTTAAAGTTACTGTACAATTTTCCTGCTTTATTGCTTAAGAAAGAATGATGATTTCTCTTTATTAATGCTAACAAATAAAGAGAATTCCTCAGTTAAAGAAAAAAATAGAGACTTCTGAAAACCATGGTATCCAGAGGGTGTTTACTGATGAAGGTTCTGCTATGTCCAAGGTAGGTGATACTTGATCAGGAATGATGGAGCTAGAAATGTTACTCTTCAAACCCAAAAATCACAAATGACAAGAATACCAACTTAAATAACAAAACTATAAACATCCCCAAGTAAATCATACTTCATCTAAGAAGTTAAAATTTAGTAAACTGTGATATAATTTCTTTTGTTTTCTTCATGATAAGATAATTATCTCAAGGGAGAAAGCATTATTCTGGTTCACAATTCAAGGCAAGGAAGTTGAGGATGCAAAGGCTTGAAGTAGCAGGTCATATCACATTCACAATTAGGACAGAGTCTAAATGAATGCACATATAGGTTCATTTCATTGCTTACACAGTCGAGGATCCCAGCAAGGGAATGGAGCCCCCCAAAGTGGGATGGGCATTCCCAACTCAGTTAACCCAATCAATAGCATTCCACATCCCTACAGTAATTCCAAGAGATTCCTGTTCTGGGTGACTAGACAGCACACACCCCACACAAAGAAACAATCAGTACAACCGTTAAACAGGAAACAAATGGAAGGAGAGCCTAACATTCTGTATTTTTGTATAGCATGGATATGCATCTAAGCAGGTAGTATCAGTCTAAACTAGCATTATATTAATAACTGACATATTATTTGTATACAAATAGTACTAGACCATACAAATTAAGAAGAATTCTCTGAAATGTGTAACAAAATAAACCTTTTCACAGGTAATCGTTTGGAATATGGGTAACAGCAGATGCAGGAAATATCAGAAAACACCTCAGTTCAAATGATGGTAAAGAGAGCCTGTAGAAAGTGAGCACCTTGAATTGAGAATAGCAATGACTTGCAGAAGAGGAAGCTTCATTGTAAAGACTAACTTTGCTGTTATCAACACTTTATATTGGCACAATTTAGCTCTGCAAATCTGTGGGCTGTGCATTAAGTGATTCAACTAGAGTTGGTCAGAAATCCGTGGAGTAAAATCATATGTGTATGGACTTGTTTTCTTGTGTTTATTTCTTGAGTAGTATCAGCTAATTTGTGCTAAATATTAAATTTAATCTAGGCATGGAGGATTGGAAAGGATATGTGTTAATTACATGAAAACACTGTGCCCCTGACAGTAAGAGACTGGAGCATACTGGAGGGTTGTTACCTCCAGGAATTCAAGAGATGAGAGTGCCGAGACTGCATATACATATATAAATTGTGTGTGTGTGTGTGTATGCTTATGTGTATGTGTGTATGTATATATGAGTGTATAAATATACTCACATAGCCATATCCTCCTGACTCAGTTAATACTTTCATAAACCTGGTGTAATTCTAAAAACATGTTTTATTCATTCAAAATAGACCTATCTTTCATTTTACATACATAAATATACAGGTATGTGTATCTATACATGTATATTTGTATGTAGATATAGGGATGAAGACTCTCTGTATTACTGAAGAGCAGTAATTACAGAAAGGAATACAAAATTCTAAATTACAAAATTCTAGTCCTTTGATATTAAGAAACATCGCCCAGTCTTTGTGTTGTCTCACTGGGGAAAATGGGTTGCCACCCAGCTTATAACCTACGTTTGATCTGTGAGTACTTGTGGTGGAGAGAACCTGTGTCTGCAATTGTCCTGTGAGTTTCACATGTGCAGTGTAACATTCCCCCTCGACGTATATATATCAGGAAAAAAGAAAGGTGCCAGTATGACCCATGTGATGTTACATATTCTCAGTGTTTGGTCTACACAACCTCAGGGTGCCTATTTTCACTTTGTGCTCTCATTCAGCAGTTCAGTTTTTTTTTAACGGTTTTCTTCCCTGCATTCCTGCATTGCAACCCAGAGTTTGAATGTTATGGATAAACAGCCTTGTCTTTATTTCCCTTTTCATCTAAAAATGCAAATGGTTGAGTGAAAACTCTATCAGGCATGTCAAAGGCAGGAGAACAATTGGCTCATTTCTTTATGGCCTTCTGAGAACTGATTTGGTGGTAATGCAATAATAAGCCACTAAAAAGAAGTATGCCATATGAAAATCACTTTCCAATGTTCCCTCTATGAAATATGACAAATAAAACAGTTATTTATAATGCCAATAACTGAAAGAGTGCCAGGCTTTTGAGATCCTCAGCAAATGTTTATTGAGTTATTGAGGGAATTAAGCCAACCAAATATCCTGTACCTATGTGACAACAATGCTAATACCTAATTGTCAATAAAACTGAAGCTTCGGGCTGCAATTCAAAAGCAGATATTGCTTCCACCATGATGGATATTGTCTTTCGTTCAGCTTCGGATGGAACAAATGAGTTGTATTCTAACCTGCGCCACGTAGGAAATTAACTAGAACATACAAAAATTAAGCCTGTTAGCACAGCCTCAGTAACACAACAAAAAAAGAAATCTAATTTTAAAGTCTTAGGACCTATTTCCAAATATGTGCAGTGTTTGTAACAAATGAATGAGTTCTTAAATCTGTATAGTCTCCTGGGAAGATAAAATATACTAATTTGGAGAAAGGAAAATGAAAGAGCCATTTTAACAGCATAAGCGATATTCAAATGACAGTACATATTTAATAAATAGTATCAATTTGTAAATAAATACAAGAGATTATTAGTAGTTGCATTTGTTTACAAAGGCTTTAAAGGAGATAAATTTCTGTAACAGATCACTTTTGGCTATTTAATTACTTTGCTAATCATGTATTGCACATACACTGTAATTACTGGGAAATAACTTATTGTGTCTGTCTCAAAACTGAAGAAATCAAGAGCCAATGAGCTTGTCTGTGTCATTTTGGTGACAATATTAATCCTAATTCTTGGATGTCATCATACACAGGGACACATAAAATCTCACCCCAAAATACTGTGTAGGTCAGTCAGCCTTTGTGTTCTTCTCATACTTTGAAATACTAAATGAACAGCATGTAGGTTTTATAAGCACTAAGGCATGTCAAATACGTAAGTGTATTTTAGACATGTATATTTGTAGTATGTTTCAAATTAATTTATATTAAAATTATTTTTAATTAAAAGTTCAATTAATTTGCCTTGATAATTAGGTATTTAATATAAGTATTGGAAACTTCTTAAAGGTGAAATGATATTTTAATCTCCTCATGAACTAATTATATGTAACACACCAAACAAGTTATGGCATGATTAACCCTTGGTTCAGGTATTTTTATTTTTCTTCCAGATTGAAATTTTAGGTCAATGTGTGCAGTAAGATATAAAGGCTCTTATCCGTTTCTTTACCTAAGACTATTAAACTCCATTAACAACCTCAAACATGATTCTAATTTATGCGGTGGGAATGTGAATGATGACAGCATCCAAATGACTCACTTTTCTGGACATATGTACTTTTTAGTTCTCTTTATTGTTTCAGAATTGCACACATGCATACAGCGTGTTTTGATTAAATTAAACGCCCCGTTCCTTAGCTCCAGTCCCTCCCTTATGAGTGCACTACGGTTTTTCCTCCCAACTTCATCTTCTAGATTGTAAGTTAGTGGGCCCATTGACAAAGGAAGAATGTGCCGCCAAGGGCCATGTCAGAATTGTTAACAGCTTTGTCAATGAGCAACGGGTCAAATCATGAGAGTCACCCACAAATTAGAAGAGAGTGACTGGAGGCTGAGACCTTGTATTGTTTCAAACAGAACTCCGCCCTCACCCCCCCACCGCCCCAATCTACTATGTCTATTCTATTTCTTCTTCTCAAGGAGATTTCATGCTCTCACCCTTTGAGCTCTACTGGTTACATAGCTTCTCTGGGTCTGTGGATTGTAGAATGGGAGAAATCTTACATTCCTGGAATTATTTACTTAAGACAGTAGCAATATCGGTGCAAATAATGGTGGCAATTACATCCACAATTATATTTTCAGAGCTATTTCACACGCCAAGTAGTATTTCTGTCATTTTATGTTTTTACATTTTAACGTAGACGGAGCAACCTAATCTGAAAATGAGAATTGTCCCGAATGTGAAATATCCTGAGCGTGCACATGAAGCTGTGAATGGAAAATTCTTCCCCCATCAATGTGACACGGCAGAGGTGATATGCTGGTTCACTAATATATTTTGGGAAGTGATCTGGAGGTCAGCCTCGTCTATACAGTGAGTTCCGGGATAGGTAAGGCTACATAATAAGAACAGCAAAAAGGTGGGGGGGCATCAATACTGTATAGGAAGGATTTAAAAAATATTAAAAATTTGAAGATACTAATAATAACTAATATAATTTAAATATATGAGATTGATATGATATTGTAGAAAATACTAGACTAATTATTTTCCAGAGTTGAGTGGTTGGTACAACTGTTCTTCAACAAAAGGAAAACTCTATTTACATTTCTGCTTGTTTTGGTGGTGCCATTTATATATCAAACAGATTTAGAAGAATAAAAATGTTGTATAAGTTTCTCTGTGTATGGATTATAAACTACATTAATTTCTTGCTGCAACTGCAGATAACATGGCACAGAGTTGATTAAATACCACAAAATGTATCATTATTCATTATTTGGAGACAGTATCCCACTTTTCATTGCCCATGTTTCTTATTTCTTCACAATCTTCAAGGAATTATAATGCAATGTAAAACAACATGGTCACAGATCCCAGCAATTGGCATGTGGCTCATTTGGGAGGGTTCATTATTGTGTTGGCCAAGTACAGCCCACACTTAATTTACTTCAAATCTTTCATTAAGCACCTAGAATTTTAGTCATTAATTTATAATGCCTCTTTTTTATGTGTCTTTATTCCTATTATCTTATATAATATATGAGTCCACTTAGGTTGCCTAGCAAAATTCCATATACTTAATTAGGTAGCCATAACAACAGAGATGTGTCTCATCATAGCTCTGAACTAAAAATCCAAAATCAGGCCACCATCACCACCTGATTTCAGAGAAGCATTCTTTTCTGGTTCACACAGAGAATGCCTTCTCACCATGTGATCTCACATCAAAGAGAACTCTGCCAATCAGATCACCAATTCACTCTGTAGCCCCTATCAACATGCTTCCTCTCCAAATGCCAGCAGGGAAGGGTCTACGGGCAGAAAGTGTGATGGGGCTGTGTCAATCAATCAGCATCAATGGAAAAGAGGGAATGCAACGGAATTATTTCAGCATTGTTCTCTGAGAGGTTATTTGTTTTGTATAGTAACAATTCTTTGACAATTTTGTATAGTAAATTTTTATCCTATTCACCTGTCTCTTCGTCTTTCCCAATATCCACTCCAATCAAGTTTGTGTTCAAACAACAAATAAAACAAACAAAAATTAAGTCAAGTCCCGTAAGTCAAATTCTATATATCTTGGAAATTTGACTAACTACTGGACCATGGTCAAACTACCAGGGATCCCTATCCTCAATAAAAATTGATTCTCACTCTCCCAGCAGCTATCATTTGCACCCAGATGCTATCCTTTGCCAATATATTTTCAACACACACACACACACACACACACACACATATATATATATATATGTATATATATATATATAATGTAAAAAATAAGAAACAATGATTGTCAGGTGTCAAACAACCCTGAAAATACAGATTCAAATAACATTATGCTGACTGCAAATGTTATATTTAGGGACACACACACACAAATATATACATGTGTGCAATAACAATTAGTGCAAAAAAGGCAATGAATTTGAAGGAGGACACAGAGGGTCAGATGGGAGGGTTTGGAGGGAGGAAAGTAAAGGGAAAATATAATTAAATTATTATCTCAATAATAAAAAGAACCACCAGTAGGTTACATAAAAATGCAAGTAATCTGTAGCATAAAGTTCATTGTGCTATATAATTTGAAATTTAATACACACGGAAGATACATTTCTAACTTAGGAATAGAGCAGTCTTATGTGTGAACCCATTGTTCTTACACTGTCTATGCACTTTACAGCAATGTAAGATAACATTAAAGTAGCACTGTTAATTTCCTTGATTCCCATAACATCTCTGTAATGAAATGGTCTTTTGTTTTCTTAGGTAATATTTTATTGAATAACTTTACAAGGGGATTTTTTAAACTAATGCTGAATTACAGAACAGATTCTCGATGAACTGCCGTCGATCTACACAATCACTTAATAGAACTCATTCATTTTGAGTACAGAGAAACAGAGGCAATGAATGTGTAAGAAACTTGAAAAATTGGCTCACCTGAACTTATAAAATTAACCGAAGAAGAAATTTCACTTGAGGGACCATTAAAGAAAAGCAAATGGGATTAAACAGGCTTTGCTCTGCTTGATGAGTCTATGACTATAATAAAGGTGGTTTCTTCTAATAAAATATGTAGGTCATCCAATATCAGAGTGAATCACTTCCAGTAGTCCACTCACATTTTAAAACATGCAACATCCCTTGTATTGAGCCTCTCTGGAAAGGCCAGTTTTGTTGTTGTGTATAACTAGTGAGAGGCATTGGAGGTATCGATATGGTATTCATATGGGCTTTAGAAATTTCACTGGACAGTGCCTTGGAAGGCATATATTGGTCTGCTTCTTAGACACCACTATTTTCTAAAATCTAATGCCATCTGTGGTCTCCCCTTCCTGCTCAATACAAGGGATTCGTGAAATTGATAAAGTGATGGATATGTCAACATACCATATTTAGTAATGTGTCATTCATTATGTGCATTTTGTGCTTCAGTCATTATAAGCCATGCAAGCAACTTTTAGAATATTCAAATCATCTTCCTCACTCAGCCTTCCCATAACTCATCCATAAAAATTCAGAGTCTATTCAATTCGTGTTCTAGTTACAAATATTTAAGGTCAACCTTGGTAATTGAAGCCATTATTTGTTCAGATTCTCCCATTTTATTTTATTTATCATGAAAAAATAAACTCAGTATCACTTTAAATGTAGACAAATTGTGTGTTGGGCAATAAAGGACAAAGAAAAAGAGATACTAATTTAATATATTTAGCTTTTGCTACACTTTCATGTGCTATATTGACCTGCTACACGTGCAGCAGAATAGATAAAGACCATGGTGATCATTCAATATTATTCTTTCAATTATGTTTAGTAACACATTAGCTTTATTTAAAAACAAATACTATTTTTATCCTTAAGTCATTCTGATATTCAGCACTGTGATTTCAAGACATTTATTTCCCAATAGTCTCAGGTTTAATGAAATGATGTACACTTTAAGGGCACGTGTGTATGTGTATGTGTATGTGTTCAGGTTTTGTCAGGTAGGAGGTAGTCCCAGAAACATTTATTGTAGTTACCTTTTTTTGTCGTTGTTTTTTCTTTTTTTTTGAGACAAGGTTTCTCTGTATTGTTTTGGAGCCTGTTCTGGAACTTGCTCGGTAGACCAGGCTTGGTCTCGAACTCACTGAGATCCATCTGCCTCTGCCTCCCGAGTGCTGGGATTAAAGGTGTGCACCATCGCCCAGCTAATTACCTTTTTTTAATACACCGTTTTTCTCACATAATACAATGCAACTTGATTTCTTTGTATCACTGTCTTTTATGCTGTCATCTCAATATGACACACTTCTCTCACGCTCAAAAGCCATGAGGAGGCAGATACAGGAAGATCATGAGCTTTCATTTCAGCTTGCGTGGGCTGTAAGGCAAGGTCCTGTCATGAAACAACACACCCTTAGAAAACTTGTGGGGACATCAGCTACTTTGTCCACAGCATTGGTTTGTAGTGAATATGACATGAATTAATGAAGTTATCTTCATAGGAGGCATTCATGGATTGACGTTGGATATGCTTAGTGTCCTTTTTGTTCCTGTGTACCTGGAAGTAATCTCTATGATATATAACCGCTTGCACATATTTTGTTGGCCTTATCATCTATCTGAGCTATGGAAATTTTGGAAAATAATTTGTTGAAAGCCAAGAAGATGTAAAATTCTCGCCAAGGAACTCTGACAATTTAAAAGTAAGCATTGGACTAATAATGAGCATTTGAAGCCATTCTATTGTATTAGTACAGGACTGAAAATTCTGAGTATTCAGTAGTGTACCATTTATGTATGCATAAATTGGAGAGAGAGAATAGTAATAGAGATTTTAAACTTATAAACAAAAATATTAGATTTGTAATTAGAAGAAGGTGGAGGTCCCAGTCTCCCATTTTAAAAATAACATACTGCTTATAATTCCTTAGGCTCCGCTAATCATCGTGTATGGAGACAAATAGGAACGGTATTGTCAGATTCAAGGGAGAGGTGTCTAACTACTAGTAACCTCTTTATTTTTTGTAGCTGGGCATCTGTAGGGGGAAGAAGCAGCACTTAAGGATATACAAGATGAAACATAAAAGCATTAATGCATGCAGCTCAAGACTCTAGTCATAGTACATGGACAGGGATGACAGAGCTATACTACACTATGATCATCCTCTCCTTTGTGTTAATGAATGACAAGCTACCTTCTTTGCCTGCCATCCCTGCTCCTCCTCAAAGAAACAGAGTCTCTTGAGGATCAAGTGTGAATAGGCAGCCTGTTTATTCTGATGCTTCTATTTAGCAGGTGTATTTTCATAGTAAAGACAAGCGTAAACCTGCTGCTTTGGGGGAGGGCAGTGGAGGCATGCATAATATTTGTTGAAAATTATGAAATTCTACCTTTAAGTGAAAATATAAAGGTTTAGATAACTTGCGAGATATAGAGTACCAAATTATTAAACGTTCTCTGTCGGGGTGAGCATGGAAGAAACCCGTGGAGCTTAATGTTGTGTAATGAAAATGCATCAACATTGGAAAACCGTATCTCTGAGCCTTCTTTTGCACATGACATGACAAAGGCGGTCATCAAGTGTGAATGATCTGTCCCCTGAGCAAGATAGAGGAGTGCGTTTAAATGTAATAGAAGCCAAACTACTAATGATTTTTAAACTCTACTTTCAGCTACAACTTAAAAATTATCATTTGTCAAGTGCTGGCACATTATTAGATGAATATATCTAGAATCATTCAAAATAACCTTTAAAATGCCCTCTCCAATTCAACTGCATATTGTGTGAGACTGGATTTTCTTCATATATATCAATCTAGGAAAGTTAGGACAAGACACAGTGCGCAAGAAGAATATGAAACAAATTATCTACCCTTAAATGAGATACCAAAAAAGATTCACCAAAATGGAAAACAATGCCCTGAGTCAAAAATAAAGTAAGGGTCTCTAAAATAGGCAACTGCTATTTTAAAGCATTTAATTAATAAGCTCTTTAAACTTTTCTTGCATTCAACTTTTAAAATGGCATCAAAGGATATAACCTACATATGCAAAAGCTCCCGGGTTCCACAGTGTACTTTACCAGGAAAACAAGACAGAATTCAGGAGTGTGATTGACTACCCTAAACAATTTCATGCTGCGTTTTGTATGGAAGTGTGTTGACTTATTAAACTGCATGAGCTTGCCTCTGAAGAATCCTTTTCATTCATAAATCTCATATTTTTTTCCTTCATTACTCCTCTTTATTGCCTCGTCTATTTATGACACTAAAATATCCCAAGTTCTACTGTATCTAATGCAACAGTTAATCTTCAAGGTCCCCAGACTTGGATTTAGAATTACATGGCATTCACACTTCTGTCTGTGTCTGTGCAGCTCCCCCCAGAGAGATTAAACAGAAGAGGAAAAACCCAAGATGAATATGGCAGACATTGTTCCACACACTGGGGCACCAGACAAATAACACGAGATAAAAATATGCACCTCTCCCTGCTTCTTGACACTAAACACAATGTTACTAGCTTGTGACCCTGCACTCACAACTTTCAACCCAAAATGAGATATATTCCCTCAAAGAGGAAATCCTCCCATAAACCCCTTTTCTTCTTTAGTAAATTCTTGTCACATATTTTATCATAGCAATGAGGAAAAATGAATAAAGTTACTATTTCTTGTATAAATTCCCCCTGAGTGACTGCTAAGAATCATAGCCCTTCACACTGTATTGGCTAAGAGAAATTTTTCCTGATTAAATCATGGGTGAAAAGTATGAGCCATATTCCCAAGCAATTTAGCTGTGCTATCTATAAACTCTGTTGAAGAATGATTTTAAACTTTCACCAACCTGAAGGGAAGCATTACTGGAACCAAGAAAAGCAGCAGATTGTTAAAATGGCATCATTCTCTCTTCCAACAGATGTGTGTGCATGTGTGTGTGTATGTGTGTGTGTGTGTGTCTGTCTGTCTGTCTGTCTCTCTCTCTCTCTCTCAGGGTGTGTATGTCTGTATCTGTGTGTGTGTGTTTGTGTGTGTGTCTGTGTGTGTGTGTCTGTGTGTGTGTATGTGTATGTGCCTGTGCTCATGCGTTTTTACCCCACGCTCACGTGACTTCAGTGTAATAGGGACCAACATAAACAGGCACACAGTTCTCCTACTCAGATGACATGTTTTCTGCCTCAATCTGTGGGCATTTTAAGGAATGTTGAAGATCCTGAAGGTAGGGCAAAGATGCCATCTTGCAGTTTTGGGTGGTGGCTTCTTCACCTGTGAATACTCTCAAAATTCAGATAAAGAAATGACTTTAAAACTTACTGCTTTGGCCTAGATTGCTAAGCCAGCTCAAGACTGTCTTTAAAAACAATGCAAATACAACACAACCTATTCTACATGTGAACACAATCCAGTATGATCAGCAACCGATTTATCCAGTGACTATGAATTACTTGAAGCTATCGAGCCATGGCTTCTGTATTCTTCTGCAGCCCTAGCTCTGGCATGAGGTCAGAGCTACACTTGAGTAGGTCCTTTCTGAGTATTGGCAGTCAGTGTTAACATTTCCCTCTGGATGTTTCTGGTCAGTTAAAAACTCCCAAGCAATCATTCAGAAGTAAATTATTTACCCAGATGTGAAAGTTTCTCTTTTTCTTTTACTCTTTAAAATTTCTCCCAGAATTTCCAAAAATACCATTAACTTCACTGGAGTGTTTTCAGAAGTTACAGCCCTGGCCCATGGCCCTTCCAACAGTGTACCCCCGAGAGTGTCTGGAAACTCAGTTGAGCAGTAAACTGAAGCCAGGCCTTCTGTTCAATGCACCAAATGTGACATGTTGTCTCCCTAATAGTATCTATCCTCACTGCTGCTGTGACCATGGCCTGAAGCCAAGTCTTGTTGCAGACATATCACTCCTCAGTAAAGAATAAAAAGGGCCCATGTAACAAATCCTGACTAGTAAAACTATTGTTTTCCTTAGTAAACAGCAAATTACTATGAAAACTCATGCAACTAAGGCTTTGGGGTGCCTATTAATGACTGCAAAACATTTTTGTCACCCCCAACAATAGGGTCATGTTGGCCATAGAATGGCTAAATAAGCTTCAAACTTCAATACCAACAGTAGTCTGATGTCACCGTTGAAGAATCCTTCCTAGACAATGATGGCCACAGAGCTTTTCATGGTGTATTATTGCAAGAACCAAAACTGAGATTCTTTATTTTTTATTTTTTAATTTATTTTAAATTAGAAACAAGGTTGCTTCACATGTCAATCCCAGGTCCATCTCCCTTTCCCTTCCCTCCTCCCAAGCCAACTCACCAATGTGCCCAATACTCACTTGTTTCCCCTGGGAGGGTGAGGCCCTCCATGGGAGGTGTCCATATTTTCTCATTTCATCCAGGGCAGGGCCTATACCCTCTCCCAAGATTCCAGGGTAAGAGTGCATCTATCATTGTAGGATGGGCACCTAAAGTCCATTTGTATGCCAGGGATAAATATTGGTCTACTACCCAAGGCCCAATATATTGCCTAGGCCTCCTCACTGATACCCATATTAAGGGGGTCTTGATCAGTCCCATGCTGGATTCCCAGCCATCAGTCTGGGATTTAAGAGCTAACCCTTGTCAGGTCAGCTATTTCTGGGGGTTAAACCAGCCCAGTCTTATCCCCTTTGCTCATCAGTCCTCCCTTTCTGTCACTAGATTCCTTGAGTTCAGTTCAGTGTTTAGTTGTGGGTGTCTGCCTCTGCTTCCATCAGCCATTGAATGAAGGTTCTGTTCCCCAGACTCTCTGGCAATGGGATTGTAGGCTGGCACTCCCCAGATCTATGCCTAAAATCCATGTATGAGACAGTACATACCATGTTTGTCTTTTGTGACTGGGTTACCTCGCTCAGGATGGTTTCTTCTAGTGCCATCCATTTTTTTTCTGCTGAATAGTACTCCATTGTGTAAATGTACCACATTTTCTCTATCCATTCTTCAGTTGAGGTGCATTTAGGTTGCTTCCATGTTCTGGCTATTACAAATAATGCTGCTATGAACATAGTGGAACAGATGTCCCTGTTGTATGAATGCACATTTTTTGAGTATATGCCTAAGAGTGGAATTGCTGGGTCTTTTGGTAGACTGATTCCTATTTTTCTGAGCAATATCCATACTGATTTCCAAAGTGGCCGTACGAGTTTGTACTCCCACCAGCAGTGGAGATGTGTTCCCTTTTCTCCACAATCTCTCCAGCATAAGTTGTCATTGGTGTTTTTGATTTTAGCCATTCTGACAGGAGTAAGATGGTATGTCAGAGTTGTTTTGATTTTCATTTCCCGGATGGCTAGTGATGTTCAGCACTTTCTCAAGTGCCTCTCAGCCATTTTAGACTCCTCTATTGAGAATTCTCTATGTAGTTCTGCATCCCACTTTTTAATTGGATCCTTTGGTGTTTTGGAGATTCGTTTCTTGAGTTCTTCGTAAATTTTGGATATCAGCCCTCTGTCAGATATGGGGTTAGAGAATACCTTTTCCAATTCTGTGGGCTGCCTTTTATTGTTGCTGACTGTGTCCTTTGCCTTACAGAATCTTCTCAGTTTCAGGAGGTCCCATGTATTAACTGTTGACCTCACTGTCTGTGCTACTGGTGTTATATTCAGGAAGAGGTATCCTGTACCAATTCCTTCAAGGGTACAACCTGCTTTCTCTTGTAAGAGGTTAAGTTTAGATGAATTTATGTGGAGGTCTTTGGTCCATTTGGACTTAAGTTTTGTGCATGGTGATAGAAATGGATCTATCCGCATTCTTCTACATGCCAGCATTCAGTTATGCCAGCACCATTTGTGAAGATGCTTTCTTTTTTCCATTGTATATTTTTAGCTTCTTTGTCGAAGATCAGATGTTCATACATGTATGGGACAATGTCAGGGTGTTCAATTCGATTCCGTTGATCTACCTGTCTATATTTGTGCCCAAACCACGCTGTTTTCAGGACTACAGCTCTATAATAGAGCTTGAAGTTAGGGATGGTGATGCCTCCAGAGGTTGCTTTGTTGAATAAGGTTGTTTGGCTATCCTGGGTCTTTTTTTCACACAAAATTGATTATTGTTCTTTCAAGGTCTGTAAAGAATTGTGCTGGTATTTTAATGGGGATTGCGTGAGGTCCAGATGGTTTCACTGCAGAATTCTACCAGAAATTCAAAGCAGAGCTTATACCAATTCTTTTCAAAGTATTCCATGCAATAGAAGCAGAAGGATCTTTGCCAGATTCTTTCTAATAGTCTTCAATAACCTTGATATCCAAGCCACACAAAGACACAACTAAGAAAGAGAACTTCAGACTAATATCCCTCATGAACATTGATGCAAAAATAATAAAATACTGACAAATAGGATCCAAGAACACATCAAAACAATCATGCACCACCATCAAATAGGTTTCATCTCAGGGATGCAGGGATGGTTCAACACATGAAAATCTATAAATGTGATCCACCATATAAACAAGTTGAGAAACAAAAATCACATGATCATCTCACTATATGCAGAAAAAGCCTTTGACAAAATCCAACACCCTCCATGATAAAGGTCTTGGAGAGATCAAGAATAACAGGAACATACCTAAACATAATAAAAGCTATATACAGCAAACCAACAGCCAATATCAAACTAAATGGATAGAAATGCAATGCGATTCTGCTAAAATCAGAAACAAGACACGGCTGTCCACTCTCTTCATACCTTTTCAATATTGTACATGAAGTTCTAACTAGAGCAATATGACAACAAAAGGAGATCAAAGTGATACAAATTGGAAAGCAAGAAGTTAAACTTTCACTATTTGCAGAAGATATGATAGTTTACATAAGTGATCCAAAAACTCTACAAGGGAACTCCTACAGCTGATAAATACTTTCAGCAAAGTGGCAGGATAC
Source organism: Mesocricetus auratus (assembly GCF_017639785.1). Classification (NCBI taxonomy): domain Eukaryota; kingdom Metazoa; phylum Chordata; class Mammalia; order Rodentia; family Cricetidae; genus Mesocricetus; species Mesocricetus auratus. The sequence continues at coordinate 12,300,019 of NW_024429212.1, read as the reverse complement.
AATATCAACTCCAGAAAATCAGTAGCCCCAGTATATATAGACGATAAAAGGGCTGAGAAAGAAATCAGAGAAACATCACCCTTTACAATTGCCACAAACAACATAAAATACCTTGGAATAATGCTAAGAAAAGAGTGAAAGACCTGTATTGCAAGAACTTTGAGTCTTTAAAGAAAGAAATTAAAGAAGACATCAGAAAATGCAAAGATATCCCATGCTCTTGGATAGGTAGTATCAATGTAATAAAAGTGGCAAAACTAAGATTCTTAAAACAATGTTTCTCTTTTCTCTCAGGTGACTGTAGAGTTTACTAGACCTCCCCAGTATTATTTTGTGATATCTGTGAACAAATAGACATGGGCAGTCAAACTAGGAGAAAGGGATCCTAGTAGAAAATCCCAAAACCTGGTATGTCATTGAAGAACCCAGGTCCTAGCATATATGATAAAACCTCATTTAAAATAATATTTTAACCCTGGGTCAGCAGAATGTATCAAGAAATATCGATAAGATCAATATGGAACTTGAGCAGCCTCCAACAGTAGTCAAAAAATAAATTACCATAACATTTTCCCACACACATTCACTAGCACAAGGTCTGTGTCTTCAGAAAGCCTTGAGATTTTTATGGCCTGACTTACATTGTAGTTTTGATTCCCAGAAGCTTAGGGACTTTCTTGTACCTCGGTTTAAAAATTAATATTTAAGATGAGAGCAATATTTACATATGAACTTCTCAAAAATTAATAAACTAATGTTAGATGATGAAAACACAGAACTAGTTAGTGTTAACAATGGAGACGACTAAATTCTATATTTTGTTATCACACCACTTTAGTGTGCAGCTTCCATACTGAAAGTGATGTGGATGTCCTGAGGTAGTGTCCATGATGTCCTGAGTTCAATCTCCAGTTTGTATGTAAAATGCTACGAATTGCAATATGTGCCTTAATCCTAGTGATAGGACGGTAGAGATAGGTGTTGGTGTAGTATAGCTGAAAGTTGTGTAGCTTGGATGTTGATGTAGAATAGCTGAATTAGTGAAGCCTTGGTTGAATAAGAGTCTGTATCTAAAAAAAAAAAGAAAAAAAGTAACTGTGTCATTCCTCTGACATCAACCTTTGACTTATATAGTATGTATACACACATGCATATGCACAAACTTGAATATGTACACACACATACACATTTACATGTTCTTCTCATACAACTATTGTATGGAAAATATGGATTTAAAACTAAACGTCAAGGGTGATCACAGCATACTCCTTTAATATCAGCACTCGGGAGGCAGAAGCAGGCAGATCTCTGTAGTTAGTAAGTTTGAAGCCAGCCTGGCTTACACAGTGGGTTTCAGGACAGCCAGTGCTCTACCTAGAAACTATGTCTCAAAAACAAAACCAAACAAACAGGCAAAAAACTTAAATCCAAACTATAAAATGCAAGTCATCATACTGGACAAATCGAAAAATCCATGTTAAGTTTTTATAATTTTATTTGTTACATACCAGCCACAGTTTCTCCTCCTTCCTCTCTATTCCCCGCTGCCCCATCACCATCCTTTTACCCAACCCCCATCCACTCCTCCTCCATCTCCATTCAGAATGGGCAAGACCTCCCATGGGAGTCAACAAAGCACGACATCTCAAGTGGAGGAAGGCCCAAGTTCATTCCCCTTGCATCAAGGCTGGGCAAGGCATCCCACCATAGGGAACATGTTCCAAAGAGCCAGCTCATACATCAAGAGAGACAGGTCTTGGTCCCACTGCGGTGCAGGGGAGGAGGGGAATCCAAAAATGAAGCTGCACAACTTTCACCCACATGCAGATAGTTATGTTTTCATTAGAATTATGTCATATTAAAATGTTTTTTTGCAAACTTTCATGCACTTCAAATTTTATTTGCACAACTCACAATACTTGCAAAATCATTCTTTAGAGAGAAAAGTCATATGGGCAATGTGAGGTGCACTCTCACCCTGAACTCTTGGGGAAGGGTCTAGGCCCTGCCCTACATGAAATGACAGACTATGGACACCCCCATGGAGGGCCTCACCCTCCCTGGAGGAATGAGGGGATAACGGGGGGATTGGGGGGAGGCCACGGGAGGAGGGGAGGGAAAGGGAGAGGGACCTGGAACTGACTTGTGAAGCAACCTTGTTTCTCATCTAAATTTAAACTGGAAAATAAAATAAAAAGAGAGAGAAAAGTCATTTTGGTAGAGAAATGTGGATTTAAAATTTGGTATATCTAAATGGATTTAACAAGTATTTCTTAAACAAGAAACTCTCTTCAAAAGAAGTACTTTTCCCTGTTAGCAAAGTTTCATTTGTTCATTTGAAGTAAGGAGGCTAGGAAGTAGAGGACAGGACCATTCAGAATTAGATAGTGGCCTAATGGTGGTGGAACACAACTTCAATCCTAGCACTCAGAAGTTAGAGGCAGGCAGATCTCTGAGTTTGAGGCCAGCCTGGTCTACCAAGCAAGTTCCAGGACAGTCAAAGGTACGTAGAGAAACCATGATTCAGGAGGAAGAAGAAGAAGGAGAAGGAGAAGGAGAAGGAGAAGGAGAAGGAGAAGAAGAAGAAGAAGAAGAAGAAGAAGAAGAAGAAGAAGAAGAAGAAGAAGAAGAAGAAGAAGAAGAAGCCAGGTGGTTTTTTAAAAAGTCAAGCACAGTGTATATTATGCTTCTTTATGGTGATACATCCCTGAGAAAAATAACTTGAATGAAGGAAATACTAATTTAGGCTTGGAATTTCAGTCATTCTGATCTGTGCTGTTTGGCTCTGTTGGCTTGCAACCATTGTGAGAAAGGACATCATGGGGAAGGAAGCGTGTGTCCCGAAACTACCCACCCATGGAAGATAGCCAGCAGGAAAATGGGAACACAGGAAGAGGCCAAGACAAGCAAGCAACCCCAATGACACCCTTATGATCATCTTCCTCCAATTAAATTCCTCTTTCTACTTTTTAAGAGTTATAAATTGATAAGGTTAGAGGCATCAGTATCCAACCGATTCCTTCAAGCCCATCATCTGGCATCATACACCAAATAATGATCTTCTGAAGGACATTTCACAGTCAGTGGATAGCACAAAATTTTATCATGAGATTAGAAATGTCATGGCCAGGTCTAATTGAAAGCATACTTTTATCCAAAATACATCTTGAGTTATGGATTATGTCATATTGCAATGCATAATGAGTAGGAAAGAAATGATGAAAGAAAATCTGAATGTAGTACTTGCTCATAGTATGTGGCCTATGAAATATGGGAGGATGACATTGGAGACTTTAAAGATTTTGGTATTTATAACATTCAGTGGTATTGTATAAATATTTCTTACGTTTTCCTTTAAACATCACTTTACAGATTCTACACAATGTTCCAATTAAACCTAAAAAGTTATTTAAGTGATGCATTGCCATTCATTCATTACAGAAAATAAGTATTTGCTGTGGATATATTTCAGGGAATTTTGCAGTATAGAATGACTAATGATGAAGCTGTTGAGGACTAGAACCACAAATAATAAACACAACTGGAGATGGCTACTCAGAGCATTCAGATAGCACCTAACAACCTGAGCTCAAAGAGAAGCTTGCTTAGAATGCTGGGAAGTATCATTATTGTTGAATGTAGGGAAACTGATTACACTTCTGTGATATTGGACTTCATGCAATGAGAGGGCTTGCAATCAAAAGCAAAAGCAATCAAGAATCCAATCTACCCAAATGTTTACTTGAACACTGAAAGTGTGTGATTAGAATTCAGATAAATTTGAGTTTGCATCTGTAAAACAATTGTCGTCTTATGATGAGGATGAACCTGTATATAGGATATCAAAGTGATCTAAGTGTGTGTATGGGTGCATAGATTGCAGAAAGAAACTTTTTTGTATCATTTTTTAAATTTAGAAACAATCTTATTTTACATATCAATTTCACATATCAATCTCCCCTTTCCCTCTCCCTCCCATCCACCGACGCCAGACACCAACCTCTGCCCCCCCCACTCCCCACCCACTCCCCAAAGATAGTGAGGCCTTCCATGGGGTTCCTCAACGTCTGTCACATAATTTGGCGTAGGGCCTAGGTACTCCTCCTTGCATCTGGGCTGAAATAGTTGCCCTCCATAGGTAATGGGATCCCAAAGTCCATTTGTGTTCTAGTGATAAATACTGGCTTCACTGTTAGAGGTCCCATAAACTACCCAGGCCTTCTAACTGGTACCCATATTCAGAAGGCTTGGTTCTGTCCAATGTTGTTTCCCAGGCTTTAAGATTGGGGTCCCTGTGCTCTCACTAGATCAGGTCAGCTGTTTCTGTAACTTTCTATAGCAAGGTCTTGACTCCTTTGCTCATCACTCCTCCCTCTCTACAACTGGATTCCAGGAGTATGGCTCATTGCTTAGCTGTGGGAATTTGCTTCTGCTTCCATGAGCTCCTGGATGAAGGCTCTAGGATGACAATTAAGGTAGTTATCAATCTCATTATAGGGGTAGGACATCCAAGGCAGCCTCTGCAATATGCTCTACATTCTTAGTTGGGGTCATCTTTGTGGATCTCTGAACTGTTTCCTAGTGCCAGATTTTTCTTTAAACCTATACTGAATCCATCAATTAAGGTATCTCTTTTCTTGCTCTCCTCTATTCCTCCCCTGACTCAGTCTTCCTGATCCCTCTTTTTCTCCTCCCTACTCCTCTTCTGTTTTTTCTCCCTTCCTTCCCCCAAGTTCCCAATTTGCTCAGGGGTTCTTGTCCCTTTTCTCTTCTTTGAGGGACATAATTTGATATATTAAATACATTGCAAGGCACACTTGCATGCAGTGTATGATATGTCGTGGAGTTTATTCAGCTCTGGTAGAGAAGACAATGACAAACACAGAACAACCTCATCCAAGTCAACTTACAAGCCAATAGATTTCTCAGGATTTCATCAGAAGCATGATTGATTGCTATTGATACTTACAGTACTGCAGTACCATGGAGAACTATGGGATCTATCTCACTTAAGTCTCTTCAGTCCCTGCCGGTAGCCTATCCTGTCTTCAGCAACCATTTACTGCTTATATACCCGTGTTATGGAATATTTGTTTACACTCTAAAGATGTCTTTCTGCTTAAGTTGCCTTCTTCTCATTGGTTTAGTAAAGAGGTAAATAGCCAATAACTAGGCAGAGTATAATAGGCAGGACTTCTGGACAGAGAGAAAGATAGATAGATAGAGAGAGAGAGAGAGAGAGAGAGAGAGAGAGAGAGAGAGAGAGAGAGAGAGACAGCCGACTTGGAGCAAATCAGGTGTGACATATTAAGAAGACATAACTGAATCACACAGCACAATATAGCTTAAAATGAGTTAATTAAGTTAATACAGCTAGATGAGAAAAAGCCTAAGCTAAGTCCAAGCTTTCATAATTAATAATAAGTCTTCAGCTCATTATTTACAGCCTCATTGTACAAAGGTAGTCTAACAAGAAAGTTTGCTTCATTTGATACCCAAAGTGTTGTGTGTAAATCCACATATGGCCTGAGAAAGCTAAAAAAATAAATTCCGAGTAGGCTCCATGCTTGAGGTGTATAGAGACATGGCTCTGTTAAGCAGCCCTGCTACCAGGCACTTAAAAGGGGTTCATCCTCAGCAGATGGCATGCTAGTCAGTGGTAGGATACTAGGTAAAAGTGCCTACTGGTGATGAAGCAGATATACCAGCACCAGGGAGGGGTCTTCAGGCATGAGGATCTGCCCTCAAGGACCTGAAGCTGGTCGACCCAGCTGATGGCCACATACTAAGTGGAGCTGAGTAGCAGGGGCCTGGCTGCCACTTAGCTGTCTAAAGTTTGTCTCACAAGGTCAGAGAAAGCTGTAGACTCATAAAAAGTCAAGTCCAGAAAAACCTCTAAACCGATAGAGTATGCTTAAAAGGTATGCTTTGATGCTGAGAAAAGAAAAAAAAAATGGATATAGTCATAAAAATAAAAAAGTAGTTTAAAGGTAACAAAGCCTTTAAAGAAAGAGTAATGTTATATTTTTTAAAAATAAGGAATTGTAAGGATGAAAAATATAGCACAGGGAGTTTGGAACTTATACAGTCCCTTTATTTTTAGTTTTGAATTTTTGGAGTACTATTGTTGCTTAGAGATATTGGATTATGAAAGAGACTAATAAATTAAACCAGCCCATATACTTTAAAAGATGTCTTGGATCCAGAATGGAAACTGGGAAATGTGTTGGATTGGGGAAGAGAAAATGAAAAGCCATGAATTTCTTCAAATTTAATAAAGATCAGATTTGGCTAGGGAGAATTCCTCAGGATACTGGCTACATATGTGAGGCAAAGAGCCAAGCAGGTAGGACAGTCTTTCAAAATCCCCACTTCACAGAAAAGTCCGTAGGCTGAAGACAGAGGCCTCATTGTTATAGAGGAATATTTGGGTAACTGTCCCAGGCTGCTAGATGTCTCTGTCATTCCTATAGTTTTGGCTTTGGAACTTGTTTGCTGTGTACTTCCTGTTTACTCAAATAATATTTTATTCTTCTTGGGTTTCTGGTGAGAGTTGATAACTAGTTACACGGTTTTCCTTGTTACCAAATTTAAAAAAAGAAACTTACATGAAAGATGTAAAGTTTTTAAGGCTGAGAAACATGAAAGTTTAAATAGTTTATCTAAGAAGAAATCTAAAGGTCTAAAAGAATATTTTTGTATGGTAATACAAATCATGTCAGAAAATGGTCTAGGTGTAAAATTTTGGACTCAATAAGATAAGAGAGATAACTGAGTAATTTCTCCTAATTTATCAAATATGAGTAGACTAGACATTGTAAATGTAATTCTTAATTGATTAATTTTCTTATTGTATATAATTTTACTGTGTTAGAGTTGAAACCTTTTCCTTTTTATTTACACAAAAGGGGGAAATATTGTGGGATATTTGTACACTGTGAACATATATTGCTGTGCTTGGTGTAATAAAAATCTGAACATCCAACCACTAGGCAGGACTTCCAGAAAGAGAGAGAAGTCTGGGAAGAGAAAAGATACAGACTCCAGCCAGACTCAGACGACACAGGATTGCTGGTACAGAGATGAGGTAACACCACATGGCAGAATATTGATTAATATAAATGAGTTAATTTAAGTTATAAGAGGTAATTGAGATAAGTCTAAGCTAAAGCCAAGCTTTCATAACTGACACTAAGTTTGTATATCATTATTTTGGGGCTGGCAATCCAAAGACAGTCTGAAAAAAAGTACTACTACATCCCTGGGGGTTAGGTAGAGTTCTCCTGTGTTGTACAAATTTCACAGAATTCCTGAGTCTTATAACTTTCTTGCCTCCTAACCTTTCCTGTTCCTTCTAAGAATAAAGGTTTTAGTTTCAAGAAATGAGTTATATAATAAGCCCCAAACCAGCAGTATGAAAACTGATACACTAATGCTGCATATTCTACTTATTTAGCAGTCTGTGACTTTAATACATGTTAAATTATTTTAATTAAATTATCATATAGAATACATAATTTATGCCAAAATATTATTTTAAATATATTTTAACATAATTTTACAAACTCTTTTCCTTCCAGCAACAAGTTTTCAGTATTAATGTCTTCATAATTGTTTATATTATCTTTCCACGAATTAGTTTTGCTTTTACTTGAAAACTTTATTTCACTTTTTAAATTAAGGCATTGCTTCTTCATGTCCACTAAATGCAGTGAAGACCCTAATTATATTTGAATTATGCCATTGATTTATTCCTTCATGGAAGGTGATGGTGATTAATTTTTCAAGTAAAGAAATAATTTTGAAATGCAAGTAATTAAAAAAGTACCTGTTTATTATTGAACACTGTTTTCATTAAAAATCACATAGAATGTCTATTGTCAATAAGAATCCGGCCAGTTCAGTAGCAGCAGAGTTTGGGTGTTATTAAAACAGGAGTTGTAAATAATCACACACTAACTGTCATTTATGTCTTGGTGGCCTACAATGTCGTGGATTTATGAAGTGCCATAAGTCAGTCATGAGAGTGAAGCTCTGTGATGACTCTAATGCTTTGGAGGAAGACGCCTGTTACTTTACCTTCCACGTGTAGACATAGGGAGTCACACTGTCACTTTCAGAAGGCGTCTCACTGGGTACTCAGACATATTTTTTCCTGATCTTGGAAATCTCCATGACGGTTCAAACTAAATCATCATCGATAAAGTCTCCAAATATGATCTGGGCAATGTAGTTAAAGGGTATGCTTTATCGCAACTTGTTGTACACATGTTGTCTTCTTCGATGAGTAAATTAGGATTGTAAGAAATTGAATATCTTAAGACCATACTTCTTGTGATGGTAGAGCCAAAATAAGTTCTGAGGTTCCTCCTAACTCACTCACACATGGGTGTGCACATTCACACGCACACACACACACACACACACACACACACACACACACAAACACACACAAATACACACATGAATGTATGTGTAGATGGATTTTTGTTTGGGCAACCATAGCAAAATAATGACATGGAGACAATTTATTAATTATGAAAGCTGTTCCTATAGTTTGTGTTTGTTCCTAATTAGCTATTATAATTTAATTTACCCATTTCTATTAATCTACCTTCCCCCATGTAGTTTGTGGCTGTTACTTCTCCTCCTGGAAGTCCTGCTTCCTTCATGCCTGGCTGGCAATGCCATCTTTCTTCTTCCTAGAGTGCTCTCTCTGTCCAGAAGTCCCACCACTGTCCCCTGCTTTGCTATTGGCCTTTCAGCTTTTTATTATACTAATCACAATACATCTTCACCCAGTACACAGATATCCCACAACATACATAATATTTGGCTCTGGACAAATAATAGTCGAAGCAACAGTAGCAGGTTTCCACCTAGACCCATGACCTATATAGACTCAAATTCTTGGCCACTATAGTAGTATCAGATATGGATTCCATCTCATGAAACAGCCTTAAATCCAATTAAAGGGAGTAGCTGCACACACACACACAAAGAATTACACTGGTTTTGCTTTGTCCATTTTGGTAGACTTCTTGTTTTACGTTGCCTGGGAAATTTTTGTCTTACGTCTCTTTTACTTGTATATTTTGTATTATAAAGAGACAGAGACAGACAGAAAGACACAGAGAGAGACAGAGTGACACAGAGAGACACATACACACACACACAGAGTCACACAAAGAAAGACAGACTAGAGAGAGAAACAGAGAGAGGAGAGGAGGAACATAAACTTGGGTGACATGGGTGAAGGAGGAGAGAATTTTGGAGAATTTGAGTAACAAAAAGAACATGATAAATGCATTGTTTGCAAATTAGTTAGAAACTCATTCTTAATGAAAATAAAAGCACACTATACTGTCACTCAAATTATTAGTCCACTCTGTTAATATTTACTGTATACTCAGGAGATCACAGACACTTTTACCTGTGTCATAGATTTCCAGAATGGATTGAAATACTCAAATCCTTGAGTTTGGGGATTGTTTGGAGCTCATGTGAAGTGCTGATGCTCTCAATTCTGAATTCTTAAATATGTACTCTATTAAAAACTAAGTGCAGCCGGGCGTTGGTGGCGCACGCCTTGAATCCCAGCACTTGGGAGGCAGAGACAGGCGGATCTCTGTGAGTTCGAGGCCAGCCTGGTCTACAGAGCTAGTTCCAGGACAGTCTCCAAAACAATACAGAGAAACCCTGTCTCGAAAAACAACAACAACAACAAAAAACAAAAACAAAAAAAACTAAGTGCTTGTATTATTTTGTATTTTGGTGTCTAATTTCTTGATTTCTTTATACATTTTAGAGATCAGCCCTCTGTCAAATGTGGGGCTGGTGAAGGCCTTTCCCCATTTTGTAGGTCGCCATTTTATGTTATTGACGGTGTCCTTTGCCTTTTCATTTTCAGGAGGTCTCATTAATTGTTGACCTCAGTGTCTGTGCTGCTGGTGTCATAGTCAGGGCCATTTCAGTGTCAGGGAGAAACCTGGTGCTAGGAAAACTCCCAGGAATCCCTAAAGATGACTCCAGCAAAGACTGCTAGCAATAGTGGAGAGGGTACCTGAACTGGCCATCTTAACCAGATTGGTAGCTAACTCAATTGTCATCAGAAAGCCTATATCCAGGAACTGATGGAAGCAGATTTACAGCCACAGCCAAGCCCTGCCCCAACTCCTGGAGTCCTAAAGATAGAGACGAGGGATTGCACAAGCCAGGGGACTCAAGTCATGACAGGGGAACCCACAGAGACAGCTGACCTGAGCTCCTGGGATCTCATGGACTCTGGACCAACAGTCATTGAATCTGCATGAGACAAACGTAGGCCCCTCTGCATGTGCGTGACAGCTGTTTAACTTGGTCTGTCTGTAAGGCTCCTAGCAGTGAGATCAGGACCTGTCCCAGGTACTTATCAGGCTTTTGGGAACCTGCTCCTCCTGTTGCATTACCTCACCCAGCCTTGATGCAGGGGAAGGAGCTGGGTCCTGCCTCAATATGATGTGCCATGCTTTGCTTGCACCCATGGGAGGCCAGCCCCTTTCTGAATGAAGATGGAGGAGGCGTGAGTAGGGTAGATGGGAATTGGGGGAAGGAAAGGGAGGAGTGGAGGGAGGGGAAACTGAGATCGGTATGAAAGATAAATAAAACAAATGTTAATACAAAAAATAAAACATAAAATAAGAAAAACTAAAATTTTAGTAAAAAGATTAAAAAAACATATTTTTGGAAATAAAACTGAGTCATTTACACTGATTTTCCTTATATCATGTGTATGCTTGTGTGTATGTGTATGTGTGCATGCATGTGTGCTTATATATTTGTGTCTGTATGTGCATTTATGAGCATGCACGCTTTTCTATGTATATGCATATATAAACATGTATATAAGTGTATGTGTGAATACATACATTCACTTCCTGGAGGGAAGGACTCAGCACACTGAATTGCTTTGAGGTGTTTTTCATTGTTTTGCTAGCCTCATAGTATTATGCCATCTGCCTGGCTGAAACTATATCATAGATGCTTGTTTAGGCAGATTCCATGCTTTAGGAAGAGGAAATCATTGTAAGAACCAGACCAGCAAGAGTATTATAAATAAGTTGTATGGCCTGGCGTGTCTGTAAATGCACTTTGCTGCATCTCTGCTTTGCTGAGTCCTCTGATCAGTTTGGCGCAGACCTTGCAGAGATCTACCGCAGCAAGAGCCCTCAATGGGCAGCATTGGATGAGTATGCGGTGTGAGGGAAGTTACACTGGCTGTTCTGCACCTGTTGCTAGCAAATCAGCTCTGGCTCCCATGCCCACTTCTCCTTGTTGATCTGGCTGCCTGCTGCGCAGCTCTTTCCTCCCCCTTAGTCCTGTTGTCTTGCCAACCAGCTGTGGAAGCTGACATTTCCCTCTTGTTTGCTTGTGCATTTAGAAAAGGTTCTTGAAGGGCCACCTGAGGGAGAGGTAGCATGGCAAATCTAGCGATGTGGAAACCAAGTATAAATAATAATAATAAAAAGGACTCCTCCTGTAGAAACCACAAAGTAAAGAGAGAATAAAAGGAACTAAGAGAATAAAGGCCTGGAAGCTTGAGGGAGTACTGGGGACATCTCTGTCATGTTGATTTTAGGGAATTATCTTAAGTGAAATGCTACCAGTCCAGCTGATTTACCCATGAGAAAGCTGCAGACAGGCTTGGGTACTGAGAGCTGCCTTTTATCTACTTCTGAAGATAAAGCCGACTGGAAGTCTGCATAATTTGAAACAGTCTTCAAACAATATTTTTTTACAGATATCTTCATAAAGAACCACAAAAATCATAGGATATTTTGTGTTGTGCACACAATGCAAATACAATATGTATTATATAAGAATTTATTAAAACCTACTAGTGTAGAAATTGTTCATACATACATATATATTTATACTCTTATTCATTTAAATATTGACAGTCTATCATATATTGAAAAATGTATTTAATTCACTTCATTTGATCATGCTTCTTTTCTTTTCTTTTTATTTATAAAATTGCAGTTTTAAATTGAATGAGAAATTCTTTTGAAAATACTCATATGACTCTCACTAGAGGACTTTATTCAGCACACATGTATTAGCTTTATTCTTTGTGCTCTTGCCTTACGAATTGGCTTTGAAATTGAAGAATCTGCAGGTTTTGATGATGTAGGCTATGAACAATGGGACTTAATCTGCAGATAAATATTTTGTCTTGTTTTTCCATAGATATGTGCCACCTTAGTTATTGCTCTGCTTACAAAATTCCAAAAAGTAGCTAAAATGCATTTCTTGGCTGCTTAGGATAGACACTGGAACCCCACTTAGTAGTGTGGGATTAGTTTGCAGATTTTTGACTATGGTACATATATGGTGTGTTCTAGAGATAAACTTGAGTTTTTATAGCCCTGAAGTGTGAGAAGGCATGAGCTGGAGGCAGAGAGCAAAGGGAGCATCAGGGTAGATCATTCTTAATGTGGCTATTACCATCAGGAAATGTCACAGCTAGAACTGTAGCTCTGAGGACAAGCAAAGGAGTAACAGGCAGACGACAAGAGACCTGAGCCGTTTGGAAGTATTAAAGAGGAACAAATAATAGCTCGTATTAGACAGTTTAGGACAAAGAAGGATGCCTCTGATGATCAGGACTAGCCTCAGTCTTGTTCATAAGTATTCGAAGAAGTCCAGATTCTGCCCCAAAGAGGGTAGGACAGGAGTCCTCAGCTGCCTTTTTTTTTTTTAAGCCTTCAACAGTGTCAGAGGCAGGACTGACTACTGGGAAGACAGGGCCTTCTTGAGTGAGTTGTCTACAATGGTTGCACAAATTCTACTTCCAAATCACACAGTTCAGCAGTCACAGGTCACAGATCACAGATCTGAGGACACACAGGTACCAAGATGCAGGATGACACTGCTTATAGCATTATTACTGCTACTGGCTGTTGCAATTTAAGATAAGCGGTTTGAGAGAGAAAGACACCTTGCAACAGGGTTCAAGCAGAGGGGGTTTTTAATTAAGGGAAAAGGATTGTAAAAGGGGGATGGGGACATAGGCCTACAGGGACAGGAGCAGCAGGAGAGAGGAAAGAGAGGCAGAGGGAGAGAGGGGCAGAGACAGAGGGGGCAGGGGGGGGGGATGAGAGGTGGGCGGGGCCCTATTTAACAGCAAAAGGAGTGAATGTGCACAGTTGGTGACTCCCAGGACATGCCAGTAAAGATTCCTGAATACTAACAATGACTAAGATGTAGATGTCTTTCTTTAGCCTTGGAACAAAACGTTGAGTTTATGGAATAACAGAAATATATTGATTTCAGTCAAGTTTCTGTATCTTTGAAAGGTGGTAATAGACATGATTAAAGAATTATATAGTGAAATTTCTCTGCCAGAAAGATTCCAACCTTGTTACTTCATGTGGGACATAATTTATCTGATAAGCAAATAGAAGAGTCTGAAGTAAGTGAAAGCAACTCAGGCAAAATTTAAAACAGCAAAGGAGATATACATGACCAAGGAAACTATAGGGAAAAGGGAAGTGGACATGTCCAGAGAAAAATTTCACTCAGCATTCCCAGAAGGAGAGATCATGTGTCATTGGAAAGAAGAGACAGCATTCATTTCAAATTACTTGAACAGCCACACAATGATTTAAAGAGAGGCCATCTTCAAAATCATGAAAGGTACACATCATGATTTTTCACAAGCAGGCTGTTGACACAGATGTATGAAACATCTGTCGTGTTTAGTGATACAAACTGCCATAATTTAGTGACTCTGAGATGATATAATTGACTCCAGTCTAAAAGGATTGTATTACTTAGTCAGAATCTAGACTGAAAAAATCTGATGCAGGATGCCCATTGGTGATGCGCATTTAGAAAATTGTGTTGAAAAGAAAAGTTTAGGATATTCTAGATTCTTTTAAAAACATGTAACCTTGACATCCTAGACTGCATAATAAAACCACAGAGCACAAGAGAGTAAACTGTGGGCTCTGGTGTTCAGGAAGCAGTAAGATACTGCTGGGTGTTACAAAGCAGGAAGGATGAGCAAGCCATGGAGAACAACACAGTAAGCAGCACTCTACATCAGTTCCTGCTTCCGGGTTGCTGTATTGAGTCCCTGCCCTGACTTCCCTAGGTAATGGACTAGGATAAGGAAGTGTGAGTGAAATAAATAAAGCCTTTCCCCTCCAAGTCTCTGTTGGTCACAATGTTTTGTCACACCAAAGAAACCTGACTAGGACAGGCTACCAAAATAATACACATAAAGGGTTTATACAAATGAATGATTGGATAACAGCTATGCTATGAAGAATGCGGGGAGTTTCCTAAAATTAAAACAAACATATCATTGAAAATTAAAGTAGCAGTAATTTTAAAAGTACATGTGCATTTGGTTGACTGTTGTTTTCATCCAATGTCTTCTTTTTAAAACACCTGTTTTCTTAAAAATCAATATATTTTTAACAAAATAACTAAATAATTAGGGGAAAAGTTCATATCAAAATAGTATTCATCGTGTTTAATTATGGTTTTCAGTACTATCCAATGATTCAATGAAATAATATTTAAAACTTAACCTCAGGTACATGGACTGTAGGGTGATGCTACAGCACCTTATATATAATATATATTATTCATTTAATTATAAATACTTATAAAAACACAAGTAATTTTCATAATACTATTAAGTTTCCTTGTAACAAGCATTAAGTTTTAACTCATTGCAGATAAATAAAAAAGAAACAAATTTTACTTTTATTATAATTCAAATATAAAATCACAACAATGTATCATGACTTTCTCATTAACATTATAACCGTCTCCCATGACAGTGTCTTTTATCTGAAATTTTCTTAGTAAATAATGAAATGTGATTTTTTTGTTTGTTTGTTTCTTGTGTGATGTGGGATGTCCTTCTACATGCTGTGCCCATGTGTTGTTTTTATTGGTTGATGAATAAAGCTGATTTGGCCTATGACAGAGCTAAAGAGAGCTAGTTGGTAAATCCAAACAGAGATGCAGAGAGAAAGAAGGCATAAGCAGGGAGATGCCATGTAGCCACTGAAGGGATAAGATGCCAGGACATTAGCGGTGGGCCACCGCCATGTGATGATAAGCAGACTATTAAATATGGGTTAAATTAATTGTGAGAGCTAGTCAGTAATATGACTGAAGTTCATGGGCCAAGCTATTATAACTAATGTTAAATCTCTGAGTGGGTATTTGGGAACTGGCAGGCAGGATGGAAAACATCCAACTATACTTGCGTAATTTTTACATATTCTATCAATGCCCAAGAGTCTGTAATTTTAGTGTCTTTGCCTTTCATTTATTTTCACATTTTCCTTTTGCCGTGTGCTCTCTTATACAAAGTCACCTGATTATGTGGATCCTTTCCCTTAGCACCCTTCACTGTGCTAAAATTCCTAAGAGCATGAGAGTCTACCGACACAGTAGTGCCACTGTTAAGTAGCTTTGGACATGTTGTCTCACATTAGTGACTCAAAACAGTGACCCATAATCACTTTACCCATTTGCCAGCTTGTCTACACCCAACCACCATGGTCACTTTGCTGAAATTGTGTTTCCTAGCTTCTGGGAGCTGTAGGATTCCTTGATTCCAACTGTGTGTTGTCTCTAAGTTATCCCTCCCTGTTCTGATTCTACTTTTCTATGTGTCCCCTGTGATTCCAATAGTCCTGGTGAAAAACACCCACTATCAAATCGGTAACTTAATCACATCTGCAGACTCCTTTTGTTTCTGGCTTCATACACTCACATTCTGGAGGTTAGAGAATGAGCAGTGTTATAGAATAGCTATGCTACTCATTACGTTGACCATGACGTCCAAATGTAACCGAATAACACCCAGGTCTTCATTGCTGCCGAAATCAAATCTACTTTATTATTCCAGTTCCTCTCCTAATCCCTTCTTAGACACTTAGAAAAAAATAATGCATAATTATTTGTATTTTTTCCGAAAATATATTGTTCTTATCTATCTTCCTGCCTCTTTTGCTGCCCCTGCCTGAAAACACATTTTCAGTCTTTTTCTACCAGACTAATTCCTACTCATCCGTGTATTATTTTAATTACAAACCCCTTTAAACATATGGCAAGATTCAGAAAAATAACAAAACAGACCCCCATACTCCAACTCCCAAGATTAAACAGATGTTAACATTGTGATGCACTTTTCTCAAGTTTCTCTGTTTCTGAGAGAAATGAAGTATCACAGAATCATTAATGACCCCATAACCACCACCTCCCCTGGAGGATCATCTGAATGCATCATTCATCAAATGCACATATTATAGCTTTGATTTGAGTAAACATAAGACGCATATTAATGCATATGTTGATTTATAGTTTCCACTCAACATTACTTTCTTTGGAGCACATATAAATATATACATTCAAGCCTTCATGTTTATCTCTTCTACATTATTCCACACATGTATACTTTCCCATCAATACACACACACACACACACACACACACACACACACACACACACACATGTTGCTAGGAAAGAATTGTGGGTGCAGGAGCAGAAACTGCTAAGGCCTTCAAGGTGTTTTTTGTTGTTGTTTCAGTTGAGTCTCCTTAAAGAAAATCATGGAACAAAAGAGGGTAAACCAGCTGAGACCATGTAGGTCCACTTTGGTTGTCTTAGCATAGGATACTTTCCTTATAACCTCATGGTAGTCTTACAGTGTGTTTCAGAAGGGTTTTTCTGTGAACAATATTTGAACATCCGGTAGGGAAACATGACATTCAACAGAACATGCTAGGATTCGGCTCACCTCTATATTATTTGTTAACTTTCCTTGTGAAAGTCCTTTCTTTCTTGTCTAGGGAGATTCTGCTTTTAGATTGATAACCATTGTGTTTCTCTTATTTAGTCTGACTATTAAACTTTCATGTTTTTAATCTCTTGGTTGTGCTTATTAGCCTTACATTCACCAAGCTCTAACCCATGATATTTGGTTAAAGATTTGATAAGAATTGTGGCCGGGCGGTGGTGGCTCACACCTTTAATCCCAGCACTCAGGAGGCAGAGGCAGGAGGATATCTGTGAGTTTGAGGCCAGGCTGGACTGACAGCCTCCAAAACAATACAGAGAAACCCAGGGCGAGGGGGGGGGTAGTGGGACCTGGGAAGAGTAGAGGGGGTAAAGAGGAAGGGAGTTGGTCATGGGGGAACAGGAAGTTGAGGGGGTGGGGGTAAAATAGGGGGAAGAGGAATCATAGGATCGAAGACAGATCAGGCACCAGAGTGACCTCGAGTGATCTAAAGGTATAACATCAATTGGCAAGCTAAGCAATAGTGGAAGGACCACCTCGAATGCCCATTCCTGATAATGAACTTGATGTCTATAACTATCCGGGAGCCTTCATCCTGGGACTGATGGAAGCAGAGGCAAACACACAACTAAGCACTGAACTGAACCCAAGGAACCCAGTGACAGAGAGAGAGGAGTGATGAGCAAATTGGCAAGGAATGGGCTGGCAAAACCAGCAGAGACAGCTGATCTGAACAGGGGAGTGCTCTTGGACCCCAGACCGACAGTGGGGAGGCCAGAATGGGACTGATCTGGACCCCCCAAATGTGAGTGTCAGTGAGAAGGCCTGGGCAACCTATGGGGCTCTGAGCTGTGGATCAGTGTCTATCCCTGGTATACAATCTGTCTTCATGTGCCTATGGCACAAAGAGAGATGCTCTCTCAGCCTGGACTCTTAGGGGAGTGCCTTGACCCTACCAAGAGTGAAATGATAGACTTTAGACATCCCCTATGTGGAGGGATTTGGCAATAGGGTGGGAGGGAGGGTGGAAGGGGAGTGCGGGAGGAGGGGAGGGAGAGGGAACTGGGATTGACATGTGAAACAAGCTATTTAAAATTAAAATAAAAAATGATTAAAAAAAAAACAAAAAAAAAACCCAAAAAAAAAAAAACCAAAAAAAAAAAAAGAATTGTGTATGTTTTTTTTTGTTTTTTTTTTGCTGTTGTAGAGTGCTGTAATTACCTCTACTATAAAATTTCTTGCTCAGAGGTATAGTTTACTCCAGAAGAGATTGCAAAGATGAATTTTCTTCTCTGCTTGATTCTTTCAAAATTATTTTCAAATATGGTAGAATTATTTATATTTCTGAATCTCACAATTTTTTTACAAGATTAATACGGCCAGGTGTGGTACTTTGTCCCCACATTCCAAGCCTCGGGTGGTTGCTATTCTTTCAGTCTTCTTATTTGCTGGCCAAAATTAGGTTATAGCACCCTGTTACTGAGTACACCATGATGTCTACTTGCAAAGTGTAGATAAACTAAACTTGGATAGATCTGGACTCTTCCTTACTGTCAACTAGTTTTCATGTTTGAAAGAACCATATAGGCTATTAGATAATAAAAGACTTTAATGGTATCAGCCTGCTGTAAACAATAAACACACCAGTCACGTTGTTTCCAAGGATAAAGTAGTGGCAGTGTAGTTTTGGGATGGTCAACTGTTCAACAGGAATTTATACCTGCTACTTCAAAACTGGTCAAAATCCTTCACTTAGGTTAATCACAAACCAAGAAAAACATCTTTGTAAGAATAGTTTCCCTCAGGAGTGATGAGCAAAGGGGTTGAGACCATGCTGGGGAAACCCACAGAAACAGCTGACCTGAGCAAGGGGGAGCTCATGGACCCCAGTCTGACAGCTGGGGAATCAGTGTAGGACCAAACCAGGCCTCCTGAATGTGGGTGTCGGTTAGGAGGCCAAGGCAGCCTATGGGACTTCTGACAGTGGAAGCAGTATTTATTCCTAGTGCACGAATGGACTTTGGGAGTCCATTCCCTATGGAAGGACACTCTCTCAGCCAAGATACACTGGGGATGGCCAACCCCCTGCCCCCAAATTATGTGACAGACTTTGATGATCTCCCATGGGAAGCCTCACCCTCCCAGGGGAGTGGATGGAGTGTTGGTGGGGGGAACATGGGTGGACAGGAGGGAGACAAAACTGGGATTGGTATGTAAAATGATATTGTTTTTAATTTAAATAAAAATTATTAAAAATTATAATAGTTTCCCTCCCTAAATGGGTGACTGGGCATAGGCTCCACATCATTTGGACACAGCCATGCTGTCTTAGGGACTTCTATCTTAAGCATGGAATGGAAAAGGTTCTCTGACCTTGGTGAAATGCTCCAGGTTGCCTATTGATACTCTTTTGCATGTTCTTTGGCAAATTTGGGTGTGATGAAGTGGACTTGACATTGCCAGGTGTGGATTATGAGACATTGTGTCTTAGGAAAGGGAGGGACCAACACCGTCTACATCAATTGCCATGTACTGAGGGAGATGTGTTTAGTGCAAGAAGAAAGAAACTGTCAGAAAGCTAGGTGTCATTTATACAGCATGACGGCGATTCTACAACATATAAAAGAAGACTTGTGTTTGCAAGCCTCTGAGCTCTTTCAGCCTTTTCTTGACTGGAAACTCTGGAATGCCGATGACACCATGTAAGCATTTATTTCAGTGTTACTCTTAAGCATATAATTCAAGATGAGGTAACGTTTTGCTTCATGCTTGAAAACCCAGTTCCTAACACAGTGTTACAGCATCAAATGCGTGACAGTTGCAAAGAGAGAAAAGGATGAAGGAGGGAAAAAAGAAATAAAGAGAAAAGGTCAAAAATCACACACACTAAAAATTGTCACACATTTTCCCATGTATCAGCAAGTTGTAGACAGAGCTGGCACAGGAATTTCATTTCCAGAGACCCAGTCGACTGCACTGCTGTTATTTCTACATTCATAAATGAAAAATGAAATTGTTTGCATTACTGTTTAGAATAAGACTCTAATGATACTGGGAGATGAAAGAAACAAAAGGAAATTGATTTGCTGTCTTATTTGAATAGTTCATGAAAAGCATTAGCTTTAAATGTGGTTGGTCGCTGAACTCCAAGCTTCATCATTAGGCTTCAAGCTCCATTTCTTTGCAATCCCCTTTGCCTTTCCTCTGGGCTCAGTACTATCTTCTCATCTGATTTCTTAAAGGAACCGCATGTGTGCTGCTCTTTCTGAGCTTCAAGCCTCACAGTATAATGTCCAGAGAAAGAGAGACTCTCTCCTTCAAAAGCTGTTCATGTAGACACCGGAGGATTACTAATCCGATAAACCAGCAGATTGTCCATGATACCTGAAGGGTTCTGACAGTGCACAATTTCCAAGACACATATTCTCTGTCTGGAAGGTGGGATTCATTGACTTACAGCAATAGGGGCATGGTGGGTTGTATAAATCCACCCACAAGGCATGAGACTTAGTTAGGAAATATTGATTTCCCTAGGAGAAATCTGGAAATCTCCTTCTAAGGAGAACCAAATAAAACCTTTTTCATACCTATACTAGACCCTGGTCTGTGTGGTAATGACAGACACTCATTATTTTTCTGAATAAATTCTGTATTCCTTTTCCACTGCAGGGCTGCTGCTGATGTTATCTTCCACAAGGCATACCATTCCTGCTCTACCACTAGTCTTTTCCTTCTCATTTACATTCCAATTCTACTTGGCACAAACATCTGCAGGATATTCACATCCCTTATGATGACAGTTCTAGGCTCTACTAGCTAGATCTAATGACTTATTTAGTCTGTCTAACTGATTGAAATAGTATTTAAAGCAATTAGCAAAACTTCATTCCTATCCTATTTTATAGATCAGGCTGGCCAGTTGTAGCACTCTACCCGTAACTTCCTCTCCAAATGTCTTCTTTGTCTTTCTCTCAATGAATTATGAGAGAACTGTCTCTGTGTGCACAATATTCTACACTTTGCTTGAGATAGGGATGTAATTAATGAACTTATATCCATTACCCCACCCCAGGCTTCTGCTGGTCTAGTATAAACTCCCATTCTATTGATGGCAGCAAAGCACACTCAGCAAAGGCAACACCCACAGCTCCTACTCAGACTGAGCTGCAACAACTCATTTTCTATGTGGAGGTTTGAAAACTTGTCAACAATAGCAGCCACAGAACCACTGAGCTTAACCAGATGTGAGAGTTGGGATGATCCACTCTGTCCCTGTGAGGACTTGGCCAAGATGTTCAAATCTTTGACCTCAATCTCACCCTCTGGCAACATAAGCATTAGCCCAAAGTGTACTATTGTTCCTATGTATTTGTCTCATTTTGTTTATTTTTATAACTTCAACTATTATTCCTTTTATTTTTTATTTTTCCTCTCTTGTATTAATTTTTTTCTTGGACTTCAGTAATGAGCAAAATGGCTTCTCCTTTTTTCTTTAATCTTAAAAGACAGAGGCTTAGGAAGATAAGATATCATCTTGGCAGATTGTAGTAAGGAAGGCATCTGTGTTATAATACTTCACAGATGTAGGAGCTCTAGACTTAAGGGTCCCTTGAGTGTACATTCTGTCTAATCTCAGAAAAGCCCAGTGGGCTTAGAGGGTCAGAACTCTTACACAACTGTGTGTGTCACATGTGCTTGGTGGCACAATACTCACTGAGCAGTCTAGAACCAAGCCCGGTGTCTTTCTTCAGCTTCCTCCCTTCATTCTGGAGTATCAGAACAGCCCTGTGGGGAAAGAGGCACTCTCATTCATCCACTGATTTTTTTTAACTTGGCTTTTCCAGTTGTTTTTTGGTGACATTTTCTTCACTGTTAAATCTCAGTGAATTGTTTGTCTTACAATCAGAGTCCAAATTTACAATAGGGAAATGGCTGAGAAATGCCAAGAAATTTAAAATTCCCAAGGATTCCAGAAATTTGTTGACAATGTTGCTAAAGGTAGCTGACTCATCATGGCAGACCAGTCATATTTAGTCAGAGGTAGAGCAGGGCATAGTTCCCTTGCAGGAGAAGTCATTTCGTGATAATAAGACACAAACTGTCCAATTTCCACTTAGTCTGAAGAAGTACACCACAGTGATTCTCTGAGAACCTGTGACCCTGGAATTAGAACTCAGGAGAGATTTATCATTCCTCTCCAGAAACTCTGTTAAAATATCTGAACAAGAAGTACAAACTAAAAGCAGGGTTACACCATTGTTCACTACTTCCTTTATCACTTGACTCTGATCTACGCAGAAAAAAATCAAACTCAACATCTACTTCCCAGACTCTTCAGCAGACAAGCTTGTCATAATACTGAGTCTGGCCTAGCTGATCTTCACAGAAAGTCACATTGAAGACTGTGTTCTGGGTCAAATTTTGCTCCCTAATGAGTCATAGAAGCCTATGCAATCTGTATGGAAATATAAAGGCCATCCATGCATTTTCTTAGATACATTGTAAATTAGAAATTAGACACGTTTGGTAGCCTTAATCCATTTTTTCTCTGAATATTAATTTCATAATTCAATACTGAAAATGCTGTTTGAGGAAGAGGCATGACTTTGCTTCAGAATTCCTTATACACATAGCTCGTGAGGTCGCCTTCTTTTGACCATGAAACTTCAATCTGGGAACAAACTCCAGTGTCATACAGAATGTTTAAGCACATAAACTTCACTAGGAAAATGAATGAATAAGGTCAACAACAAAACAAAAGATAAGAGAGCCCATTTGTCTCTCCTTTCATTTAAGATTGGGGTGTGCACCAGATGTACCTACTGAATATTCTACTCCTCGCTACTCTCCACAATTACAATGTTAAGCATGGGATCATCCTACCAGCATATGGAAAAACTTCTGACCATCTGGTAGCCTGGGTCGTATCTAGGCAAGTGCTTACACTCGTGATTTCAAGAAATGGGTTTCAAGCACCTAGGAATTGTGAAGTTCATGGGAACATTTCAACCCTTCAGGCCAAAAACTGAAGTTACAACATCCAGTAGAAAGTGAGTGGTTCAGGTTGGATGTTCATCTTCAAACCAAAAAAATTTGAAAATCCCCTTCTTCCTATGATTCATGGTTCAGTCAATCCAAGATTCCTCGAGAAGGTGAGCTTTAGATAGACACCCTCCCCCTATACAGTCCACTGCATCAGTGAACACAGACAAATTCCCCCTAAACAGTCCACTGCATTATTGCAAAATCCAGAGGTATTTAACTTCCATGCAATGTCATTAAATTCTTCAGTATTCAATGACTTTTGATGCTTTCGGAAGTAATAGGTCTATGAGTTGGTGTTACATGTATGTGTTTTTTTATTTATTTTTCAGTTTAAATTTAGATAAGAAACAAGGTTGCTTCACAAGTCAGTTCCAGGTCCCACTCCCTATCCCTCCCCTACTCCCGTGCCCTCCCCCCAACCCCCCCATTATCACCTCATTTCCCCAGGGAGGGTGAGGCCCTCCATGGGGGTGTCCATAGTCTGTCATTTCATCCAGGGCAGAGCCTAGACCCTCCCACAAGAGTTCAGGGTGAGAGTGCATCTCTCATTGTTGGATGGGAGTCCAAAGTCCGTGTGTATACTCAGGATGAGTACTGATCTGCTGCCCAAGGCTCAATAGATTACCTAGGCCTCCTCACTGACACCCACATTGTCTTGATCAGTCCCATGCTGCATTCCCAGGCTGATGCCTGGATTCAAGAGTTAACCTTTGTCAGGTCAGGTGTTTCTGGGGGTTAAACCAGCCTAGTCTTAATACCTGCATTTGTGTGTACTTAATGTGAGTATGGGTGTGTTTGTCTGTGCCTGTGTGTGTGGAGGCCAGAGGTTAATTTCAGCTACTTCAGTAGTTAATCTTAAATTCTAACTTGCTACAAAATATAATCATCTTGGAAAAGAATTTCAGTTGAGAGATTATTCAGGTTGTCTGTGGGGATGCCCAAGTGTCTTTATTGCTCATTGTTGTGGGAAGACTAAGCTCACTGTAGGTGGCATAATTCCATAGATAGCAAGTAGACCCTAAACTATATAAGATGAAGAAAGCCCGCTGGAGGCAAGCAAGTAATATCAGTATATTCATCTTATTTTTCTCTGCTCTTGACTTTACATATGATGTGACAAACTGCTTGAGTTCCTATTGAATTCGGCTCAGTAGTAAATGGCAACCTGGAATTGTACACTGAAATGAATCCTTCCTTCCCTAGTTACTTCTGCCTATGGCATTTTATCACAGAAATTGAAATGAAACTTGAAGTGGTGTCTTTGTCTACTGTTCTTCACCTTGTATTTGGAGACAGGCGCTCTTACTGAACCTGGAGCTCACCATTTCAGCTACAAAAGTGGTGGGAACAGAGAGAGAGAGAGACAGAGAGAGAGAGAGAGAGAGGGAGAGAGAGAGAGAGAGAGACAGAGAGAGACAGAGAGAGACAGAGAGAGACAGAGAGAGACAGAGAGACAGAGACAGAGAGAGAGAGAGAGAGAGAGAGAGAGAGAGAGAGAGAGAGAGAGAGAGAGAGAGAGAGAGAGAGAGAGCTTCATGGATTCTGCCTTTGTAACCTCCTCCTGAAAATAATGGGGTTAAACACAGAGCAATCCCAGGAACTTTTACAGTTGTTCAAGGGAACAGAAATCAGAATCCCTGTTTTACCAACCGAGTCATCTTTGCAACACATTGTGTGCTTTACTCAGCCTCTTTACAGATTCTAGGTAGAAATTCATAGACGTTAGACTGTAATTCCACTCTTGATCCACAATATTTTAAAATGACTGGAGTTACGGTCTTCATTCCCTGCAGTAAACAGCATTCTTGACTTTCCGTTGTGAAGACATATGAATTCATGTGGACTTTAGAAGTTCTTTTTAGAGCAGTACACTATGTACAGAATTTTACATAAATCAAGTTTGAATAAACTAGTGGTAATAATACTTCAACATACACTCTTAATCATGGAGGAGTGAGTTTAGTATAAATCTATAAGAAGATGCATCAAGGGACATGTAAGATGTGAGATTATATGGCCTGATACTACTGTGAACATTTTCAATGTCCATTTTAATACATCTACGTAAGTCGAATGTGTGTAGCTTATTAACTTCTTCAGGAATTCATATTTGGAAATCTTAACAGTTCTATGTTCTTTCCTATTCTCCTGTAATTGTGGTGCATGCAATATGTCTGGGAACATAAACTTGGCATTGTATAGATCTTATTGTACTATCGTCTTTATTTTAATAGTTCACCTACAAAGCACACACAGTTTTGTAATTTGATAAGCAAATGCATATTTGCTGTATACATTATGAGTACTTAGAATTTTAGTGCCGCATTTCCACAGTAATTTAACATCCTAAATCATAACACATTTCATACAAAGTTTTAATAGTACTTTTTATCTACAAACAGTATCCCTAAAGGAATGCCTTGTGCATTACATAAAATTACCCATTTAGCTTATATTATTTTTTAATCATATGATTAAATACATTGTGAATCTTTATGAAGAACTTGAAATGACAGGAAGTTTTAATTACAGAGAAGAATTTCTCTGGGTATCCATGTCGTAAATTAGTTATGTGTGTATGTGAGACAGAAAAAATGGGGGCATGTGTGTCAAATAGGTCCTTGTGTGTTCAGCCGTGTATGCGTGTGAAAGAGTGACAGTGTGTGGGCATGTTGGACACAAGATGTGAAACTGAGAGAGATGAAAGATGGGATGCATGCATGAGCGGCTGGTAGAAACACGTGTGTTTCTGTATATGTGTGAGAGTCTGTGTGTCACAGTGAGACGCTTATGTCCCTGTGTGCGAGAGACAAGCACAATGCACTACATTGTTGTGCATGTCGTGTATGTGTGCAAGAAAACTTATTTATACTTTAACACCTCTTTCTCATGCTGACCTAAGAAAGTAATGTGTAACAAGCACATACTTACTAGGTACAAGAATTGTTTTGCAATGGATATACATGCTTTGGATTATTTAGTTCCTGATAGTCAAATATAAATTTTTTAGGGCATGTGTTAAAGGGTAACACAATTAAAAATATCTCTTACATACTTTTTAAAGTATGTAACATAATATGGATTCAATCAGTACTTATATATGACAAAACATAGAAAAATAAGTGTAAATGTACACACACCTACTCAGATATACACAGGTATATGAGAGTTGTTATAGTGCTAAATAATATTCCATATTTTAATTTAGAAACACATTTTTTATATCACAAACCTGTGTTTTGTAACCTACCTATGAGTTTTTAACTAATGTTTCCATTTTTTTAGATACAATTTTGAATTCACATACTAAGAAGCATTTCTGTATTAATATTGCCACAAATTTCCATTAATAAATAAGGTAATAAACTATTATGTTTTCATTGGTACATATTAGCTATTAGAAATTATTTGAATTATTAAATCCTAACCATGATTATTCGCTAAAAGAGAGGCTGTCAAGGTACTGTGCATATGTTAAGAAAATATCTTTTTGTCTTTGCAGCCAAGGCATGCCTGGCTCAGGCTCCACGACACTCGTGTTTCAATCTCTAGACCACACAAAATGTTCATCCATGTTCGGTGACACATGCTTCTAATTTTTGCACTTAAGAGACAGAGGCACAAGGACCAGGAGTCTGAGGTCATCTTTAGCTACCTACAAGTTGAAGACTAGTCTGGGCTACAGGAAAACAAAAGTTAACAAATACTATTTTTGCCCTCCTTTACCATGATTACTTAAAATATTCCCAATCTATGCATGACTCCAAGATGTCTTTTATAGTATTGCTGGTATTAATCCAAATTTTGAAGTATTTATCAAAAGTGAAGTGAATCAGAAAACATAACAGCAATATTATATTCATTTTATAATGCTTGGTTCTGGACTTGGTGCTAAATACTTAGAAAAACATGTAAATTGAACATTATAAAGTTATCTTGAGCACAGACTCCAATGTGATATTGCTATAGATTCAGAAAAGCCACTTCACATTTAAATATCCCCAGAGTTTATTTCTTCACTTTGTCCTGAGAGACAATTCCTGCCTCAAGGCCTCAACTATCGCTGAGTTCTGGATGGCTGTCAACCCCAATCTCCTCTTTATTAACTGGGAGTGGTTCAGGCTTTCTGATGTCAGCCTGGGCATTTCTCCCCCAGCCTTGATATTTACATCCTGTAAGTACTTGTAAACAATTACCATATCCCCTACTTAGTTGTCTGTTAGCCAAGCTCAACAGATTGAGCTCCTTTAATCTTTCCTCATAAATCAATCTCTCCATTCCCTTAATTACTCCTGATGTTCAGTGCTGAACATCTTCCAACCCGCTCATCATATTTCTAATACACAGCTTCCCAGAATCAAAGCATTTCTGTAATGGCCTCATGCTAAAATTGTGCTTATTCAATTGAAATAACCACAGCAGAAGATGTTTCCCTCAGCATTCTGTTGTCTGTGCTGCTCCACAGAAGGGAAACGTGGTCATAGAATCCTCATTATCACATGTGTTCCTGGTTTACTCCTTATGGCCTTGTGCCAAACCACAGGGCTAGCATACGAGAGAAGACTAATGGCTTTTAGATTGTACTGGATGGACGAGAAGCATGTCCATCTAAATAAAGGCAAAAAAAGTCAAGACACATACCCAATAAAATAGGGAGAATGAGTTACTTCTTTCTCATACACAACCTTTACAACAATTTCCCCTCCTAATCCCGCAGTCCTACATGTCACTACCTCCCTGCCAGAATTATTCATATTTGAACTAAGTCTCTACTCCTGTCTTTGTAGTGGTGGTTAGCGTATGTATCTAGCAGGTTTCAAACCAATATCATATGAGTTTGTCACAAACATTAGTGCTATGAAAGGAAATGGGAAGGGGTAAACTTAAGCCTAGCTACGCGTCTTGCACTGAGGTGACAATGTATTTGCCCTTGTGTCCTATATAGGTCAGAGAAGACAAATGAAGCTAAGGCTGAAGTTTTTGTAAAACGTGTTCTGGACTTTAGACATCTTTACCACCAATCAAAGAGTGATAAAAAAGAAATGGACAGTCGTGATTTCAGGTGGTTAATCTGCTTTAGAAACTATTGAATGCAGAGATCAACATACAGTGGGATCTCAGTGCTAGTGGAGACATCTACATCACAGTGTCTACATCTGTGTCTCAGAGAAGTTTGGAGAAGAGGAGGTAAAAAGATTTTTAAAGTATCAGGAAGTCCGCCATGAAGTTTCATGGAAATAACATAAAAAAGACTGAAGCAATGGATTTACCAGTGAAAATGTCAACACAGAACAAAGAAATTTCTTTTGGTTCCAACCATGAACAAAAGAAAATTAGCTTCTCCAGGTGATAAGCCCCTAATTGTTTGTCTAAGCCAACATGGTCATTCTTGAAACCATATACCAAACATCAACAACAACAAAAAAACTGGACTCAGCACATACATGTAGGTAACAATGATAATCAGCGAAAGAAAGGCTATCAATTTGATAGAGTGAGGCATGGGAGTAGTTGATGGAAGGTAGCTGGGAGGGGCTGAGGGGATTAAAGAGATAGGGGAAAATGTAATTCTACTTCCTTTCAAAGTATATTTAAAAATGCTGAAAATTGAATGCTTCAAATTCTTAAAGAGTTTCATCTTTCTTAATGATGCATTTATATGCCTTGAAACCTGCATGTAAGTTAAATGAAAGGAAATTCATGGCAACAATATGTACTGACCCAGAGAACAAGTGAGAGCTATATTACTGCTTTCACAGGTGAAATCTGAGAAGACATCATTATCCCTGCTGCTCTCCGGGGTTTCTTTGATCTTCTGGTTTGTGTATGGATACTGGACCCTTACGGCAATTTTGCTCAACTGTCCAACTAACCAACATGAATGGAAAGCATGAAAAATGCAAATTATTTTGAAGCACTTAATGAAATATGTACTCCAAGATAGAAACAACTATTATCTTAGAGAATAACAATTCCTTTTCTGAGACTGAAGGTAGTTGCCAGAATACAGGGCTGGTATTTGCTACTCAGTATCAAGTTTTAAGATTTACATGGTGTGTCTTCTACTTCAGTTTTGTTATATGTTTTGCTATTATATATTGTCTTAGTCTGAGAATATTCTAAGGTGTTTAACCATTTTTAACATGCTGTTGAATTCAGAAGGGAGCATACAAAACAAATTTCAGATTTTTCCAGTGGGAAAAATCCAGTCTAAGTCTGATGTGATTGTCAATCATAAATGTTTACATTGCTGGCTTAAAAACAAACCATAAAGAGTAGCAAATAGCACTTCTGGGTTTTCTTTTAACAGCATGTTAAGAGTTAGCTAGTTGAGGAATACCTTTCCCTATTTGATGACACCATCAAAATAATTTACAACAGAACGTAAATAAAAAAGGAAAGTGTTCCACCACCAGCAACCTTCTCTTTTGTGATTTCTTAATGTCATTTGGTGAGTAATATTGATTGCAATGTTGTCAAGCATTCCTACTCCAGTGACATACTTGACTACACTAGGCCATAGAAAAAAAATAGGCAGTGATGAACTGAGCCTTCTGAAATTACAGAATCAAATAAACTTACCTGCCTTAAAAGCTGTCTGAGACATTTAACACAGGGACAAGAAGTTATGTTAGCACACCTTAAAGGACAGAGAAGTTGGGATGTCAAACCGCTGGTTCTTCTCTCTTACCCTCTAAACAGCAGGTTGAATCCAGAAACCAGAAATATTGTTTGGAATACAGCATTCTGCACTTTTACCTAGAAGCTGGGATGCCGTACGTTGGTGTGGAAAGGTGTGAAGGAATGTTGGCCACACAATTTCTGCTCAAATGGTATGAATATCAAGTCAAGTTTGTCAAATTATCAGGGAGGTGATCAATCACAACAAAAAGTTCCAAAGCATGTATTAAGACATTGAGCTAGAATTGGCACAGTCCCTCCAGAAGGTGTTACTGGTCAGCACCTTGCTCCTTCTCTGCCTGACCTGGTAAAACCCTGCTGGTCTAGGTCACTAGAATTTATGCCTGTCATGCTGAGACAGGAATGCATAGCTTTACCTGTTCTAGGATAATGGAAAATAAATCCAACATGCACAGCTAGAGATTTTATCTACTGAGCTGTCTACCATCCCTAAACATATAAAGATACAGAAAAAAATTCAAGCAATAATTGGAAAATACTTACCTGTATATACATTTAAATAATGTGTTGCAAAATCCATTCCGAAAGAAAAAAGCTGAAATAGTACTATCTTATTTTCTCAATGTTTGGAGGAAAATACATCAATGCAATGTGACTGTTGTGAAGTAGAAGAGTAGAGCCTATGCTACCCACGTCTCCTGTGGCTACGCTGCAGTGTTGGAAACCTGCTGGAATAGTTTAAGATTACAAGCAGATCACTGAAGTAAAATTCTCTAAAAATTTGTGAAGATGCCTTTTTAACAGCACATGAACCGATTACAGTTCCTTAAACTGTGCGTTGCTATCGGTGTAAATAACCATACATACCAGTTAAAGAAACAAAGTGATAGCGTAAAGGCATACATAAAACAGCCACCATACTCACTCCCTGTTCAGCATA
The DNA here is from genome assembly GCF_017639785.1 of Mesocricetus auratus. NCBI lineage: Eukaryota > Metazoa > Chordata > Mammalia > Rodentia > Cricetidae > Mesocricetus > Mesocricetus auratus. The sequence continues at coordinate 12,269,584 of NW_024429212.1, read as the reverse complement.
AAGAGGTTTTAGAAAACTAGGAATGGTACATACAGTGGAGGACACCCCTTAAAACGTTAGGACAAATCTGAGCCAAAAGTTAATTACGAGGAGGTAGCTCCGTTGTCAGTGGCAAAACGCTGAACAAGGCTTCGGGGGACTGCTCCACAGCCAAGACTCACATTCATACCCTCTGCCAGAGAGTGCGTTGCTGTAGCTACATTCTCACAAGTCATCAAACAGAATAGATTTCAAGCAAGCACTACAATTTCCTAATAAACATGTGCAATGTATATATGGAAAAATCCAGGGGTTGTCTAGGAAGGAAATTAAAGAAAACTACTAAATGTTCTAGTTTTAGAATTACTACATTTTATTTAAAGGGAATTTCTGCAGCACTACAGGGTACAAGTTCCTTACAAAGTCCTTTGGATTTTGATGATGACAATTGTACTGAAGCTAAACCATAAATTAACATAGACAAATTAACCAGATGACATATATAGGATTAGATTGTAAAACTAAACTATTCTTGATAGAGATTAAATTGTATCTAATTTGATATGAACGAATTATATGTAAATAAACATTAAATAAATTACTCTTTCATGATAGTCATTTGAACAATGAAATAAAACTGACACAACTATATAATGTATAACAGAGTAATTACTTAAATTATATTCTAATTAAAATAATTTATATGAACTTATTACTTGAAGAGTTAGTTTTCATTTGCCTAGAACTATATTACTTTATAAAATAAAAGGAAAAGGCGTGCAGTGGTGGCACATGCCTTTAATCCCAGCACTAGGGAGTCAGATGAAGGCAGATCTCAGTGAGGTCAAGGCCAGCATGATCTACAGAGTGAGTTTCAGGACAGTCAGGTTGTTACACAGAGAAACCCTGTCTCAAAAACAAATAAAACAAAACATAAGTAAATAAGAGGAATAAACGTGAGTATTCTTTATACTAATAAGAATTATGTGGTATGGACAAAAATTTCCAGCCCACATTCTAAACACTATTATTATATTCCTTTGGATTAACATTTTACCTAAATATGCTAGTTTGTTTAATTTATCCTTATCCTTATACATATATATATATATGTGTGTGTGTGTGTGTGTGTTGATCTATAGAATTCAATTGAACAATACATTGATTTCTAACTGTAATAAAAATACAAAGAAAATGAAAATAAACCTAAGAAGATAGGTTCAAGGAAAACATGGATGAAATCAATAATACTTTATTAAAGGTCAGTAAGAAAGCTGTTATATACAGTTCTTGTATAGGTTAATGGATGTCAAGACACAATATTATAGAAACGAAAATAGCATTCAGGTACTTTTTATAAATTCAGTTTAAATCAGTCAAAATGAAAAGTGATTATTTTATACTAAAAGTATAATATGTAAAATCAGTTACTTTCAAATGAACAATGATATTTATATGAGTCAAAGGAGAACCTAAGGTACTATGGTGTGCAAAGTGGAGGAATTATGATTATTGTACTCAAAATTAATGCATGGAGTAATGTATGTATAGCATTGACCCAAACGAGAGGCTTTATTATATGATAAGACGTAGCCGTTGCGTAAGTTAACAGAGCGAGTGCGTCATTGTGTAGTCAGCCTTTAGTTACTTGGGTGTGTTGGACTGGAAGGCAGACTTTAAAAAGGGTTCCCATTGTAAAAATACTTACAATTTGTAAATTGAGTTGCTATTACATTTTCCTGAGATTTAAACAGTTGAGCTTCTCATACTGAATAAAAGACATGGTACAGGCAAGATAGTTCCACTAAAAAAAGTATCTGCCACCTTCATGACAATCTGAGTTTGACCCCAGAGCCCTACATGATGAATATAGAAAATTGAATCTTCCATATTGTTTTCTGAAGTACACACACACACACACACACACACACACACACACACATTCTTTTATCCTTACATCATTGCTACCCTCAAACAGACACACAGCACACAAATAAAACATAATTTAAAAAATTAAAATCTGTTTCATGGCTCTGCCACAGCATATTAAGACAGAGGCATATTTTTATTGGTGGGTAATTTCTTTATAATTTATCTACTTATTAATTTTCATAGTATTACTTGTGTTGAATGTAGTGTGGTGTGCTTTCCTGGGTCTGTTTTGTTGTTATCCATCTCATTTGACCTGAAAGAATTTTTGATGCCCTTACAGTCAGTAATGCCATTATCACTGACCTGTGATTTCATCCTGCTCAAATCTCCATTCGAAGCTCAGGTTTGTCTTCTGTCAACTTTGAAAGGTCTTCAGTTTGGCTTGACCTTGGACAATTGTTCAAAATAACTCTCCAGAACTTTTTACTTTTTAAAATAGCAACCTTCAATTTAGAAAAAAAGGGGGGGGGTGGAGTATGAAAAACAGCAAACAGTGAGTTCAGTCTTTTCCAGACTTTGACAAAGCTGCACATAATCAGTGTCTTTGAATTAATGCTTTATGTGTGTTTCCAAGTGTCATTTTCCTTGCATTACATAAGGTTATGTTATGTGTAAGTAAAGTACATGTTAGCCATCTAGTTCATGTACATCTACTGGATTAGTTACTCCCTGTACTAGGTGAAAACAGCAGGCATTAATTTGTTGAAAACATCTTAGTTTTGTTTAACAAACACTGAAGAAACTTGTAGTTCAAGGATACATGTATTAATGAGATCAAGTTAAATCCATTGCAAGGCATATGCTTCTACATTGATCAAACTTTCCTAGATCTTTGGTATAACATGTTCCCTAATTCCTACCTACCATGAAAAACCTCCTTCATGCCCCTATGGCATGGATAATGAAATATTACTAAGGCAGATTCTATGGGGATGATATACTGTTAATGCTAAGTCACAAACATAAGTCAAAAGGAATTTTAAAATTAGTATGTTGGAGTGAGAAGCTATCTGAGATATTTCTATGGTAATGAGAATGATGTCATTGATGGTATATGTAGTCGATGATATACATATGTGTGTATGTGTGTGCTTGTATGCACATATGTGTGAGTAACTGTAGGGGGTAAACAGAGTAAGAAGACAAAGAGTTTTCTTAAAGGCAGTTTTGGAAAGGAAAGTTCTAGGAACTTTCCTTGCGGATCTTAACTATCAGAATTGTTGAAAATATTCCACATTAATGACTTGTAATCTACTACTTCAAAGTAGAAAACTCACAAACTCTTGTGACTTATTCACACGGCAATAAACCCCTACTGCACAGTGAGTCAGGTGGTTGCCTTTAAATGTGTGGAAAACTCTCTGTGCTTCAGATTCCTTGTGCTTAGATGAGGAAAATTCTATACAACAGTTTAGTGTCTGACATGGAAAAGAGTAATCCTTTTCCGTATAGTTTAAAATCCTTGGTTTCACTCAATTTAATCTATCTATTTATATATTCACATTTTTATTTTAGTTTATACAAATCTTCAGATTTTCATTAACACCAAAATTACTCATTGAATGAAAAGTTCACAAAATGTACATTATATTTATGGCCTTTCTAAACACATAAAAATGACAGCTAGAACCCAGCTACAGCGATGTTTTATTAACTGACTATCCATCAAGCTTTCAGATGTGTGGCCGCCACTATAAACTGAGAGGATAATAAAGACAATACTTGTCTCATATTAAAGAGAAAGCAGCAGTGACTAATTTTTGTCTATGAAAATCACACTGGAGCAAGGTGGCTACCCTGGTTGGCCCAATGCTTTATTCTATCTCAGCACTCCTGAAGCTTTGTGCTTAGTTTCTCTCTTTTGGGGTCCTCACTATTTCAGCATAGGGAAGTACAATTTTAAGAAACTGCTGTGTTCTAAGCTTTAGAGAGCAGAGAGAGAACCTGGAGAATGGGGGAAAAACTGAATTTACAAATAAAATTCCGGAGACACAAATGAGCCATGTGATGTTCTAAAGGTCACGTGGAAATGTTAGACAGAAACCCCTTGTCTGCTAGCTGCTATGTTGTCCCATATAATATGGAGATTTACTCATTTTAATGTTCTTATGACACTGGACATTGGAATGCTTACCAGTGTGAATGAAAGCATCGCAAACTAGAAAAAAGACCAAAACTCTTAACTTCACTGTAACTTATGCCTTATCTGTAAAGTTAGATGTGATTACAGGCAGTAAAATTCCATGTTTCAATTCATAAAATATTTTCCATAAAACATCTTTTATAAAAATAACATGTAGGTACTCAACAAAATGAAATGGGCCTTAAATATTGAATTAAATCATATTCTTATTCATTAACAAAATTCCTAAATGATTTTCTTGTGTGTTGACTACAGTTTATGCCAAAGATGCCTTCGGCAAGAATTTGGAAATCTTTCTGATGTAAGGAGTGTTTTATTTGTTGTAGGGGATTCTCACACAGTAACGCACTTGTGGAAATATTGCTAGCTTTAGGCTTTCTCCAAATCTGGGCAAACTCAACTCCCAAGCTCCCAGAGCAATTTTTACATAGGAAAAGTGAAGGCCCAACTTAGAGACCAATATAGTAGTGATTCTGTATGAAGGCAAATCAGAATTGAATATGGGAAGAGGCTGACACCATTGGGGCATGATATTCAGTCTACTATTGACTTGTCAGGCTGGAGGGGAGGGTTATCAAGCCAAACACAGGGAGAGAGAGTCAGATCACCATGATCTCTAAGTCACAGGTATGGGAGCAAGAACACCAGGGAATGCCAGGCACAGTTCCCTGGTAAGGAGCCATTACTGCTGTTTTCATGTGTATCGTGCTTTTGTCAAAGATAAGTATGCCCAGACCACGAACTAAAATGTACTTATTTACAATTCCACAGTCATTAATTTATATGTCCCTTTCCGTGGTAAATCCCTGGGTTTAATATCAGGGTGATACAGTCCTGCAATCCAGGTACTGAGGTGAAATGATTGATTTTAAAGCCAGACTGTGCTATATTAGTGAGTTCTGAAAACTCCATAGGGAGACTCTATATCCTAAAAAAAAAAGAGAGAGAGAGAGGGAGAATATCTATCCTGACTGCTATTTCCTGATGTTAAATGTGGGAGAGGGACTAAAAAGTAAACCATGACATCCACGAACTTTATTGCTTACGATTAGTAGCTCAGGGCTTGTCTACAGATTCTGATGTTGCTCAGTTTGTGACGGCTGACCCACTTCTTTTTCCTTGGTTGAATAATAAGAAATTCTTTAAAAAACTGTTTTGTATTAATGAATAAGAAAAAAACATTTGGTTTAGTCAGGTGCATTGATATAATCTAAAAGATCAGGAAAATTTGTAACAATCTCTGCTATTGAAACGTTCTACGCCACGCAAAATTTTAATGTTATTACATTTTTAGAAGGTTATATCACAACCAAGAAAAGACAGAACTCGATCCCTTTGTTTCTAAAGATGTATGCAGCACCAGGATAGCAACTGAGGCGTCACTGAGATTTTAGGCTCCTTCCTGAACTTAAGTTGCATGGTTCTCCTCTCTTTCTTATGGAAGGGTTAATTAAATTGTCAGATACATAAAACTTCTGTCCCTGTAAATCCTCTTTCTTTATGATGCAGCACTCACTATTCTCACATAGAGGGCAGCTTTGTCCCTCTGAATTGAAGACTGCGCCACGACTATAGCTTCCCCAGACACACAAAACTGAGCACAGTCCAAAACATTATAATAACATTTGTCTCTGATGCTGATGAGGGCCAACACATATTAATTTGTCATTTGCTGCATATTTATCAACCAGATTGCAGACTATTTCTACTCTGAGGCAGTTAAAACCCTTTATTAAAAATGATGCCTTTGCAATCTAATTTATTTCAGCACGTATATATTCTTTGTCTATTTTTTTATGTCACGCAAGCTAATGATTTTTGAAAATGTTAAACTGGAATGGTAGACTTTACAGATCTATTGTATTTTCTTATTAATTTGTTTTTGCATATAATTTTATATTTTTGTGTTAGCTTTTATAGCCTTGAATACTCTAATGTGTACATATATACATTAAAATGTATATTATATATATATGTGTGTTTGTGTGTGTGCATTAAGGTAGTCATATACATATAACCAATTTTAATAGTTAGGTGGATGCTGGTAGTTACCATGACAATCATAATCTTAAGGAGCTATTCCTTAGGGCTTTATAATGGGGACATTATTGAGAAAATAGGTTGCAAAAAAATGTGTCAATGTAAGCGGTTAAATAAATATCTCAATAGAGCTTTTCATATTTACTCAGAAAAGCTGAAGTATAAGGGGAAAGTTTGTGTTTAAATCTGTGCCTATGCTAATATCCACTGAGCTGTCAATTCTGAGTCATTAAAAAACAGACATAAGGTTAAATGTGAATTGCAGATCAAAAGGTAGATTAAATCTAACTTGGGTTTACTGTGATATGAGTGACAAGCAACATTGATTTTTTTTTTTTTACTTCACTACAAAAGTACTCACACAGACACCCTTCCCAGTGTGGGACTTTCTTTCTTGTGTCCTTCGCAGTATAAATGCATTGTTGTGGTGGCTATATGTGTCATAAATATATAGACACAGAGGTTTTGTTTACTGTGGGGACACAACAAGATCACGAAAAGTTACAAAAACGACTCTGGCAACATGAACATTGGAACTGATAGTTCAATACGTAAGTACTGCAGGAAGCCCGTGAGATCTTCAAGCTGGAATGTCCACGGCGAAAAGTTCACAGAAAAGAGTTTGTAAACAGCGTCTCGCACACTGAGCTTGCCCATAAATAAATATTGTCTCAAGTCGTTTCAGCAGCCCATTTATTCTCTGTGCTCCACTCCCCTGTCACAGAGTAACTGCTTTAGTTTGTAAAGCACCACAGATGGTGTGCTTGAAACAGGGACACTTGGGATTGCCCCTTCCCCAAGCCCGTGCTCTGAGATATGAGTGTTCGTATAGCGGATCCTTTTTATGTTGTTCTCCTTGGTTTGAGGCATCCAGTTTTAAGTGGGGCCTTCACCGTGTGCTTATATCCAAACTATTGTTTAATATAAAAATAATCTTCTTGGGTGTCAGGGAGGAGGCCTAGGCAATCTATAGGGCCTTGGGTAGCAGATCAGTATTTATCTCTGGCATACAACTGGATTTTGGGTGCCCATCCCACAGCCTGGACACTTGGGAGAGGGTCTAGACCCTGCCTGGATGAAATGACAGACTATGGACACCCCCCATGGAGGGCCTCACCCTCTCTGGGGAAAGGAGTGGGGACTGGGGAAGGGGGAGATGGAGGGGTTGGTGGAAGGGCGTGGGAGAAAGGGAGGGAGAGGGAGCTGGGAGGGACATGTAAAGAAACCTTGTTTCTAATTTAAGTACAAAATATAAAAAGACAAAAAAAGGGAAAATAATCTTTTATTTTGTTTAAGCCATATGCTGGATACTTAAGTCTGAAGTTTTTAATATGTGTATTTTCTTGTATTATTTTATTCCTTATTTAATGATAGACACAGAGGAAAAAATACAAGACATTTAAATGGAAGAAATAAGATGCAGAGGATACAAATATATGCCATGATTATTTCATATTTAGGATGAGGAGAAATTCAGTAGCATATAATGTGACATCACTAACCTTAGTTCTTTGAACAATAAATTATTCATAATGGTTCAGGGTACTACGACACTGCCCTGTATTTTTACATCTCGCCAGCAGGAAAATACAGATAGAATATGTGGTGACTAATTTGCATCTATATATGTGTATATAAGAATGTACCAAGGTTGACCTCAGAAATCTATCCACATTACTCACTGGGTCAGGGTCTCACAGTTAAACCTGGCATCATCTTTAGTCTGTGATGTGGAATGTCCTTCTGTAAACTGCAAATATGTGCTGCTTTTATTGGTTGATGAATAAAGCTGATCTGCCAATGGCCAGGCAGAATGTAGCTAGGCCAGAAATCCAAACAGAGATGCAGAGAGAAAGAAGGCAGAATCTGGGAGATGTCATGTATGCACCCACCAAAGGTGTAAGATGACAGAGAATTACCAGTAAGTCATGGCTATGTGGAGATACAGAGATTAATAAAATTGGGTTAACTTAATTGTGAGAGCTAGTCATTGGCCAAACAATTATCAATAATATTAAGCTTTAGAGCGTTTATTTGGTGACTGGCAGGTGGGATGAGAAACCCCCTACTATAAGTCTGGCTAGGTAGCTTGCTCTTGGAATCTCCTGATTTCCCCTTATAAATACTGAAATTACTGTTAGGCCACCATGTTCACCTGGAATTTATGAGACTACTATGAACGTGACTGCTGGTCTTCACACTTGTACAGCAAACATTTTCAGCACTGGTGTGTATCCTCAGGCTTAATTTGTGTACCTTACATTATATATAAATGCATTGCAATTCAAATATTAAAAGATAGCAAATGGGAATAATAGACATAAATTTATCAACCAAGACAGTGTTTTATCATTTTCATACTTTCTAATTTATTGCAAGTTAATATTTTTATATATTGGTCACTTTTCTATTATCATGATGAAATACTTGAGGGAAATCAAAGAAAATATTATTTTGGTTCATGGTCCATGGTTTCAGAGGAACGGTTCATGGAACATGTGCTTGGGCAATACATCATGGCAGTGGATGGATATGAAGGAAGACACTTGTTCCCATCATGGTGGACTTCAAATGAAAGGCTGAGTTTATCAAGAGCCAGGAGTAACATAATCCCCAACAACAAAGCACCAATGACCCACTTTCTTGCACTTGTACATACCTGCCATTGTTCCTAAGGTTTTCCATAGTAGCATCTCAACTGGGGACAAAGTTTTAAAATCAAGGACAAGGAAGGGGACAGATTTTTAAGAATCTTGTTATCTGTGTAGAGAACAAGCAATGGCTTCATGATAGCACTTGAATGGATTTTCCTTTCTCAAAAGCTCTGATAGTTTTCTGGTTCCGAATCCCAGTGTTGCTGCTGAGTACATACTATGGAGAGAGATTTCCCAGGTGTTCCTCTCACAAGGAACCTATGTCGTTGGTGGACTTGATTGGCTTATCCAATTTGCCTCATGCAGAGACTGGAATCATCCCTGAGCTACCTCAGAACAAAACTCAAATTAAGACAGGGTGGAATATGCCATTGAACTCAGGTTGGCATCTGAGATAAATTTTACATACTAGAAAGTTAACAACAACAACAACAAAACTAGTTGGAAAGTAACCAAACTTCAGAACAACAAAACAGAACATTTGTCCGCTTGGGTATTTACTAGAGTAGCACTCAGGACTTTGACATCATTATAAATCAAAATGTCAACACTATGAATTGTATTTAGAAATGAGTAGGCAGCCAGCTCAGACACTCGAGCACAGCTGGTGTGCGCTGTACAAATCCAGTGACCTTAAGCATATCGCCACTGTTCTGTTCCAGCTGGGCTCAGGGTGTCACACGGTATAATTATCTCAGGGCAGATTATTATAATTAGTTCTCAATCATTTATGGTCCAAACTTTAGAAAGATCAGAAAAAATATTCTGTATAGTTCAATAAAATACCATGCATTACAAAGAGAAATAATTCTAAATAGACCTATGTAGGTTTCTCTAATTTTGCAAAGTTATATTAAATATAATACTTTACATAATGTCTGCATACCTACATATCAATAAGGCATCTAAATTGTTTTAGCTAGTGTGGTGTGAATTGTATGTATCCTAAGAAACTATAACTTTAGATGTTTTGTTCCTGTTTTACTCCTTTCAGGGGACCATTTGAATTAACTTAACCTTGTGGCTTAGTCAAAAGTATAAGAATAAATCATATTTTCCAGGATAATGGATTTAAAATTTAATCTCTGATTATATTGTATGTGCTATGTGTCAAAATAGAATATAAATATAATAGTTGCATTGCCACAAGTATATAACAACAATTCAAAAAAGGGAGAATATTAGACTATTTCAGAAGAATATTTGCCACCTACTATTACTCTATGAGAACCGTCAACACATTCACTCATCTTCTAAGGCTGTTTTTGTTTCTTGCTCCAAGAAGTGGTAGAAACCACACCTGCTAAGTAAAACCAAGTGGCATGGGTCGATGGGCTTGTGCCCCCATAGCTGAGACAGCTTCCCTTTTGTCTCAAGAGAAACCATTTTGGGCTAATCAAATCCATGTGCTTCCATTATTTTTCAGTATGATATGCTCACCAGGTATCTGACAAATGCTTGTCTTTGATTGGATGTTAGAGATGTGAAAGTAAACCAGCTCCTTGATGGAAATTGATGGAGATGGAGATGACATGCCCATTTCAACAGCATGCCAGGTCAGGTTAAGCCACCACTCTCCAAGTTTGTTGTTTCTTCACTCATGCACATGAGGTGTAGTCTTCATGCAGTCAGCCATGGGTTCTTATCAAGGCAAGCTTAGCAGAACTTAAGTGTGGCCACTTACCTCTTGTCTGTGATAGCAGTTGGATTTTTCACCTGACACCATGGTATGGCATTGCATACAGACAGACACAAATTAACCTCGCCTCAAGTCTCCATGACAAGAATTCTACACAGAGCCTGACAATAATCGCATTTTAGCTAAATTCTGAGAATGTCATGCATGCCTGGTGCTTAAGCCATTGGACTTGTGGTCACCTTTGCACCTCCCACCACCTACGGGACCTGCTAAGACGTGGGAAACAGTGCTCCTCCTCAAAATGCCCACTATGTCATCCTTCAGAACAGGGAAACTGGTTGATTGAATGATTCTCTTTCTGTTTCTGTAGTTATTTCTTCCTTTCTACTTTTTTGTTTCATCCTTCTTAACTTTCCATGCTTTAGATTTGCAGTACCCCAGTGGCCAACTTTGAAAGTTCATTTCGCTGTCTACCCTCACTCCCTAGGTTACATGATGGAGCCTCGTTGGGTGGCCAGTCAATCTCCACTATTCTGACCACTCTGCTGAAGCAGTGGGGATGTTCATTGCATTCTAGGTTAGAAGAACAGTTCCTACCATGTTGAGAGTACCAGGTGTCCTACATCTGCTCTCACAATCCGGGCCAGGCTGTTACGTGGAAAGACTCTGCACTTCAAAGAAGAAATATCCAAGCAGTTTTGTGTTTTATGAGTGAGTGAAGTAGAGATAAACATAGCTGAGAGATTTCTACTTGATTGTGCAAATGTAGCACAATATGTAAAATTTGTAAGTTTTGTAATTCTTTTTCTTTTGGACACAGACTGCCTCCATGCAGCACTGGCCATCCTGGAACTTTCTTGTAGACAACAATAGCTAGCTTGAAACTCATAGAAATCTACCTGGTTCTACTTCTTGAATGCTGAGGGTAAAGGCATGTACCACCACAACTACCTTAAATTACTTTTTAAAAGAAATGATGAGGTTATGAATTTTAATCAATAATAGTCTCTTTTGTGGGTGAGCATACTGTGAAAATCTAACACATAGTTAAAATTTATTTTTTGTATGTGTGTATTACTATCTAACCTAAAGGTAATAGTGCTAATGCAATAGTGCTTAAATAATAAATTTCTAAGTTAAGGAAAACCATAGTTTCAAAATAGCACTTAACAAAAAAATGGCCTCTACATGTCCTTACACACTCTCAAATGAATTCATCACCCACACTATAATCACAGCTCTAGAAATGACTCTGAACTTGGAGGAATCATATTTTTAAAATTTATGTCAGAAATTTCTAATAATGGATTTCCACCCTTAGTTCTACAGTGGTTCTCTGTTGATAAATTGCCGACTAATTTTTAAACATCATATGGCCACGTGTGGTGGTGCGCACCTTTCATTCCAGCACCTGGGATTCAGACAGCTGGATCTCTCTGAGTTTGAGGCCAGCCTGGTGTACATCATGAGTTCCAGACCAGCCAAGGTTACATGAATATAGTGAGACCTTGTCCAAAAAAATATATATGCCAAATGATCAAACAAACACAAAAATAGATATACAATTGCTTAGATTCTCCCCAAAGAACATTAAACATTTTGTTTCACAAAGCATTTACTGAACATTCGTTTGAAGGTAATTGCAGTTCAGTCTGTGGTCGCATAAATCTGATCTGTGTGCATGTTTGCAATTAAGTCACCATATGAAAAAATTCCATAGCAAAAAAAAATGGTACAAATTTAACCTCAGTTACATTCAAATGTACCATCCACAGAACCGTCTTAAAAATGACTTCCTGAGTTCTTGTATTTGTGTGGGTGTTTATACACCTAGCATTCATTTTGTTTTCATTTCCTTTGGATGCTCGTATCCACACAGAGATCAGAAGCCTACCCTGAGAGTAGATTTTACTCCAAAATAAAACCATGCTGCTTGGAATTTTGTTGTGTCTGGGTCAGTTTAAGTTCCCGCTAGACATCCTCCGATTTTATCAACAGAAAAAAACAAGGAGAAGATTCTGGAGGGTTTCTTCCGGTTCACACGTTCCTAGTGGAGGACGGAGAGTCCAGCCCCCGAAAGTGGTTGTGTTTTATTGTTCTGTGGGCCCTGCAGCTGCTTTACAGAGGCTAGGGAGGCTCAATGTGCAGGTGGCTACCGGCTCGGCTTCGGTAGCGACTAAAGCATTTAGTGTGGAAAGGAGGCCAGGTGGCCCTTGGGGAATTATAGAAAGAAGCATGTAGAAGCTGGAATGAGAGAAACCTGGGGAATAAACACAAAAGCACGTGTTCACAGGGCGCGCGCTGGAAGGAATGCCAACTCAGCAGAAATCTGGTAACTAGGCCAGGCAGGCGCCTTCTCCTTAGTTTAAATTATTCCTAAGAAATACTTTCCTGTCTCATCCTTAACCTTCAATTCTGCTGTATTTTCAAATGTGTGTGTGTGTGTGTTGGGGGGTGTATAAATTAGGAAAACGGCTCAAATTCAGCAAATTTAATGCTATGTACTTAAAGAGCCTTTGGCTACAGTTTCTCCAACTTACAAATATATAATCTTGCTGATGTTGACAGATGATTAATGACTTTTACTTTTCATTTGACTATTCATTTCTATTTCAGTATAAACTACAGGACAATGAAAATATGCTAATAAGCAGTTTTCATTCTTTTTTTTAAACTACCCCTATTAGGAATTTGCAAACATCAGTGATTAATTCCTTTAATTTGATAAGCTTCATTCACATGGCATTATGTGTCAGTTGGTGGATAATAGCCTATGCTAATTAACCAAGAATAGAGGTCAGTTCGTCCATCTTAGAATCTTGTCACAGCAATGGGTATTATTTCAGAATGAAGTGAATGAAGAGTGAAATTCAGCCCAACTATTAATTAACATTTCTAAATTTCAGTATTTTTTTCATTCAACTATCATGATGAAATTGTGGAGACCAGGCTATGTTTGCAAGTTGATCATAATAAATTATACTAATTAAATTTTTGTTAATAATAATAATTATATGAATCATTTACAACTAATCATCTTATTACATTACCAAGTCATGGTAAATGGCAGACAATATTTGTATATTTAATTTTGACTGTCTAAATCTATGAGTCTGCATAGGAACCGGTTCTAGATTCTCTGTTCTTGTGGTGGTTTGGATGAGAATGGCCCCAATAGCCTCTCGTGTTTGAACACTGGGTTCCCACTTGGTGGAACTATTTGGGAAGGGTTAGGAAGTATGGCTTTGTTGGAAGACATAGGAGCGTAGGGGTGGGCTTCTAGGTTCCAAAACCCCACTTTGGTGTCAGCTTGTGGATCAAGATAGAAGCTCTCAGCTGCTGCTCCACTCTATGCTTCCCTGCCTGCCTATTGCTATGCTCCCCATCATGGTGATCATGGACTCAAACCCTCTGGAATCATAACTCCAAATTTAATTACTCCTTTTACCTTTGTTACGATAGTTAAAAAATACATAGATTGACTAATTTGCTGATTCAATTGGTGTGGTCATATGAGTATAGGGACAACCCCTGGAGCATGGACAACCCACCAATTTAATGACATAATGTCGTGTATGTGTTTGTGGTATTGTTTGTTTATTACCTGGAACTGTTTGTGCCCTCACTACACAATGATATCATTCTGGTAATGTAGTGAATTTCTTTTCAGAGGGACTTATTGTCAGTTATAAATATGTATTACCTGTCTATAGAGTATTAAGGAATGTACATATTTTTTTCAAATTGGTTTTAGCATTCATTCTCAAGTTTTATCCATGATATCTATATTTAATTGCATGAATATAATTAAATTTTTGTTAATAATAATAATTATATGAATCATTTACAACTAATCATCTTATTACATTACCAAGTCATGGTAAATGGCAGACAATATTTGTATATTTAATTTTGACTGTCTAAATCTATGAGTCTGCATAGGAACCGGTTCTAGATTCTCTGTTCTTGTGGTGGTTTGGATGAGAATGGCCCCAATAGCCTCTCGTGTTTGAACACTGGGTTCCCACTTGGTGGAACTATTTGGGAAGGGTTAGGAAGTATGGCTTTGTTGGAAGACATAGGAGCGTAGGGGTGGGCTTCTAGGTTCCAAAACCCCACTTTGGTGTCAGCTTGTGGATCAAGATAGAAGCTCTCAGCTGCTGCTCCACTCTATGCTTCCCTGCCTGCCTATTGCTATGCTCCCCATCATGGTGATCATGGACTCAAACCCTCTGGAATCATAACTCCAAATTTAATTACTCCTTTTACCTTTGTTACGATAGTTAAAAAATACATAGATTGACTAATTTGCTGATTCAATTGGTGTGGTCATATGAGTATAGGGACAACCCCTGGAGCATGGACAACCCACCAATTTAATGACATAATGTCGTGTATGTGTTTGTGGTATTGTTTGTTTATTACCTGGAACTGTTTGTGCCCTCACTACACAATGATATCATTCTGGTAATGTAGTGAATTTCTTTTCAGAGGGACTTATTGTCAGTTATAAATATGTATTACCTGTCTATAGAGTATTAAGGAATGTACATATTTTTTTCAAATTGGTTTTAGCATTCATTCTCAAGTTTTATCCATGATATCTATATTTAATTGCATGAATATGTCAAAATCTGTCCAATCCTTTATTAATATAAAATTAGATACTTTTCTACATTTACTCTGCCAACTAGTTTTATAATGAACCTTCTTGTCATTCTAAAAATATGCAAAATTTTAGGCAAGGATATGTGATAATCAGCCAATATACCCTTTCTGTGAGAATATTTTTGTAGAGCATACACTTGAAACTAAATCTTATGTGTCCTAGAGTAAGAATAATTGTCTTTGCACGAGATATCTATAGATTGTTCTCTTAAGTGCAAAGATCCCCCTTTCATATCATTTTACACACACAATCAAGTCCACATTATATGTCAATTAATTCACTTTAAAGTAATTTATCACTATAAAGACTAAGATAGAGTAGATCATTGGTAAAACAATGTTTCTCTTGTTACATTGAAAGGGAGTACAGTCAATAGTAATTATTCAAGGTTTCTTCTCTATATAGATTTTCATTTGTTTACTGGAGTTAAAATCTGGAGGAGTAGAACATTAACGTTGAAGAAGTATGTCAGACTGCAGCTATCCAGTTGTGGCTAAGGCTGTGTGTTAGGGAAGTCCTGTGTAGATGTCAATAAAGCACTGTTTGCCAAGAGGGAAGCAAGATAGGTGGGACTAGGAGTCGAGGAGGACTCTGGGTATGAGAAACACAGAGAGTCAAGATGTAATGCCATAGGGATAAGAAGCCCGGAAACTTCTCCGGTAAGAGAAATACTTAGATTAACAATTATGGGATAAATACTTAAGTCAGGGATAGCCAGTAAGAAACAAGCAAGGCCAACAGCTTCATAATTAATACAGCGTCTTGTGTGTTATTTGGGGCCTACAACGCGGCAGAGCCCAGGCGACTGGGGGGGAAAAACCAAGTGGCAGACAAGGAAAAGCCTTCTCTCTACAGCTGTGGGCACAGAAAGGGTATGAGCATAAAAAGGCTGTGGGAACAGAAAGAAAGGCATGTGGAAACTGACTTATAAAACACTGCTTACTGCAACATTGCTGTACAAAGAGTAATTGGCAAGGAAAGAATGCACAAAGTGTTGATAGCGTGTAGCTAAAAAAAAGAAGTCACTAGAAAGTGAGAAATTGTTTATACCATGCCTATTGTAAAGGCAAGGGTGGTCTGAGGGTGAAGAAATACTCTATATAACTAAGATGACAAGAAAGGGGAGCAGAGCCGCCGTTTGTATCAGAATTTCAGGGTTATTTAAAGGGCGGAGTTTATAGGCATGTGACATTAAAAAAATATAGGCACTTTAGTTTAACCCTTCACTCAGTCATTCAAATTCCATATCTGGGGCATAATGGAAATATACATTTAAGGTAAGAAATACACAAGACTATATAAATCTCCAATATCCATTGTGAAATGATTGTTACCAATGCAGTACTAACCAATCCGTCAGCAGTGATTGGTGTGCATTTGTGTGTCTGTTTGTGCATGGTGAGGACACTGATAATCTCTACTCTTAGAGGATGTCAAATATAGACTGAAATATTATTATGTATTTTGTAATATATTCGTGTCATAACTGAAAGATCATAGACTTTGATCAGCAACTCTGCCACCATTATGCCATTTCCTTGAACCTTACTCGGCATTTTTCCACTGTACTAGGAAACTTTGTAGGTAGATTCCATGGGAAACTCAGCCCATGTGTCCTTTTATCTCTCTTTGGTATAACTTATTCCACATAGAACAGCATTCATCTACCTTGTGGGAAAACAATAGAATTCAGAAAACATAAGGAGCAATAGTATGTCTGTATCTATATCATTACCTGAATATAGATAGAAGTAGGCAACTCCCACTATAGATTGATGATGCTGACAGATGTTATAAATGTTATATATCTACATAAAGAGTGGGGCATAGATATAGGATAAAGATAAAAATAGATTTCCTACATCTTTGTTTATGGACATGGATAGCCTGTATATTTGACTATCATAAGCAATACTGCAATGAAAAAAAGGAGAATAATTTCTTTGCAACACAGCTTTCATTGCTGTTAGTTATGAAACTACTGCACAGAGATTGATTCTATTAGATGAAATTCCATAATGTTTAATAATTAATTCACCAATAATCTCAAGCTACAGTGAATATTGGTTCATTGTTCTCTGACTTCTCATAGCATTCACCTTCATGTCTCTTTCGTTCTCTGACATGAACCTCTGTGTGATGGTATCTAATTCTGCCTTCCCCTGATAATTATTGGTGCTGAGGAGATTGTAAATGATTGCTGATCAATTATGTCTTGACTCTCCACTCAAGCTTTCTGCCCTTCTAAATATTAATGTTTCATTTTTCTATGGGTCCAGAATAAAAATAAGGCTCTACTTTGTATAATTATATACACTGTATGTTTTCTTGTTGTTGACTTGGTGGCTCTCAGCTCACAGGTCTTAGGTATGTCCCAACCACCAACACCCCAAATGTCACCTTTTCTAGATTAGTCACCAGTGTGGGGGGGTTCATTGAGTATCATATCTAGGTAAGGATAACTTTACTCTCTATTTATTCAGAGGATTCATTCAGGACATTGTTAAGACCTTTCAGTGACTCAGACCTTGTTATTACTTCAGAATACACATTTACTCTCACACTTCAGAATAACATTCCCTTCCAAAAGAATAGAGGATACAATAGTTTGGAACAATGTTGTCTATTGGGAAGTAGGAGACAATGTAACTTTAGATAGTCCCTATCCTATCACCACTCTGAAGGTGGTCCCTGTGACATGGATTTTCTTTGAGGCCTGTAGATGCTTCTCTTTAAACCAACTAATTAACTGTTCTTCCTGAAGAAGATTATTAATGTCATATTGTCTTGTACTCATTGTTCTTGTTGGCTTTATCTGTTTGCTCCTTCCATTCTTGGCCTGAGATGGCACCTTTTATGAACTTGAGGTTTGTTACAAACTGCACATTGAAGCAAACATTGACCCCTTTCAGGGAGGGGAGAAATAAAACATGGGAATTGGTCTGGAGAGAGATACTGAATTAGAGTGTTTGGTTTGTCTTTTCGTTGCTTGGGTGATGGATTGGTAGGGTTTTATAGTGGAGGGTGTTGCAGAACATCTCATGCAGTAATCCAGTAAACACATGAACAAGTTTATTGTCTAAAGCAGCACTCTTGAGTAAG
This sequence comes from Mesocricetus auratus, assembly GCF_017639785.1. Classification (NCBI taxonomy): domain Eukaryota; kingdom Metazoa; phylum Chordata; class Mammalia; order Rodentia; family Cricetidae; genus Mesocricetus; species Mesocricetus auratus. The sequence continues at coordinate 12,251,426 of NW_024429212.1, read as the reverse complement.
TGTGACCATGAGGAGCACTCAACCAAGAGTGATCTGAGCACTGTGAAGAAGTAGGGGAATTCACCCAGAAACCGATATTTAACTCAGAACTGTGAATTTACACCATGAAGGTGGGAGTGTCCATGGTAGGTAACAAAGTCGTTTTCTGATTTCTGTGCAATTACGTCTGAGGGTTTTAGTACTTCAAAATGGCATTTTCTGACTTCAGGTCTCTGGTTTCTGGAAAGTCTTTTCATCTTGGTCTGAAATGAATTCCCTTTCCAAGAGGAAATTTATGGAATGAAGTTGCAAACATTCTCTAGATGTGAGATGACTCTTAATTAAAAACTTAAAAAGCACTTTAAATGAAAACATGCCTCAATATCTCTTGAGAGTTAAGAAGTTGTTTCGCTTACCAATATGAATCCCTCCCTGGTTCACTCTGGAGAAATGGACACTTGAAAAATGATGCTATTTTAAAAGAAAGAGTGTTTTGGAAATATTATTGATATAATTTGAAATTGAAATCAGGATTTTTTCATCTGAAGTGTCATTATTTTTTAATATCCCCCCCAGGAAACATAACCATATTTCCTAAGCTAATGGGACACAGTTGGATTTGCATGATTATTCAGAATTAATATTCAGGTTTTTACTGAAAGAGTAGGTATCAATTTAAAAATAAAATTTGAGTAGTGACTTTTATTTTGAATCATATGTTAAAAGTAATGAAATTATTATTTTAAAATACATTTTCCGACTCACATACATATTCTGAATGTATATTTTGGAGCCAGTTTGTAGTCTGAGGATAGGATGCTGAAGTCCAGGGGCACTGATATTTGTGGCCAGGTGTTTCTGGGCATCTTGGTGTCCTCATTTCTCTGTTCCAGGCACTCTGACATAACACTGCCTAATGAATGGCTGCGGATACAAAGACAGTCTCTTCCTGCAGCATCAGCCCTTTGCTGACACACCTTATCACGGCAATTTGTCTCACCTTTCGTTGTGTGTACTATCTCTCTGAAGTTTTATCCAGTCAACTGCCATAAACTGCTGTTCTCAGGCACATTTTTCAATTCTAATGAGAAAGGTGATTTTGGAAAAGAAAGTTAATGGTCTTCGGTGCTATCGGCCTTTCTCCCTCAGACGTCTTGAGATGGATGCAGGGGATCATATGTTTAGTTTCCGGGCTGGGAAGTGATGTATAGTCGCAGAGAGTAAGAGCAGGATAGGATTATTATCTGAAACTCACAGGGGGAAAAGGCAGCAGCCTATACTCTGCTGCTCAGTGTCCAGTGTTCCGGGGCTTGTTGGATTGAAATAAAGAAATGGTTAGCTTTCTCTTTCTTTGGCTCACAATTTGTATATGGAGAGATGAGGCAAACGGGGACATATGCAATGGATGATTCATCTCTGTCTCCTCCCTTCTAGTAGGAGGCAGGAATGGAGATATTAAAACAGCAAGAATGCAATCTAGGTAAGCAATGTTACTCCCCCTCTCAGTGGGAATTTCGTGAGAAGTCTTCTAGGTGAAGTGCCTGGCTTTATATAAAAGTCAGTGCTCTGACTTAAACATTTTTTATGAAGCATACATTTGGACATTTGCCTGTCTTCTCTCATTTTTAGGGGTGGCCCTGTTAAGGGTCTGTGTTCCGTTTCTGCTTTCCATGGCAGAATGTGTAGTCTCCCTCTTAGGAGAATGGGGTGCATCATTTTAGTTCCCTGTCAGTCAGTCCCATCATTTGCCCAGCAACATTCACCTCCTAGGCGTGGCAGCACATCATTGTTCTGCATCTTACCCTTACACATCATTGTTCTGCATCTTACCCTTACACATCATTGTTCTGCATCTCACCCTTATTTGCGTGTCCGACGTTTTGCTGGACGCTCTTTACCAAGCCAACCCTGCTGTGTGTTCTCCAGAGAACGGTGGCGGGAGTCACTGTGGGGAAAGAGGGTAGTGAGTACCTCGACGCCTGGTTTCTGTTCACTGTTTGCCTCTTCCTGCGTCCACGGCCCCAGTACCCCTGTCAATAGGCACTGTGTTGATGGCTCTAAGGAAGCCTGTGGTGCATCATCATAAAGTACCCTTTGTCCTGGGTATTTTTTGTCTGCATGCCTCCTTTCTTACTGTGTCACTTCTCCTTAACAGACTGGTTAGATGCGGGGTAAGTTAGTCATGCTATTTGCCCTTGTGAGTGTTCCCAGAAGTTACACCAACAGTGAATGAATCCACTTGCCAAGTATTAAAGAAGATATTGACTATATATTTTTTTCTTTTCTGAACACAAATTATCTTCTTTTTATGTAATTTTTTTATTTAAATTAGAAACCATCTTATTTTACATATCGACCCCAGTTCCCTCTCCTTCCTATACTCCCATGTCCCACACCGACCCTAACCCCAACCTACCCCCAGATCCACTCCCTGTGGAGGGTGAGGCCTTCCAAGGGGGATCATCAAAGTCTGTCACATCATTTGGGGGAGGGCTTAGGCTGAGAGAGTATCCTTCCATGGGGAATGGGCTCCCAAAGCCCATTTGTGTAGTAGGAATAAATACTGGTTCCACATCCAGAGGCCCTGTAAACTGCCCAGGACTCCCAACTGACACCCACATGCAGGGGGCCTGGTTTGGTCCTATGCTGATTCCCCAGCTGTCAGAAAGGGTCCATGAGCTTCCATTTGCTCTGGTCAGCTGTCTTAGTGGATTTCCCAAGCATGATCTTGACCCCTTTGCTCATTACCCCTCCCTCTCTACAAAGGATTCCAGGAGTTCGGCTCAGTGTTTAGCTGTAGATCTCTGTATCTGCTTGCATCAGCTACTGGATGAAGACTCTAGGATGGCATTTAACGTAGTCATTGATCTCATTATAGGGGAAAGACACTTAAGGTAGTCTCTACACTATTGCTTAGATTCTTAGTTAGGGTCATCCTTGTGTATCCCTGGACATTTCCCACATTGGTTTCTTTCCAAGTGTGGGATTATATTATTCCAATTTGAACATCTGATGCCCAATTATGATCTTCCTTTCATTCTTTTGATAGAAGGCATACCCTTGGATGTGATAAAACATGGGAGGCATACTCATTGGTTTTTATTTATTTGCTATATAAAATGAGAAGCAACAGCAGTGGGTCCAAGATCTAACACTAAAGCACAAACTGACTTAGTGGAGCCCATTCTATATGGAGAGATACCTTGCTCAGCCTAGACAAAAGGGTGTGGGGGTGGAGAGGTACCTTGGTCCTACCTCAAATAGATGATGGGACAGACTCAGTAGACTTCCTAGGGAAGGCTTTACCCTCTCAATGGAGCAGAAGGGAGGAGGGGAGTAGTGGAGAGAGTGGGAGGAGAGGAGGGAGGGGGAACTGGGGTTGGAATGCAAGAAATAAATTAATGAAAACAATGAGAAGCATCTGTATGAATCTAACAGTATAATTTAAAGGGTGTTTTCAGTATTTGAAGAGTAGATATAGCCAGGAAAGTAATCCTGCAAATGTGTCGCTTCTTAAGGACCCTGGGTGGCACTCCTCTGGCTCATACTTTGCTGTTGCCTGAATTTTAGTCACTTCCCATCAACACACAGAAGTGTTTCTCCCCATATGTAACAAGTCAGCAGAATGATCAATGACATCTTTTGCATGTGAAATGAAATCATGTCAATGTTTTGGGTTATAAGGCAATATGTAACCAGAATATACTTCAATATTTTAGAAATGCCTGCAATGGCAAACACATGAAATAATGAAATATAGTACTAATTGCAAAGCATTGTATTTCAAGGTGCTTTCCATATTTGTTGCATGTTGATGTTGTTTCCCAAAATAAAAATTTTAGAATCAGTTAAGAGCCCCATTGACTCTAAAGAAGTAAAATCTGCTCTCCTTGAATCTGATTCTCCAATCTGCTACCATTGTTCTTTCTACTTAATTTCCTTGGTCCTCTCAATTTAGTGATTTAATTATAAATCTTCTCACATGATCTAAGATAATTCATTTTATTGCTGATTTGATGGCTATGCATATACAATGAGGGAGTAATTAATCAGAAATTGCTTACTTCTTGGAAATAGAATTCTCCTTTCCTAATACCTAGCACATAGCCTTTGATTACCATGGCAATTGTTTCAGGTAAACTTGATTAGATTCTAGGGGAGTGAGACTTTCTCCAGCTTCTTTGTCATTGACTCTGAACATCTCTCTCTGTAGCACTGTCTCCTTATAGCTCTCTGTCACCATAACAAATACCTCCCACAAACACATTAAGAAAAGAGATGGCTTATTTTGGGTTACAGTTTCAGAGAATGTTGTCCACCTGAAACTAGATGTAATGCTTCCATGCAGGGCCTCTGACAGGGCCTGTGGCAGAACAAACTTATTCCCCCTCACGGCTGGTAAATGAGACCAACTATGGAAAACTGGTATTCTACATTCTCTTTCATGTGCAAGATTCCATTTACTTAAAGAGATCCCACTATGCCCTACCTCTTACAGTTTCTCCCAGCACCTTAAAACACCAAAATGAATAATTTTTCATACAAGGACATGCAGTGAATATTTAACATTTAACTCTAGCTCCTAGTATCTCAAAAACATTTAGCTTTTGGTATTGGATTTCTACATCAGTACTGCAGTCAACAGAGAACTGATGTAGGTTACTCAGAGTTAGCAAGGGTAATACGTAACAACTGATAAAGCTTTCATTTCTACCAGCTTTATAATTACTCAGGTGGGGCTGGAGGGAAAGCTCGGCCGTTAAAGGCCAGGCTCATAACCAAAAATATAATGGCACATGCAAAAGTAGGAGTGGGGCTTGGAAACAGCCATAAGATTATAGTAGGATCAAGAAGTTCCAGGTGCTACATGTCACAACCCAATGATTAGAGGAATGTGCGTGCACGCACACACACACACACACATACACACACACACGCACACACACGCACACACGCACACACACGCACACACGCACACATGCACCCCACACACGCACACACGCACACATGCACCACACAGGACACAAATAAACACACACTCACATAAACTGAAAGAATCTGAGACTACCATGGGGCTCAATAAAATCATTCAGACTCTATACTGTGTTGATTTCAATTCAAATCAAATATAAAAACACTTAGCACTGTGCCTGGCAGAGTTGTAATTTGATACTGTTACCAAAAAGAGTACTGCTCCTGACTGTTCCTTCTGCCTTCTTTCCTATCTATAGTCTTTCCCTTAAAAGCCTTTTCCCAGGCTTTTAAAGGAAAAAAAATCCATGCTCCCTCCTGTCTGATCAATTTCTTTCCATATTTATAGGCTCATCTGATGTATTGATACCCTGTCCAGGTGACTTAAGGAAATCCTTCAGACATCCTCTTGTGTCTTCCATGTATTTTTAACTTATACGTCACTCTACGTTCACAAAGCCACCATTCTGATTAACCTCTGAACTTATTTCCCAGATCACATAATCTTCTTTATCTGTTGCTTTTGAGACTCAGTTATCCTCCTGTCAGTAAGAACTGAACACTGCTGAGTTGAATATTTTCAGATTCCAGCCCTAATTTTTTGTCAGTATAAAAATCTTGTTTGATGTTTGAGAAGACTCTGGAGTTGGAGTCTTCAAAACTACTTATTGCTTTTTCTTGTGACTTTATATTCTTAAAACTACAACACTCTGCTTCTTGGTCTAGGAGAAAGATGCAAAAATTGGAGGGAAAACAGCCCTACTTTTGAACTGTTTTGTTTGAACTTTGTATGTCTCTATCCTGCAGGATACGTGTTCTCAATAGCCCATCTTCATGGAGTCCCAAAGACTCACTTTTTAGCCTTTGTCCGTTAGTCTCCCAAGACCATCAACAGATTGCTCAGTGTCGGCAGTTAACGTGAACACAGAGTATGAAAACTTGCTTGTCTTCATAGGCACTTTTCTTAGCAGACACTCAAGGATCATCTTATGGGGAGCTCCAGTTTTTCTGATTTTTTGAACTCATAAAACTTGTGGGGTCTGGCATCTTTTTAGCCATTCTCTGATAACAATGGTGCTTTCAAACTAACATCTGCTTCATTGGTCACTTCCATCCAGCAACTTTTATTCGAACCACAGTTTCCCACGCACAGTTAGCGGTTTACCCAGCATGCTTCAGCCTCCACAGTCTTGGACTTTGTTCTCTATCAGTATATAAGGTATCTTGGCACTTGACATAGCGAAGCATTGTCAAATTCCTTTTAAAGAGTCCTATCCAACTAGTTACCTCATGTGAAGTTCCCTCATTCATGGATCATTTCACGGTCTTTTCTTTCCTTCTCAACAGCCTTTTAAACGTTCGGTAAGCTGATTGATATCACTAACATATTTATCTTGCATACTTTTTTGTTCATAGATTTTGCAGGGGGGTTGCTGTTGTAAGTAGTAGTAGGGATTATGGAGTTATTTGCTCATTGTTCCTTCCTTTGTTAAATGCATGTTGGTTTCCCTTCAATAAGTACTAGTGAAGGAATAGATACATTGAACTACGCTCCAGTATATCTACAAAATATGGAAAAGAATAAAATCTTCAATATGAGAACTGAAGATACATTTCTCAAGTGAATGGAAAAGTGGTTTTGGTACAGCAAGGAGATCAGGAATAACTTGCTTAGTGTGCATGGTACTTCAAGGACATTGGAAGAGTCACTCAGGCTGATGAAATACGTCATGATACACAATGGCTCAGCTGGCCAGCAGACCCCATCTGAGGAGAATGATGCTGTGTGTGTAAAACCTAAAGGAAGCTGGTTGATGTTCCCCAGCTGGGATCATCCCACCTGTAAGTAGCTTTTTTGTCTGATGTTGGTATACAGTTCAATGTGGCTAAAATGGGCTACTAAACTCTGTTTCATGCTTTGCCTACTAATCTAGAGGATATTTTGTGCATTTTATCATAAATTTAAGTGATCTATTTATGAAAATTAGTGGGTGTAAAGGTATGAATCTAGTAAAATCTGTGAAATCTGGACAATGCTGCTGGTGCTTTGTCGTATGTGGGATCTTCATGGTTTAACTTGATTAATGTTTCTTGATTAATGGAGCAGGTAAACATACACATTAAGATTTTATCAGGCTAATGTTGTTTCAAGCTTCCCCAAGACAATATATTCTATTTATTTCTTAATGATTGCGTCAATAAACATTTTGTGCATTTTATTCTTATTTCAAACGGGACTTCTCATTTGTTTGTTTGCTTTTGGGTTCTAGCACGGACACCTACCACAATAATCCTGTGCAACAGTCACTCCAAATATGCGTGATAAGATATCTGTGGCACAGCAGATGATGGCAGGATTTGAGAGGTGGCTCTGGCGTAGGCTACAGAATGTCCATACGTGAGATATTGGCTTCATTGCCTTGTTTGAACTAATTTACATAAAATAAAATGTGGCTTGCAGTGTTTTGGCCTTTATACCAGTTTGCACTGTGAAAGGAATAGAGTCATGGTAGCATTTTTCTACTGTCAATAATGCAGTGCGTGCTGAAATAAATCCAAGCTGCTTATATGGCACTTGGAAAAAGTTTGTTCCAGACTGGCATGTTTTAATTAAATTTATTCTTTGACAATTTCATATGTACATAATACATTGTGATTATTACCACCTCATTTAAGCTTGCATTTCTCTCATACCCCATTAACTATCCCATCTTCTTCATAAATCTTTCCAGGGTTCACATATTTTTTTATTTTATTTTGTGAATCCCTGACTATAACCAATGTTTTTCATTTGAACACAGGTGTAGAATTAACTGCATTAGGAGAAAATGATTCTTTTTGTCATCTGTGAATAGCTAAGAATTCTCCAGGACTTAGTATGGCTTCTTAAGCCCATCCATCCATCTATCCATCCATCCATCCACCCACCCACCCACCCACCCATCCATCCATCCATCCATCCATCCATAGACTGGCTATGGGCAGGCTCACTCTTCTATGGGCCCAGTGCAAGTCAGTCACAGCTGATGTGACTTCAGAGTTGCAATGGCTACGTCCTGTCTAGAAGACAGGATTCCACAGTTCCTCCTTATCATATTTATCTCTGATATGTCTTCCACAAGTTTCCTTGTACTCCAAAGGGAATGACTCAGATGTTCAGGTGAGGGGTCAGCACTCAAAAGTCACTTTTTGCACCTCTACCAACCATGAGTCTCTGTGTTTACCTCTACTCACTTAAGAATAAGCCTCTCTGATTGAGGCTGAAATCATCATGTCTCTTTGTTGACTTATATATTTAGAGTATTTGGATATCATGTCATTTAGTTAATAAAAGATTGTAAATTCCATACTGAATCTATGATCTCACAGGAACTTCAATTTTGAATATCATTGTCCTTGTTGCCTCTTTGGAACAATATTTTGGTTTATTTTCTGAGATCTAATCACCAAAGAACTCCACAAAGGTTCCTGTCTGCATGGTCCTGAGAACTTTGAGCTCCAAATAAGCATACAAAGAATTACATTAATTGTTAAACTATTGACTGGTGGCTAGGACATTTTACTGGCTAGCTCTGTCTTAATTATTAACCCATTTCTATTAATCTGTGTTTATATGTGGTCTTGGCTTACCAGAGAATGCCCAGACCAGGTGTTACTACTTTGGCGGACTACATGGCAATAGTTCTGCCTTCCTTTTCCAGAATTCTCCTCATCCTAGTCCCGCCTATCTTCCTGCCTTATTGGCCATACAGTGTTTTATTCATCAACCAATAAAAGGAACATATATGGAAGGACTTCCCCCATCAAGTATGCTTGTATTTATTTGCTTGTTGTCTTTAATACATCAAAAACTCAGTAGCATATTTCCTAGAAGGTGGAGTTTATCTAATGTTACAAGTACAACTTTCTTCTAGAATATTTACCCAGTGTAACACCGGCTGTCATGAAACACATGGTTAATCTTTGCTTCTAGATACAGTGATTCCACCACTATAGAAGATTTGATGAATGCAAATTGATTATACTGCTTCTGTATTGACTGAATGCAACAACTCCTCCATATTATCCACATTTTGAAAATGTATCATGTATAACATGAAAAAATAAGATTAATTTAAATCTGACTCTGCATATAGGAGCAAAACTAATGTTAAAGAGATGAATAGTACTACCCATATAACACTCCTCTGGAAAATTTAGATCTGTTCATCTGAGGGTCAACACAATACAATCTTTATTTGGAGAGTAAGTGAGACAGAAAGTAGACCGTGCATACTCAGTTGGACCTGAGGTGAGATGTGGAGCACATTATTCTTAGACACTCTTCAACTACTTTCTATGATTAATTCCATAAAGGAAGTCCTTGCAATCTCAAGTCCAACTCTTCCCAATCATATTTCTTATTTCTACCCAGAATTAGGAAATAATTCAGCCTCCTGGAGTTTTTTTTTCCTGTCTCCTTAAGGTACTATCTTATGTAACTAGCCTGTCACTTATTTCCAAGTTCATGTGACATCTAGTAATGATGTTGTTCACTGTTTCTTGTTGGAAACTCCTTTTTGACCTATTTTTCTCTGCTCCTATCTAACATTTTTTTGTTTTGTTGTTTGATTTTGTCTAGAACAGAAGCTCATGCAGAATAGTGTGTGTGTATGCGTGTGTGTGTGTGTATACATGTGTACATTGCATCAAGAAACACATGTTGAATTTGATTATTTACAAAACTATTCCTAAATGCACATTTTCATCTATAATCTAAAAGCAGTAATGACACAGAACATTTCTCCTGGGAAATGTCTTTTTCTGGCAGGATGAGAAAATGTTAAGCAAAATTTGTCTTGAAATATCATTCTAAATATACATGGTTAACCACAGTTCTACATGTGTAATGAAGGATTTTTTTCTTCTCAAATTACAAGCTTTGTTGACAAATCTTATTGGAGATTACAAGTTGTTATTGGAAGTCTCCACTTGGAAGGTCCCTTGATACTTCCACTGAGGGGGCCACAATTAAATAATCTATTACAATTTTGAAGACCTATATGTCATTAAATTTTTTTGTTTTGTCTGGTTAAAAAAATATTTCCCAAATTGGAGGGGTTTGTCAGCAGTCATTGACTTATTTAGATTCAATATGTTTCTTTTTGGATCTTCCCTCTGTTTTCCTGAATCAGGATCTAATTCATTTGAAAATATATTATAAATTCAAAGAAACATTTAATGACCAGTACCAAATAGTTTTAGAAAGATTCCAAAATTCTAGCTCTTCTGTAAGTAACATATAGACCTTCTTGTCAACAGAAATTATTTTAACATTAACATCATATTTAGAGTACACCTCACCCTCACTTCTTATTAAACAACTTTAGGCTTTGTGTGAGCATGTGGGGATGTTTAGGGCTGTTGCATTAACAGTAGAATTTTCTTTCCTCAGAACTTTAGGGCTAAAATTCAGAGACACATTGGTACCTGTTTAGTTTCTTCGGAGTCCTGCCGTGGTTTTCAAACGGTCATATTCTCACGGTATCTTCCTTCATATGGTCATTGTTGTGTGAGCATGGACTACTAGTGTCTCTTCCTGCTCCTGAAGGTTACCACCCATAATGCCTTTATTTATTTTCACTTCATGTGTATATGTAAGTTCATGAGTATATGTAAATGCATCACACGTGTTTCTGGTACTCATGGAGGCCATGAGAAGAGAGTGTCAGACTCCTGGGACTGAAGTTTCAGGCAGTTGTGAGCCAACATGTCACAGGTGTTACGAACCCAGCCTAGGTCTTGTGCAACAGGAGCAAACACTCTACCCACTGTGCAATTTCTCCATCTCCAGTACCTTTATTTAAATTAGTAACTCCTTCAAGATCCTATGTCTAAATACTTCACACTTTGAGATACTGGGAATTTGAATTTTGACATAAATTTTATGATTTGCAGCAGCCAGGTTGATGGATAAAGATCAGGGCAGGCAGTCCAGGCTTGGAATCTTCAGAAGCTGCTACAATTCAGAAGAAAGAGTGTGGTTGCCTACAGTGGCCTAGGCAGACTGCACTTTAGGTTACCATCATTTGTGAACACTGCAACATGGACAATGAAGCCTCTAGCAACTGCAGAAACGTGGATGGCTGCAACTGTGATGATTTTCACTTCTGAACTCCACGTTTACTCTGTACTCATCCTGAGAACATCCCTTGACTCTGTAAAAGACTTTTGTCAGAAACTCTGAGATATGGGTAGAATTAAAATAACTTACAGTGATCGTATATGGTTCTTCATACTTTCGGGAAGACCCTACACTCAACTCTAATCTTATGGCTATCAACTGTCCCCAAGTTTTATACATTTAATATAAATTGAGAAGACACAGAAAAGAGGGAAATCAATCTGGAGGGAACTTTATGTGAGACAATAATACACACATAAATTGGATTAGCTTTCTAATTAGTGCTGGAATGAATTTATAAGTAAAATATTTTATGAAGATTAAACCCTATATTTAATAAATAAATATTAAATATTGACTATTATTTAACTACAAAAGAGCAAAGAGAAATAGGGAATTTAAATTTAATTTTAAAAAGCTTTGGGTGTATAGTTCAATGATAAAGCACTTATATAGCATATGAAGTCTGATTTCTGTTCACAGCAAACAAACAACAACCACAGCAGTCCCTTTTCTGTTCTTTTATTCATGGCTTTCATTAAAGCAGAAAGGGAGACCCATCTCCTCTCTCCCATTGTGCCTCTGTGAAGAACAATCTTGAAGCTTTTATGTTGGTGTTCTATTCCCCTTGGTGTATTTATTTATTTATTTATTTATTTATTTATTTATTTTCCTCTTTCTGGGAAGAAGCTTTTCCTCTTCCACTGAAATCCCTCAGTTGTATTTTGACTCCTTTAACTCCTGCCATCTCAGCTCTCAGCCAATGTGCACGGCAAAACCTGAATAACCCTGAAGCTGACTCATGGTAATAAAAGGGTGGACTGGAGAGACTCACATGTTAATATTTTCTCCTGCCACATATGATTTCATTTTTCAAATGGACTGTTTGACACTGCTCCATTGGTATCTGTCTGCCTTCTGTGCTAAAGGGCTGAGCCCCGAGTACCTGGCACCTCACTTTATACAGGAGACCAAATTGGGAGAAAGAAGCTTTCATTTTGAGGATACACTTAGCTCAGATGTTTGACTGATGGCTTATCTAATACAAACACGTAGGTTGTAAATGCACCTCATAGTCTGTGAAAGTAAAAGTCGTGTGTATCATAACGTATCAAGATATGTGTACTAAATCTCATGGACTCCCTCTATGGTCGCTGATTTCTCCCTCATGTCCTTCAGGTTGGCTTGAAAATATTGGGAAACGACACACAGGTGATGTTTCTTCTGCTGACAAGTGACTCATGCCTTCCCTGTGGTGCAAATCTGCCTCTCTACTTGTAACTTTCTGTAATTCACATGTTTCAGGGATGAAGCAAACATATATTATAGGGCATTAAGTGAATAATTAGGAGAAAATGTTTCAAATTTTCTCTTTCACTTACAACAGCTTATGACTTCTGTTTAATAACTTTACTAACTTACTATTTCCATGTAATGGAATTAATTTTGTAATTTGTATTCTATAATGATACTTAGGGGCTAGAGTTCAATGAAAGTCATCATCTTTGTTTCCTTGAACTTTGACACTGATATAAATGGGGGGATTGGGGGCCATGCTGCACATTTCTCCTAAGTTAAAGCATATTGCGTTGAAAATGGAGTGTCCCACTGTTATTTAGTGTTTTCTTCTATCTGTGTGATATCATGGCCTCCATGGCTCTCCCACTGTGGCCTCAACACGGGCATATGGATCTACTTAACAGGCTTCACACTAAATTTGTTCAAAGCTTGATCTCCCATCTCTCTAATGACATTCTTTTTCTGTCACCAAGGCATTCATGGCCTACAGTTGACTGCTTCTATTGCTTTTAATTAAAGTCTTGAGTAGAAAGTGTCTATTAATCAGAGTGTGAAGCCAATCATGATCATGAGCAAGGGTTTATAAACTCTTTACAAGATGGATAGTAGTTTCATAAATTGCCCCGCCTTTGTCATTTTGGCAGAAAGACAGTCATTTAAGTTAATTATATCATGAGGACACCTGGACTCTGGGACTTTGAAAGACAGCTTCTATTTTGACAGAGCGCCTTTTTAGGAGCAAGAGATGTATTTTAAAATCCATCATTTCAGGATCATCACGTTCTCTTCGGCAGCACAGTTGGGGGACTTCCACATGCATAGTTAGTAAAGCTGAATGTAGTTACTATAGTCAAAAACGAATTGCAGGTTTCAACATTTCTGTCTTCCCTTTTCTCCTAACATATTTTAAATGGCTAGATTTTCTCACACATTTCAGTTCATCTGTATAAAACATGAAACTTCTGATCATGAAACCCTAGCAATATTTCCACTTCAGTTTGAAATATGAAGAAAAATGAAGCATCTTCCCTTGTCTTCCTTTGTGAGTGCAAGGAAGTCTTTTCAAATTCAAGTTTAATTTAACTCAGAGCAGTAGCATCACTGTTCCCTGCAAGGACGGGTGTCCGATCTCACCCAAACATAGAGCCGTGTGACTGAAATAGAGCACAGTATTACAACCTAGTGAAACCTCTCTGAGTCCCTTGAAGACTATTCAGAGCTCCACCTGTGCGTGGGAGCCTCAATGTTAGGGATGGGTCTGATCATCAGTCACTCAATCATTTACTCTCTCGTTTGTTCATTCATCAATTCAGGCACCAAAATGGCATGACAAGCCTGTGATGTTCCAGTCCCTGTTTCAGAAATTTTGCATGAGGCGGTCCTGTAACCAAACATAGGAAATCCTCAAGTGACGTGCAACAAATGAGCTCATTATCCTCAAAGATGAAAATGTAGGACAACCTTTCTCTGTCTGGCAGCCTCGGCAGTGTGTTTGGATGTCACACATCAATAATTTAGCACGGAATCAAGAACACCATAAGGCAACGGTGCTGGACCCATGAGGATGAGCTCGTAACGAGGCAGGCTTCACAGTATCACAGTCCAAAACTGTAAATACAGACATGAGCATATATGCTAGAAGAGACAGTATGGGTGACAAAGAGCACAGTTACACTGGTGTGAGGCTCTGAGCCAGGGGAGGGACCTCAGGAGATAACTTCTGTCTAGTTTAAGTTCACTTTCCTTTAGAGTCATTTTAACCAAATGAAATTTAGGTCACATTAAACAGCAAGTAAATTCGGATAATGGAATTTCCATTTCTGTCCTATCGCCTTCCCACACGCAGATTTTGAACATCCCCTGAGGAAGCGCTAAGCAGCTTCTACAGAAATTTTATGGTAGTGCTGTGGTCAGATTTCGGGGTTCAGGGTATGCTGTGTCATTGAAATCTGGTTAATGAAGCCAGAAGTTTGCCGTGCAAATACATAACCTATTTTTAAGTGTACTTTGGTCCCAATCATGAGGTACAGTGGTTCTGATGTTTTACCCATATAGCAGAATAGACTGAGAGTCACTCCTGAAACTCACGGTGGAGCCTCAGGAGGCTTGAAAAGGTGCATTCGCAAGAGATTGAAGTGCATTTGAAGTTTAGAGTTTTAAATAAATCTGAAGTCCTTGAGTATGGACAAAAAGTAAAATGAGTCCATTGATTGAAGTTTTTTAATCATCTGACTGACACATATTTTATATATGTGGAGGAGGATGAATTCATGCATGTGAACATTGAGTGATGGTCAAGATCATTAACAGTTTTCCCTCCTAGTTCTTTCAGAATATCTTAATGGTCAGCTCTTTCATGTTCTTCTCAAGTGCTGGGCGTTGGTAGAGCATGCCTTTAATCCTAGCACTTGGAAGGTAGAAGCAGACAGATCTTTGTGAGTTCAAGGCCAGCCTGGTCTACAGAGTGAGCAAGTTCCAGGACAGCCTCCAAAACAATACTCCAAAATAATACAGAGAAACCCTGTCTAGAAAAACCAAAAAGAAAAACAGAAAAAAGACAGGACCTCAATTGAGAAACTACCTTTATCAAACTGAACTATGGAAATGTCTGTGGAGAATTTATGACTGATAATTGATAAGTTAAATCCCTTGACCTCTGTGGGAAGTGTCCTTCCTGGGTGTGTGGGCCTGAGTTCTATAACAAGCCTAATTGACAAGTTAGGGGAAGCAAGTTAGAAATCAGTTAAGATCCACAGTTTGTACTTCACACTCTGTCTCCAGTTTCTACCTCAATGTCTTTCTATGATGAGCTTTATCTTGTAGCCAAATGAACTCTCCTCTGTCCAGTTTACTTTGGGTCAATATGTTCAAACACAGAGCAACAGGAAAAGGAAACTAGGAAAAAAGGAATGTGCTTGGTGCACTAGAAAGGACCCAGGAGGTCTGAACTAGGGGAAGGAAGATTTTCCAAGTTCAGCAAGATGCCATTCTATCACCCAAAACAAAAGTTCTTCAGCTTGAGATTTGCCATCAACAAATCTTAAATAAAAATACTTCAAGGTCACTACAACTCTTTTCTGTTTGGGCAATTGTATAAAATTTTCTCTGTCTATTTTTTTAAGATTTGAACCATACCATCAAATTTTACTATCACTAATTATAAAAACAATTCAACCCCCAATTAGGAAATAAACATTTTTTGAACACGGTAAATTAACACAGTCTTTCTTTTCTCATCATATTTCTTCAGTCTATTATTGAAAGACACTGTGTTTATAATCATGTGGATTTGGTAATATTCTATACCATGTTTACCCTAATACTCATATTATTCAAAATACCCAATTATCAGTATATATCAAGCATTTAGTCCCATAAAATATGCCTAATTTTAATAGTCAAGGCCAATTCTATTCTTACATCTCAGAAGGTAATATACAAGTATGAAAGCTTAGTAAAATATTTAAATAGGTAACTATTGATCAAGTTGACTCAGATTCCTCTTAGCTTGACTAGGTAAAGGCAGGTTTCTTATTAACTATCTTCCTTTGATCTCCCCTTTATCAGAGCATTTACTTTAGAAAACATTTGATCATATTGAGATATAAGAATTGTATAATCCAGTCAAGCAATTTCTTTAAGATATAGATGTAGGGAGAGATCTTACATACCCTTAGCACTGACCATGCCTGTGTGGGTGTGTTCGCAGGTATGTAGAACATATGAGGGGGATAAAAAGAGCTAAGGGGAGGAGACTCTCTTTCGGTTCAGGTTGCGATCTGGAGAGCAGCGTGTGGACCTTTGGTTCTCGGTTTTCTTTACTTCTCACCTAAGTGATCTCTCTCAATAAAAAAAATCATAGGACATCCCTATTTTGTGTATTTTAATATTTCCACATTATATAGAGAACTTTATAAGAAGGTTAACCATAACAGACACATTTTAATCATGTCTAAGGCAGGACCAGAAGACTATAAATGAGAGCAAATTAGCAAAGAGAAAGAACCCAGTGTGTGGACCACTTAATTACCCCAGCCAAGTCCAGTCTCCTGCCTACCACAATGATCTTTTATAAGTCTTTATTGCTTCCTTACTCTATGGAATGTTTTCTCTTTTACAGTTTATTTCTGAGAATATGACAGTACAGAGCTGTGTACAAATGCACACACACACACAGACACACACACACACACACACCTTGCACAAAAATAATTCACAATTTCATGTTATAAAAAGTAGAATCTTGGTATTGATTTACTGTGCCCTTCTACATTACAATCCCATCCAGCAGAAACACTGGGAAGAAAAATATTTGGTGGCAGCAGATCAGCAACTCATCCAAACATCCATGTCAAAAGGGGCTTTTCCACATCTCCACACCCAGCCTTTGTCCAGTTAAAGGGTCTGAGAGGGTAAAGCAGATTTTTTGTTTTACTGCCCTTTCCTAGTTAGGTTTTTATAGACAAGAGAAGGAGGAAGGCCTTCTTTTTTGGTGTTTTATATTTCATTTATGCACAGATGTAATAAAAATTCTCCATAAGAATGTTTTGGTAGTTGCAATTACATGTTTGCTTTTCTTTTTTTTTTCTGGGTATGCTGTCTAGTGCTTATATCCCAGTCACTAGGTGATAAGAAACTGAGGCACAGTTTTTGGAATGATTTTGGACCCCACAGTAATTCTGAAGCCAGTCTGGGCTACATAGTCTCATGCCAGCCAGGGAAACAGTGTGAGACAGAGTCACGAAATAGCACTGTGTGGTGCATTGTGGATATATTCTTTGTTTTTCCCCTTTATCCCCCCCCCCCCCGAGTAATTTAGCGCTAGTTCAAACTGAAATACAAAATGGTGCACTGGCACCGACTTGGCCCCTTGAAGGTGCTGACCTGAAAGTAATTCAAGCCCTGATAAAAGTGAGAATTTTTGTTTTGCTTTCTAACTCTTTATAATTTGAAGACAAGTCTAAGGTACATAGTGAGGGTGTAATGGCTTCTAATGACCGTGACATTTAAGAACAATCACCCTCTGAGATGAAACTGCTAGGTCATTCCAGGGTCAGCTGACCTTTTGAAAGCCCAAAGCTTCAATTACTTCTGGCAGCCACAGGCTTCACAGCCCAGACACAACTGTGTTCTCAGTAATAAACGGCGCAGGTCCACCTAATGGAGATGCTCTGCATGAAGAATATTTACTCAGGTGTGGAATGAGTGCCGTATCAATAAACAGTGAGAATGAAAATTGCTCATTAGCTAACAATATAGGGACTAAGATAATTGCTTAATTTTTTATCAAGGACTTTTAAGAATAAATATAACAAGGGAATTCATTTAAGTGGGTAACATAGATTGGTCTATAAAAGACTCAAGGATGTTTACATAGAGAACAATTTTGTGTTCCTAACATGCTCTCAAATAAAAGAAAAAAAATTCCAATCTGAGATAAATATCCAATAAATTTTAGTTGAACGTGCACTGGTGTAGGATTGTATTTGTGCTTTCTTGATGAGATTCAATTAGTTTATTGTCCAGATATGGTTGCTTTAGTGCTGTATATCAAGAAATTATATGTGAGCATGTCAAGTGTGCATATGTGTATTTTTTATTTTCCTGAGAAATGTGTAACCAAGGATGTGACAACTTAAATAAATATTTTAATTAATGTTTATCTGTACATTTCGTTAATTCTAGTTTTTTCACCCATCATTGAAGGAAGACTAATATGGTCAAATTATTCTTAATATTCAAACTTGGTAACTTCATGATTGATATCTATAATTTTCCTTTCTGTACTGATCATACATGAAGTCAGTCTCTGTTTTAAATTATTGTACACAATTAACTTGTATTGGCTTAACTTTTAAATACTTATGCTATCTATCCATCTATTATCTACCTCTATATCTAGGTATCTATCTATCTATCTATCTATCTATCTATCATCTATCGTCATCTATTTGTCTTATTCCCCTTCACTTTGTGGATCACCTCACTGGATATAATAAGAAAAAAATGTCATAAGCACTTTAAGATCTTTTCCTTTTCTCACTACTGTTGAGTCAGTAAAGCTGTTTCTGATTTCATGTGAAAAAAATTGCATGGTTAATGTACTTATGTCCATCGTTTCTTTGTCTCTACATAGGATAAATGTTTACAATGTGTCTTGCACAATTCCTTTCCAACTCTGATTACCATGGCCAGGTATACTTTTATGTCTAGAAGAGGATTCTTTGTTTATAGGTCTGGACTAGATCAATTAGTGCTCCTTGCTTTGTCATGTTGCTAATGTTATTGCATTGCTGCTTTCTTAAAATCATCCATCAGGTAGAGGTTGTTTTATATAAGCGTTAAGGTATGTGTGGGTTGAGAAATAGGCACCATCAGGACCAGTCTCTGTGTAATTGCTCAGAATATGCTACCTAAACTCCATCTGTTTCCCCCAGAGTGAAGTGATAAGAGAGACACCTAAGCATGCATCACTCCTCTAGATCAAACTTCAAAGATGGGAGTCATATTTGCAAGTACAATTTCAAAGTGTCTGGCAAGACTCACTATACCTGAGAAAGGTTGGATGTTTGTAGAATACAAGGGTAATGTGTGTCATACACAGTTGTGATGGACATTTTGTGATGCCTTTGATGTAGGAAAGAATCATCTCTTGTAACCTTTCTGTCTGCATTTGTCACAATTTTGCAGCTTAGTCTGTGAAGGAAAGCATCTTGTGTAAACTTGGGTAAATAGAAATTTTCCTTGGGGAGTGCTGAGAGAGAAACCCAACAAATAAAGGGTTATAAAAAAATATGTGATGACAATATAGACTGAAAGGAATACCTTGTATATGGAATCTGGATGCCTGGCATTTTGCCATGTTATTAAAACATTACATTTTTGCAAATTTTGATATGAATACCAAAACTTTATGGTGAATATGATGCCTTGGGATTTTCCTTGTAAAAATGTCGTTTGTCAAAAGTAGCAATGAGATGCAGCGCTGTACAGAACAAGGAAAAATCGCCAAATTAATGTAGCCATGTTATTGAACATTCAGCTAGACACAGAAACAGCAGTGAGTTGAGATGTTTTGAACAATAAAAAACAAATGTATGATTTAGGACCTTAAGGATGCAAATGAACACAATTTGGAGATGTCTGGGATATTTGCAATGAATCTAGGTAAAATACAAAGTCACTAGGAATAATGATGATCAATGATATCACTCATACTCTATGTTTAACATGACCTAAGCAGATTTTGAGTGCTTATTCATGTAAATGGAGAAAATAAAGGGTGAAGCAGAAGTTGATTTTCCCAGAAACATGTGATTGTCTTACAGTATACTCAGGAGGCAATGCAGGCTGGCAAACAAGACAGAGACATCAGTGGAGAGAGATGTTCGAAGAGTGAGACCAGGGAGTCCTTGGGCTTCCAAGGGTAACTGAAGTAAAAGCGTAATTTTCAAAAGCGCTCACCAGAATCTTATGCTAGTGTTTCAACAGTATTGTTTCATCTTAAATTTCTCTTGAAATATGCTCTACTTTAAAGTCTAAAATGTGTGCTTTCTGCCTAAGTTCTTATGACACAACATGGTGGCTGAATCACACAAAGAGAATATGCTTCATACTGATCTCACGTGCATGTCAGTTGTTTAGCCTGTCTTGAGGTATAACCATCTTTGTGCTTGTGCAGAACTTGGCCCATTTGTGGCAAGGCCCATATACACGTGGGAAGATTTTCCAGTACTGTGATGCAGGTAGAGATGTGGATTCTAGAATACCAGAAGCTTGTAGGGTCAGAGCCTTTCAGGAAGAGCACTGTTAATGTTTGTGTGCTGTTTCCTAAAACATCTGGAGTATGTGAGATTATCCTGTGAAAGTCATTTTAATATTCATAATGCATACACTTCTACCTTGTGTGTTTTATTTAGCTATCAAAATATTGGTACTTGTGAGCATTTCAGCTCTGCCTTGTTTAAGTGGCCTTTTCCACTCAGCTTCTTAGCACAAACTGTGGCCTTGCTAAATGTCTCATTCAATTAACCAGTTGGCAGGATTAGCTTTTTGCACTAATGGATTTTTGGTTATGGCTTTGTCAACATCTTGTCTTTTTTAAAATGTAGTGTGCTAAATAAACTGTATGAAAGGTTAACCTTCCCAGTACAATACTTGCTAGCAGGCTTCTTTACAGAGAAAAACTGCATATGAACTGTGCAGTTTCTGGCCAATTCTAGTTGAATTATTAATATTTAAAAGGCGTGAATGTGGTCTTTGTAAACTTGGTGTGTCACAATTCATTTTAATGGAAGCGTTTACATAATATATGGCACTTTCTTCATCAGGGGGAAAAATGCAATGCTTATTAAAGAGAGCTGGGAGATTGGACAAGGATTCATCAAAAGGTCAAGGATTATTCTAAAATGCTTAAGAATAGCAACAATGGTCCAGGTAGATGTTTATACCTCCAGCTGAGATTCTCAAACAAAATTTCTTTTTCTGTGGCATATTACTTTTGCCTTGACACTCTCTTCTTCTGGAAAACACAAGGCTGCAGTACTTCCTTTAAGGGGGCAGGCAGGGTGTGGGATGCGAGAGACCGTTTGGGATTTTAAATCCATACCTATTATGGTTCAATAATAACCCCTTATACTAAAATTTCTTTAACTGTGTGGTTTTTGTTCCTTATTTTTGGCTTTGTATTTAAAAAGCATTACATATAGGCAGCACAGAGTCCATTCTCATAAGTTATTTCAGTGTTTTACATTTGTTTTTCTTTATTGGAGTATTGTATATCTCCAAGTGAATGTGCACCACCTTCTGTGTTGCAGTAGAGGCTGTAAGATGTCACTGGATTTGTCGATGCTGGAGTTACAGGGAGTTGCAAGCTGCCTGACGTGGGGGCTGGAAGCCAAGCTAGGGACTTCTGGAAGATCAAGAAGTATTTCTAGCCACCGAGTCACCTTTCTTGTGCCAGTGTCACTTTTTAAAACTGTATTCCTTATTTGGTGTGTATATCCACATATGTGCGTATGACGTATGTTTTGTGGAGGTACCCGCTGCCATCCCCACGTGGAGATCAGAGGACAGCTCCATGATGCTCATCCTCTCCTTCTGCTTCTGCACGGGTTCCAGACATGAAGCTCCTGTCACTGAGATGCCCAGTGGAAAAAATATTTGGCTACTGAACATGCTTGGTGGTCTCAGTCTTGCCTCCCCATGTTCTTTAAGTAATTAGGAGACAGCATATATTGAAATCAAGCAATGACTTCTCTAGCTTTTAGTGAACCCACTTTGTTGTTTAGTATTTGACCTTCTTTGGGTTTGGGTACTTCTTTTATGTTAAAACCTTAGTACTTTTAAGTTATCACCACAATCATCGTGTTGTCTATTCACTATCTATGACCCTTCCCTTTATCTATCTACTGCCTTAAAATTTATGATACTCAAAGTCTTCATAATCTTATTATATTTTTATAAAATTTCACGCATATTTTGACAATCTTATAATACTATCACTTCTACTTATTCGTGATTGATTTGTAGAACTTAGATGACATAATTACTTTTATATTTAATATAAATCTTACTTTACACTGTTCTTATGTTTGTGTGGGCAATCAAGTATCTTTCAACTATTTAATGTATTTTGATAGAACTTGTGTTTTCTATGGACCCAAGGATAATGATTTTAGCATGGACAATAATTTTAGCACAGGTGATAATGGATCTCCAGTCGATGTTGTCTATTTCTTATATGGTCTGACTCACTGATTCCCAAAGTATAGGTAGGCTGAATGGTGGTAAAGCATGTAAGAGTTTATCCATCTAACAGTTTCTTGGCTTCACTTATTAAAGGACTTTTCTCCCTTGAGTAATAGAACTCTAAAGCATCATGTTAAATGAGTATTGAGCTGAAATGGTCAAATTGGTTTTTGGTTCCTATTTTTTCTACGACTTTAATGAAATAATTTGTGTCTTCCAATTTGCCTTCAGCAGTACCACTATGACAAACCTCGTCTCTGTATTCCTCACTTAAATTTGCTGCTCTTCCTAGCAGTGTTCAGTGTGCATCAAGTTTTTACAGCCCTGAACACGTCCTTGTTTCTTCAAGTAACCCACATCATTTTCTCCTTTGGGGTTGGTTCCACCACTTACAGATTCTACTATGCACAGATTCTTTCAGAGGGAATTAAACTCACATAACACATTGTGCTTTTTAATTCATCAACTTCTTCCATAGGTTTTGCTTGTTATCAACTTATCTAATATCACATTTATCCTCTCAATTTCATTTTGCCTTTGAAATTCTATTTGTGCCATATTTAACCTAGATTCTGTGCCTATGTCAGAGTATATAAAATACAACCATAATTGTTGGCTTTGTACCTGTCTGATGCTTTCACTAGGTGTTTGTTCTGGGCCTTTGAGGACTGATTACATATTCTTTCATTTGAAGCCAGGATTTTTGATGATTTATACATATGACAATCCTTCACAGAACTGACACTTAGTTAATTTTACCATGCTATGCTAGGGATTATATATATATATATATATATATATATATATATATATATATATATATTTAAGTGTCCTCCAAATATTTTAAAAGATTGGTCTGGCACATAGTCTAGCCACCAAGAGACTGATAGTTGGAAGCTAACCTTTATATTCATTTTTGAGGAGAAAGCCAGGTCAAGTATAAGGCTGCTTTTCTCCTCTGAGTCAGGATTCCTCTGTGGCATGTGGATTCCCTGAGGACTTCCCTGTTCACCAGACTCACACTGTGACACTTTCTATGGCTAGCCCAGTATGACTTTCTGATAATCTTCCTTGTAATCATTGTGAATCTTCCTTTCTACAGTTTGGAAACTGTCTGCACAACATGTTATTGTTCAGAAGGTCCATTGGACAACTTGAACTTAAGAACTTGGATCACCATTTCAAAGCTCTTCCCTGAAGTACATACGCTGTTTTAAATTTCTGTTTATTCCCAACAGTCAGAATAAGATTCACAAGATCACATGGGTATGCATGTCTAGATCTTATTCAAAGCCAACATCATGGACAACAGCAGTGAGTTAGTGGGAAATCATCTTACTCTTCAGGAATAAGATGGAGCGTTATTCGAACTGAATGGAGCACAGGAAGAGATATGAAGAATGGTATCATTATAATGACCAAATTGTCCACACTAAAAGAGAAGAAATTTATAAGTGTTCGGGAAAGTGAGGATAATCCAGATAAGCTCCTTGTTCTGCATCTCTCAAAGAAGGAGAAGCAAGGCTGATAAACAAGATTCGTCAAGGTTTTCTCCCTTCCTCTTATCACTGAAGCCTGTGGCTTCAGCAGTATGATCCAGTTCGAAGCAGCTGCTTATTTTTCCAGCTCTTTCCATGAAACCCGTTTCCTCTATTGTATATCAGCAAAGTGTTTAATGATGCTTATCTGTTGACCCTTTCTCCATTTGCCCTTTGAGTTTATCTACACCGGCCCGTGAATTCATATGATACAGAGCAATCTTATGGGTGTTTGTTCAGCAAATCAAAACCACCTGAAAGTGGCCTCTAACTCCCCAAAACTATTTTATTTTCTCCAAGCTGCCTAGAGGACAAGGACCCACCATAGACAGATGTCAAGTGAAAACTGCAGATGCAAGTCATTTCCTCATCGTGGTTGCTTTTTTTTTTCCTGCCTATGTTTGAATATGATCTGCATTAAGCATCTCCAAAGGGCAGTGGTAGGTGTCATGCAGTGAGATAAATATTCAGCATAACCTGATGGTAAAGAAGGTGAGAGCAACTTTACCTTTAACACAGGAACGCATTCAGAGCAAGTCGTGTTCAGGGGAACGCGCGAGCATGCGCTGTTAATAGGGCTCCCTCTTCCTCTCTGCATTATTCTGTCAGCAGGGTAGAAAGCACCCGGATGCAGGCACTGCTTTGGCTGATGTCCAGAGTCTGTCATCAGATTAGTATTCAAGTTAATGTCCGGGAGGGTTCAGCCATTATACTTCATCATCCTCTGAGTGCAGAAAGATACTTAATACTATATCTTTATTCATTATTTAGATTTGTAGTTCTGTATAGAAGGGCCTTGGAAGTGTGTATTTGGGGGGGGATTAATTATGTCGGGAAACTTTGGAGTTCTTTTCTCATGCTTGTACAGAGGATTTACATATAGAACTGGCTTTAGTATTGGGAAATGTTCCTTCCATATAAAGTCAGTGACTTTCTCCCTCAGTGAGTCTATTCAGCAAGAGGAACACGGGGCACATTTAACCTAAGGAGTGTTGGTGAGTGTTATTGTGCTCTTATTGTTTATCTGTTCTAAGCTACCCTCATCATAAAGCAGTTTACACATACCCACTGCAAGGAACAAGAGCTGTTTTAGGAACAACAAAGACCGGTTTTAACTTGAAAAGTACGTACTTCAACAAATAATTCATGCAATTGTATTTATGCATGAAAACATTTTAAAAGGGATGTCAATAGGGTAATTTCGGGCACATGCTACCCTTCCAGAGACAGTTGAGATATTACTTACTCTTTATTTTTAAACCAAAGAACAATGTGAGCAGGTTGCATTTAAAAATTTGCATATTTACACATGTAGATGTAGCAATTGTTAATAAAGAAAAGAGGCCAGGAACTTGAGAGAAAGGAGGATACAACGAGGAGATTAGGAAAAAGTAGTGGGATAATTAATGTGATCCTATGATGATTTCAAAAAATAAAAATTATTATAAAATAAAGATGTTAAATGTTAACTTAAAAATCTAAAGAAATAAAAGAAAATGAACTATCTTTTTTTTCTCTTCAGGTCAAGTTTGTAGATACTGTGTTTTTAATTCTCCTACAATTAAACCAAAAAAAATTCCTCTGCCCTAAAAAAAAATCTTCTGCCCTAAGTCAATAAGATGAGTTAAATTCAAGTAGAAGCTGGAATATTTTCCAAAGAGAAGACTGTGAAACTTGGGGGCAAGATGCAAATATTTGGTGGTGATCTAGTTAATATGTACATTTTTTTCTGCTCAAGTAGCTTACAGCATTTCAATATAGTAACTTCATACTGTGTTTCCTTGAAATTGTATAAAGCAGAGACAGACAACTTATTTTTTTATACTTGGGTAAAAAACAATTTTCCACCTGTGTAATCACACCATCTTTGTTACAGCTTCTAACCCCTGATGTATTAAATCAAAACCATCCATAGACAGTATCTAAGAAATGAATGGAACAGTATACCAAGAAAACTGTGAAGTCTGGTACCCGGTTTCACAATGGATTATAGTGTCCAATTTCACTCATTTGGACACATAGAACAAAATGATCATAAAGGTTAAAATTGGCACAAAGATTTATTAGTTTTTAAAAATATTCTCTTTTTTTCCTTTTTTAGTTTTTAGTTTTTCAATACACAGATTCTCTATGTAGCCTTGTCTGTACTGGAACTCACTCTGTAGACCAGAATGGCCTTGAACCCATAGAGATGATAATTTTCTTTATCATTTTGTTATATATAATTATCTAAGGTCCCCCATGGCTATTCAGATACACACAGAAAATAATTAATACAACTTTACTATAAACTTATTTTTAATCATAAAATATAAGCATATAGAACAAAGCCAGAAGTCAAAACTAGCAATGCCATGAGTTCTTATAATATAAACATAGTGTTTTGTTTGTCTCTGCATAGTCAAAATTCTCCAGTGTATATTTATTTTTTGTCTAGCTTAAGAGGTTTATTTCGGGAGGGGAGGAGGCAGAGCAAAAGTTCCAAAGTCTGTCAGAATGGGGACATTACAGCCAGACAGACAGACAAACAGGCAAGAGAGGAGCAAGAGGGTAGCAGGAGTCATTATATTTATTTTTGTTAACAAACCCTAAGAATTGTAACAGCACAAAGCAATGGCAAGGTCCCACACTGATCAAAAGCGCATGGGAGTTAATGCATATATTCATGATTCATTATTTAGAAAACAATGTTTAAAAATACGTGAAAGGTTTCCTGTTTAGACAGATTTCGTCCATGATCCAGTTACTTAGTGTTCAAATTTCTGCCTATGACACTGCATCACAACTCTAGAATTCTATCATACTTTTTCTATTGATAACTTGTTCTGATTGCCATCAGTGTAGCAAAATTACTAGAAGTTACACAGTGGATCAGATCATATATGGCAAGTTAAACGTTGTTTGTTACTGTGAGCCCAAGGCACTGACTTCTGCCTTCTGAATTCCAAAACTTAAGGGTTATTTAAAATAGTTTCTATTCTTGGAAAAAATTCACTGAAGAATGTTGAAACAGCTCGATTCATGAATAATTCTGCTGGAGAAGTCAGAATTCAAAGACTCACAACAAGCCATGTTTGCTATAAACCATACAATACAAGATGATGCAGTTGAGACAGGGAAATACATCATTGCGCGCTCTTTGCACCATTATATTTTTGAGTGCATTAGAAGTGCAACACTGTTTTAGAGAATCTGTGAGTAAAAATAAACACATTTAGAAGTCTTTATTTCTGCTTGGATATTTAATCTTATCTCTGCTTCAACATTTCAAAATGTTTAGTGGATATTGACTGCTCATTTGAAATTACAATCATCCAAGAATGTACAAATAAAACATCTTGTGTCTGAGAGGTAATTTTTCTTAAATAAAAGATGAAGGCTTTCAAGAACTCTCTTTTCTTTCTTGGAATATGTATTTGTGTTTACAGTGCATTCTTACATGTGTGTGTGTGAGTGTGTGTGTGTGTGTGTGTGTGTGTGTGTGTGTATTCTTATATGTTCCCACAAAGCAGAGTCGTACATTGGATTGATGTGTTCCTCTGTTGACCTCTGTCTTTCAATCTTCAGACAGGGTCTCTTGCTGAACTGGATCATGGGTATTATGCCTAAGCTAATTGTCTAGTTTATGAGATGATGGGCTATCTTTACATTGGAACTGGGGACTTGAATTCAGGTCTTCATTCTTGCAATGTGAGCAGTCCAGCCCCAAGACCTCTTTTATATTTCTTTTCAAGATTCTTTATTCTTGACTCCAGAAAATAAAGAAAATCTATGTGTTAGTTATTACCACTTGAGCTTTAAATAACCATCCATATTCTGTGACTCTCAGTAACTAAAAGAATTTTCTATACATAGTTTTACATGGTACACCAAAACTTAGTTGGAATGAAAGGATTGAGACATCATTGGGAATTCAAATACTTCTCTGACTTTACTGTGTTTTCTCTTTTTCTTTTTTTTTCTTACACTAGCCTACATTTTTGGCTGACAACCTAGTTTTCTTGTATTTGCTTTATAAGACAAACTTAGACACTAAGAGGCAACTTATTTACACGTATTCAGCTTTACATTTCAAGAAAGGCACTGTTTCAAAATCCAGAAAATCAGATAGTAACCTTTGTACTGATTGACTGCAGAACAGCTGTGTCAAAAGATAATGTTCACTTGATAAAACCACATTGATCAGACAAGATCTGAAGTTACAAGATAGTGTATAAGGAGTTCCTGACCCAAAAGTTTAAATGGTATCTGTTCTCTAATACTCTTTCTGCATTCTTTAAGAGTCTTATAATGTCTTTTACAATTCAAAACCAAACTTTGTGTACCAACCCCCTAGGGCTCAGGGAATATTGCAGAAAATAGGACAGAATGAATATGAAAGTCAAACCATAGGGAGAGGAGTTTAAGAAATCCCATCCCACAATGAGAGATGCTGTCTCAGGCTGGACTCTTGGGGGAGGGCCTAGGCCCTGCCCTGGATAAAATGACAGACTATGGACACCCCTTATGAAGGGCCTCACCCTCCCTGGGGAAAGGAGTGGGGACTTGGGGAGAAGGGTATGGGAGAAGGGGAGGGAGAGGGAAAGGGACCTGGGATTGACATGTGAAACAACTTTGTTTCTAATTTAAATTTAAAAATAAAAAAAGACACACAAAAATGGAATGCTATCTATGAACAAGAGAATCATTGATAACAGGAATCATCATGGTTGTAGATGCTTGTACTGAGAAAAAAAATTGATCTCTTCATCATTCAGGCATGGACTTAACCCTCAATGCTTGACAGATTTAACAAGAGGGGCGAGTCATTTTCTCCTAGTTATATACTCACTAGTGACCTAATAGGCTCCACTCTATGGATCCACACACGCTCACATGGTCAGCCATGATTAAGCTACATTTTTGGCACACAACATCAAACCAAAAGTAATGAATCTGGAAGAGGTACTGGCGATATAAATGTATGATATAAAGGTACAAGGAGGGGTTGATAAGAGTTGGAGAAAGATAAAGTAGCGGGACAAGTAATCATAATATAATGTATACAAGCATGATAATTTCAAAGAACGAGATTAGTTAATAAAAAGTGATTCAGACCCCCTGAATGTGGGTGTCAGTGAGGAGGGCTCAGAAATCAATGGGTTTCGCGTAGTAGGTCAGTGTTTAGCCCGGGCATACAAATGGGCTTGGGGAGCCCATTCCACATGGAGAGATGCTTTCTCAGCCTGGACACATGGGGGAGGGCCCAGACCCTGCCCAGGATGAGATGATATGACAGACTTTGAAGATCCCCCATGGAAGGTGTCACCTTCCCTGGGGTGTGGAGGGAGGATGGGGTGGGGGGTTGGGAAGGTTGGTAGAGTGCTGGGGAGAAGGGGAGAGATAGGGAGCTGGGATTGACATTTAAACCTAGCCTGTGTCTAATTTAAATTAAAAAAGTATAATCCAGTTAAAATGACATCATACTGGATTAGGGTGGCCTTAAACAAAGTGCCAGGAGAAATTGGATCCAAACACAAGGGAAGATGAACACACTAAGACAGAAGCAGTGATTGCCTAGGAAGCCACGAGCTGAGGAGTCAGGGCTAAAGGCAAGCATGCCCTAGTGTTGGAAGGGGTAGGGAAGGGCTTTCCCTAGTGCTGACTTTATAGATTCAGATTTCTACTCTCTAGAAGTTCACAGCGATACATTTCCAATGTATGCTTGAAGAAGAATTAGCATGTTACTATTTTTTGGTAGGTTTACTTGGAGAGGTCTGAACTTATTTTTGTTATGGTTTAAAAATTTTAACTTTCCCCCAGAAGTAATGATGAAGAATTGCCAGAAAAAATATTTAAAAATTTTGTTTTAGAAGACCTGTGTGTGAGGGACAGGCCTAGAAATGAATGATTCCTTCAATGTTTACTTTTTATAGTGTATTAAAGCTTTCCTACAGGTATATTGTGTATGTCAAACATGTCCCCCCTCATACTTTCTACCCTCCCTCTTCTTGCTCCTCTGGTCCTGTTAGTGCTTTTGTCTCATACACAGTTTTACTTCTGCTTTCATGTTATACATATGTGAACACACATGTATACACATGTACAGGCTCACATGAGCTTATAGTCTATGTAGAATATAGGCACCACAGGGATGAGCCTTGAAGCATGGCACTGAACATTGATCAGTTGTCCTACCAACTGCAGGTCACATTCAAATAAAAAGAACACTAAGGTGGAAACGCTCAAAAAAAAAGTAAATAAAAACCATACCAGTTCTCAAATATATAATCAACCCATGCCAATTGTTAGATAAGGAAATTGTCTGTTTTTTTCCATATAACCTGGTGAGGAAGGCATCAAGTCCTTTGAAAACTCCTTAGAAATGTTGATAAAATTCTTCTCATGCAATTTCATGGTGTAATGGAATGTTTCGCTCCTGAGCTGAGCTGGTAAAAATTGTTTTTCATTTGTGGGCTAAAATGCAGTTACTTGCCTTGTGCTATGTATATAGGCTGCTGCAGAACTGGATATTTTGCTATCATTTACATACGATTTGACAAATTATAATCACAATGAATTGCTGCTTCAATCATTACAAACAAAAGGAAGAAATGATTCTGTTTCCCGAAACTCTGGAAGGTTGATGCAAGCTACATCTTGACCTGTGGCACCAATAACTCTGCTTCAGTTCTGCAGGCCCTTTCCAGTCACTTATTTTTTACTTCTTGCCTTCTATGGTATCATATCCAATTGTTTATCTTCTTGCTTGGCAGAGCACTCCACCTTAACCTTTGTTCCATGAGTTTCGTAAACCGCCCTGCTCATTAAATTGAAGGGTTTTGTAGCTATACTGATAAATGTGTGCACGTAACTCACTTTTTCGTTTTTGTGTTTTTGTTTTTTTTTTTGACTCTGGGAATTGATCACAGCATTTTATACATTCAGAGTACACCCCATACCTTTAAAATACATCCCATTCTACATGTTTTCATTTCCAAAAATTGGGAATGTTCTCAGATCTGCTCTACTTGCATGTTAGCATTAGATTATCACACTTTGCTGGATGCTGGTAATAGATACACGGTTCCTAAGTCAGGGAAACAACTTCACCCCTCACAGCAACTGTGGAAGTTCCCTTTGGGCACAAAGATGATGGTAACATTTTCACATCTGGTAGAGTATGTTACAGAGAAACAAAAACAAAACTGTGTTATAAATAGCACTAAATCAATCTGATCTTTCTCTAGAAGTATGAATTTACAGAGCAATGAAAAGTAAATAGAAATCAGACACTATGCCAGTTACAAAACTATCGCTCTAATGATCTTAAAACAGTCTAATATTATGGCAGTCATCCCCAACTCATTAATAATGTCATGATCCCAGAATGTCAATAGAGCACATCTCTTGATAACTCAAATATGTTCACCAAATATTTTGGCAAGATATGATGTTGCAATTTTAAAATATATTTCAGAGAATATATTTTTAAATAGGTATATTTTTATGTCATCTATATTAGCCCATATATACTTCTCAAAATGTTTCTATAAATTATTGATGTCATGCACTAATATGTATTTTAACTTTTTTAGTTTGCAGCGTCTGCACCACTAGCAAGTCCAGGTATCAGGAAAAGAAAGACCTGATATTCAGGTGTTTGTACTAAGAAATGTCTTTATTGCCAGTAGAATGTGTGTGTGTGTGTGTGTGTGTGTGTGTGTGTGTGTGTGTGTCTTCATTGAAACTGCTAAGAGGTCTCTCTCTTGTAGGAGGGAACAGTCTTATATATATAGTCTTACAACACAGTAGAAAAACCCCAGGTGGAAGAGAGCATGTTTTCCTCATGCTAGATGTTGATGTCAGTGGGGCAATGCGGGGGCAGTAAGCCAGGACTAGAAAACAGTTGTACCTGCTGTGGCTATCAGCTGACAAACAACTCAGAGACCCTGTGGGGGCTAGGCCCCAACATCTCCCCCTTTTTTATTTTTTGAAATTTTGTTTGAACTGTTTACTATTCTATAGAATTTTTATACAGATTTCTTTGGCCCCCAGGCCATGTTATAGGCTTTTGCTGTTTTTCTCAGGGACTACAGCCATACCCACTCCTTGTACAAAGTTTTTAGAGATGACTCACAAAATTGACCTTAAATTTATAGCAATAACCAACCCTGTATAAATGCAAACAAACATTTATAAACAATATTTGGGAATGTGGGCATCTTTCTTTCCAAACTACTTCCTGCTGTTAAGGGGCGCTGAAATACGATGGGATCATGACAAAACTCAGAAACCTGTATAAGTCCTTATTTTTGGGGTCTGTAAGGATCATCATCTTAGCTGTTTTAGATGTTGAATCACTTGGGCCACTGCTTCTGGAGGTCTTGCTTCATCAAACCATGCTAGTCTGGAAGGAACCCACAGCATTTTATTTTCTGTGGAAACAAATGCAAATTTTTTCCCAAGTAACCTGTCCTTTTATTTAAATTTAGAAGTCAAAGCATTTTTAAAATATGTAAGTTGGATTATTTTAGCAACATTGATAATCAAATGTCTTTTAGTAGTTTTTGTTTTTTTTTCTTAGCAATTAAACAATTTAAAGACAACACAACAACACACAGTATCCAGACTCTCTGTGTATTTTCCATTCCATATACTTTTACCTTTTTCTTTTCTTTCACTTAATACCAGTACCTCATTTACTAACTGTTACCAATTTTGAATTCACCTATTTTTAATCCATCCTCCAACCGAGGATGATCCCTTAGGCAAAAGCCTTAAGATTTATTCAATCCACCCTCCAACTGAGGGCTATATCTCAGGTTCCCCTTTCTTTCCCGACCTTGTGGGCAAAGGCCTGGAGATTTAACCTACTTGCTGGCCAGCCTTTGAGGGCGATCTCTCAGTTTCCCTTTACTTTTCTGACCTCAATGGATCAGGCGAAAGGCTGGAGATTAATTTAATACACCTTCTCCTTAGAAGGTGATTTCTCAAGCAAAAGCCTGGGGATTTGATCATTTAATTTTACTGTTAGAAGTTGAGGTACCTGTTTTTAATTCTTTTCTTTCTCAAGTCTCTTCTCTCCTGAGTCTTCTTTCTGGCCAAACTTTCCCAGTCTTGCCAAGTCTCTGTGGATCTCAGTGGGACCTCCAATTGTGGCACCCACGCCACAAGCAACCCTGAGGTATCAGGAAAAGAAAAATCAGATGTCCAGCTGTTGTACTAAGATGTGTCTTTATTTTGCAAGTGCTAAGAGGTCTCTCTCTTGTAGGAGGGAGAAGTCTTATATACAGTCTTACAACACAGTGGAAAAACCCCAGGTGGAAGAGAGCATGCTTTCCTCCTGCTAGATGTTGATGTCAGTGGGGCAATGTGGGGGCTGTAAGCCAGGACTAGAAAACAGATGCACCTGTGGCTACCAGCTGACAAACAACTCAGAGACCCTGTGGGGGCTAGGCCCCAACATAGTTAACTATATAAATATAAATAAATACAATTATTTTGTTTATATTCTTCATTGAACTTAAACCTCAATAAAGGAATAGCTAATTTCTATGAGAAAACAGTCATCCATGTTTTTTTTAATATAGCTTCCCATGTGCCCTTGATTTAATAAGGGTTCATGGTGACAAACACACTGTTTATATATATTGTAATAATTTTTTTCTGTCACCAAATAATATTTATTCAATGTTTTGTAATTTTCATATAATTTCCAATGTTTTAGACATAAACTAAGTATTACTGAGACAGGAATTTCCCGATGTCTATATTTTAAGCTTACACTCTGGATTTATAAACTATTTTTGTCCTCTTCAATTTTTCAATATATTATATACATATATATATATTTTTTGCCACAATACTCTGCAAATGGAACAAGTGGTCAATGAGACAATTTCATCCTCCAGGATGCTTACAGTGCAATTTGTCAGGAACAAGAAAGGAAATGTACTTACACACCATGGGAGCTACAGACGCTAATAATAGAACTGACTGGTCAGCTCCAGACTGTATCAGCTGTGTGGCTCAGAGAGAAGTTTCTACAGAAGCAAATGAAATGACAGGGAATTCAAGAGAATAACGGCAGGAGATGTGGGGCACATATGTTCATTGCAGTTTTATAAATGTGGGTGTGCATGTAGGAAATAGAAAAACGAGGTTGGCAGACAACCAAAGTAAAGATGGACAAGACACTTAACGCAAGATAGCATTTAGTTTATTTGCGGTTGGTAATCTCAAATGTGATTGTGTTTGTGATTTGATGGGAGCTGGTATGTAGCTCAGCGGCTGCACATTTGTCTAAGACTAACATGTGCCCTAGGTGGTTCAAATCATGATGTACATGCTTGCACACATGTGTGCACGCGTGTGTGTGCGTGCGCGCGCACACACACACACACACACACATTATACTTTATTTTGAGTTATCTACTTCAAAACCATAGCCATGAACTTTGAAGTAATGAAGAGCTATTTTATCTTTGAGAGCAGTTATGTATTACACAATCATTTTCTGTTGTTCAGTTGTAAGAATTTGAGATATTGCATAGTCCAAAATTCCAGACACTTCCACAGTCCTCTCCCAAAATAAGGTGATTGGGTCCATCACAGCAAGACCCTCCCTATTCTAGTGTTAATTTCTGTTCTAGTTTGCTTCTGTGTTGCCATAATGAAATGAAGACCATCAGCAACATGTGGAAGAAATAAACGTTTGACTTACAGGTGACAGCCTATCATCAGGAGACACAAAGAAACCTGTAGCAGCGTTTTTCCCTTACTCCCAAAGAGATATGCCTCCTAATACTTAAATAGTAGTTTTAGAAGGTAGGATATTTAATAATGACACTGCACTGTCATGAAAAGATTAATGCCATTAATGCAGCTAAGGGCCAGTTATCCTGGAAACAGCTTTGTCTTATAAGTGAATTCTTGCTGGGAAGCAGTGGCCCATGCCTTCAATCGAAGCACTTGGGAGGTATTGGGAGGCAGGTGGATCTCTTTGAGTTGCAGGCCAGCCTACAGACTAAGTTCCAGTACAGCCAGGCTAAAGAAAGAAACCCCGTTTCAAAAAATGTAGAAACAAACAAACAAAGAACCCAAAACAACAAACAAACCAAAAAAAGTAAATTCTCTTACCCACAGATTCTTGGGCCCCCAACTTCTTAATTTCTTTAGGGGTCCCGTGCTACATGATGTTATAATCCAGAAAATAGGTCCCAGTAAAATGCAGATGCCTTTGGACTTCAAAACCCTCCTGAGTAGTATGCAAATATGCATCTATTGTTTACAATTTACCCTGTCTGTGGTGTTCTATTTCAATAGTAGAAACACGATTGTGTGCTATAATGTATTAAAATGATATATTAAACAACTACCATTTCATACTTAAAATTATAAGGCTTCCTATACATACACATACAGAGAGGCATATATATACATATATGTATAAATATATATGTATACACGCGCACACACACACACGCATATATATATATGAAACTGGTCATATTTGGAGGCAGAGTTTATATCTTGTAAAATTTTATTTTCATTTTGCTATTTTTAGCAATTTCTCCATTCTCCAACCCACCAAAATGTTTTATTCATTTTAACTTACCATCAAATGGTTCTCTTTTTTCCTTCTAGTACACATATTTCAAATCACCCTTCCTATTCCAGTTAGATTAGAGAGGAGGGAAAGTCTCAGGAAATCTGATAAGCAAGAATCATATTTCCTTTTACAGATTCCACATACCCGATAGCAAATATTTTTCTACAGTTCTATAAAACATTGACCCCTGAGTTGACTAAGGAAACAGTATTTTAAAAAAAATGATGCTTGCATGAGATGCACAAGCATCTCACACAGGTGCTACAAAACTGCTTTCTTTCACCTGAATAATTATGTGTTTTTGCCTGGGAACAGTAATTACTTGAAGCTAGTGGGTTTGGCTGTCTCACAGTACAGGGCAGTTAGTGCTGTACTTTGGCAATGAAATTTGGATGTCTCAATCAGGACCTTAAAACTGTTTCTTTAAAAAAAATGAAAACTTCTCCAGATGTTTATATCTAATTAAACTGGAAACACGGCGTACGCTTGAAGAAAAAAGGAAAAAGAAACACTCCCATGACACCAGCAATGGGAACAGAGAAGAGCAGCATAAATCTCACAGCAGTTATGGTGGCGTCTCAGCCCCACTTATCCAAGACTGAATAGATGAATGAGATACTTAACCTTCTGGGTCCATGTATTCTCCCTCTGAAAACTACAAGAAATTAAACCTGGACTTACCTAAAACACTGCCATAAATCTGTTTTCAGCCTAGTAGAATACATTTTTCAAGTTGCTGCAAATACTTCTTATCTAGCCTGATAAAGGAAGGATTAAGTCTTCAAAACAAGCCATTTATTAATTTTAATTAAAGGCATTTACCATTCTCCTCCCACAAATATTTAGATTTCCTTTTACTTAGATCTAATATGATAAAAGGAGTTTAACCTCATCTCTAGAAACTTTCATGAAACTGGAAATGCTAAGCGTGTATTATCTTGTAAGACAGTATGATTAATAAGCTCCTTTTATGAATTTTGGATAAGGTACAAATACAGGTAATTAAAAAATTAAAATTAATAGTAAGTCTAGCATTTGCTTTCATTTCACTAGTCTATTTCATCTTTTTAAATTATTGCAGACTGGATTTTACAATAAGATAAAAATGATGAGGTGGTCCATGGAGGAAGTATTTAGACACCGACCTCACTGACTCATTCTGTGATGTCAAGCTAGTGAGTGAAGGCCAATGTTTCCAATGTTTCCAATGTGGTTAAGCTTAGCATGAACAAATGAATGATCCAGAGACCAATATTGGGATTCAAGTTGAAGATCAGGAAAGCAAAACAACAAAGCTATCAGAGAGCTCTTTCCTCTAATAGGGCTGGGACATTCCTATTTTCAACATGGCTGGAGAATGAATGTCTGATACTGAAACCTTGCTCCTGTTTTATATACCCCTCTAGTGCTGGGAGTAAAGGCATGAGATCACAGTTGCTGAGATCATCTTTGTGAGAGCTGTTTCTCTTTAGGACTGGATCAATTTTGCATAGAGTTGGATAACCTTGGACTCACAGAGATCCATCTGCCTCTTAGCACTGAGTCCTGGGATTGAAGGTGTGTACCACCACCACCACGACCTCCTAGCTTCTGGCTGCTGGGATTAACGGTGTATGCCTGGATTCTATGGCGTGTGGCTGTCTTTGCTCTCTGAATTCTCAGGCAAGCTTTAATAAATCATAGGTAATATTTCACCACAGTGAGGTGTGCCATTGGAAGGAGACAGAGGTCAATTTTGTTATGCTAACACACCCTATAAACAGGAGGCATGAATCTGTGCCAGGAGTGTCTAGAAGGACATGGACCATATAAGGGACAGAGAAGAGTACAAAGAGTTTGAGGAAGGGAGGCCATGACACATGGAAGACATGGTCCTAGGAAGCTGAATAGGGTGATACAAGGCTAAAGAAATGAGAAATACACACACACAGGAAAGTTGGGATCAGACAGGGTGTGGGGAACATTTTCTATCCAAACTATGATACTCTGTTTGAGGTTACCTGTTTGACATTTAAGAAGAGCTGTCAGCTCCAGATCTTTGAATGTCATATGACGCATGTTTGAAAGCGTTTCGTATGTAAATTCTCTGAAGTCAAAACTTCAGGGAAACTAAACCAGAGAATGTAAGTGGGTGTAATCTACCCTAAACTGTGTGTACTATGAGCATGGGGCAGGGTGGGGTGGGGGATACACGCAGGAAATTTAGAAGCGTGGGGATGGGGAGATATAAAAGATACGACCCCAACGAAGGAGGAAAGTCAGACCAGAGTAACTATGTGACAACTGGGGAACGGTGTTTATAGAAAGATGTGCTTGTGTGGAGCCGTTAGAGAAAAAAAATCTATTCCCGATTAGCATAGTTACAAAAATACAAATTAAAGAACCAATAGCATATGTCCATTGTTTAGAATGCAGATGTGTCTTTAATAGTCAAAACTCTCCAAGAAGTTGAAAAATGTGTTGCATGCTGAGAAAGTTAACAGGGTCATTTAGAAGAGTCTGGAATTTGGTGATTCCTCATGGGAGGTCTCACCTTCCCTAGGGAGTGGATAGGGGGTGGTTTGGGGAGTTGGCTGGAGGCATGGGAGCACTGGAGGGAGAGGGAACTGGGATTGTTATGTAAAATAAGATTGTTTTTCATTTAAATAAACATTTATTTTAAAAAAGAGAGAAGAAGGAGAAGAAGGAGGAGGAGGAGCAGGGGGAGGAGCAGGAGGAGGAGGAAGAGAAGAAGAAGAAGAAGAAGAAGAAGAAGAAGAAGAAGAAGAAGAAGAAGAAGAAGAAGAAGAAGAAGAAGAAGAAGAAGAAGAAACCAGGCTGAACAAGCCTGAGTGTTCAGCTACTGGTTTCCAGGTCTCTTTCTTTGTATCTCCTGATCATGGGCTGTCACCTGCAAGTCTAAGGTGTATTTCTTCCACATGTTGCTGATGGTCTTCATTTCATTATGGCAACAGAGAAGCAAACTAGAACAGAAATTGACACTAGAATAGGGAGGGTCTTGCTGTGATGAGAGCTGATTTTGTACAGTGTGGCTAATGCAAGCCCCAAATTGGGACTGTCTGACAGGAGGTATTAAAGTTCCCAACTGTTTTTCACACATGCTAAATTAAAGAGCATGACAATAGACTTATGGTTTAGGATCAATTCGATGAGTTGTCTGAATTCCCCCCAAAATACTGTCCTCAGCATGAAAATATGACTGTATATTAAGGAGAATAGAATATGCTTGAAAGTGAATCTAAATTTACCAGAACAGAAAGATTAGGGAAAGGAAAACACACATTCAACTTAAAAAGAAAAAAATAAACAAACAAACAAAAAAAAAAACCAGGAAACTGCTAGTGATTTTAGATAGGAACCCATGTTCCAGAAGAGCCTGGAAATTTGAGGAATACTGCTAGAGCTGTGAACCTAAAAATATTCATACCTTTCTTGATTTCTAAAATCCTATATAACCAATCTAATATTGACAAAAACAAAATACATTCGGTGACTGCATTCTAAGTCATGAAAGGGAAAACTGTACAATAAAATGAAAGAACTACAAAGAATCACTAACAGAAAACAACAAAGTTTAGGTGAATATTTCAAAATTGAAGAAAATTAATTTTAATAACAGGCAAAGGACATAAGAGAACTGAGTACATCTAATTAAAAAACAGACATGAAGTAGTTGCCTCCCCAAAATACCAAGGACCCCTGGAAATAAATGAAGTCCACAGAAAAGACATATATCTCCTTCAGAGCAATTAATCAAAAGAAGGAAATTCTTAGATGAAAGAGATACAAAGGTTCCAGGAAAAGTGGTTACACCCCCTGCATGTGAGTAATGTTCACCTTTATCTCTCATGGACGGCCTAGGATTAAAAACCGGAGCAAAGAAACACAGCATTTTACACTTACATCTCCATTGTGAGCATGTGTGGGCTCCGTGAAGTCTTGAGGGTGCAGTTTCTCTGGTTGTCTCCTTCTATCATGTGGGTTCCATCAATGGGACTCAGGTGGTCAGACTTGGGAGTTAAAAGGCTTTAGCAGCTGAGACATCCATTCTGGCCCTGAAATACGAAAATCTAAAATGTCTCAGAATGACAATTTATTGGAAATATCTAATGTTTCAAAGTAGCATAGAGTTTATTAAGATGCTCTATGTACAAAAATTAGTAAGAGGGCTAATTTTCATAATTTTAGTCTTTTGAAGTCCTTGTTTGCTGAATTTGGCACGTGTGACCCTTCATTAAGAATACTGGGGTGATGTACCAAATGATGTTATAACAATAAACGGCACACTTACTAAAAGTAAAACTAAGTATTTATTGTAGAAATTACTCACAAGATACCAAACAAGTAACCCAGATGAGCCGAGTAGTTTTCCGCCGCTCAACTGGAAGCCGAGAGCCGGAAAAAGAGACCAAGACTTCCGTAGGTCAGTCTTTTATACCTTCCTCCATATCGCCCCCTAGCCATGCCCAAAAGTGGGCCTAGCTAGTGACGTAGTTCACTGCCTATGTATGTATATGTCTTTAGTCATGCTTAAAGTGGGTGTGGTTAGCAGTGTGGTAAACCGCTCTTTTATTACCTCATCTGTATGCGCCTCTAGTAAGTCACATGGTTAATGGCGGCATTGTTTTCCTCCTACAATTCCCCTTTTTGTCTAAAAAGGATATTTAAACTTAAAACAACTAACTTGTGTCAATGAACAAAATGTATCAAACATCTATCCCATCTAAACCTAAATTTATCTGAAAGAAACACCCAAATCTGAACACCTCCTTCCAATCCCAACTCTAAAATAATGGAAAACTAACACTAACAGGTGTAAACTATCCTATAATATCAATAGTAGGGAGAGGGGCGTGGAATTCTCAAAACTACTTCCTGCTGAGATGGGACGATGATAATCTCATGGGGACCTGTGAGAAGAAAAATGTTAGTATAACAAAATCTCTGTAGATCAGACAGTCTCTGTATGGCAGGAGATGCTTGATTGAAGTTCCTGACTGGGGTTCTAGTGTTGATTGAAGCTCTCGTCTGGAGCTCTGGCCAGATTGTAGAAGATGTGCTGTTTCAGTTTCTTGGTCCAGAGTTGTGTAG
This sequence comes from Mesocricetus auratus, assembly GCF_017639785.1. Taxonomy (NCBI): domain Eukaryota; kingdom Metazoa; phylum Chordata; class Mammalia; order Rodentia; family Cricetidae; genus Mesocricetus; species Mesocricetus auratus. The sequence continues at coordinate 12,211,042 of NW_024429212.1, read as the reverse complement.
AGTGATGTAGTTTCAAGCCAGTTTCAGGATAGTGCTTGTCAGGTGGAGTCAATGATGTGGGGCAGTTCAGATGCCTCCAGTCGAATCAGTGAAGTCAAGGAAGTGGATCCCCATTCTCTTTCTGAAGCAGTTGAAGATTGCTGTCAGGAAATCCCTTGTTCTCTGGAAAACTCAAACATTAATGTTAACAAAGAAATATTTTAACTTTTATATGTATGCATACCGGAAGAGGTGACAATAGGGAAGATGGTAAACATGAAGGAAATTAGACTTTTCAGAAAAAGAAATCCACAGATAACAGTCCCTAATTTTATTTTCTTTTGTCTTATATCAATGGCTCTTTGATATAATACAGAAATTCTGAATTTTATTTAAATAGTATGCTTGAATTTAGAGTAGGAGAGCCAATCCAACTCCAAAGCCAGCTTCAGATAAATGAATGGGAACTGAGGTATGTGAAGAAATAAAGATAAAAGGGTACTGTGAAAAAACAATATAGAGAGATTTAGACTTTGATACCATACTGAGTTACTGTTTGTTTGATGGTCCTCAGGGTAGCTATTCATTCTCCTTCAGGAATCCATATGTCCAGTATTCTTTGCTGAGTTTGCCTGTGAAGACAAAAAACAAAACACTTCTCTTTCCTTTTAGGAAGTCACTTTACCCATGGTGGTATATGAATTTGTAGTTGAGCTGTTGTCTTCCTCCTCCTGAGATGTCTTTTGTTCTGATCGAATCTTAATTAATTTTGATGCAACCCAAAGCTTTTCTTCTCCTGTGGAAACAAAAGCATAACCCCTTCCCCAACGTAACACATATCCTGGTTTCCAGACTGCGGTCATAACATCCTTAAAATACACTGGTTGGTTCAGTTCAGAAGTCTTCTCTGTAGTCCAGTGTCTTTCTGCTGCAGTTTGTCCTTTTTCATCAGCATTCTCAGTGCCTGTAAATTCATACATGCAGCTTCCCCATCGCATCTGGAAAAGTTTTCTTGCTGTTGACAAGCACTTCCCACTCCTCAGTCTACAACTTGATTTTCTAAATTTCCTCTGTTTCAAAGATCTAGGAACAACACCACAATGTCTCTACATTTTTATTTCTCTTGCAAATATCATTTTAGTTAGCTGAGTTGTGGGCATTTTCCTTTGCCATAGCGAATAAATTGTTATCTCATTACATTTCTTAAGTAACAAAATATGCAGAAATCAGTACTGAGTAATTTAATACGCTTTTGTATTGCAATAAGCTAAAAACATAGCATGTCTAATTTCTATTCACTCTATCATAGGTCGGACATCTTCAACGGTATAAAACTTCACATGTTATTTCTTAAATGGCATGCAAACTTAAACCGTCTGAATTTTTTTCATTTCAAGGGCGTGCAAATGGCACTGAGATTGGTCAGCCAATGCTTGGGTCAGCTGAGGTGCCTAACACACTAGGCAGAACAGTCTGTGCTACCTTTCCTACCTGTATGTCTTCCCATGCGTGTGTGGAAACTTAAAAGCCTGTGCTGTCCTTTGTCTGTAGCTAGACCTGGGTTCATGTTCTAGGTGAGGCTGCGGCATTTTCATTCACTCATAACAATGACAAGGCTGAGAGCAGACAGTCAAGGGCAGGAAGCCCCTTTCAAGCTCTGCATGCCACCACGCAGTGCGGAAGGCTAGACTCCCTAGAGTTGTCACATGCACTGTGGCTTACCGTCGGTAAATGAAAATAACTTCCCTTCACTGAGTGAAACACACAGACTGGGTCAAAATCCAAAGATGACTGGAGGCTTCATGATGTGGTGACACACACAGTTTCCACAGACGATCGTAGCGAGGAGAAGTGAAAAATGAAACACTAACGCTTTCAGTTCTTAACAGTCAGGATGCACAATTCACTTTACATAAGAAAACGAAAAGCTGTCTTTTTCACAAAAAGGAAAAAAAAGAGGTTACAGATCCATTAGAGCCAAGTCAAAACGCAAAAATAAAATTGACAGATGAGGAGCAGAGGTTTTCAGTAAATTTTTAAAAAAGCTTCAGTTACATCCAAAGATACTCTACATTGCTCATAATATGAAAATGCATATTGAATTTCACGAGAAAACTGCAAAAATGGAAATAAAGAAGAGATATCTTGTGCTGGTAAGATAGTCTCACACATGACTGACAGGTGTATAAACCCTCTTATCTGCAAATATATTGATATTTTCATATTTTACTATATAAAATTTAATATATATTCATGTTTATGCACACACATACACTATATATATGTATATGTATATATGGTAAATCTAAACTTTAAAATATATAAAGATTTGCCAATTATTTTTGTTCATATACCCCTGTCCTAGTTATTTCACATTTGCTGAATAATTGCAAGTAGTGAACATTATGGTGATGGTTTAAAGCAGTGGTGGGCTGGATGGGTCTAAATGGTTATCAATACTGACTTATTTAAATCTACCTCTGGAAAGCATCAGATTACTCTGTATGTTTTTAAGCAGAGTGACTTCCATGATCTATTAGGAGTGAAAGAGCTAAGTGGAGAGAAAGAATCACCTGCTCACAATTCTGTAGGGAGAAAAGGAAGAAACAGATAGACACATTCATTCATGTATGTGTGTACATGCATGCATGCAGAGTCACACACACACACACACACACACACACACACACACGCACGCACACATGCAGACACACACACACATGCAGACACACACACATGCAGACTCACACACACACAGATGCATTTAGTAATATACAAAATATTTCTTAAAATTTAGTGAGAAACTACAATTGGTGTATTAGGCGAGCTGTTTTCATCTACCACCAAGGTGGCTGCTTCCGGCAAATTGCGCAGAATGGATTTAAGCTCTTAAAGGCAGCACAACTGTGTGTTTACACCTCTAAATCTAACTGTGGAGCTTCTGTAAGGTTGCTGCTTTCAATAGCTTTTATCTTGATCATTACTAGATGCCTGACATGCGTTTCATGATATGTACATTCAAGAAAGAGGGTATGAATTTCAATATGTAAACCTCCACAGGAAAACCACCACCCTCTAGCGTTTCTTTTGAAGTTGCCCAGTATTCTTCACAGAAGAGCTTTACAATGATGACAATCAGGATTACAATAATTTCCTTGTTATCTTTCAACCTTAAAAAAAAGTATCTGTTCAAGATTTTATAGCACTCCGATTCCATCATTACAAACGTTATCTTCTGAAGGTGTCAAACAGAGAAATTGAAGTAAAACCTCAATAATTGCAATCTATTTCTGGTTGGGAAATTCCCTACTGCATATCTGTTGATCATTTTCAAGAAACACAATAAACTAGTTATACTGATATCATAAAACCACAGAGATTGTTTAACATGCTAAGAGATGAGCTGTTTTTATTCCAACATTTACTTCCTATTAAGAAGTTGCAGCTTTACAGACTGGAGAGATGGTTGGCAGTGAGGTAAATAATGCTTGCTGCTCTGTATCTACTTCAGGAGATTCACAACTGCTTATAACTGTATCTCTCAAGGATCTGATGCCTTCCAGCTTCAGAGAGTAGTACACACAAACTCCTTCAGCCTCACACACATACATAATAAAAATTTTAAAATGAACTCTAATCTTTAGACAGAACTGGCTAATTTATTCAGGCTTTTATTGAATGAACTTTTTGTGAATTGAAGTAACATAGGAGTGTTTCCTCTACAAAAAGCTACAGGAAAATTTAAGAGACAGTGGATTCATTTACAAAGACTCAAGGTTGGCTGAGTGGTCTAAACTTAACTGTAGATTAAATCATAAATCTATAATACAGTGACAGCCTATGGAGGCTTTAAGGTCTTAGTCTCTTTATTTGTATAACATGCATAGAAACATTTCATTGGCATAGTGTTGAAAGAAAAAAATAATTGCTACTTATCTTCATTTTTCCTAAAATTTTACTAAATATAGTGATGAATACTCTATATTTCTGTCATCTTATACTCTTACCAGAAGGGTTATTAATTTTCTCACAGTACTTAATTACAACTACTTATATCCCCTTAATAAATTATGGTTTATGACTTTATAGCATTAGGGACCTCTGAAGTTTGAGAGAGAATAAAATGGAAAATAGACTGATAAATGTTCATCACATATACTGTGTGCTCAGCATTCTATTTAGGGTTTCTATTGCTGCAACTAAACACCATGACTATAACGCAAGTTGCAGAGGCAAGTGTTAATTTTGCTTATACTTACATTTTGCTGTTCATCGTCATATGAAATCATGACAGGAACTCCCACAGGGCAAGAACCAATAACCAGGATCTGATGCTTCTTACTGGCTTGCTCTCCATGGCTTCCTCATCCCTGGGATGTCTCCGTGCACAGTGGGCTGGGTCCACCCCCCTCAATCACTAATTAAGGAAATACCTTATAACCGGATCTTATGGATGCATTTTTTCAGTTCTCTCCTTTCAGATAACTCATTTATGTGTGTCAAGTTGACATAAGACTAGTCAGCACAACTCATCCCTTATCAACCTGACACATGAATATATCACTATTAAGACACAACCTTTCCTTTCTTATTCATCCCCCATATCTCACATTAAAAACTTACAGTTCCTTAAAAGTCACACAGATTCAGAAACATCAAAATTTCAGTCTGTTTAAAATATCCAATCTCCAAAAGTCTAAAGTGTGTAAGTCTTTCAGCTATAGGGTCCTATGAAAATCAAAATAAATTTAAATAACTTCTTACTTCAAGAGGGAATGTGGGTGTTAGTGAGGGGACCTAGGTAATCTATGGGTCCTTGGGTAGTATTTACCCCTGGCATACAAATAGACTTTGAGTGCCCATGCCACAGTATGGGAGGCTCTCTCAGCCAGGACTCTTGCAGGAGGGCCTAAGCCCTGCCCTGGATGAAATGACAGTTACTGGAGATCCACCATGGAGGGCTTCACCCTCCTTGGTGATCAGAGTGGAGATTGGGTGGGGAACTGGGGGACCAAGAGGGAAGGTGGGAGGGGAGGGGAGGGACAGGGAGCTGGGATTGACATGTGAAACAAAATTGTTTCTAACCTAAATTAAAAAAAAGAAAATCAAAATTAATTTAAATAACTTCTTCAAGAGGGAAGAACCAGGGCATAGTCATAATCAAACCAAAGCAAGGCCAAATTCCAACTTTGTAAACCCTTTGGCCAGTGTCAAATACACACTTGCCATCCTTTGGATTCCTCTGAGGGGCTTGGGTCACGTCTTCTGCCCTGTCCTCTACAGCACAAACAGCTCGTGTTCTAGGGTCTAGCTGGTCCCACTCCACTGCTGCTGATGTCCTTGGTGGTTGTCCCATTATACAGGCATCTGTAAAATCGCTGGGGCTCTGCTGTCATAACTGGGCTACACTTTTACCAATAGCCTTTCATAGGCTATCTTCATGGTGTCAAGCACCTTCACCAATGGCCTCTCCTGGCCTCTCACAGTGCCAAGTCTCAGCTGCTCTCCATGAACACCTTATTCTTTCAAAATCAGTACCACCTGGGTGAACCTTACACTGCCATGTTAGGCTGCCAGAGTGAGGTACAACCGTGGTCACCTCTAGAAGACAGTTTCTTAGTGCCAACTACCAGGAATATTTCACTTCAGTGATACTGGTCCCTTTTTAATTACCACTAAATTCAGAGCTCCAGCTGACCAGCATTGAGTGTCCCAGCAAAGCGAAGGTTTTTCTTTAGTAGTCCTGGTATCTTGTTAAGCACAGCTAATTCTACTGCTCAAGCTAACCAGAAGGGCAGAATCTTAAAATAAAAAGCGATCCAGATAGTCTTTAAACTTCCCTTGAAAATTCTCAAGCCAAGCCTCAATCCTCTGCAATGCTTTCTACATTATCTTCCAATCATCCAGAGAACATCCCGCTGAGATTTCAATACTTAATGTCTTTTCTAGACCAAAGTTCCAAAGTCATTCCATAATCCTCTCACAAACACGCTCAGGTTTGTCACAGCAATACCTCCCAATATTAGTACCAATGTGTCTTAGTTACGATTACCATTGCTGCCAAATAAACACCATGATCAAAAAACAAGTTGGGGAGGAAAGTGTTTATTTGACTTATACTTCTTTCTCATTGCCCATCTTCAAAGGAAATCAAGGACTCAAACAGGGCAGGAACCTGGTGGCAGGATTTTATGCAGAGGCCATGGAGGGTTGCTTCTAATTTCTTGCTCCCTATATCTTGCTCAACTGCTTTCTCATAGAACCAAGGAATACCAGCCCAGGGATGGCTCCACCCACAATGGGCTGAGCCTTCTCCTTTCAATCGCTAACTTACAGTTGGGTCTTAGGGAAAACTTTTCTCAGTTGAAGTGCTTTCCTTTTAGATAGCTCAGCTGTGTGTCTTATTGACATAAGACTAGCCAGCACAGAGAGTAAACTGATATACTATACGTTTTAAAAATGTTTATTTTAATTGTGTTTAACCATGTGTATACGTTTGTGTGAGATTATGCCATATTGACTTAGTTGTGAGGTCTTCCTGGACTAGTGGTTGTGAGCTACCTGATGTGGGGGACTGGAACCTTAACTCTTGTCCTCTAAAAGAGCAGTACACACTGTTAACCACTGAGTCATTTCTTGTGTCCTAGTACAGCATAAATGTTGTCTTCTACTCTCCAGCTACTGTATCAAATGCCTTATTGACTTGGTAATACGTCAGTCTTCTATTGTGTGGATAAAGCACATAGTGGACGTTGTAAGATATAAGAAAATAGATGTTATTCATTTTTAATCAAAAAATGGTTACTTTTGGAACAGAGAAATGGCTCAGTAGTGATGGTGCTCATTGCCAAACCCAAAGACTGGAGTTAAATCCTGAGAAGGCACGTGATAGAGGAATAGAAACTACCATTTCAAGGTGTCATCTAACCTTTACGTTTGCACTGTGACACGGATACAGACACACACACACACACACACACACATTGAACAATTATAAAAGTGATAATGTAATGTCTCACCTTATCACTTTATGAAAACTGAATAACCATCATGATTTCAGTATTCTTGTGAACCTGAGCAGTGGTTGTACAAGAACTTTATTTGGTGGTTCTGAAAAATCTTGAAGAAAGGAACTGTCTTTCAAACTGGCAAGACATCTTGTGTGCCAATATAAGAGGCTGTGATCAGATTCACAGAGGCCCAGAAGTAAGTATCAGGAGCAGAAATCCAGGATTGCAGAGGGAGGCATTGTATTCTATTCTCTCATCCACCAGCAGTATGGAAATATCCAAGCAGAGGGATGGTTTTGTCTGTAAGATGTACACTCAATTTTATGGATGTACTAATGTGTAAATCTCACTGAAGTCATGTTGTAATAAGTGTATAAATCTAATAAGTGGAAATCTGAAATCAGAAAAATTCAGTGGCTGAATATCTATTCAATATCTCCCAGGGGGTGATTTTAAAATGCAATTGAGTATAGAGCACATTTTTATTTAGAATTCAAATACCTGAATGATAAAATTCCATGGGGGTAAATATGGGAAGGAAAAAAATAGAATTCATCATTGATTACATTTTTTGTAATATTTAAAGTCTGCAAAACCATCCCAAGTGGTATTTAATATATCCCTGAGGAGTATATGTAAAAAGTTATCATGTCATTTCCCCCTAAATTCTGTATGATTAGGACAGATTGATTATATAACATTACATGTATTATGAAAAGTTATGATAGAATTAATCATGAATTCACTTGGATGTATTTTAATCTATGGATATTCATTTTATAGCAGATTTACAATGCAAGGATTTGGGTTTCTAGTAGGAATATACTAATTTGCTTATTTCTCAGCAAGAAAATATTGTTAGAAATCGCTTAAAGTTTATTCTTCTCCTTGGAATTACTGTTTTATTAGACTGCTACTGTTTCCAAGTGTCCATATGGATAGTGAATGCACAGTAGAAGCAGTCATTGAGAACTACATGAAAACTGAAAAGGACAAGAATACAACTTGAAGGCCCTTTCTGAATAACTGCGTATTTAGTTACCAAGTTAGAGAAACCTAGCCTTGATACTTGGTATTAGAACTGCAAGAGTACTCCACAACTGAAGCTTATTGAGAGTTCTAATTCTTATCTAATTAAATAGAGAAAAGAGAAATAGAGAAAGGAGAAATACTTTCTTCGTTTTCTTATAAATGAATATGATTTCTGTGTTAACTGCTATACAACCCTCAATAAACATTTCAATGGCTCTAGATTAACACATGACACCTGGGAAGGAAATGACCTAATACCATGGCATTTTCCCTTTAAAACTAAATATGTTGCCACATCAGAAATGATGGATCAGAAGATGGGTTTGTTTTTACCTGTACCATCATCACTAAATGTTCTTAAACCTTTAATTCTTGATTGTGCAAATGAGTTGTGAGGGGGAATAATTTCAACTAAAGTATACACGTTCCTCTAATTGGCCCAGATATGCAGGGATACAGTTATCTGTGCAAGCCTGATGGGTAATTCAGGAGGAACAGAAGGAAAAATAAAGAGAGGCATGGACAGGGGAAAGGGAGGAAGAGAGAAAGGGAGGGTGAGAGGGAAGGACAGAAAGAGAAATAATCTAAAACACAATTTAGACAATGTATGATGCTCCTTTCCATTAGTTGCCAAAAACTTTCCAGAGACAATCATATTTGGTGACCTGTAAAGGATACTCTCATGAATAGTTAATGTTCAGTTTAGTCATTCTTAGCATCAATAAACATGTTTCTCTTGAATTCATTTTATTGCACACCTGCCTCTTAAAATATTACAATTGCTGCACTGGTTTCTGGTTTAATGAAGATAGAGAAAATTTATTTTAAGAAACATAATCTATAATTTTTTCCAGGGATTTTTCATGGCAGGGGTTCTCTGGCTTTGGAGGCTGTCCTGGAACTAGCTCTTGGAGACCAGGCTGGTCTCGAACTGACAGAGATCCACCTGCCTCTACCTCCTGCGTGCTGGGATTAACAGAGTGAGCCACCACCGCCCAGCGAGAAACATAATCTATAATTCTCAGTCCTGAGATAGCACTATTAAGGACTAGATTCCCATGTGACAGTGAGTTGGAAGATGCCACACACACACACACACACACACACGTATATATAATTTCTATATACACATAACAATGTATAAATATATATGTACCTAAAAACAATTAATTTAAAAAGAGGACATGAATTTGAAAGGGAGCTGTGTAGGGTGTATGAGATAGCCAATAGGGATGAAAAGGAAGAGAGGATCAATTTAATTAGGTTATGTTCTCAAAAAATGAAGGAAATAATAATTTCCCAATCATTAAGCATAACGTGTAACATGTCTATCTGACATATACAAAGCAGTGATACAGTCTGAGAAAAGTTTTTTCTAATTTTTTCTATGCTATTTTACTATTTTCAAATTTCTGTGTTGCTTCTATGTTAGCAGTTTAGATGTAAACTTTAGATTAAGTGGTCAAACAGAAGGTAATTTTTAAGATCCCCAAACAGATTTCAGTTAATACAGTCTTTCTTATCTTAAAGAACAATCAGGAAATTTTATATTGTATTTATGAGGATTCATATGACAAAATAAGCTGTGTTTAGTGATGTATATGTTCACCCTATCAAAATGTGCTAAATGGTATTTCCATTTTTCAGTGAAAAGAATGGTGCTTTGAAAAAACATTCCTTATCGTAGCTCTTCAGTGATCTTGGGAACTGAGGACTTTTGAAGTTAATCATATAGAATTAGAGTTATTTATTTAATTGGTTCTGGTCTGCTGCAGTGTTTAACAAGCTTGGATAAATGGGCTAATCTTTCAAAATTAGTCTATTAGTCTGGTTATTTTTAAAACTTGTATCTGTTGTAATCAGAGGTTTTCCTAAGGCTTGTGTGTCCATCATTTTTCTACTCCCAGCACATGTTAGTAGTCTTTTGGCTGCTTTCCCCATAAGCTTTGTTTTGGCTTAAGGAATTCATGGACCTTCCCAGACTTCTAGAAAACAGACCTTTTCTGAACAAAATAATCTCTTTTTGGTGACTAAAAAGGAAACCCAATTAGTATCAAATAAGCATTTCCAAAGTTCAAATGTATAAAACCCTGTAATGACAACATTAGATAGTAGAAGTCATTGAAAGTGATGAGGGCTATTTTTATATGTAAGCATAGTGATTCAAGGGACACTGGTTTAAATGGAAGATTTTCCTTTTTTAACCAATAAGACTACATTTTTAACCTGTTACCATTACTTAACTACTTAAATGAACATGAATGATACATCACGGTTAAAAATTTAGCTTTTGCATTGTATTGTCAATCACAAAACCTCTACAAAATGAACAAATGAAAATAATTGATAGACTCTCTCACCTTGGGTCAGAAGTAATAATAAAATAAGCATTTTGGTATGCTAAAAGACTCCGAACACGTGCCTAAGCACTTGTGATCTCAGAACTGACCCTTACCTCCTCCCCCATCTACCAACTTCCTTTGACCTTGTCTCAAGAGGTTATCCACAAACCTGCATTTCCTTTTCTTTCTATACAAGGGTGGACTATTTACAGAATATGCTTGCACTTCATGCTGCCGGATTCTGTTGAGATTTCAGAGGAAGAGTTCTCCTCCTTTTGATTCTGTGACAGATATATCCATGAAATAAGTGGATTTTTTTTTCTAAATTGGTTGCACTAGTTCTACCAGATAGAAAAACCACACATCTGCTCCTGGACACTTTCCAGCAGAACGTCTTGCAAAACGAGACGCGTTCACATTTAAACAAATATTCAAACCTCCGATAATTCCAATGCAATTGAGTTCGATGAGGCCAAATTTAAATAACAAATGCTTGCCTAATAACTCTGTTAGAGCAAGAATAATTCAGAGGTTTTGACTCTGTTTAAGATGACTTAATGAATAAATATATATTATGTAATTAAAAAAAGAAAGTGGATACTGAATCCTTGTGTTTTTGCTGTTTTGTTAGTCTTTTTTTTTTTTAAAGTCGGGTTTCATGCATCCAAAGCTGAGCTTAAACTTATTATATGTGTGATGATGGCCTTGAATTTCATTGTCCCTCATCCACATCCCGACTGTTTGTGTTGATTCCTCTGATTGCAAGGCTGTACCATCATGCTGGGATCGTGCAGAACTGAGTATTAAGCACTCCATCCACCGAGCTGCTTCCCCAGTCCATAATCTTCATTTTTTAACATACTTCATTGTTGCATAGGTAGAGTTCTATGTTTTTCTCTAAAGTGTTATGAATGGCGAAGCCCGCTTCATTTATTACGCCTATGGCATGTACATGCCTTGATTTCTACAGGAATAATTGTATGCCTTTGGAAGTTACATACATGTATTATGATAACGTAATTAATTGCTGGAATGCCTTTCTATATTTATTTGCATTTGCTTGGAGACATTAAATTGTTATAATTATGAAGTCTCTCCAAGAGTCATGTGTCTTACAGTGACTAGAGAAAGGTTGTATTAATGCATTTGAACCTTGACACCGATATCACTTTGGGCTGTATGTCTGAGGAAACAAATCTGCTGTTTCCTGAAAACCCTGTTTCATTCACGCCAAGCAAAGACCCAATATATCCTGTTCTTTTATAATAACAATACTATGACTGAATGCAAGTTGTAGACCCTTAAACTAGTACTTTGTGAACTTTAGTGTTTTATCTAAAATATTTAGAAAGCCACCCACCCAGAATAGATTAACTGTTATGGTTAGAATACTTGTTTATAAAGGGAAATTGTCGTTCTCCACTGGAAATTGGTTTTCTAACATGCAGTTCCCCAGGAAACATAGCTCCATACTGCTTCACTTCACACTTGGCCAGAATAACCCTGTTCCCAGAGTGACCTGTCAAAGAATACTTGAGGAAAATAACATATAAACTACAGTTTGCTGTCATATCAAAATAATTTTATAATTGTTTTCCAACTCCTCACCTGCTTCTGGACATCCATGCAGACTCAAAAAACCATCATCAACCCCTCATTATGACCATCATCGCCAGTATTGTCACCATCGTCACCACCATCACTGCCACCATAACCACCATCATAACCATCATCACTAGCATCACCACTGCCATTGCCACCACAGTCACTATCGTCGTCACCATCACCAAATATCATAATCATCATTGTCATCATCACTACATTGCCATCAACAAAACCACAAACAGACTCCACAAGGCGTAAATTTGGATCATTCCACCATTCAGAAACTTTTACCAACTTATCCTAGTGAGGGCTGCAAACTCAAAATGCCAGATTGTCACAGTTCTAGACATTCAAGTCTAAGGTGTCATTAGAACTTCCGTGGTTGTAAGCAGTGTCTGTCTATCTTGCTATGCCCTCATGTAGTGTCTGTATATGGAGGTGGATTCACCAGATTTCATCTTCATTCTTTGCCATGAAGGCAAAGTTTAATGAAATTAGAACTCTCTCTATGTAATCTCAATCTTAATTGCCTCTCAATGACAGTAGCTACAAATGCTGTCATGTAAGGAAATAACTCTCTGTATGTGAAATCAAAAGTTGGTTAGTCCACAGAATTTACTAAGTATCCAGGAGTTAGTATTTTGATCTAGTTTAAAAAAAGTCACCTCCTGGTGGTGGCGCTCACCTTTAATACCAGCACTCAGAAGGCAGAGGCAGGCAGGTCTCTGTGAGTTCTAGTCCAGCCTGGTCTACAAAGTGAGTTCCAGGACATGTCCTAAAGCTACACACAGAAACTCTTTCTCAAAAAAACAAAAACAAAAACAAAACACCCAAATGCCAAAAACCCAATTAAAAAAAGAAAGAAAAAGAAAAGTCAACCAGGATTTAAGAATGAGTATCAAATGTACTAATATGAATATTTATGTTGCTTCAAAAAATAATGTACATTAAGTACTAATTTCAACAAATTATATATAAAACTTCAATATGTAAATACACTCCTAAATATAGAAAAGTAATTTAATGAAATTAAATATAACTTAAGGGTGACAATAATGACATCATTGTCATTTCTATTCTTGTTTATAACAACACAAATATGCAAATTTTCTTGAAAGATGAATGGAGAAGCATATTGTTATGGATACTTTTTAAATGTAGGATTCATTCAGTGGAGTTAAAATTAATGAACTTTTGTAGTAAAAACCTTTTTAGAACATTTATAAAAAAGATACTTTTGTTAATACTTAGAAGTGTCCATTTAGCCTTGCAACCCATGTATGCAAACACACACACAGAGGCAAATGCCTCAGCACGCATTTGTGTAATGAAATGTTGATTATTTTCATTATCTCGTGACCTCTGTTGCTCATTCAGGTTTAGTCTGAGATAAAGTGTCACATGTTTCAACAGATTTTAGCATTTACTTTGAGTTCTTTTGTTTGCCTACATTTAATTTTGTGAACAACACATAAAGGTTTTATTTTATAGCCTTTAGTATATATTATAATGTAAGTATTGACTGAAGTCAGAGCTTTACAAGTCCATGTGTCATTTCTACTCTCCTTTCTCTGACTTTGGATACACATAAACATTTATGGATTGGGTTACTATTAAATTAATAAATGCCTGTTCCTTCCCTCACTCCCTCCTTTCCTTCCTCAAGGCTAGCCTTTAAGTATTAAGCACCTTCCTGTCATCACAGAGGAAGAATCTTACCTAGTTCCAGAGTCCTACCTAATCTAGCCTTGTCTATTCTCAACATTCCTTGGTCTTCCTTTAGACTGTCAAAAATACTCTCATGATCTTTAGACAGCTTCCAGTGTGCCTGAAATAATATACTTGCAACTCTTTGAATAGCCATTTCCTTTTTCATTTTGCCCTTGTGTTTAAGTATACTCAGTTTTTAACAGCATTTAGGAGGGAAAAGTGAAGTCAAGCACCGATGAAAATTTTCCATGTTAAACTCCGGCTTCCTCAGAGGCCCTGCCTCTTGACATGCCAGGGACACGTGGAAATTCAGAGAGATGCTCTCTTTCTTTTTTCCTGAAGGATAATAAAAGACTTGGAGAAAACATTTGGATGATAACTGGATGGGAGGGAAGGAGAAAGAAAGGAAAGAAGGAAGGGAGGGACAGAGGGAGGATGGATGGATGGAAAATGGAAGAGAGGAAAGAGGAAGGGGAGAAGTAAGGAGACATTTATATAGCAGAATTGTCCTACATGGGTTTGATGTATATGATGTGACCAGTTCTGGAAAAAAGTAAAATAAATAGAACAACTCCGTAGTACTGCAGTGACTGCAGTTAAAGATGACCTTTAATGTGGCTGGAGATCAGTCTCCGGGGTTAAGGAGCTTACCGCTTTATCAGAGGGCTTGAGTTTGGTTCCCAGAACCCACATATAGAGGCTCACAGTTGCTCACAGTTTTGATGCTCTCTTCCAGCCTCCTTAGCATCTGTGTTCACTTTCTTGTGCCAAGCATCGCTATACACACCATTAAAAATAAAATAGTTAAAAATGTGTAAATCGTTTTCATGGGCCAATGGTTGGTTCAATGTGTAAATGTGCTTGCTGCCAATCATGTCCACCTTAAACTGTCCCCCAGGATCCGCCAGGAGAGAAACGATTTCCACAATTTGCACTCTTACCTCTGAGAGGTTCTCTGATACATTCCATAAAAAGTATCACACATTTTAATCGAGGTCTAAATTCACGTCTCTGAAGATGGTACGTTGATAATCTCAGTATCTTTCTCTTGAACTTACGCTCATGGTTCCAACATGGCTTGTCTCCCACAGATGCAAATGTTGCCGGGGTTGGCTTTCCAGGGAATGATGACAAAAGGCTCAAAGAGTTTTAAAAGCTGTTGGGCATGTGGGTGCTTGTCATGTGACTGGGCACCATTGTCACTAGGAGTCATTCACCTAGTAAACCTCAGTTAGTTCCTGAGATAGGAGCTGTTAAAAACAGAGTAAGTCTCAACCCTCACTATAACTCTGGCTTCTTGTGTCACCAAAATAACTTTCTTTCCCTTTTTCAGTGAAATTTCAGCATGATGCCATCTTCAACGAGGCAGCACTACACAGGTTCCACAATGGGCCATGGCTATTGTATGGTATTTAAGTTTCTCTAACTGCACCACATAACCTCTTAAACATTGAAAGACTAATCAGCTTTGCTCACAAGGACAAACAATGCAAATTAAACTCACATAAACATGCAAATTTGCCCATTATGTTGTCCTGATGATCTGGAAGTACTTTCTACTCACAGCCTTGGGTAGCTGCACTTTATTATGCACTAATTGTAGCTGCACATATTAAGGGAAGTTGGCCTGTTGACTTTAATGTGAGGCAAATAAGCCACAATCCTTATTCCAGCATTTCTCAGTCTCACCATCGGACAAAGCCTTCTTCGCTAGACCAGTTCCAATTGTATCTCGATATGTAAATACCGGGTTATTAACAACTATCATTTTGTGGCAGGAGATATGGGCGAGACGACTCGGTGATGACTGCACCGTGTATGGAACTAAGCAAGCCTTGCCGCTGCCGCCTTGCTAAACGCTTAACAGGCATGCGTTCATGTCTGCTGAATACACATGAGCTCACAGTGTCGTGTATGGGTGCCAGTGGGCTTTCTCGTGCTCATCTTTGGTATCTGTTCTGTAGTCACTTGATCTCATTCATTTAGTTCCCATAATGCGATGCAATTACATCCCATGCACTCTTTTCCCTCAGACTTTTCTTTGGTGCTACTATTTCTAAAATACTCTTCTTTAGAAGCTGAAAAAGCAACCAGTTTGGTTTTCAAGAGTTCCTGTTGATAGGGTTATCAAGATGCTGTCAGATTTCCCAAATAAAGGAGACATTATTCCCTGGTTCTGAGAATGTTCTTATCTTACACCAGGATTTGCTACGCCCCCACCACCCGTTCAAAGAATCTTTTTAAAAAATGATGTGGAACGCTTTAAAATCTACCTCACTTAATTGCTGAATTACACATATACTCCTAGTCGTCCTACATGTGTATCTACATGGATTAATGCTTTGATATACATGAATACATGCATTTGTGTAGACATATACTTCTAATGAATAGGTCTTTCTATATTCTTTTATAAAATGTACAGTATATAAATCTTCATAAAATGTGTGTACGATTTTAAATGATTAAATACTGCATTCTCATATGAGCATTACCCAGGGGAGTAATAATGCAGTATTCAAGCACAATACAGTGATTTTATATAATAATCTCATCCATGGTGAAATGATTGCTCATCGTTGGGAACTTCCAACATTTTGCTATGAGCCATGTCTCCATTAATGTTTCCATAGGATATTCATACACACACACACACACACACACACACACACACACACACACACACTTCTGATTTATGAGACCGAGTTAGGCAATATCATCTATATAGGGCATGAACAGCTTCAAATTGACAAGGTAATATGTGATGGTTTTCCACAGTTTTACCACTGTGTGAAACGTCATATTTTAACCTTAGTGCAGTCTGTCCGGTTCTTTGTTTCCAAACGGTATGAGTCTGATATACTCCGGATGGACTCTTTTTCCCTTTCTCAATACTGAACTTCTACAAGGCTGCCTTGCTAACCAGGCAAGAGCCTCCCTCTTTGAGTTGTTCTTGGCTCCAACCACAGTTTACCTCCATCTCTACTTTTGATGTCTGGATTTTTCCTTCACAGCATCTTTTAAACTTACCCATGTGTTTATCCACATCTTTTAGTCCATTTCATCATTATGTTTTTCTTGCCTATTTATCAGCTACTGTGTTCTTGCCTGCAAATATCTATCTTTCCTTTAAAATGTGAACTGTTGAATCACAATATAATCATGATGTGCTACCTATAAAAGCTAATTGCTCATAAAGAGCAACAATATCAATGCACAATTCACATAGTTTTCCAGGACAAAATGCTATGTCTCTGACAGGTCATCCAGTCAGCTGTACATCCCCACACACTGCAAATCTCTCACACCAAGGTGCTGTCAAGGTCATCCCCAACCTTACACTTGAGACCAAGTGAGATAGGCCATGCTCAGGGTACTGCTGTAGACATATCAAGTTCCTTTTAGTTAGCTTTACTATTTCTTTAATTGAGGCTGTTCATCAGTAAATATGCACATGTGTATACACACACACACACATATATATACATATATAGATTTCACTGTTGCTTCAGCTACTACTGTCTCATCTGTTTTCCTTGACTTCTCCCACAAAATAGATGTGATATAATTTTCCTCAATTATTCAAAAGATTGATACTAATGTACACCTGTTTTTTTAACTAGAGTTTTCAGTCAAATATTGAGAGGCTGGCTATGTGTGCAGTTTTTGGAATATGAACATTTTTTATATCTAATAAAATAGTTCTTTTGGAATTCAAACCCTGATTTCCCCTATATCTTGTGCACACCAAGAAAAACACTGAGGTTCTTTTGACCTAGAATGTCCATCCTGTATCTAGGATTATAGGAAGGATCTCGTCTTTAAAGTAGGTGCTTAACTCTACAGCTCATAATATGTATCTATGCTTCATTCTAATAAACTAACAGTTCTTCAGGAAAGTAGATTCCAAGTTTTAGAACTGTTAAAAAATTTACAGTTGTCACAGGGATAGGTAAAGTAGACAAGATGACACTACAGATACTTTCCATAATAGCAATTTATACATTTCCCATCTTTAAGTAGTGTATTTAGGGCTGGGAAAGTAGCTAAATTGGTACAGTGTTTGCCTAGCACACTGAGAACCACAGGTTCCTTTTGACTTCCTAGAAACACATAGTGACAGGTTCACACTTGTCATCAGCATCCAGAGTTAGAGAACACGAGTGTGTTCCGGCATCCACAACCAAAGTTTCTCACAATTTTAATTAGCCCCTGGTCTTCCTGGGTCACTAGCGCTGATGTGCACAAAGGCATAAACATACTTAAAGTACACAGGATTCAAAGTAACACAAACACACATACTCACATGCATGTACATACATGCATACATCCTTTAAAAATTTTTGAGGAGTATATACATACAGTTTTGCTTTATAGAAATTTATAAGCCAGTTTTGGTTCCTACTAAATTTAAAGCAAAGTAATTATTTTTTAATTTATGGTTATTAATAGAATACCATTATTACGTAAGTTTTGTTTTCCTTCAATGTTCTCCAAAATTAAGACAAAATAAAGGTAATTAATTTCATGGATATTATATTTTTACTTTATAATTATCACTAGGTTTGCTTCTCCACAGACGTATAAACCTGAGAAATCCCTATCTTCTTGTGTGGGATATTTTCACTCATATACCCATTTCTCAAGGACAGTAGGTCACAACATCAAATGATTTCATGTCATGGGTTTCAAAATTAAACAAAAAATGGGTTATTATGGGGTTTTGTAATAACATATTATTCTCAAGAATGACATGATTCTACAATGTGATGTATAAGACACACAAATCTATTTAATGACATTGTCTATCAACAACTCTATTTTGGTGTTGGAGTTAACAATAGTGAGCACAGTGAAACTTCTTTCTTTATGGAGATATTTCCCCCAGAATTTTGTGGGTATGTGCATGTGTGCGTGTGTGCGTGTGTGCACCTGTACATGTGTGGATGTGGGTGTACATGTGTGTATATGTGTGTGCATATGTACATGTTTATGTGCGTGTATGTGTGTGCATGTATATGTGTGTGCAAATGCATGTGTGTGCATGTGTGTGTTTATGTGCATGTGTGTGTGTGTGATGTGCATAAGTATCAGTGTTCCTACTCTGTCAGTCATGAAAATGAGAAGTTCTGCAAGCATTACATAGAGAAGATGGCAAGTGTAGTTAGCTGATGGTTTTGCACCTGATGTTTCGGGATTTCAATTTTCTTTCCCAGACCCCACTGAGGTGTTCCTACTCTTGCTCAGGATTCTGTTCCACTGCTTATTCTTCAAGAAAATCTCAACCAGTGATTAACCCATAACTTTTATTACCTTCCCACATGCAAATATTTTTAGGGTATTGAAAAGTACTAGTGAATTTTAAATTATTATCTGGTAATGAAACACATACAATGACACACTGTTTTGAGTTCTGTGAAGAATATTCTCTTTAAAATATTGCATTTGAAACAGGTTCTTGCTGTATTGCCTCAAAATCAACATCCTCTCCCATCACTTTTTACAAGCTAGCGTTACAAATGTGCATCTCTGAGTCCACATTCCCTTTACCATTTTGATAAAATCTTTAGGAGTCTTTGAGAACTTCGAATTCACTACAAAACTTTATGAAATAAACTGTCACCCCAGGAATAGTGTTTTGCAGAAAACAAATGACAATCTAGGACTCTGAATCATAATTATGCCTTTAATTAGAAGTGAGGTTTGATTTCCCCCCAGCGCCCACCATTATTGAGGGTTCACAGAAATATAGCTAACCCATATTTAATTAACAAGAAACAAAGAGATATGCACTAATGGGAAGACAAAGTGATAATGTCTGATCCCATTTATCAGACTTAAGTAGGCCTCAAATATTGGCCTATTGATGTCTTTTGCTTGCCTAGTCTTTTCCAAAAAGATGTGAGGTGTTTTGTTCTTATACAAACCATACTGCAGACTCTGTATTTCTTCCTCTAAAGAATCCTCACTGTGACATAACAATAACCAATTCTCTGATCTGTCCCCTTAGTAATTTACTTGCTACTCCATTTCTGTGAATCACAGCCAAGTAATTAATCTTTTACCTAGGAGACAGCATTGCTGATGTTAATAAGACCCTGAAAGAGAATACATTTATATAAGAAGCAGGGCATGGAAGACCTATTTTAGGCTGTTGCTAAAAGAGGATGTTTTGGCAGGTATGAAGAGAAACAGAGGCTTGATATCAGGGTACCGAATATCTCATTACTGATTAATGGTAGTGTGGGGAAGACACAGAGGGAGCGGGGCTGGAGTCTCAAGAAATACATTTTTTAAACAAATCTGAAATAAGATGGGGAAAACATTCTTCATCCCTGGTGCTCCATGTGTTGTCTTTACACTGAGGATTTTTGTAGGAGTTGGAGATGCACAGACCAGACAGCAGAGTACCTGCTTTTCCTTAGATGTATATATTCCACGGGAATGCATGTAATTACGGTAAAGAATGCTGTAGATTCCTTGTGATCTTCCTGATTGGTTCCACTAGGGAGACAAATTCAATGTGCCCTTGTTTTTCAGCAGTCTGAAAAAGAGTGACAGGAAAAGATTAATTTATTTGTCTTGGTTGGAGAAAGAAGAAATGGGCACAGGGAAAATTCATAGTCAAGACATAAAAATTAGAAATGCCTTAAATTATTTTGGGGAATGCCAACCAACAACACACTCAACCCCATACCCTGGCTAGATATTGGCAGCAATGGAACCTGTGCGTCTTCTATATACTTCATTTTCTTCTAAATACCAAACTCAGCTCCCTAATAAGAGCAGAGTGAAAACACATAGCTTATAAAAACAAAATGACCCAAGTATCTGAACAATATTTATAGGGGTTACTAGAAATAGAACTTTTCTTATTTATCCATAGAAATGCTTACCAAATAGAAGCTTGTTCATCTGAGCAGAATCAGAGATTCACCACTAAGCACTAAGACGAACTCTTGGAATCTGTTTGCAGAGACAGGAGTCATAAGCAAAGGGCTCAAAACCAGGCTGGGGAAATCCACAGAAACAGCTGCCCTGAATAAGTGGGAGGTCATGGACCCCAGTCTGACATCTGGGGAACCAGCATAAGACCAAACCAAGCCCCCTGGATGTGGGTGTCAGTTGAGACACCTGGCCAGTCTATGGAGACTCTAGAAGAGAAACCAGTATTTATCCCTAGTGCACAAATGGACTTTGAGAGCCTATGGAGGGATACTCTTTAGGCCTAGTGACTTGGGGCAGTGGGAGGGTGGCCTAAATGATGATACAGACTTTGATGATCCACCATGAAAGGTCTCACCCTCCCTGGGGAGTGGATGAGCGTGAGATAGGGATTTGGTGGGGGGCATGGGAGGATGGGAGGGAGAAGGAACTGGGATTGGTGTGTAAAATAAGATTGTTTTTAATGAAGATAAAAATTTATAAGATAAAAAATATTTAATATCACTAGACAAAGTTAAACTCCAAATCACAATCAAGAGGAAAAGTCTTTGAAAGGTTTCTAGATTCAGATGCCAGGGTACAGTGTTGCTAAACATTTTCCTTGTGTTTGTAGGTTTGTTTTCCTTGATTTAGACCAATTTCAGGAATCTTCTCAAACAGATTTCCAGACATTTAATCATCATGAAGGGCAAATTTGATAATTATTTCCAAATAAAAATTGAATTAGATGGATAAAAAAGAAAGAAACATGTTCATTTGTATACTGTGAGACTTCCTAAAGAATTACTGAAAACTGTTATTTTTCTTTAGAATAAAATGTAAGTAGGAAAGATTTATTTACTTCTGTTTAGCAACATGTTCTCATTTTTCACTAATCCATTTTCTTTTGCAATCTTCAATATCAGCTTATTTTTCTAATATTCTTTCAAGTTGGGAAGAGGTTGAAAATTGAGCAATCTTTATTACCATATTTAGTCCATATGTTGCCATTGGTTTTGGCCATAACCTGGTACTAGGTTTGCTTTCACAATTTCTCAATTGGTGTGATAGGTTTTTAGACTGAAGTCCAGCTAGCAGACTCTGCTAGTGCCTGCTACAATTGGTATTGATAAGACCCTGGGCCACAACCTCCTTGCTTCACAGATATTTTAAACTGCTCGATAATAAAATTACACTTACTGCAAATAGTTTCAAAGAGGAATAAAACATTCTGCTACTTCCTACAGGTTGCATACAAGTTTATATGTCTGAAAGCCCTCAAAAGGAACACAAACTTCAAATATGATGCTTCTTTTTTTTATTTAAATTAGAAACTTGCTTTACATGTCAATCCCAGCTCCCTCTCCCTCCCCTCCTCCTCCACCCCTCACCACCCTCCCTAACCCACCACCCAATCCCCACTTCCCTCCCCAGGGAGGGTGAGGCCCTCCATGGGGGAATTTCCAATGTCTGTCATTTCTTTCCAGGCAGGGTCTAGGCCCTCCTCCATGTGTTCAGGCTGAGAGAGCATCCCTCCATGTGGAATGGGCTCCCAAAGTCCATTCCTATGCCAGGGATAAATACTGATCTATTACCCAAGGCCCCATAGATTGCCAAGGCCTCCTCACTGACACCCAGATTTAGGGGGTCTGGATCAGTCCCATTCTGGCCTCTCAGCCATCAGTCTGGGGTCCATGAGCTCCCTTTGTTCAGGTCAGTCATTTCTGTGGGTTTTACCAGCCCAGTCTTGATGCCTTTGCTACTCCCTTTCTGCAAAAAGCAATAGTGACACACTTCTTAAAGTGATAAAGCCCCTCTAATGTTTCCTTTGTTATTCTTATTCTCCTCTGAGTTTGAAAGGACTGTGAATGCTAGTACTGCTTTGACAAGAAAATAAATCTATAATGGAAACAATTCTGAAATGATCATAAAACACCAAGAAAATGACAGGAGCTTTATCTACTCAGACAACCTGGTTTGAAAGGAAAGAAAAATAGATAATATCAAAATTGGTGATCAAACACTGTTTTAAAGTAACAGAATCAAGTTCCACTATGCAGTGGTTGGCTCTCTGAACTATGTGAGTAACAGATCCAATAACACTCCTCTTACTTATTCTAGGAAATCATTTTTAGTTTTTAAATTTCTACTTGTATAAATTGAATTTCTCTCATGCTTTGAGATCTGAGTTGTGATAAAGCCCGGAGTCAATTCCATTAAATGTAAAGTTATCACAACTGATGATGCACTTTTCTGACTTTCTAGAATGTACCCTGGTTGCTGCTGAGGCCCGTGGACAGGATGTATATTCGCTATTAAATTCGAAGAAGACAGACCATGTGGTCAAGGGATGTACAGGGCAATACATCAGAAAACAAGAACTGCAGTCTCCATAGGTGGCTAAAATCTTTACTTTCGTACAAATGCTCTGACACAAGTCTTCACTACTGTCCAAATTCCCGTTCAGTGAAAGGAATAGGTCTTTCCAATGGGGGGCAAAAACTGACTTCAAATCCCAAAGGCAGCACACATTACAGAGAGACCCACAATTTTCCAAACTGGCTTTTTTCTCTTTCTTGATAATTGTCCATATGCAAAGTTCAGCAATTCTCCAAGCTACCATTCTTAGTCATTCTCTGTCAATTAGACCCAGATGGCAAAATTAAAGGCTTTTTCCGTCGCAGCACAACAGTAATTTCAGTTCATCAAAGATTCCTACCCCATGCCACTTTTCACAATTAACATTGAAGTTCCTGTTGGGCAAGTGCTTTAGGAACTGTGACGGGTCCTCTGCGGTGGCAGAACCATCTTCCTGTCAAAGCTGATAGAGGAAAGAAAAGAAGTCCATGGACATGATAATTACAGAGCGCCTTGGAAGGTGGAAGGTGAGACCTACAGACAGGAGGGAGATGAAAGAGACTCTGAGTGCTGGTGAATTTCTCCTCTATCCTGACTGCACATAGTCTTCAAGCCAAAGAAAGAAAGCAGGGTTGGTTCTGAACGCAATAAATAACAAATAGGGATAGCATTTAGATAATAGATGCTCTTAATCTGCTTCTCACTCTCTCTCTTCTTTTTGCCACTCTCTTTCTTTACACAAACACATGTGTTGGCTTTTAGGAAACAATGGTTTCAGAAACTGAACATTTCGCATAATCTTCCTGACATAATCGTATCTGGAGTAGAGGAAATGAAAGAGTTCATATTCTAGGAAATACATACTTTCATTAATTCACCAGGAGGCCTTATTTTAAATCCATTTAAATTATAGCATCAACTTTTTAATTAGTAATGTTATCTTGGATTTGTAGATGACAGAGCAGTGAACAAAATATTTTATGTTGATTTAATTTTACAGCAAAAACAAATGGCTGGATTTATCATTTCAATTTCAGTAAAAGAAAATGAGCTTCAAAGGAATTCAGTGATTGGTGAAAAATCCTACAGTTAGGTTAGTGAGAGACAGATTGGGGATTTGAAATGTATCTCCTGGCACCAAGTTCAATGCTTTTTCCCCTCAGATCCAAACTCCCTGAAAAAAACTGTGGAAAAGTCATCTTGCTGTGTTCCTGTATTTAATGTTCAGTTAAATAAAGTTAAATAAAAAGGATTTTAGCTGTTTACAAGATAAATAAAAGGATTTTGACCATGCTTCTGGAGCCTGGCTTAGAACCCCTTGAAGCCTGGGGACTGCACAAAGGGGAGCCCATTCCAGTGGTCCAGCCCATTCAGTGACTGCCAGCATCCTGGTCCTGCCTCCACCCACTGGAGGAGCTCGGCATAGGCCTGTTTCCAGCCTACCTTCCTGTGCCATTTTGGAGCCTCCTGAGGTCTGGGGACTGTACACAGGGGAACCTGTCCCAGTGGAACAGCTCATCCAGGGTTGCCCAACATCTTTGTATTAGTCCAGATTCCACCCACAAGAAGAGGAGAGCCATTGAAGTACTGGACCCACTTGCACCCACCAGAAAGGAACCTTGGTCTTGTACCAACCAGGAGAGGAAGAAGCTCCACATGTACCCACTGGAAGAAGGGATGGGAAGGAAAACCAATGTGACACCCCAGAGTCTAGGGACTCTACACCAGCAAGACCAGAACATCCCAACGCAGATGAAGCAGAAGAGAATTACCTTAAAAACAACTTCATGAAAATGATAGCTGCCCACAAAGAGGAAATGAGAAAATTCCTTAAAGAAATGGAAGAAAAAAAACCAGAAACATAATAAATAAATAAATAAATCTCTTAAATAAAGCCAAGATAAAACAATCAAACAGATGAAGGAAACAGTTCAAGACTGAAAGCTGAAATAGAGACAATAAAGAAAATCCAAACATAGGGAATGCTGGAAATAGAAAAGCTGGGGAAACAAACAGGAACTACAAATGTGAGCATAACCAAAAGAATACTAGAGATAGAAGAGAGAATCACAGGTGTTGAAGACATGCTAGGAGAAATAGTTTCATCAAACAAATAAAATCTTAACTCCAACAAATCTCTAACTCAAAATATCCAGGAAATATGGGACACCATGAAAAGACCAAACCTAAGAATAATAGGTATAGAAGAAGGTGAAGAAACCCACCTCAAAGGTTCAGAAAACGTATTCAACAAAAATCATAGAAGAAAACTTTCCCAATCTAAAGAAAGACACGTCAATGAAAGTATAAGTAGCTTACAGAACACCAAATAGAGTGGACCACAAAAAAGTCCCCTTGCCACATAATAATGAAAACTGCACACATACAGAATAAAGAAAAATATTAAGAGCAGCAAAGAAAAAGGCCAAGTAACATATAAAGGCAAACCTATCAGAATTACACCTGACTTCTCCATGGAAATTCTGAAAGCCAGAACATACTGGATAGACATTCTACCAACACTAAGAGATCATGGATACCAACCCAGACTATTATACCCAGCAAAGCTTTCAATCATTATAGATGGAGAAAATAAGATATTCCATGACAAAACAAGATTTAAAAATACAGATCCACTAATACAGTCCTACAGAAAGTTCTTGAAGGAAAATTCCACAACAAGGAAGTAAACTACAGCTACAAAAACATAGGCAATAGATAATTCCACATAACCAACAACCAAAAAAAATGGGTGGAAATCAAAACACAATACCACCACCACCACCCAATCAAAAACAAACAAGAATGAACAGTCAATGGTCTTTTGGATCCCTCAATATTAATTAATGGTCTTATCTCACCTATAAAAAGACACAGGTTAATAGAATGGATATGAAGACAGAATTCATCCTTCTGCTACATACAAGAAACACACCTCAACTTCAAAGAAAGATGGTACCTCAGAGTAAAGGGTTGGGAAAAGATTTTCCAGTCAAATGGACCCAGGAAATAAGTGGGGGTAGCATTCCAACATATCAAACAAATTACACTTTAAACTAAAAAAAGTAAAAAGAGATGAAGCAGGTCATTTCATATTATTCACAGGAGAAACCCATCAAGATGAAGTATCAATTCTTAACATCTATGCTCCAAATACAAAGGCATCCACATTCGTAAAAGAAACATTACTAAAACTCAAATCGTATATAAAACCTCACACACTTATAAAGAGAGACTTCAGCATCCCACTCTCAGCATTAGACAGGACGACCAGACAGAATCTTAACAAAGAAACAAAGGAACTAAAGAAGTTATGGCCCAATTGAATTTAGCAGACATCTATAACAGAATATTTCATCCAAACACAAAGGAAAATACTTTCTTCACAGCGCAACATGGAACCTTATCTAAAATAGACCACATACTTGGCAACATAGCAATCCTCAACAGGTACAAAAAATTGGAATAACCCCCTGTATCTTAGCAGTGCACCATGCCATAAAGTTAGAATTCAACAACAACACAAATTTCAGAAAACCTACAAACTCATGAAAATTGAACAATGCACAATTGCACCATTCCTGGGTCAAGGAAGAAATAAAAAAATAAATAAAAGACTTCATAGAATTCAATGAAAATGAAGACACAACGTTGCAAGCAGTGCTAGCAGGAAAGTTCATGGCACTAAGTGCCCACATGAAGAAACTGGAGAATAGTCTCATTAGAGAATTAACAAACAACATCTCTAGAACAAAAAGAAGCAAACTCACCCTAGAGGAGTAGATGCCAGGAAATAATCAAATGAAGGGCTGAAATCAATAAAGTAGAAACTAGGAAAACGATACAAAGTATCAGTGTAATGAAGAGTTGGTTCTTCAAGAAAATCAACAAGATAGACAAACCTTTATCCAAACTTACAAAACGGCAGAGAGTTAAATTGAAAATTATCAAAATCATAAATGAAAAGGGGATCATAACAATGGACACTAAGGAAATCCAGAGAGTTATCAGGTCATACTTTGAAAACCTGTACTCCACAAAATTAAAAAATCTAAAGGAAATGGATAATTTTCTGGATAGATATCACTTACCAAAATTAAATCAAGAACAGATAAGCAATTTAAATAAATCTTAACCCCTAATGAAATAAAAGCAGTCATCAAAAGTCTCCCAACCAAAAAAAGCCCAGAGCCAGAGGGTTTCAGTGCAGATTTCTACAAAAGAAGAGGCTACAATTATTTTGGTACCCAAACCACCAAAAGACACAACAAAGAAAGAGAACTGCAGACCAATATCACTCATGAACATTGATGTAAAAATACTCAAGAAAATACTGGTAAATCAAATCCAAGAACACATCAGAAAAATCATCCACCGTGATCAAGTAGGCTTCATCCCAAGGATGCAGGGAAGGTTCAACATATGAAAATCCATCAATGTAACTGACCACATAAACAAATTGAAAAGGAAAAATCACATGATCATCTCACTAGATGCTGAAAAAACCTTTGACAAAATCCAACACCTCTTCATGATAAATGTCTTGAAGAGATCAGGGATATCAGGAACATCCCTAAACATAATAAAAGCTATATACAGCAAACCAACAGCCAACATCAAACTAAATGGAAAGAAACTCAATGTGATTCCTCTAGCTAGAGAAATAGGACAACAAAAGGAGATCAGAGGGGATACAAATTGGAAACCAGGATGACCCTAAGAGAGACATACATGGTCCCCCGGAGAAGGAGAAAGGGACAAGATCTCCTGAGCTAATTGGAAGCATGGGGGGAAGGGGAGAGGGAGTTAGGATAAAGAGAAGGGGAGGAAAAAAGGGGAGAGGAGGAAATGAGGGAACAGGATGATTGAGTCAGGGGAAGAATAGAGGATGTATGCCAATGGACTTTGGGAGCCCATTCCACATAGAGGGTTACTCTCTCAGTCTAGACACACAGGGAATGGTGTAGGCCCTGCTACAAAGATTCCCCATGGAAGGCCTCACCTTCCTTGGGGAGCAGAGAGGGGACGGGATAGGGAGTCATTTGGGGGCAGAGGAGGAGGAGAGGGAGAGGAAACTGGTATTGAGATGTAAAACAAGTTTGTTTCTAATTTAAATAAATAAAAAATAAAAAGATAAATAAAGTGCTATTAATTTCATATCTTTTATGATTTCAAATCTTATTAGCAATGTTACATGTTGTGGATCAACATGTACATCTTCCAGGCAGCTTGACAGTCCAGAGTATCTCCTGTCTGCAGTGTGGAAATATTTCAAACCAGAGAACACTGCTACACAACAACATGATTTTCACTACAGTCCCAGGGCTGTCACTGAAAGTGTGGCAATCTTCCTTCCTTGGCTTCACAAACACCTGGATCTGGATCATTATACCCAGTTTGTAAAGCGTTTGTGGGATGAAATTTTCATGTGAAAATATATTCCTATTTAAAAAGAAGGAAAAGTAAGAACAGGTTACATTTTTATTTTCTTACAGTGTAGCTCCCTAAGATGAGGGGAGGTAAACCACCAAGCCAAATCCTGAATGGCCAAATTAATCGAAGCAAGCATTTATATTCATGTACACAGGATGCCTCTCCCTTATGTGGTGTACTAGTGGTCAGCACTGGATATGAGGAGGAAAATGCTTTAGAGCTCAGGGGTAGGAGGATTCCAAGTGGGGACTTTGGTAGACAAAATAGGTTTACAGGAGCAGAACATTAGTTAAAACATTAGCAGAACAAATTTGTTCCTCCTGAAACAAAGGCACAGTTTCAAAATGAGCATAACAGGACAGTCATAAGTGGTCATATAACCTTTTGAAATAAAGGCAGTGTTGCAAGATGGTTAAAAACAACTTCTTGAAGCAAAGACATGATTACCGTTCCTAGAACACACAGCACAGTATCATTTGTAGTTAAGGTCACAGGTGGCACATAGCCCAGTCCTTGAGAAACAGAGGTTGAATCATAAAGAGGAATGAACCTACTTTGTCTTTACTGTAAGATGGCTTTTAAGCCTAAGGTGGAGTCAGGTTCTTCAACTGCTGATATCGTCTACGACTAAAAAATTAAATGATGTGGGAAGTCCTCTTATGATTATGCTTATCTTATTGGTTGCTGAATAAAGCACTGTTGGCCCATAGGGAAGCAAGATAGGTGGGACTAGGAGTTGAGGAGGATTCTGGGAAACAGAGACACAGACAGAGTCACTGTGTAGGACACGGGAGAAGTAACATTCTAGGACCTTCCTCCAGTAAGAGACATGGAAATATTTAGATTAGCAATTATGAGTTAAATACTTAAGTCAGACCTAGCCAGTAAGAAACCAAGCAAACGGCCAACAACTTCATAATTAATAGTGTTTTGTGTGTTATTTGGGGGTTCATACAGCTCTGCAGGGCCCAGGAAACTGGAACTGGCGGCAAGACTGCATGTTACAATTAAGATGACTCTTGTTTCTCAAAATACTGTGTTTTACAAACTGGGAATTATGGTGCACTCCTGTAATACTAACACTGGAGGGGTCCTGAGGTAGAAGGATCAACTAGAGTTTGAGGCCAGCCAGGGTTGCATAGTGTGTTCAAATCTAGCCTAAGTTACAGAGTTTTATGATAACTCTTTCGGCCAGCCTGGTCCCAGTACTACATCAACCCCAAATAACACAGAGACTCGATTAGTTACAAATGCTGTTGGCCAATGACTAGGACTTCTTGTTGGCTAGTTCTGTCTTAAGTATTAATCCATAGCTACTAATATATGTATTCCACAAGATCTTCTGAGAACGCCAGACTCATGTGACCTCTCCTCCCAGAATCACATGCCAACTTCCTCATACATTTCCCAGAATACTCCTTATTTCCGAGTTCCATTTATTTTGCTTCCCTATTGGCCAACAATGTTTTATTCATCAACCAGTAAGAGAAACATATGTATAGAACATTTCCCCCATCAAATAGGAAAAGCCTTTGTCTCAAAACAAAAATAAACAAACAAAACAACAAAACCAACAGAAAAACACAAATTAAAAGTATCTCATCCCACTAAAATAAACTGGGCAAGGAAGCACTTCATTTACATGCATGATTTTCTTCCTTAAAATAAAAAAAATAAGTAATTCCTAGGATTTTCCTCTGCTATGTGTTTTTTGCCTTGTTTCTTCATGGGCTCTGATGCCAACTGGGGGTGTCAGTAGCATTAAATCAAACTGACAAGACTGGGGCAGAATATGCCTCTATGTCTTTAAGATGAGCATCAAATCTTGGACTGATCTCCACACTTGTTCTACCCGCCTGTGAGAATCAAATAACTTTTTTCTGTAATTCAATGACCTCAAGCTGTCCTAAATAAAGGTGCTTCACTGGTGTAGGTAGATGCGCCAAACAATAACTTTTTCGCAAAGCCTGATAGGGACCTACTTATGTATCACACAGGACATTTGAGAACATCACTATGGCAGAATGGACAATTTTTGTGGTTTTGTTTTGTTTTGCTTTTCTTGCTTAATTTCTTCCTCTCACTGTCACATTTCCTTTCTAAAAGCATCTCCATGAATATAGTGGTCAAGATACAACTGATGAAGATGATGAAGTTAAAGACAATGATAAATAGATGCACACTGCTTAACAGGAGTCAGTCAACGGGCAAATTCTATGCTAAAACTAAGGGAGGGAATGGTCACAGAGTTCAAAAAACAGGCATTCCCTTGGATTTATCTCCTCAGGAAGTACCAGGTTTAAAGCTAAGACTCTTGTACAGGCAGGCAGAATCCTTCCTTCTATTGCATGGCAAAAGTTGTGTGGGGAAATAATAAAGAACAAAGGCAAAGCCTCCCAAGCATTGTATTTATATGATCCTGGATATAAAGAGCAACTTTCCAGGAGACAGACTCCTTATGAGTTTATACTCATGCCCCTCTACAGTGAGCATGTGAGACGTACTATCTACACGCTACATTCAGAGCTAATAATGGCTGCTTGTAAATGGTTAAAACTGTCAAAAAATCTGTGCAGCTAAATATACTCAAAATGTTACCTAGCAAAAGTTTTAAGATCAATTATTTTTGCCATCTGGGCTGAACATGCCTTCTCTCTCACTGACAACAGCAAACCCCTGCCAATGTTTTATTAATTCCTCAAGTCACAGCCTTGTGCTGTTTTCTATTTAGCACCTCATGTGTGCAGGACTACACTGAATTTGTTGAGTTCAATCACGCCTTGTTGCATGACAGTAGCTTTTTCATCTAATTGTGCATTTACATATCTATTATCAATAGCCTATCATCTATATCTATACCCGTGTTTGAGTCTCCTCCTCTGCTAGCGTGTGAACTAAAAACCATGCTTGAGAAGATGCCTCAGTGCTTATGACTCATTCTCAGTTATTACTGCTGCAGTGCAGATTATACGTTAGACTGGATGTTGAATTCATTTCAAACCACTCTCAATTTACATTTATGAATCACCCACCTATTTTTTGCGAAGATGAATGTAATGTAGTATGCCCTTGACTGAGAAACAAATCCATAACAGACAAAAAAATAATAATAATACAAAACTGTTTATGTGTGTTTCTAAGTTTCTCTTGTCCTTATTTTATCACCTTACAGCTATATCTTCGTCATGAAATATAGAGAAATACTATTTGTAACTAACAGGAAACACTAAGTTTCTTTGTGTATACAATCATGTGCCCGTGCATGCGTGTGTGTGTGTGTGTGTGTGCGTGTGTGTAATATCCATGGACATGTGTAAAAGTCTCAGAGGAGTGGAGGACAGATGAGGAGGACATAAGGCATGACGCTCTATTACTTTCTGCCTGCCCCTTTGAAAAAGGATTTATCTGTCCATGCACTTGGAGCCAGACCGATGGCCATGTAAGACCCCACAGTCCTCGTTCCTCTACTCGGCCCCAGCTCTGGGGCTATTGGCATATAGCCAAAGCATACTTTTTATGTAGGTGATAGGTGTTAAACTCAACTCCTTACTGTTACTGTAATAGTTATTTTTTATAGATAAGATGCTATACTCCCAACAAAAATTAACAGAGAGAGAGAGACAGATTTTAACTTACAGTTCTAGAGGGAATGTGGTCCAAACTAGAAGGGAAGGGTGGTAATAAAAGCAGGAGGGCTGTCCAGCAATTGGAATCTATAGAGACTAAATAGGAAGTTGGACCAACCTACGAAACTTCAAAACCCAGACAATATGGTACATTTCCTTCAGCCGCCTCTCCTTTGGCGTTTCCTGAGTCTTAGGTAAAAAGTTATCTTATAGATGTGCCAGTTGTGACTGTTCTCCAAAAGATCACTTGATCTGTGTGCATTTGATAGGTTTCATGTTTTTTGTAATGCTTTAGAGTTTTTATTTTTGTTTATTGGGTTTTGTTGTTGTTGTTGTTGTTACTCTTTTGTAATGGTCTCCATCTGTTGAAAATGCAAGTTTCTGAAAAAATTTAATAAAAGTAAAATAACAGAAGTTTGTTTGATGAGGTGAGAACTACACTTATCTCTGTGTATAAGGGTAAATATTTAGATTAAAATTATGAATTTTGTGGGTTTTAAAAAAGGAGAGGTTGTCTTCCAAGGTCCATGACTTCCCTAACCCGGGTTAGTTGGATAGGTTTCCAACGCCTTTCTTTTGAAAGGGCCTTAAGCATAATTGAAGCACTATTGGTTACTGTCAAGGTATGAATGTCACTAGGGCTAATGTGTCATGCTGGTTATTGTGATAGCCTGAACAAGTCCTGTACAAGGACAACACCATTAGGCATGAAACATGGACATGTGAAGTCTCACAGGCCTCAGCCCTAGGCAGAGAACCACAGGTAGCTATTAAATGTTTAGAGTAAAAGAAATACCTTTTCCTAAGAAACACCTCCTTAATTGTTATCCAATACCAAGTGGTCAGCTCTGAATACACACACACACACACACACACACACACACACACACACAAACACGCGCACACACACGCATGCACAAGTAATGTTTCACTGATTGAAGTGGTTATATTTTTACATTTAGAAAAAGAGTCAATTGAAATAGAATTAGAACATGCTGGGACTACATGGGAGTGGTTGGGGTGGAAGAGAAATGGGGAGATTATATTTTAGTTTAACAAATTAAAAAAATACCCAATTTGAAAAGTCTGTAAAGTCTGGTCCATAGCATTCCCAAAGGGTCCCACCAATTGAGGAGTAATTGCTTTTTTGTTTTGTCTTTTCGAGACAGGGTTTCTCTCTATTGCTTTGGAGGCTGTCCTGGAACTCACTCTGTAGACCAGGCTGACCTCAAACTCATAGAGATCCACCTGCCTCTACCTCCCAAGTTCTGGGATTAAAGGCATGCACCACCCACACCTGGCTGAGGAGTAATTGTTTTAATTCGAGAGTCTTTGGAGAACATTTCTCATTCAGTCCACAAGACATGCTCAGCAAGTGGCCATGGCCATCTCTCTCTCCATGAAATCATAAAGTCTTCTTTTACGTTTAGAAGGAGGATACTTTATACGTTTCCTGGAATCTTCTTCACATAATATTACATACACCTCTATTTGTAAGCGATGAAACAGAAAACATTTGAATTTTAAAAATCCTGCTTTAAAAAATACTTAGTGACATTTCAAGAATTTGTATTATTTTGTGGAAATTAGTTATAGCTGTATATTTTGGCATATTTTAATGTGTAACCCCTACAGGTCAAAAACTAGGTCAGGGTGAAGTGGTGAATTAGCTAAGTGAAAAAATATTACATATTAAACTTTTATACAACATCCCAGTGGAAATTTAAGTTCAAACAGCAAGTTAATGAATACCAGAGTGTTTGGATATAACAAGCTGCACCACAGAAAGGCTATTCAAATTATCTGCCCTAACCTTCCCTTTTGAGTAATTTTGTTGACTATTGCATGTTAGTATCCTTTGAAAGAAATGATTTCTGTGGGCATCAGCATTTTTTGTATCATGTACGGAGCAATGAACTGAGTTATTAGGTGTGTGTGTGTGTGTGTGTGTGTGTGTGTGTGTCTGTGTGTCTGTGTGTCTGTGTGTGTGTGTCTTTAGTGCTAGTCTGGCATGAGGTTTTAAAATTCACATGGTTCAGTGGTTCATCTACAGCACAAAATGTTGAGGTCAAGCTGGTGTCCTTAAGGTAGATTGCCACTAAAGGGATTTATTACTATGAAATATATGAAATATATGAAGTAAATAGTTTTATTGAAATCTGAATGAAATATCTTTATTTTCAATTTAAGTGCACATATACATGCATTAAAATTCTAACATAAAACAGAGGCTACACTTGTACCTAAATTTACTAGGTTTATTTACTAGGTTTATTTATTTATTTTGGTTTTTCCAGACAGGGTTTCTAAATAGTTATGGAGGCTGTCCTGGAACTTGCCCTGTAGACCAGGCTGGCCTTGAACTCACAGAGATTCACTTACCTCTTCCTCCCGAGTGCTGGGATTAAGGGTGTGAGCCACCAATGCCCACTTTATGGAAAATATTTTACATAAAGAGGAAATTTGGATGTGCATTGGAATCTTTAGAGTTTTCCAATTTGGGATAATCATGGTTAAGTTGAGACAGACAGTTCACACACTGGCTACTTTGACAGTGAGAACATTGAACTGAATGAAATAAGGCAGATTCCAGAACTGGGGAGTCAGTTAACAGAACCTGAAGACCAGGAAACACCTCTCCTGCCCATTTACTCCAACTGTGATAAGATGTTAGAGACCTACAGATGTCCAGAGACAAGGGACACTGCACATGGTGTTTGACCACTACCAACAGGGGAATGCATCACTTCAATACAATTATAAAAAAGAACTAAGTGAGAAAGGGAAGGATTTGAAAATTATCTCCTGTGTATAATTTTGATCCGTAAATCTCCATGCCTTAAGTTTTCTGGAAACACAGCAGTTTCTATTGATTAGCTGGACAATTTCAGAAACAAGTTGGCAATAAACAGAAAATAGTCAAAAGGATCGTGTACTCTTCTACCCGGTTGTTCTGTCAAGTAAATATTTAAGAAAAATAACAATAAATAAAACTTTATATACACATATATTTATTGAATAATGAGTGTTGACACTGCCAATACTTGGAAGAAGTTGAAAGAGTCGATTATGCTATGAGTGGTTGGCAAACCATAATATATGAGCATAATACATTAGTTTATGATCATTAAAAGAATGAACTCTGATAATGATATTGAATAGAAACATTTTAAATGAATATTGTCATTAAATTTCCTAAAGGATATCATATGCAACTGTCATTGGAGAAAAGAAAAAGGAAAGAATAAAACAAAACAATTTTTTTATATTTTGTCTGTACTTTGTCCTTTTAGGTTATCAATTGCCTGTATATTTAACTCTGAGAAACATTATTGTGAGATTGTACTTTGTTAAGACTCACTTTGTCAACTGTTACCAAGCATACCTTACTAGTCCAAATGTTGCCCACGGTGCTGATGAAGTATTGGATCATAAAATGCCCACCGAAATTACTAAGAAGATGGGTTAGGTGGATACTGTGAATCTCCATCGGGTCAGTCATTCCAGTAGCATACAAATTTGGTAGAAAAATGTCTGCCTTTTTATTTTCTACCCCTGCCCCCCATGGACACATTTTTCTCTTTGCAAGCACAGCCATGCTCATGTTTTGTTTCATACGACAATGAAAGTCTTTGTAGTATAAGCTATATTGACAAAGAGAAAAATGCTTATGAAAACAACAAAATGAAAGTTTGATGGGCATTTATCAGCATTTTATACAACGGCAGTTTATCAAGGAGGAAACATGAATATGCCGGCTTCAAATAATATCTGAGCAAATGATAAAGTCATCAGTTTAAGAACTATGATAAATTAGCTCCAGTGAACCCAAAACACAGTAAGGAGTCATATGTTGAGGCAGGGAACAGAGACACATACTCTGAAGCAATGTTAAAATTTTCCAGAAGATAAACACAATTTGCAACCACCAAAAAGGAGATATGGTGAGACATTTTTTTCTGAAAATATCAAGAATAATGCATGAACTATGAATTAATGAGCTATTTGTTAGTGAAAAGCATTATTACATATCCATCTTCTCAAAAGATGACCCTAGTTCTGAGGATCTTAACTAAGCTCAGAGATTTTAAGATAATAGGGGAGCTAAGTTCCAAGGAAGGAAAAAGTAAGACTTGTGGGTACTAAGTCTGATAGAAAGCACCGGATACAGGGGATGTGGTGTGTGTGGCGCCTACAGGCAGAGAATGTGCTCGAAGACCGGTCTAAACCACACTAGCAAATGAAAACACACAAAGGCAGGAAAGCATCCTTATTGGCTGTGGTTGCACCAGGCATGTGTTTGTGTTTGCATTCATTTATTTATTTATTATGGAACTTGACCTTGCTCACTAATTAGCACCTAATGGCAGTTTCAACTGGGACTATGTACAGATCATTCAAGGAAGTAATTTTAACGGTATTAATTAAGCTCTAAAGAGAGTTTCTGAAAAAAATGCACATGAATAATTTTTTGCTAAATTCTCTTTGCGTATTTGGCCACCTGCCTCCTCATTTCATTGCCTATTTTCACAGCCCTGACACATAGCAGTGCATATATTAACATAAAAGAGGGTGTCTGTGACTCTGACATAGTGTATATTTTTCCTCCTGCAAAGTATTTTTTTTTTCATTTTAGTGCAGATGATTGCATTTGCTTTTTTTTCAATAGTCAGCATTCCTTCTAAATGTAAAGTTTATTTTCACACTTCTGATTGCCAGAGGAAGAGGAGAGTGTCATGCACACATCAGACATTCAAATCCAGACATTATGCAATCACAATGACAAGGATTAATAAAGATTAATTTGCTTTCCACTTAGAAAATGCTACCACTTCAGCTGCCTCATCGCTGGGCCTGTGAGAAGAGCAATTATCATTTGATGTGAAACTCACCTTCTCCGTTGCTGTATAGCAGGTTGCTGTTCATGCGGGCAATGTTTGTTATCAAAGTGTTCTAAGAATACTGTCTCCAGCTGTTGCTAATGCTGGAGCGAGAACACCAGAAGTAAAGAATGCTTGCCTCAGGTGGAGAGGATCATCCCTAGAGGTAGCAACCTTTCTTTTTCTCCTTTCCTTCCCTCCTTCCTCTCTCCTTTCCCTCCCTCCCTCCTTCTTCCCTTGCTCCCCTCCCTTACTCCTTCCTTATTTTTCTCTTTCCTTCCTCTCCTCCTTCCTTCTTCCTTTCTTTCCTCTCTCCCTCCCTTCCACCTTCCCTTTCCCCCCACCTCCTTCCTTTATCCCTTGCTTTGCTTCCTCCTTCCTTCCTTTCCTCACTTCCTCCTTCCTTCCTTTCCTCACTTCCTCCTTCCTTCCTCCCTTCTTCCTTCCTTCCTTCCCTATCTCTTTCCTTCCTTCCCTCCCTTATTCTTAATGTCTTCCCTCCTTCATTGCCTCATTCCTTCCTTCTATCCTTCCTTCCTTTCTCCCTCCCTTCCTCTTTATGTTTATTCCTCTTTCTTTTTGTTATCATTACTTATATTTCAAAAAAGAAACATTCCAATTTAAGGAAGACTCCAAGAAGCAATTTCAGGCATTGTTTTTATTAAATAATTTAACAAGTAAGTAGAAACTAAATAGGCATATTAATATAATGATTAAATCTCTCTCTTTTAATCCAGTAGTTATGATTATAAGAAATTTCCTAAAACACTTGCCAGCCTTTTCTCCAAAGGTGCACACACATATGAACCACAAATCTGTCTATTTCATTTGAGCCAGCTGCTAAAAGTGGCCCAGTGCAAATGGAACAGTTAACAGTATTTCTTTATAAGGAAAAACAAGAATTAAGACTGAATTTTTTCTCCTCCTTGAAGGCATTCTTTTCTGAATATATTAGTTGAGGATCTGTGACTCATATTTGATCTGTCACTCAAGGAACTTTGATTCAGTGTTAGAAAACACGGGGAAAAGGGTATCATTTTGTTCCAAATGTTATGTGCATTAGATTCCAGAATTATTTTTATATATGATCCAAACAGGAAATCAATAATATATTCCAATATGCAATAGCATAAAATTCTGGAATAAATATAACAGATATAGTGAAAGAGCCACAAACTATAAAACATTTACAGACACTGGATAAAATATGAAGATGTGCAATGCCCTCTCCCTTCTTCAAGGAATGGGAGAATGCATATTGCCAGATGGTTTAATTCAAAGTATCTACCAATAGTTTGTTTCTATAAAAATAATATTTTTGTTAACTTATACAGATTACATTAGATTTATGGATTGCTTTGGGTAGTGGATTATTCCCAGTAAGAAGGAGAATATGTCCAAATGCCAAAAAGGAATCTTGGGTAAACTGAACACTACTAGAAACTTCACACACACTATTTGATTTCAGAATATTTTATAAAATCAGAATCAATTTTCCATGGGATGGTCATGAAAACACTGGTACCAAAAATGAAGCATATTTAAGATCCTAGAAACAAAATCACACATCCACGGGCATTTAATATTTGAAAAGTTACTGTGTCAGCAAATGCTTTCATTGTTATGACAGCAATCTAACAAATCAACTCAAGAAACAAGGGGCCTTGCTTTGAATCATAGTTTGGATGTTCAATCCATCATGGCAGGAGACACATTGCAACAGGAGTGTGATGTTTGTGTGTCTCCTAGGGTCAACTTCAGATGTGGTCAAAGGGGTTTGGAGCCATTTTAAGATGAAAATATTTGTGTCCATATTCAAGAAGCAAAGATGTGCTATTGGTGTTCCCCTTGCTCTTCCTTTATTCGTTTTGGAACTTCACCCCCAGAATAGTGTCATCTACCTTTAGTATATATCCCCTCCTCAATTAACCCAGTCTAGGAACTCTCTCACTAATATGCTCAGGAATTGACTCCCAGATATGTATAAATTCCATCAATCTGTACATTGAAATTTGCCATCACAGTTGGCAAGAACATAAAATATAGAAAGTAGACTCTCTTCAGCAAACAGTCCTGTAAAAGCTTATATCATCATACAGAAGAAGGAAGTTGGACTCTCATCTCACTCTACATCAAAATTAACTCAAGATGGATTAAATATATAAACAGTCAAACTCATAGGGGATAAAAAATAAGGAAAATGTCTAATGAAATTGATCTTGGCAATGGGTATTTGAATCTGACAATGAATACAAATTGACTAACTACTGAGCCTTACAATCAAGGGAAACTTTCACTTGTGATAATTTAATGAGACAAGGAGGCATTATATTGAGGGAATTGATAAAAATTAATTATGAACATTGTGTGAATTCCTATGTAAATGTGTTCAAAACCCAGAACTTAAAAAGGCAGAGAAGAAGTAATGGTTATCTGGGGCTTCTGAGGGTAAAGGAATGAATGGGAATGGGGAAATGGTCCCATTTGAACAAGGTAAGAGAATTCTTGAGGACTGTATTATTGCATGACAATGAGAGTTGATAGTAATTTATGTTAGAACATTTCTAAGAGAGTAACTTCAATTTTATCACCACAGACAGGCTTGTGGGGTAATGGATATATCAAATTATACAATCATTTCAGAAAATATATGCATATAAGCTGGTACTCCTTTGCTCTATGTCTAAAATCCATATAAGAGTGAATATATACCATTTTGTCTTTTTCTGACTGGGTCTACACCACCAGAGAAGCTAGGAAAGAAGGAGGATCCTAAGAAAGACATACATGGTCCTCCAGAGAAGGGGAAAGGGACAAGATCTCATGAGATAATTGGGAGCATAGTGGGAGGGAAAAGGGAGTTAGGGAGTTAGAAGAAAGATAAGGGGAGAAGAGGAGGGGAGAGGAAGACAGAGGAGAGAAGGAAGATCAAGTCAGGGGAAGAATAGAGGAGAGAAAGAAAAGAGATACCATAATAGAGGGAACCATTATAGGTTTAAAGAGAAATCTGGCACTAGGGAAATGTCCAGAGAGCTACAAGGATAACCCCAACTAACAATCTAAGCAATAGTCGAGAGGCTACCTTAAATGCCCTTCTCCTATAATGAGATTGATGACTACCTTACATGCCATCCTAGAGTCTTCATCCA
Organism: Mesocricetus auratus; assembly: GCF_017639785.1. Classification (NCBI taxonomy): domain Eukaryota; kingdom Metazoa; phylum Chordata; class Mammalia; order Rodentia; family Cricetidae; genus Mesocricetus; species Mesocricetus auratus. The sequence continues at coordinate 12,170,994 of NW_024429212.1, read as the reverse complement.
GTGGCTGATGGAAGGAGAAGCAGACACCCAGAGCTAAACACTGAGCAGAACTCAGGAATGCAGTTGCAGAGAGGGAGGAGTGATCAGCAAAGGGGTCAAGACTAGACTAGAGAAACCCACAGAAACAGCTGACCTGAACAAGGGATTGCTCATAAACCCAGATTAATACCTGGAAAACCAACATAGGACTGTTCCAGACCCCCTGAATGAGGATGTCAATTTGGAGGTCTGGTTAGTCTATATGGCTTCTGGTAGTGGATCAGTATTTATCCCCATTTCACGAATGGACTTTGGGAGCTCACTCCACATAGAGGGATACTCTCTCATCCTACACACATGGAGGAGGATCTAGACCCTGTTCCAAATGATATGTAAGACTTTGAAGATTGCCCCATGGAAGGCCTAACCCTCACAGGGGAGCAGAAAGAGGATGGGATAAATGGTCAGTGGGGGCCAGGGAAGGAGTGGAAGGAGAGGGAACTGGGATTAACATGTAAAATATGCTTGTTTCTAATTTAAATAAAAAACAAAAAATGAAAAATAGATATATGCATATAAAAATGCCACAGTGTATACAATAAATACATGCACTTTAAAAATCTATTTTAATAAGTCTAAGATAAAAATAAATAAAACAGCAATTAAAAGGAAAGATGTTTATGGAGTTAATTCCCAGTGTAAACAATTTTCTTCTTCCTTACCTCATAATATTGATTTCATTAGTGCCAATTAAGTGATTCAACTTTGACAAGGGGTAAAAGTCAAATGGTAATTGTCATCTTTTATCAATAGGGAATTTCCATTCTTCTGACCCTTTTCAATTCACAGAAACAAGGAAAGCACAGTTTTGTCTTCTTTCCTTGTCTCTGTCTTGGGTGTCATTGATGTTTCATTCATTGTAAGGCTATAGCAAGCCAGAAAAAAAACTACAAAGACTTTTCACACTAGGAAATAGGTAGATAAGAAACTGTATGTGCCTTCCTAGAACTGGTCATGAAGGTTCAATTTGATCAGTGCTAAGTAAAAAGGAAAAATGTCTAGAACTGTTGTAAGATGAAAAACAATTAGGTTGAGAAGAAAGGGAAATCCTTTCCTATCTGCTGAGATTAAAAACAAGGATAACTGAGGGGAGGAAATGGTTTATTTAAGCTTTTAGGTTACAGTCTATCATTGGGGGAAATCGGGCCAAAAATCTCAAGCAATAATTAAAGCAGAATCCATGGAGAAACACTGATCACTGGCTTGTTGATACGGTTACATTTAGTTAAGGTTTTATATATCACATACAATGTATATAAAAATGTATGACCAACACCAGACTGACCCTCCAATAGCAATTAATAATCAAGTCAAAACCTTACAGACGTGTTCACAGATCAATCTGATGTAGATCATTAATCAGTGGCAGTTTTCCTCTCAGATGACTATCAACTGTATCAAGCTGGCAGTTAGACTCAACTAGGAGAGCAATGTTATACAAGTTTTTCATGACAGATAATTTATGTTGAGTCTATGTTATAAAGAATATATGTTGGAAAATGATTCAGTGGGTAAAGGCATTACTAAACAAGCTTGCATAAATGAGTTTGATGCCAAGCACTTACGTAAGCTGGGCATAGCCCTACAGAGCTGTCATTCAACAGTATAGAACATAGAAAGATGGATACAATGACTTAGACGCCCACTGGTCAGGCAGTCTAATTAAAATAGTGAAGAAGTGATTGACAGAGAAAATTCAACACAAAAATCTGGCCTAAACACACACACACACACACACACACACACACACAAGCATACACACACACCTATACTTACATGTAAGTATATATGTGTGCTGATTAGCTGTAGAAGCTAAGGTGTTGATAGAACCCCTAAATTTAGTCTTCAGCTAAATACTCATAGGAAACATACAGTCCAAAGGAGACTTGGTGCCAGGTATCCAGAACAAGCTAGGAATACTGAAGAATTGAAGCAACAATTATGGAAAAACAAATACTCTACTTTATAAAAGTTAAAGAAGTAAGATGAGATGACAAAACTGAGTCCCAACAACAATGAGGCAGTATGGTCATCATGATCAGGTAGGAAAGTTGCTCATCACTGTGCTCCTGGAACTGCTATCTCAGTATATGAACTGAATGTTCCCAAGGGGCACATGTGTCTGAGGTTTGAGAAGAACACCCCCCAGATAGATTATAACCTGCATACAGTGTCACGTTCCTCCTCTAAAAAATGGGCAGTAATAATCTCTGATGTATAAGCATATAGACTGAAGATTTCTCTCATCTTGCTTAAGATGCTTCCAGTAAAATGAAGGGGCATGAGAAGTCTAAATATGTACAGATTATTGATCGCTGATCCAGAGTGCTATCAGAAAGAAAAGCCATTCCATGAGACATTGGTGTTGTAACTTACCATGTTAGAGCAAGGAAAGGATGGTTCTCCTTTATTTACAAAATCAGAGAAGGGCAGAGATAGTGTGTGTTACTCAAACTTCTACAGCCCAGAAGTGTACATCACAGAAGCAAGAGAAGGAAGTTGTTTTCCTTGAGGAACTTCCTTCTAAAAGAACTTATGTTAGGAGGTAGACAGAGCCTTTATTATGATCATTTTATCTTTTCCACAAATCAGACATCTTATTGCAGAATTCTTTAAATAGAATTCTTTCACAAAGCATCTAAGTGTCTCCTGATTTTCACTTCAGACCATTTCCATTGAACACTTTCCCCTGTCCTCAGGAAGTCCTAACCTTTCCATGGTCTCCTTTTAAAATTTGCAACCCTTTGTCCTCTCACACAAAATCTGATGATACTTTTATTTTTCTTGGCGGATAGGAAGTGAAAATCTTTGAAGTCCTGCATAAAGTCAGTACATATGATAAACATATGTAGATACATAGATGACAGATACATACATACATAGATAAATAGATATATAGACAGCTTGTTAGTTTTTCACAAAGAATACTACATCAAAAAAGGGAAAGAGTGAAAAACAAAAGAAATGAGAAGTGAATAAAATGTCTACACCCAGATTCAAGCTGGTGATCATTATGATTTAGCTCACTGTGGTCTGTGCTTGGGTAATTCTCTATAAAATTATCGTGTCTTTCCATATACACTGATTAATGCTTTAAAATTCAGTTCCTTGGTCACATGTTTTGGAGGAGTGACTTGATAAGAAGTAGTTGTATGGATGAGTAGAACTGCTCAACCCAGACCACTTATACACCTGGAGAAACGTTTACAAAGGGAACACATTCAACTACACCCTAATTTTACAAATGTTTGAACTCCTACTTTTCTCTAGGTTATCATGACTGCATAATTATATCTCCCATGGAGATGTGAGTTGCCCACATTATAGCCCCTTTTTATAGCTTCTCATAGATAGTTTTTCATATGACTCATACTTCTGCCCTTCTGCAGAGTTCCCGAGTCTTCCTAAAGCTTTCAGAGGCAAAGATCAATGCTAATTTTCATGTCCATCAGAAAATGTTTATGATATTTTGTTAACAGATTGAGAAGGTGTAGTTGAGATATCCAGAAAGTCTCTAAATTATCACTTGTCAAGATCAGTAGATAACATTGTTATTGATACACAGTTTTACAAGCTAAACCCAATAACAACAATTTTATTTTAGACAGACTCATCCCACCCCCCAAAAAGTCTCTTTTTCCAATGTTCTACTCTGATTTCCTGGCCTCACCTTTGAAATGAATGATACAGAAGACCTAGCATGATCTACTAAGATCATCTTGGTTTGCAATTGGTTTGTTTTGTTTTGGGAGACAAGCTCTCACATTCTAGTTCAATGAGACCTGAACTTCAGTTTTTCCTAGACTGGTATTAAACTCACAGAAATCCCCTTGCCTCAGCCTCCTGAGTAATATGATTATGACAATAAGAAAACATGAGTTACTTTTTAAAAAATTACTGTCGCAATTTATTTGTTTATACTGAGACAGTGTCCCATGACAGGCAAGCTACCCAGCAACAGAGTATACTCCAGGCCCAAGTTCTACCTTATAAATTCTGAGATTGTTGGCATTCATTTCAGTTCCCATATCAAATGCCCAAATACCTTGACTTTTAATTTGAAAAGGTAAAACATATATATATATATATATTAATTTTAGTACACAATATATGAAATGGTTTCTTTGAAGCATTTATTTCTGAATTTTATGAAACCCTTAGAGTAATAAAGATACCATAGTGTTAAAAGCTCTGATATTTGGCCTAAAAACAAATGATTTAGAGAACAGTCTTCAAATTCACTTGATGTGTAACCTTTAATAAGCTGGAGGACCTCTTTGTGCATTGTAGGTTGCCTTATTTGTTCTGTTTTATGATAAAATAGAAATAATTTCATATATCACTTAATATCTTAATTTCTTAGACTACTTTGACACTATTAAATATAAGGTATTGGTGAATTTAGATTATGTTGGAACTAGCATGACTAAACATATATATTGCAGATATCTCTATGGGAACTGACAGGTGTTTCTACAAAAGATGGGAGAATACCTACGTATATTTTTAAAACACCATCAGAAAAAGACATGTATGAAACTCCTATGCTTCAAGTAACCCTGTCTAACCCTGCAATAGCGGTCGATGTGACTATGCCCTTTCACACATTCTGCAATAGCGGTCTATGTGACTATGCCCTTTCACACATTCTGCTCATGTCTCCTGGAGCCAGCATCTGCCCAAACAGTCAGCACAGGCACAACCTCTCCCTCATTGCAGGGATCTCCTGCAAATAATTCAGTTCCCATGTACAACTGGGAGACCTGGAGTAATGCAGTCACTGCACATCTGGAGACAGGAAGTAGATGTGTCATACTGGCCTGTTAAGGGCCATCTCCAGTACCTCAGTAGTATTATATATGTATCAGCTGTAGGGATGAATTGGGCAGAGGAGAATCCAGTTGCCATCAGTATTTCTGTGTCACCGATTACCCCTCAACCTGCTGAAGAGTAAAATTCTTGGTTGGGTGAATTGTCTTTCTAAAGCTTGAGAAGAGAGCATACAGCAACAAAATAACTACCAGAAACTGTACAGAAGTCCCCATGCTTAGGTCTGTGTATTATATAACAGCAATAAAAGTACTTAAAATCCTGTGTGTGTTAAAACTCATTTATTAATGATTTAATGCAATTTTATTAATGTGTGTGTGTGTGTGTGTGTGTGTGTGTGTGAGAGAGAGAGAGAGAGAGAGAGAGAGAGAGAGAGAGAGAGAGAGAATGTGTGTGTTATGGGCTCATGAATGCTATGGTTATATATGGAGGTCACAGGACATATTGTAGAGCTGGTTCTTTCCTTCTCCCATGTGGCTTCTATGAATCAGTCTCTGGCCATCTGTGTGGGAATCCAGTGCATCTACTTGATAAGCCATTATGCCAGCCCTAAATTTTGAAAGCTTGTTTCACTCAGTTAGAAAACATAATTTGTTTTCAGTGATTGATATTAATAAATGGAAAACTTATTAGTATAACTCCAAGAAATCGTGCTTATTTGGAGAAAACTGATAGAGGGAAGACAAAGCCAGACCCCACAATTGGACAGAGGGTAGCATAAATATCATATGTTTGGAAATGCATTCTTGTTTGGTCTCTTCAAATCTTGGAACACACTTCACAAGCCAGATACTATGTTTCATGACCCTTCATACATCTTAACTCATCAAAATATTGCTTAATTATCTTCAAAGTATGAGCAGTTTGACCACCTGACAGTACTTGTCCCCCAGCAACCGACTCCCCACACCTTCAGTATCTGACAAGATTCCTAGCTGCTTGTGTCGTACTCTCTTACAATAGATGTGCGGCCACACCCAGGTTCTGCAAGTTGGGTCCAGAGCCCCATCCTCCTCGTTTCCCATTCTTGCCCTTTTCAGTCTGCTCAGAAATAAGCCTTGATATTCTCCCCGAGCTTGAAATCAATAGTGTGGGCTTGAAATCCTTTTTGGAATGCTGCATGCAACATTTCTGTGTGATCATTCCCGTCTCCCTCAGGTTACACATGTTCAAATGCTGTTTCAACAAATATGTCTGCAAGACCACAAGTCCTCATGCCCTTGTCAGAGTCCATTGAGCTGGCCTCCTTATTCAATTTTTTCACCCTCTGACAATGCATGCATGTGGAAGACATCTACCCACACTACTGTCTAAAATTTAAAAAAAAAGAGTTGTGGTGGTTTGAATAAAAATGGCCCTCAAAGGCCAGCAGATCATGTTATTACTTAGAGTTGTGTCCTCGTTGGAGTTGGTTTGGCCTTGTTGGAGAAAATATGTAGGTGGTGATGGACACTGAGGGTTTGAATACTCAAGTCAGGCTGTGTCACTCTCTGTTTCTGCTGCTTGCTCATACAAATATAGGACTCTCAGCTTGTTTTCCAGCAGCATGTCTACCTGACTACCACCATGATGATAAAGGAATAAACCTCTAAATTCTAACACAGATACAATTCAATGTTTTTCATTATAAGAATTTCCATGGTCATAGTGTCTCTTCACAGCAATAGGAACCCAAACTAAGATAGAAAATGATAGCGGGGACTGCAGTTTTCTGTGATAGACTGATTTTTGTTTGGAAGTGTAAGGAACATTTCAGAACCTTGAACTAGAAAATGAGTCTTAATGTGTCATACTAGCAGGAGCATGGAAGACAGTGATGATGAGGATGAGTTTAACTCGGGCTGGGGAGCTTGTTCAAGAACTTTTAGAGGAGAAGAATATGAAGATTTAACCCAGACATTATTCTTGTGATATTTTGGTGAAGACATAATGTGTCTGGCTTTTGTCCTTATCTAAAATAATATTCTTGAGGAAAATTGAAGAGTTATGGATTAACAGCTTTGGCAGAGAACACTTTAAAACAGCATAGCATTGACTGTATCATGTAGTTATTAGTAGACAGTCATATGCAGATCTATAATGAAAAGGAAGCCAAGAAAGGAAACTACAAAATGTGCAGTTTGAGGAGAAAAGGGGTACCAGGAAGTTTAATGGAACTAAATCCTGTATTCAAGGATATTAATAGATTGAAGAAAATCCCAATAATAGATGAAATAGAGAGTGGTGACCTCAGTGCAAGACCCCAATAAGCTAAGTTTCCACTTGTAAAAGGGATTAAAGAAAGTTTAAGACCAGGCATGGTATCACACACCTTTTATCCAAGTACTGGGGAGGTACAAGCAGGCAGATTTCAGATTCAAGGACAGGCTGATCTACAGAGCAAATTCAGGTAAACCAAGCTTAGGCAATGAAGGAAACCACTGAAACAAGAAAGCTTATGAAAATGTATTTGAGGAGACCAGTAGACCAGCTGTTCCGGCGGGACCAGGTACAACAGACCCTCATCCGGGCCAGGGTTCCAGTGCCTGGGGATTGCCTGGGAACTGCACAGAGCTTCCAATCCCAGCGGGAACCAAGCACCCTAGATTCCAGGTCTTCTCTCCCACTAATGAGACCAGGGAACCAAGAGATCCAGGGAGACCAGGGGACCAGCTGTTCCGGCGGGACCAGGTACCAGCACTTTCATGAAAATGATAGAGGCCCTAAAAGAGGATATAGGAAAATCCCTCAAAGAAATGGTTGAAAAAAACAAAGCAAAAAAAATGAAAGAAATGGAAGAAAGAGCAAAGCAAAAATGAAAGAAATGGAAGAAGAAACAAACCAAAAAAAGGCAGAAAATGGAAGAAAAGCAAACCAAAAAATTCATAAAAGGCAACAAATAGATGAAAAGATAAACTGAAAATTGCAAGAAAAATGCAAACAGAGTAAGGGTTGAAAACTTAAATATAGACAATAAAAAAACATAATCTGAAGAAAGGCTGGAAATAGAAAAGCTGGGCAAATGGTCAGGTACTACCGATACAAGCATTACCAACAGAATACAAGAGATGGAAGAGAGACTCTCAGGTGTTGAAGATACACTAGGAGAGATGGATTCATCAACCAAATAAAATCTTAAGTCCAACAAATCCTTAACACAAAACATCCAGGAAATATGGGACACCGTGAAAAGACCAAACCTAAGAATAATAGGTATAGAAGAAGGTGAAGAATGCCACCTCAAAGGGGCAGAAAACATATTCAACAAAATCATAGAAGAAAACTTTCCCAACCTTAAGAAAGACATGCCAATGAAGGTACAAGAAGCTTACAGAACACCAAATAGAGTGGATCACAAAAAAGTCCCCTTGTCACATAATAATCAAGACCCCAAATATACAGAATAAAGATAGAATATTAAAAGCACCTAAGGAAAAAGGCCAAGTAACATATGAAGGCAAACCGATCAGACTTACACCTGTCTTCTCAATGGAAACTCAGAAAGCCAAAAGGTCCTGGATAGATATTCTACCAACACTAAGAGACCATGGATGCCAGCCCAGAGTACTATATCCAGCAAAGTTCTCAATCACTATAGATGGAGAAAACAAGATATTCCATGACAAAACTAGATTCAAGCAATACATAAACCACTCACCCAGCCATACAGAAAGTTTTGGAAGGAAAACTCCAACCCAGAGATGTTAACTACAACCAGAAAAACATAGGCATTAGAGAATCCCTCTCTACAATCAGCCAAAAGAACAAAGGGGTGATTCCACACATAATTCCACCACCAACAACCATTCCAAATCAAAGAAGGATGAGCAATCAATGGTCATTAATATCCCTCAACATTAATGGCCTTAACACACCCATAAAAAGACACAGGCTAGCAGAATGGATTCGAAGACAGAACCCATCCTTCTGCTGCATACAAGAAACACACCTCACCCTCAAAGACAGACATTAACTGAGAGTTAAAGGTTGGGAAAAATTTTTCCAATCAAATGGACCCAAGAAACAAGCAGGGGTAGCAAACCTAATATCTAACAAATTAGACTTTAAAATAAAATCAATCAAAATAGATGAAGGAGGTCATTACATACTCATCACAGGTGAAATCCATCAACATGAAGTGTCTATCCTGAACATCTATGCCCCAAATAAAAAGGCATCCACATTTGTAAAAGAAACATTACTAAAACTTAAATCATATATAGAGCCCCACAAACATATAATGGGATATTTCAACACACCACTCTCACCACTAGACAGGAATACCAGACAGAAACTCAAAAAAGAAACAAAGGGTCTAATAGAAGTATTGACCCTACTGTGATTAACAGACATCTATAGAACATTTCATCCACATAAAGAATATACCTTCTTCTCACCACCACATGGAACCTTCTCAAAAATCAACCACATACTTGGCAACATATCAAACCTCAGCAGCTTCAAAAAAATTGGAATAACTCCATGCCTCTTATCAGACTACTATGCTTTAAAATTAGAATTCAACAACAACACAAATGGCAGAAAACCTACAAAATCATGCAAATTGAATAATGCACAACTGCACCATTCCTGGGTCAAAGAAGAAATAAAAAAAAAGAAATTAAAGACTTCCTAGAATTCAATGAGAATGAAGACACAACATACCCAAACCTATGGGACACTTTGAAAACAGTGCTACGGGGAAAGTTCATAGCACAAAGTGCCCACATGAAGAAACTGGAGAATAGTTATACTAAAGAATTAACAGCACAGCTGAAAGCTCTAGAACACGAAGAAGCAAACTCCGCCAGGAGGAGTAGACGCCAGGAAATAATCAAATTGAGGGCTGAAATCAATAAAGTCGAAACAAGAAAACAATACAAAGAATCAATGCAACGAAGAGTTGGTTCTTTGAGAAAACAATCAACAAGATAGACAAACCTTTGTCCAAACTTACCAAACAGCAGAGTGTGAACATGCAAATTAACAAAATCAGAAATGAAAAGGGGGACATAACAACGGACTCTGAGGAAATTCAGAGAATCATCCAGTCATACTTTGAAAACCTGTACTCCACAAAATTTGAAAATTTAAAGGAAATGGATGACTTCCTGGATAACTATCACTTGCCAAAATTAAATCAAGAACAGATAAGCAATTTAAATAGACCTATAACCCCTATGGAAATAGAAGCAGTCATTAAAAGTCTCCCAACCAAAAAAAGCCCAGGTCCAGATGGCCTCAGTGCAGAATTATAACAGAAATTCAAAGAACAGCTTATACCAATTCTTCTCAAATTATTCCACGCAATAGTAGCAGAAGGGTCTTTGCCAAACTCTTTCTACGAGGCTTCAATAACCTTGATTCCCCAAGCCACACAAAGACACAACTAAGAAAGAGAACTTCAGACCAATATCCCTCATGAACATTGATGCAAAAATACTCAATAAAATACTGGCAAATCGGATCCAAGAACACATCAAAACAATCATTCACCACGATCAAGTAGGTTTCATCCCAGGGATGCAGGGATGGTTCAACATACGAAAATCCATCAACGTAATCCACCATATAAACAAGCTGAAAAACAAAAATCACATGATCATCTCACTAGATGCTGAAAAAGCCTTTGACAAAATCCAACACCCCTTCATGATAAAGCTCTTGGAGATATCTGGGATAACAGGAACATACCTAAACATAATAAAAGCTATATACAGTAAACCAACAGCCAACATCAAACTAAATGGACAGAAACTCAATTCAATTCCTCTAAAATGAGGAACAAAACAAGGCTGTCCACTCTATCCATACCTTTTCAACATTGTACTTCAAGTTCTAGCCAGAGCCATATGGCAACAAATGGGGATCAAAGGGATACAAATTGGGAAGGAAGAGGTCAAACTTTCACTATTTGCAGATGATATGATAGTTTACCTAAATGACCCAAAACTCTACCAGGGAACTCTTACAGCTGATTAACACCTTCAGCAACGTGGCAGGCTACAAGATCAACTCAAGAAAATCAGTAGCCCTACTATATACAGATGATAAAATGGCTGAGAGAGAAATCAGAGAAACATCACCCTTTACAATTGACACAAACAACATAAAATACCTTGGGGTAACACTAACCAAACAAGTGAAAGACCTGTATCGCAAGAACTTTGAATCTTTGAAGAAAGAAAATAAAGAAGCCCTCAAAAAAAAATGGAAAGATCTCCCATGCTCTTGGATAGGTAGGATCAATGTAGTAAAACTGGCAATCCTGCCAAATGCAATCTACAGATTCAATGCAATCACCATTAAAATCCCAGTACAATTCTTCACAGACCTTGAAAGAACAATAATCAATTTTGTATGGAAAACAAAAGACCCAGGATAGCCAAAAGAACCCTGTTCAACAAGGCAACATCCAGAGGCATCACCATCCCTGACTTCAAGCTCTATTATAGAGCTATAGTCCTGAAAACAGCTGGGTATTGGCACAAAAATAGACAGGTAGACCAATGGAATCGAATTGAAAACCCTGATATTAACCCACACACGTATGACCACCTGTTCTTTGACAAAGAAGCTAAAAATACACAATGGAAAAAAGAAAGCATTTTCAACAAATGGTGCTGGCATAACTGGAGGCTGGCATGTAGAAGAATGTGGATTGATCCATGTTTATCGCCATGCATAAAACTTAAGCCCAAATGGATCAAAGACCTCAACATAAATCCAGCCACACTGAACCTCTTAGAAGAGAAAGTGGGTGGTATCTTTGAACAAATTAGTACAGGAGACAGCTTCCTGAAAATAACACCAGTAGCACAGACAGTGAGATCAACAATCAATAAATGGGACCTCCTGAAACTGAGAAGCTTCTGTAAGGCAAAAGACACAGTCATCGAGACAAAAAGGCAGCCTACAGAATGGGAAAAAATATTCACTAACCCCACATCTGACAGAGGGTTGATCTCCCAAATTTACGAAGAACTCAAGAAGCAAGGCTCCAAAACACCAAAAGATCCAATTATAATATGGGCTGTAGAACTAAATAGAAAATTTTCAATAGAGGAGTCTAAAATGGCTGAGAGGCACTTGAGAAAGTGCTCAACATCTTTAGTCATCTGGGAAATGCAAATCAAAACATCTCTGAAATACCATCTCACTCCTGTCAGAATGGCTAAAATAAAAAATACCAACGACAATTTATGCTGGAGAGGATGTGGTAAAAAGGGAACATTCCTCCATTGCTGGTGGGAGTGCCAACTTGTTCAGCCACTTTGGAAATCTGTATGGAGACTCCTCAGAATAATGGGAATAAACCTACCACAAGACCCAGCAACTCCACTCTTAGGCATATATCCAAAAGATGCCCCTTCAAACAACAAGGATGTCTGTTCCACTGTGTTCATAGCAGCATTATTTGTAATAGCCAGAACTTGGAAGTAACCTAGATGCCCCTCAAAAAACAATGGAATCCTGAGATTTGCAGGCAAATTGATGACACTAGAAGAAACCATTCTGAGTGAATAAGGCAGTCACAAAAAAGAAACACAGCATGTACTCTCTCATATATGGAATTTAGACATAGATCTGGGGAGTGCCAGCCTACAATCTCATACCCAGAAAGTCTGGGAAACAGAACCTTCATTCAGTAGCTGATGGAAGAGGCAGACTCCCACACCTAAGCACTGAGCTGAACTCAAGAAAGCCAGTAACAGAGAGGGAAGACTGATGACTAAAGGGATTAAGACTGGGCTGTTTTAACCCCCAGTAACAGCTGACCTGACAAGGGTTAACTCTTGAATCCCAAGCTGATGCCTGGGAATCCAGCATGGGGCTGATCAAGACCCCCTGAATGTGGTGTCAGTGAGGAGGCCTAGGTAATCTATTGAGCCTTGGGCAGTAGATCAGTATTTATCCTGAGTATACAAATGGACTTTGGACTTCCATCCAACAATGAGGGATGCACTTTCACCCTGAACTCTTCAGGGAGGGTCTAGGCCCTGCCCTGGATGAAATGACAGACTATGGACACCCCCAAGGAGGGCCTCACCCTCCCTGGGCAAATGAGGGGATATTGGGGGGGTTGGGGGGAGGGCACAGGAGGAGGGGAGGGAAACGGAGAGGGACCTGGAACGAACTTGTGAAGCAAGTGAACTTGTGAAGAAAAAATCCAAAAAGAAAGATAAATATCACATTTTCAGTTATAGAAGGCATTAATTTTGAATATTTACAAATCTACAATTTAAAAACCCATTATCATTGATGTTATGAATTGCATAAGAAAATTTAGTCATGCTTTAGTAATGCAGGTTATTGAATATCCAACTTATTTGTAAATCAGAAATGTTTACAAATAAAGTTTGAATTTGCTTTTATTGAAAAAATAAAATATATTTGAACAAGTATGTTTGGGGAGGGACATGTGACAGCCCCAGCAGTAACAGAACTTGGAAGTTTCAGCAATGAGGTTCTAGCTTTAGAATCAAGGATGTCCAAAAAAAGGGAAAGCCACTGAAACCAGGTTTGTGTGAGGGGTATTTCTGTATAGAGGCCCAGAAAAGCCATTGAGTAAAGCTGTAAATTGAAAGCCTGGATTGCCTTAGAGACACCAGGATGTTGGAGATCCCTGAATCATGGGATACTTGCCAAGGAAATCTGCTGGCTGACAGGGATCAGAACCAGTGCAAGAAAAAGATGTGTGTTACAGTCAACTAAGCTGAAAGGAGTTAGAAATTTGAAGAGTGTTTGGGCATTAGACATGGAGATGTAGAGTTTAATGCTTTGCAAGCTGGTTTTTCAGTCTTGCTTTGGCCCAGAATTTCCTGTCTATGTTCACTTTCTACCCTTTTGGAATGCTAATGTATATGGTGTGCCATTATATGTTTGAAGTATGTGATCTGATCTTTTATTTGAATTTTTTTTCAAGACAGCATTTCTCTAATTGTTTTGGAGGCTGTCCCGGAACTCGCTCTGTAGACCAGACTGACCTCAAACTCACAGATATCTGCCTGCCTCTGCCTCCCAAATACTGGGATTAAAGGCAGGCACCACCAATGCCCGGCGCTTTTATTGGAATTTTACAGGGGTTACAGTTAAGAGATTGTATGAGTCTCAGAAAACACTTTGAACTTTGGACTTTTAAACAGTGCTGATACAGTGATAGCCTATTGAGGCTTTTGAAGCTGGACTATGATATGGCTATGAGCCTGTGGGAACCAGGTGGTTTGAATGAAAAAACGGTCCCCTTAGAATCATAGGGAGAGGCACTTCTAAGAAGTGTGGCATTATTGGAGTAGGTGTGGCCTTGTTGGAATAAGTATGACATTGGGGGTTGGCATGAGGTTTCTGAAGCTCAAATCAGGCCCAGTGTCACACTCTCTTCCTGCTGCCTGCTAAGCCAGATGCGAAATACTCAGCTGCCTCTCCAGAACCATGTCTGACTCCTTGCTGCCACACTCCCACCATGATGACAATGGACTAAACCTCTGAACTGTGAGCCAGGCCACTTAAATGTTTTCCTTTATAAGAGTTGTATTAATCATGATGTCTCTTCACAGCAATAGAAATCATTATATATACATATGTGTGTGTGTGCGTATAATTTCTCTGCTTTATTTCTTCCTTTATACTTACTTCATAAACTATAACTCTTAGATGCTAAATGCTGAGAAACTTCTTGACAAAAATTTGATTAAATGTTTTTGAAAAATCATAATTAAATTCATTCTGAACCTGTCAAATGACAATAATTGATTTTTCAAACAATGAACGTATATGCAGATGTGATATGGTGTTTAGATTGAGGCAAATCCTAAGCAATTTAACCAATTAGAAGACCTATATGTCCATGGTTAGATACAGTGTACAGTGACAAAAGAAATTTTAGTACTGATACTTTTAACTTGAAATGTACCTCATGGATAATCTTTAAGGAGTTGGAAAATCAAGACTTACTTTATCTTATTACTGCACATTTATGGAAAGATTCATTTCTTTTTCCAGTTTTAAAATTATTTTCTTACTTGTTTAATTGAATTTGTAAGTTACTGAAACTGAACCAGAAAGCACAGATAATTAGTTTCTTTCTAATCCCCCTGGCATAATTCAAATAACTTGCTTATATCAGCTTTTACTGGACCCATGTCAAGTCTGAAATATGATATTCGCATTTGCAACACTGGATATGTCAACAAATGCTCTCGTTTCCTCAAAATTAGCCCATCCTGATTAAGATCAGTGACTCTCTACTGATTTAGAATGTTTCTCATAGGGCATATTTCAGATGCTCCTTTTCAACAGTGAGAGGGCAATGGCTCATTAAAATTTTCCTTCCTGTCCCTCATTCTCCTAATGTTACAGCAGGATTCAGGACAATGTCCACTCTAGCTAAAATAAGGCAAGTCAGGAAGGGTATTAGGAAGGGTAATAGGAAGGTTGTTCCGGATTAGGTTGTAGGTGAGGTTTGTAGTTCCATACCTAACAAAGGCAAAATTTGTTCACTTTTCTTTAAAAAAAAAAGTGTGTGTGTGTGTGTGTGTGTGTGTGTGTGTGGGTGTGTGGGTGTGTGGGTGTGTGATGTGGTATATATGTGTGGTGTGTGTGTGGTGTGTATGTGTATGATGTGTGTGTGGTGTGTATATGTTGTGTATGTGATGCATGTGTGTATGTGTGGGGATTTTGTGTTTATGTGTATTTGTATGGTGTGTGTGGTGTATGCGTGTATGTGTGGTGTAGTGCATATGTGTGTGTATGTGGTGTGTGAGTGTGTGTGCTTGCTTATGCACATGCATATGCTCATGTTTACTTGTGAGTACAGAGGCTATAGGTAGGACTTGAATGTGTTTCTCTGTTTGCTTTCCTCTTTGCTTTCTGAGACACACTTGTCACTGAACCTTGGGTTCACCATTCAGAAATACAGCTTGACAGTGAGCTCCAGGGATCTTTCTATCTCTGCTTTAACAGCATTGGAGTTACCAGTGGTCAGCCTTAGCTTGTTGCTACATAAGAATGTTGACATGAGAATGGGGAATTCTAAGTCAGAAATGCACAGAAAATATTTACCAAATGAACCATTCCTCAGCAATACCGACTTCCCCAACACATACTTTTGTGATTCTAAGGAAAGTCTCCTTGTTCTGGGGTTTTCCATACAGTGACCTTGCAAAACCATGGATTTGCCACCTTTACCCCATCCAGGATATCCAATCATTGAACTGCCATTGTTCTGATGCCTATACTCCCAGATGGATCTCTGGATATAACCCAATATATCACATGGCGGTTCTATTTTGAGTTGATGCCCACTGCTCCTAGATGAAGAGGTCAGTTAAATCTCAGCATGAGCAATACATCTTGGATTACTCTTCAAAGGGACTGTTAAAGTTGTTAGCCCCTTTCTTGGTTGCTTTAGAAAGTGGGTGGGTGGGGAAAGATGGGAAGAGTGTAAACTGTGGTCTGGATGCAACACATGAAAGAAGAATAAATAAAGAAACAAACAAATAAATAGTGCCTCAAGGTTTCTATTGTTGTGAGGAGACACCTTGAGCGCAGCAACTCTTATAAAGGAAAAACATTTAATGGGGGTGGCTTACGTTTCAGAGGTTCAGCCCATTATCATCATGATAGGACATGGTAGAGTGCAGGCAGACATGGTGTTGTAGCTGTAGCTGTAGCTGACCATCCTACGTAGTGCAGGCGACAGCAATTCTACTAAAGCACTAGGCAGTATCCTGAGCATAGGGCACCTGAAAGCCCACTCCCACAGGGCCACACTTCCCCCAACACGGCCATGCACACTCTAACAAGACACCCAAGATTATGGGGCCCAACTACAATCAAACCACCCTAAACAGAAAGACTATGCCCTACAGACTTGCCTGCAGGGCATCTGATGGGAACAATTTTCTTTCGTTGTGCTCTTCAGTATTTATGTGCTTGCTTTTACATCTTGACCAACATTTCCTCTCTATCCCCCTCTCACAGTCCTTCCCTCCCACACCCCCCTGGCCCCACCCTCATTCCCTCCTCCTCTCCCCTTCCTCCATTTCTTTTCAGAAAAGTGAAGTCCTCCCACGGATGTCAATCCGTGGTGTATCAAGTTGCGGTGAATGCCGTGCAGGGCGCTGGTGGCACAAGCATTTAACAGCAGCAGCACACAGGAGGCAGGGGCAGGTGGGTCACTGTGAGTCCAGGGCCAGCCTGGTCTACAGAACAAGTTCCAGGACAGCCAGAGCTACACAGAGAAACACTGTCTCAGAAAAAAAAAAAAAGAACCATTTTCTGTGACACTAGGCACCTCCTCTCCTATTAAGTCTGATGTCTTATCCAGTCTTAATAGGAAACATTCTCAAGTGAGGTTTTTTATCCCCAGTAAATCTTTCTATGTCAATTTAAGAAAAAAAAATTCAGAACAACAATTATTATATCCAGTGTTGTAGTACTCACATGTGGAACTTTCAAAATTAATTTTAAAATTGATTTTTAGAAAATGTTGATAATATTCACTTGATTATGCAGGGAAATTTTGCCTTAAATGTAATAAAATATTTTCCTATAATCTTCATTGAGCTAATCACTTTAAGAACTAAATAAGCATAGATATTTGTTGTTTTAAATAATTTAAATAGCAGAGTAGTTCAAAATATCATGGGCTACTCTTAATTTTCATTTTAATATATTAATTATTTTAATAAATAACAAGTCTGTGATATGTCCATGATATTTTTTACAACTATTCATGTACTATAAAAGTATTTTCACACTTAAAAATGATTACAAATAATACTTTCTATTGTAGATACAGAAGAAAAATCAAGATAGACAATTACTGTCTAATTAAAAAGGTAATTTCATTTTTGTAGTTGAGAGGCATTTCATTAGTATACTTTTTCTCCAAATATATTCTACTTCTTTTCCCTTATGTAATTATAACATTAAAAAGATACTTAGGTATTTTATAGGTTGATACAATTTTTCTTGTTTAAGGTATCCTTTTTAGCACAGGCGATAATTTTGTTGAGAAGTAAAGACTCAGAAAAGGACATGTTGCCTATTCATATATTTAAATATATTATTCACTAAGTGACACTGTTTAACTAAATAACAAAAATTTAGGGATTGGGGAGTGGCTCAGTGGGTAAGCATATTTGCTGCTGGATCATAAGTAACTGATCAGATATACCCAATATCTGCATCTATACAAAAATCAGGAATATATATGTTTCATGCTGCTAACTCAAGTGCCCAAATGCTGAGAGCCAGCTTAGCCTCCCCACATTTATACATAACACAAGCACACACACACACACACACACGTGCACACACACACACGTGCACACACACACACTCACATATGTGTGCACACACAGAGTTTAGGAGGCTGTTCCAACTTTGTTCTTTTTAGTTTAGTTGATTTTTGTGTATGTTCAATTGTAATCAAATGCACAGAGAGCCAAATTCCTATCTTTTTATGTTCATTTCAGTCTCTGTAAGTTAAGGTTCCTCCACTGTATTTCTTAGATTCTGGTTGGCAGGGAAAGTTTAAGAAGCTGTGGGACTTAATCACGCCATTGCTACTTCAGAACCCTCTGATTTTACTGCTAAACTCCCAGGGAGATTTTAAACTTACCACACATGTTTCCAACACATTGTATGCCTGGGAAAAAGCATGACATCAGCGTCTAAATGGAGTCCAAGCTATGGTTCTCTGCTTCCAGTTGAAACTTCATCCACCCAAAACCGATACACTCTACATCCGCTCCATTACTGCCACAAGAAAATGCCTTCATATTGCTTTGCCTCTTTAATTTTCACAAGAGCATCTTTGTGTAAATTGCGTCTCTTTACTGAGTATTCAAACTTTTCCAAAGTTGAATTTTTATAGCTTTTCATTGGTAGCAACCTCACCGTAGCATTTAGCATCATCACTACTGTACAGAATAACATGCCATATCAATTGATGCAACATTAATGCTCTCCAGGAAGCCTCCAACGCTCCTGAAGTAATATAGATCTTCGCATGGCTATTATTTAATGTGTCACTGGCAGAAAAGCTCTTCTACACTGATGTGCACAGTGCGAGTTATGAGTACTGTAGAGTAAAAGTATGAAAGTAGGGTAAAACATTCAGCGAATGTATTTTATGTAAAATTTAACTGGAAGGAGTTGCAAAACATGGAACAAGTCAAATTAAGAGTCACCATGAAGGAGTATCTCATACAATAGTGAAATAAGAAGCACAGGAGAATTAAGTATTTGTCTCCATGTACTAAAATGTGCTGTTTTGTAGAGTCTGGAGTCACATGGTAGTCTGTGTCTCCTACAGAGTAAATAGAAGGTAGTCTATGCTACGTGAATAAATGAACCACAAATCAACCTACTCTTAGTCAGTTTGTAATGTATTCAAACAATAGAGTATCCTTATGAAAAGAATGGCACTCTCTAAAATCATTAATCAGACTTATTAATTCATTTTTTTAACTGAGTACTAGAAACCAGGGCCTTGAGCTTGCTAGGTAAATGCTCTACCACTGAGCTAAATCCCCAACCCCTAAATTTATTGATTTTTTATCACAACATTTTCATTATTTTTCTTGCTTTTGAATTATATTTTCAATTGCTAAAATGAGCAGTTTTAGCTAACACTTATTTTAAGGTTAATACATGTGGGTTTGAGTCATCATGAAGAAACTTGACTTATATTTCACTACTGAGGATTTTTTGTTAGGTGGCATAAGACCCTACTGCAATACTGGGATCATTTTTGTGCTTGTGTATGGCTTATAGAAGACAGGAAGTTTGTAAGGGATCCTCTGAAGACACATAGATGGAGAATGTGTTGCAGTCAACAGCTATTTGAATTCATGCCTGCTTAAACTTGTTGCAAGTTATTCACAAATAGGTTGAATTATTTTATTATCAGTGATGAAAAGTATTTATATTTCTGCTGAAATTAGATATGTGGGGTTTTCATTTTGCCATTTAATACATGCTTTCAAATATATTTTTCCACAGTTTCTTCAGTATATGTTACTTGATGGTCAAGACAGTTACTACTCATGACAGGCAGGGGTAGAAGAATTTATCAAACTACCATAAGCCCAATTAGCAAGTTCATGTCATTATTAAAAAAATACACGAGAAGACAGAAGAACAATGTTGGAGCCATGAGCTCGGGGCTTTGGAGGGTTACGCTCAGCATTTAGCCTTTTCTCTGGCATAAAAACGTTCATCATCAATATTGCTGACAGTTTTCCCCCAGCAATGGATAGAAAAATTAATGTGTTCTTGATACCCAACTAAAACTGTCAACAATTTGTAGCAGTATATGATCAGAGGCAGCCTTGAAGTGATGTTCCCTGCAGAGAACAGAAAGCGGCCTTTCTTATTTTCTATGAACAGTTTGTTTTCTTTGCGCTGGTCCCATATGTCTTGAAATAAAGGTCCCATATGTCTTGTTTTAGGTGTATTCTCTCCACTTTGTAGCATTTTTCTTCCTGGTGAGGGAGTGTCCTATTTGTAGACACATGGCCTTTCAAGAACACTGAGGATAGCTACCAAAAGCCATATGCATCAGACAAATTTGCTGCACACTGAATAAAATATTATGTCAAATAAATTATGAGACCCTGAACCAAATCATAGTATTAAGATCTAATGCAAGCATGGTAAATCTACAATCTAGTATTAAATCAACAGATGTCAAACCAGTCTAGGACCTGAAATGCAGCATTATTAGAAGTATCTCAATTTCAGTATTCTCATCTTACTGTAGTATGTAGTATGTGGGAATCAAGATTTGCTAGACTCAGCACAGGTTAAAGGGTTTATTCTGAGAGATAACACTTACATAAGACGCAGGTGGCTGTCCCAGGTTCCAACTCCAAGGATCCTCCCTGGCTGTTCCCTGGCCAGCCACCAGAAAGAGAGAGCGCCCCTCCCAGAACCAACCTAAGTCCTCCTCTCCTGAACACACCTGTGACCATGCCCAAGTGGGTGTGTTCAGCGCCTCAGGTGCCTGGTCAGATCTCTCACTACAGTAGTGTGGGGGAATTCTTGTTTTTAAATAAACAAGAGGCGATTGTATTATCATTTTTGATAATATGATTTCGAGATCTATTTAAAACAACAGTTTTCTAATTATTATTGTCTGGGTGTTACTACTGCATTTGTCTTTCCATTACTCACCACCTTTTCATGTACACAAAAGTCAGGTGGCACTCAAACATACAATGACATATCTCCATTCAAGTCCCAGAGGGAAGGTCAACATTGAAGGAAGCAGGTTGCTCTAAGAATAGTTTCAAACCTCTCTTTTCAGCGTTTAAAAATATTAATATAAAAATACTTCATAAGGGATTATATGCAAATTAAATATCCCAAACTCAATATATAACTTGATCAATGAGACAGACTATTTGTAATTCAAACAAACATTCTAAAAATTACTTGAAGATGTCCTGTTTGAGTACATCATATACACCACAATTTTCATGAGTTCCTTTTATTTCCTCTTTGCTTAGAAACATGGAAAAGAAGACCATCTCTATATATTTAGATTTTTTGATAGGGAAATTAACTTCTGTCATATTTTAAAAACAAAGCGAAGCACTTTTGTATGACACCACTGCAGATTAAACTAGATATATTGCAGTTATACTTGGGGAGGAAGCCCCAAACTTGGGCATTTGAAATGGCATAGAAGGAGTTATACATTTTCTATTATCTGTTAAAATTTTCTATCATAACATAGTGCTACAAGTTAGGTGGCTTAACATTTTTAAAGGCTCACACTCAAGGTCCTAGAGATTAGAATAATAAAGAAGAGGACAGCAGGGTTATGAGGGGCACTCTGACCCAGACTTACACTCTTGGCTCCTATTAATCATTCTCCATTTTCACAATATGTCTCACTGAGTTCTCTTTCTTTGCATGTATATGTTCAAAGTGCTTTTTTAACACTTTGTTTTGTCAAACATCCACTTTTAACCTTTTAAATGTAGATGAATGTCTTACCAGATTCGTGTCTATCTTCTATTCCAGCGTGACTTCACTTCAACGTATGCCATCTCCAAAGTCCTGTTTCCAAAAATCGTCATATTCGAGGAACTTGAGGTCATTATTGTAAATAATATTTTGAGGACATGTTTTTATCCCATAACAGCACACATTGCAATTAATAACGAGCAATCTCCTTCAGTCATGAACTTTGTATCCAAGGCTAGAAGTATGATTCCACTTAGCAAATCAATCCAATTTAAGGTAGACAGTAGCCTTTGCTAGAGGCTAGAGCCCTTCTCCCCTACACTTCCAATGTAGACAGTGGCTTCTACGATGAAAAGTGAGTGACTGTCTGCTGCCTGCCACTTTAAGGGTAGGCAAAATTCAGACTTAATGATTAAATAAATCTACAATGCACTAAATTCTTACTGAATTTGCATGTAAACACTGGCATACAATATTGAATGTTTCCTGTTCTACAGTTTCAAGAGTTACATTGGAAATTACTTTTGAATATGTGGCACAGGGTCTATAATGCTCATTTTAAATAAGTCCTTTTCCCTGTCGTGGCAAAACTCCCCTCCTTGATCTTCTTTTCTAGTTCTGTCCCTCTCTCCTGTGCTCCACTCTCCTGATAGACAGATCTCACAAGTCTCTTCTTTCATAACAGCCTTTTTCCATGATGTCTTCACTCTTAAGGTTCTTCATTTTTTTCCAAAAATTCTCAGATTAAAAAATATGTCTCCAACCGGTACGTATAGAAAGTAAAAGCATCCTCTATCTCAATAAGCAGTCATAAAACGATGAGTGTAGTATTTAAATTATTTGTCTTCCGGAGATTCTTTTGATTATTATGAGTTACATGGATCAGATTTTTGTTTGTTCTGCTGGTTGGGTTGCTTTTCTTTTCTTTCTCCTTTTTTTTTTTTTTTGAGTAACTTCTGTATTACGGACAAAATTATTGGTGAGACAAACTCGCATTTTATCTTCCCGTTACTCTAGTTCACAGGTCAATTTAAAGTTTTCTAAAAATATTCATCACATAAAGCAAATCATATGATGGGTAAGTTACTTTATTTAAGTGAAGTCTACATGAAAGTTCACACTGCCTGCAAATGAAGTCACTCCAGTGTTCTACCTAAAATGAACACATATACTAATATATTTCCAAACTAATAGTTAAATAAAGTGAATTCACGCTACTATTATATTATTGTCACTGCAAGCTTTATATTTTGTATCCAACTAAGCTTAGATAGTACTATTAAAAATGTTTTTGAGAAAATAGTAAAGCCGGAGAGCAGTGTGTTATGTTGTGTTTAAAAGCATAAAGCTGCCTACTTGAGATTTTAAATGCATACATGTGTATTGACTGTATTGTGGAGGAAATATTAAAACAACAAATAATTGTGGTGGCAATTGGATAATTAGGCAGGCCATTGAGCAGTTCTGGTTGCAATTGGACACATTCCA
Source organism: Mesocricetus auratus (assembly GCF_017639785.1). Classification (NCBI taxonomy): domain Eukaryota; kingdom Metazoa; phylum Chordata; class Mammalia; order Rodentia; family Cricetidae; genus Mesocricetus; species Mesocricetus auratus. Next base: position 12,147,675 of record NW_024429212.1, on the reverse strand, counting down.
CTTTTCTCTGAGTCGTAATTAACCAATTAACCAATTTTAGACATAATTATTTTTACCTGGGCATTTTGGCTCCTACATTCTTCTTGCTGCACAAACATGTCACTGTGTGTGTTGTTTCTTATTTTGATAATCACTGTTGCTTTCTTTCTTTCTTTCATATTTTTGACTACACAATATTTCCATGTAGGACCATTCCTTAACGTTTCTTCTGACAGGAAGTGGAGACACTCAGCTTGTTATAGCTCTTATATTCACTGAGTGGCTTTTTGTGACAATTCAAATGACTAAAATGAAAGGCTTTTGGGAACTTCTACATCACTCTTCCTCGTGGCACCTCTACTTTCAACGGTGTGGACTTCCTTTCTATTTCAATTTAAATTTATTCATTTTTAAAAATTTTATTTATTTGTTATGTATACAATGTCCTACTTGCACATTTGCCTGCATGACAGGAGAGGGAAGAGGGCGCCAGATTTCATTACAGATGGCTATGAGCCACCATGTGGCTGCTGGAAATTGAACTCCTGACCTCTGGAAGAGCAGTCAGTGCTCTTAACCTCTGAGCCATCTCTCTAGCCCCTTAAATTTATATTTTTCATATAATATTTTCTATTAGAAATCAAAAGCCAAGGGAAAATGAAACACACTCATAGCACAGATGGAAACCTCATGAAAACACAAAATCAGGAACCATAATCTCTGAACAAAAGTATTTGTAAGGTTAAAAACAAAAAACAAAAAGCCCAGGAAAAGCACTATGAGATAAAATAAAAAAGACCCCCAACAATGAATGCCATTGAATTCATTTTGTGTTGGTCATTTAATGATAGGCATGGGACCTGTTTATGCTTAAATTTGACTTCTACATCCAAAGAGACTCTGTTAGAGCAAAATTATCTCTATCTTGCAAGTAGTTGTCAGATGGGGATAGGTTCTGGATTAGGGGTAGTGGCGTATGCCTACTTAGCTTTCAAGTCTAGGACTTCGTGAAGACCTAGACATGCTCTGTGCATGCTGCCTTAGTTTCTGAGTTCGTGTGTGCACAAGTCCTGTTGTGTCTCGAAGGCCCTGCTTCCATGCTGTCTTCTGTCCCCACTGCCTCTTATAGTCTTTCTTCTTCTTCTTCCTCAGTGTTCCCCAAGCCCTGAAAACAGGCAGTGGGGGATTTGATGGAGATATCCCATTTTGTACCCATTTCTCCAAGATCTCTCAGTCTCTTCTCTCAGTTCATCACCGAGTCTTGGTTTTTATTGCTGGATCCTGTGGGAGGAAGGTTCTCTGATGATAGCCAAGTTAAGGCATGAGTATAGCAGACTGTCATTAGGAGTTATTTTATTTCTATGTTCCTTTCAAAGAAGAGTAATATTTTGCTTTCCTCTAGGTCCATGACCTATCTAGTGTCAGTTTCTTCACCACCCCAGCAGTGTAAGGCATGAGTTCTATCTCATGGAGTGGGCCTTGAATTCAAGAAGATGCTGATAGGGTGCTCACACAGCACTGCACAGATTTCAGCGTGTTTAGTTGTGTTTGCATTTGTCTTTCTTCTCTGTTAGCATATAGAGTACCTTTCAGTGGGATGAATAGTAATCTGTAGGGGCGAAGGATCTAAGTTGGCACTCCTTCCACTTTGCCATGTTCAGCAAGTTATTATAGGTGTTGTCTTTAGCAACCTTGGCAATAGCCTGGGTTGTTTGGGGGTTTCATGGAGCCTCTTTGACCAACAGCTCAATGATATATATATATCAACCCATTACTGGCACTGGAGGTTTCATTTGGTGACAAAGAGGTGTCCAGTTGGAGGTTTGTCGCCTCAATTATTTGGTGATTCCATTTAGATTTCTTTCATATATAAGTATATATTTTACAAAGTCTCTGCTGTAATAGGTTTCTATGTGACCCTTCATGCTGCCCCTCCCTGTTTTTCCTCTTTATTCTCCCTTTCTTCCCATTTCTACTCCATGCCCTGTTACAGCCCCCCCCCCGTGCCTGTGTGTTAGTAGGGCTCAACAATGAGTTGCATTTTGACTAAAGAATACTCTTAGTTAATTTTTTCAGTGTGGGGTTGAAAGAAACACTCTGTCTTCCTTTAATGAATTAAAGGATTTTTAATATTATATTTATTTATTTATTTTTAATTCAGTGGAATGAGATGTGTTTAAATATTATCTTCTTTTTTCTCACTCAGATGGGATAATATCCCCTGGAACACTTTTTTTTTCCTTTTTTATCTCAGTACTTAAAATTTATTTTGTTAAATATTTTCACCTGGAACAATTGCTTCCCCAGTGTAGAACACAATCTCACATAATTTGTTTTGCTTCTCACGTCTTACACATTTGATTGGCACTCAATAAATACACTCATTTGTATTTTACTTATATGATAACATTAAACTGAGTGTATATACAATATATTGATTCAAGTATGTAGCTTTTCTTCCATTTTATAAAGACATATCCACATGGTGAAATAATTCACACCTAAGTTGGATCAATCCAACTTAAATGACTTCCTTCATCTAAATTATACATTTCCCTGGTATAGCAGGGAGATTAATCAACCCTTCCTTCAGTGTATGTAATTCTTCATTCCTAAGTCCTTATGCATACATTACCTTTTATGACAAGAGACTTTGAAGATGTTTATTTTCAGACTCTGCTCTTTTATGTAAACTTGACACAAGTTGAGCCATTGGATAAGAGGGAACCTCAGTGGAGAAATGCTCCTATCAGATTCATTTGTATGCATGTCTGTGTGATATTGATAACTAATGTAGAAAGCCCAGCACCATTGTAGGCATTTTCACCCCAGAGTAGGTTGTCTTGGTGCTATAAGAAAACAAGCTAAGAAAGTCACGAGGAACAAGCCAGCAGGCAGCATTCCTTCCTGGCCTCTGCTAAATCTCCTGTCTCTGGGTCCTAATTTGGGTTACCTCCATGACTTCATTCAGTGATGGACTGTGACTTAAAAGTTGTAAGCTTCCTCACTGACACCCACATTCAGGGGATCTTGATCAGGCCCATGCTGGATTCCCAGCCATCAGTCTGGGATTCAAGAGCTACCCCTTGATCAGTGAGGAGGCCTAGGCAATCTATGGGGCCTTGGGTAGTAGATCAATATTTATCCCTGGCATACAAATGAACTTGGGGTGCAATGAGAGATGTACACTCACCCTGGACTCTTGGGGGAGGGTCTAGGCCTGCCCTGGATGAAATGACAGACTATGGACACCCCCATGGAGGACCTCACCCTCCATAGGGAAATGAAGGTATATGGGGTAGGTTGGTGGGAGGGCATGCGAGGAGGAGAAGGAAAGGGAGAGGGACCTGGGATTGACATGTAAAGCAACCTTGTTTCTAATTTAAATTAAAAAAAATTTTTAAGTTGTAAGTTTAAATTAATGTTTCCTCCCCTCCCTAAGTTACTTTGGGCCATGCCCCGCCCCCATGGCAGTAGAACCCCCTAAGACATTCTGTCTTGAGTTTGCAAGATAGGTTTACTGTCATAACAAATGACATTGTATGAGAAAAGAGGAGGCACCCATGGTAACAGATTGTATCAATAGAAGCACAGGCTAGGGAGATGGGGCCATTAGCCAAGGAGCAGGAAGCAAGGAGCCTGGACATGTCAATCAAATTACTTATCATATGGAACTTTCACATGGGTAGGCTTTGCCTACCCATCTTCAACTTCTGCCCTCACACCTGAAAGATAAAATTTCCTTGAACCACGTGGATTTTGAGTGGTTGACAAGGTATTCATTCAGAGACACCGTTCTTTTCCCAGGGAAGGGCAGGAACACTACAGCAGGGGTCCCTGACTTCACCATCAAGGTGGCTCTCCTCCATGAGGACTGAAGCTTAAATGTTGCCTAGTCTCCTCTTTGGCTGAAACAGTCTCATCTCCAACATGGCAATGAGTTTCTGTCATCAAATATGATTTAAACGTCATATCTTATTAGGGATAGGTGATGGTTGAGTGTGATGATAGATTTCAGGTGTTTAGAGTTGAGCCTAATATACAGAGCGATTACAAAGTTCACAAAGAGGGCTTCAACCAGCAAAGAGCAATACAGACACTGATATTTTTTAAGCTTATCCATGGCACCTTCAAGAATAAGATTGAGAGAAATAGCTGCCTCTGTTCTCTGTCACTCTTTTGCAACTGATCGAGGTCACTTGAGAACTGAGCGAATTCAGCAACAAGCACAATATTTTCTTTACTTCTGAAAGGTTAGACAAAATTTAATGCTTGTCTATCACTGACAGGGAGGGATTCTTCCAGCAGTAGTTCATACAACAATAAATATAGGGAGCCAAATGGGATTTTTCTTCTGGATAAAGCACATATATCAATTTTAAGAAATGTGTGTATGGAATATATTTCAAAAAGGAAAATGAAACCCTGAAGTTTTGATTCATCTTTTAATTTTGAAAGGGAAAAAAGCCCATTTGTACATATTGCTAATTACACTATAGATGACTTGTTTCAAGATAAGAATGAACTGGAATTCGTAAGAAATTGTTAGGAGTCTGAAGATGCCGAGGAGTGACTTCCGGTATGCAGATGACCAGGGTTTCCCCGTGAAATTTTCATTGGTCTTGTGGCTCCTATCAATTTCCTCTTAAACCCCTCGGCATTCATGCTGAATCATGGAGAAGTACAAGAACAGGAACAATTATAAGAAAAAAAATTGAAACAAGAAGTCGGCACCAATGTAAAACTGGGCGTAGCCGAATGTACCTGTCACCTCCATTTTGGAACTTAGGGACGGATGGATGCCGGCAGCTTCCTTGCCAGCCAGCGTATAACAAATTGCAAGTTTCAGGTTCAGTGAAACTTAAGAATTATGACGGACTCTTCTTGCCTTTTGTAACCTGTTGAGTTCAGTAAATGACACCAGTGTGTACATGGTTATTGGAACATCTAACTGGACCACGTTCTCAGGGATAATATCATTGAAAAAATAAACTTATCTCTCTTCCACAAGTACCACCAATGGCCAGCATCTCTTTAACCATGGATGGGACTTCAGTAGCCCCTCTCCCCATGAAGGCTGCATTTTGTCTGGCTTGATCTTGTTCAGGTGTTGTGTGAGCACTCACTGCCAATTTAACTTCATGTGTGCAGTGTCACCATCTTGCCTGATAAACACAGTATTTCTGCAAATGTCCACTGCCTCTGGCTTATACATTGTGTCTGTTCTGTCTTCTGGGATGGTCCCTGGACTTTCCAGATGAGGAGTGTAATATAGCTGCCAAATTGAGAGCTTTGGGGGAGAGGGAGAGGTATAGTGGATTTGATTAAAACTCACTACATACATATATGAAAATTTCAAACAATGAAGAAAAATAAGTTAAAGAAGCTTAGAGAGCAATAGAGGTAACTATCTCATGTCTTCCTTTGACATGCTCACATGCTCACAAGAGACTCATCCCTGTGATTTACTTCCTGTATTGGATTCTGAGAAGTGCACTGATTATTGCTATTAGTATGAAGACTGAGTACACTTGGTACACAGGATGCAAGGATTTAACATATATTGTAAATTCAGTAAACTTTACTGCCACCTCTTCGGTTTGTACAGAGCTGGAATAACAGACCCAAATGTTGTTCATCTCAACTGAACATTTGGGCTCCAGTTTCTCCATACATCACCCACTGACAATCCTTCTTATCTTCTAGGAATTTGACCTTTTTAGAATCAACATATAAGTGAGATTGCATAGTATGTGATTTCCTGCCTCTGACAATACATTTAGCATTATGTCATTCATGTGTATGAAGTCTTTTACAAATGAAGTGATTTCATGCTTCATATTATTGAATAATGACTTCATATTATTCAATTGTGTATTTGGCTAAATTTTATCCATTGACCTATTGATGGACTCTTGGATTGTTTCCATATGTTGGCATTTTGAATCATGTTGAAAATGAATATAGAGTGAAATATCTTTGCAAGATATAGATTTCCTTTTCTTTTTTACATTCAAGAATGGAGATATTTGAATTACATGGTCGTGCCTATTTTAATTTTGGGTGGGAACATATATATCCTTTATGTTTAAGTTAAGAAATGATTTACCTTGTGGTTAAGCATAGTTTTCCAGTTTTATTTTTCAAGAGTTGACAAAATATTTCTCATGTTGGTTCACATAAAATTTGTATAGATTTAATAATGACTGTGATTCTTATAAATAATGATAGGCACATTAGCAACACCAGAGATGATTCAATATAAAATAGGTCATGAAATAAATGATCTGGTTGGATTTTAGAAGAAGTGTTGTATTTTCCAAAGTCATATAACATAGATTATAAGTGTTTTTATCATATAAAAGTCATATTTTACCTCTTTGACAGAGGATTGCATTTACCTATTGCAAGTACATAGAAAAATGCTTGGAATAGGTAAATGTCATAGAATGTTAAATTGTATGGGAGAAGCAAAACTTTTTTATTCTAACACACTATTAAGTACATTTTGTACTTTTTGCCTGACATACAAATCTATTTGTTTTAAATCAGTTACTGTGACAATTTTGTACTTCATTTTCAAAAGGCATAAATCTTATGATACAAACATTCAGCATTTAATGAAGATGTGTTACTCTTTTTGTAAAACTAAGAAATACAGTGTATTTTCTGTTGACGTGGAGCACATACTTGTATTTCTTTTTTTTCCTAGAACACATTTATTTTAGTAGGGTTTTCTTTTTTATTTTTCAGTTTAAATTTAGATAAGAAACGAGGTTGATTCACAAGTCAGTTCCAGGTCCCTCTCCCTTTCCCTCCCCTCCTCCCGTGCCCTCCCCCCAACCCCCCCATTATCCCCTCATTTCCCCAGGGAGGGTGAGGCCCTCCATGGGGGTGTCCATAGTCTGTCATTTCATATAGTGCAGGGCCTTGACCCTCCCCCAAGAGTTCAGGGTGAGAGTGCACCTCACATTGTTGGATGGGAGTCCAAAGCGCATACTTATATTTCTAATGACAGGGACAAAGTCTCTTGTCATAAATTGTACTGCTGTCGGGAAATTGACTGGTATGAAGTAAAAAGCAAAACCCTTTGAACATTTAGATGCATGAAATAAATAATGAGCTTTTATTATAATGAGGCATGTATGCATGAGTGTGTGCATGTACATACACATGTGTCATATTTATATAACAGACTTATCTCATATTTGGTAAGTTATATTTATGATTGATAGGTTGTTTTTATTCTCTTGCGATACTAAGTTTGCAATTACTTTTACATATTGTATTTGTGGTAAATTATGTTCATTAAAGAAACTTTAACTTGAAAAAAGTAGAGTTATAAGAACTATACCTTTCCTTATATGGTAAATATTGACATTTAACAAGCAGATAAATATTTTAATATTGTAAAATTCATAATATGAATAAAACTCAAATTTTGAGTATAAAGCATGATTTAATGATGTTGTCAGATAACAAATTATTCCCTGTAACACTTTATATGTTACCTCTAGGATATAAAATTCTTAAGACTAATTATGCTTACTATCTTTGAGTTTATACACTAATTTTGTATTTTTATGTTGCCTTAAGATATTATAAAATTTAAATTTAAAATTCAATTTATAAAATCATTCATTGTTGATTAAGAATGATATTATCTTAAGATTATGAATTGTCATGATCAATTTTCAAAAAATTTTCTGCTCTATACTTCAAATTGTCTTCTATTTTCCATCTCCTTGGGGGTCTGAATAGGACAAGGACGACATAATTGAGCTGGGAATTTAAAATCCCCAATTGGTGCCTTAAGTCACTTACATTTAGGTGCCCTTGAAAGTATTATTAGATTTAGAAATTGGATTTAAAACCAAAGATACACACCTTTCTGTAAATCACTAATTTTATAATGTCTCGTGTTATTTTTAGACTATGTTAATGCAGACACATTATATGGGGTTTCTTTGAAATTTTCTAAATGAAAATAAAGGAAAACAATAATATGTATAGACTCTCACTCCATAGACAACTACTAGTAATAATTTCTTAAAATTCTCATACTGTGTGTGTCCTTTTAAATCAAACGAGTGATAGTAATGTCAATGTTTTCTGTTTTGTCTCTATCACGTCCTCAGCAACAAGAACCACATTCAATACCTCGTATATGTTCAGCAAACATTGTTGAGAAGGAAACGAAGTGTTGTGTGCCTCATTTCTCTCAAATTTATTATAAGAGATTTATTTGTGTTTGTAATGTTCTACACAACCCTGTGTTGAGGGAAATATTTCCTGTCATGTATCTGCAGAACGGACCTGTAAAGAGAGAGTATCAGGAGTTCAGCTCCTACATTCTCAATTACCATGCCCCCAGATACAAAATTCAGACATCCTAGTGGAAAATGCTCACAGAAAGATAATCAGTGCATTGGTTCAAAACTCTGGAAAGCCAAGTGTAAGTCATTTTAAGGCAAATGCTGTCGGGGCTCTGTGTGTTTTTGTTAACCTAATACACACGTGTGGTTATGTATCTAATAGACACTCCCTTGTGTCTATCACAGCAGACTCCAGATACACTAGAATGCCAAAGCTCTGAAAACAAGAAATTACTGTAGCCATTGAAAAGCAGAATGGTGTTCTTCGTAGTGTAGGAGATGAAGTGGGATTGGAGAGAATGCTGTAGCATAATGATCATTTAAATGTTCAACTAGAGAGTTAGAAAGATGGTCAAACTTCTTTACTCATTGAGTCATCCTACCAAGCCAAATAATAATGACTGTTGAAGTAAGGTTCTTCGTTCTACTTTGCAAATATAAATACTGTGCTTTTCCATGATATTACAGTAAGAGACTGATTAACCTTAAGTTAGCAGTTAGCTCTTCCCCCCCCCCTAGAATTGCTTATTTAGAAAATTCTGTAAATCAGTCAGTTTTCACTGCCTGACAGGTTATTCAAAACGTTTCCTCCTCACAAAAAATATTTTGTTCTATTGGGCTCATAGCCCTTTTCTCAAGAGAGCAGACTACTTAACTGAAAAGAATTGGTCCTCTTCAAAACACTGCCCCGTAGGAATCCTGACTCAGTATCCTGTCTCAGTATGGATGTGAAATTGTGTTAAAAGTCATCTCTACATTCTCTACAATTCTGGCCAATGCCACTCATCTGCCTCGACAGGCTGGTTTGTATTTAAAGAAACTCAACACTTACATTCCTCTTTTAAGACATGACTATCAACCCCTTCAAAGTCATACTTTCCCATACACCTGAACACTGGACACAGTTTTCTTGATCAGTGGATATCTATGGATATCACAAAGTATTAGATTAAAGCTCCTCTTAAACTGTGGGCAAGGACTGACAACTAGATTGGCCAGCCATTGTGTTGAGTCTAGATTTCTTCTATAAGGGAAAGGAGATGATTCCTCATGCTCAGAGCCCTGAATCTTTTAAACTCTCAAGCCACAGCTTTTCCCTCTACCACATAAAGAGATAGATGAATGAGGTTCAAATAAAGTCTTTGTGTGAGAGCCTGCCCCTAAGAATTCATAGGAGAAGGGGGGACACCAAACATAAAGGCATTTACACTCATACTTGCCAAAACCATTTTTAAAAGATTGCAGGATGTTCTAATCACTCACTATATTGGTTAATTGATTGGTACTCACCCATCAAAATATTATTTCCTAATATGAAAAAGTACCGTGAAAAACTTTCCAGTTGCATTTTCTTCAAAGTGGAAGCTCATTTATTTGCCAAAAATTAAATTGAATTCTATCCTTGAAAGCACTGAATCCATCTGACATAAAATGAATTAGGTTTGAGTGGCAGCAAAGTCTGGCAGGAAATTTTTTGCTCCTCTTTGCTCTTTAAACTGTTGAACATCTGACCTAATGTGCAATACGATTAGGACATGTAAGACCTTCACTAGAAAATGAAACAACTTCAGTGTGTTTTGTATGTTTTTATTTAATGTGTGTGTGTGTGTGTGTGTGCATCCACGTGGAGTTCACAAGACAACTAACTTGTGGGAGTCAGTTCTCTCTTTCAACCATGAGAGTTCAAGAGATTAAACTCATATTGTCAGACTTTATACCAAACACTTCTGCGTGCTGAAACACCTTGCTGTCCCTGTATATATAGATTATACATATATATGCATATGTATGTGTATATATAATGTATGTATATGTGTATATGTATAAGTACAATGTATGTGAGTATGTTCATATATATTAATATTTATAAACTATCACCATTTTTTATTCATTTCAACATATGTGAAGTATGTGATTTTAAATGTCATTTAGTATTTTATTTTACATGCTATCTAGCAATTCCATTGATTTATATGAGAGACAGACTAAGCTGAAATTAACAAAAATATTGTGTAGCCACTCTGACATCTTAGGGGACTCATCCTCAGACTGTATCAATTTCTTTATGTATTTATTAAGAACCTCATGATCAATGATATGACTCCTCTTTGCCCCTGAACACATGAAAGAAAGATATTCAGTATCACAAACTGTTGGGATAACATGCAGTTCAGAGGTGGATATTTCTTTCTTATCTTCCATCTTCCCGGATAAATTTGTATCTCTTGGAATGAACCCACCCCAACCTCTAAAAAGCAAACAATGTATCCTCTGGGAGAAAAACTAGATATAATGTAAGGTGAAGTTCAGGAACATAAGGGTGCACTGGGAAGTTATAAAAACATGATGCCATAATAGGAACATCCAACCTCATGGACTGTACAACTATTGTATTCTTCTACATTGTACCTTACAATGATACACAGCCATTGCTGAACTACCTGGTCCAAAGCCTGTGAACCATCCTAATAAATCCCCTTCATATATAATCATTCTTTAAGTCCTATTTCTCTGCAGAAGACTGACTAATACAGCAAGTAAGAACATCTGATACTGAAACCTGACACTCAGAGTATCTAAAACCACTCCCAAGAACCCAGCTGGTTAAAGGAGGCTACCCACTCCCCCTGGTTGCCTGCTGACCTGCATACATGCGTATGTCCTCACTTCCAACCAGGCATTTCTCTCCTTGTCTCTCATATGAACACAATAATAATATTTTTTTAAATTTTAAAATGCCTTTATTTATTGGGAATATGTGGAAGAGCATCAGTGAACACACCTGGAGGCCAGAGACAAGTGTGTGTGTGTGTGTGTGTGTGTGTGTGTGTGTGTGTGTGTGTGTTGTGCATTCAGAAGTCAGAATAGGGCACTGGATTCCCTCATACTGGAATTGTTACCATCTAGGGTTTTTGATGGGGTTCCTTTCCTCTGCCTAGTTAAATACTGCAACGTCAGGCAAACTCATGAGCAGCACAAGCAGCAGTGGAGAAATCTCAGCACAGAAAACAGCGGCAGAATCAGCAGTTGGGAAAAAGTGAAGAGTGTGTATTCAGGGTAGGTAAACACATGCAGTAGACACAAGAAAGACTGACCCCCACACAAAGCAGAGGAGGGACTCAGAGGACGAAGCCCATCTTCTCCTTGAGGGCTGCAGTTTTACTGTCTCTGAAGGGTCTTCGTCCCCTAGTGCAGGGATGGTCGGTTTGAGGAAAGAAGGAATGACCGATTGGCTCACAACTGTTGTGTAAACCTGTCCTGATTCAGCCTGTAACTTGCTGAGCCAGTCTACCAGCAAGGAAGAAGGGGCCTTTGTTCTAAGCTGCCAGGCTTCTGTCTCAGGTCAGGAGAGCAAATAAGCCAGCCACCTTGGGAGTTAACCATCTTTATGACCTAGTGAGCTGGGTAGTTTTATGCCAACTCAACACAAACTAATCATCTGAGAGGAGGACTACTTCAGTTGAGAAAATGCTTCTGTGCAATCTGTCTGTAGGCAGGCTCCTAGGGCATTCTCTTAACTAGGGGTTAGTGGGGAAAGGCTTGGTGGCTTCACCCGTAGGCTGTGGTCCTGAGTTTTATAACACAGCAGACTGGCAAAGCTATGGGGGGCAAGCCTACGTGGTCTCTGCATCGGCTTCTGCCTCCGTGTCCCTGCCCTAGCTTCCTTCAGTGACTGATGATGATGTAGAAGTATAAGCCAAATAAACTCTTTTTCTCCCTATTGCTTTTGGTTTATGGTGTTTCACCACAGCGAGAGTAACACCAATTAGAACACCTGGTCATGGATGGCCATTCTCTCTGTTGGCTTGTCAGAAAATCTGTCTAACTTCTAGTCCTTCTGAGTTAAGGATGCTGTAAGCTACTCTGTGGAGGCTTAGTGCTGAGCCTGTGTCTTCTTCAAGAGCAGTAAGTGCTCCTTACTGATAAGGGTAGGTGGGACTTTATTTGGACTGCCAACCAGCTCCCAAATGAAGACAGGTAATTGTCATTAGTTATGAATCTCCTGCTTATCCCACTCACTCTTCTACCGTAAATTAAACTGTGTCTGTTTGTCTACATTTTGCCTCAGGGCTTTTGACTTTTATTCTGTCTGTCCTACTTTCCTTTTTACTCCTTGTCTGTTTGGCTAGCCCCTGGCATGTTTTCCTCCCCCCCCCCAAGTCTAAATTTGTTCTCCTACTTACTCTCCATGCTTGGAAGTCCCACCTGTATCTCTTCCCTCATTATTGCCTATTCAACTTTTAACTAAACCAATCAGATACCTAAGGCAGGTAAGGTAAAACAGCAACACATCATTACATAGTTCAATATTCAGCAACACTAAGCCATCTCTCCAGCCCTAAATAAAATGGTATTTAAATAAGTCCTATGTGAAGTTTTATGTAACTGATTTTTCTCGTACACACACACACACACACACACACACACACACACACACACGAGTGTACAGGCACCCACCAGTTCCACAAACAAATGTGCATACTTCAAATGCAAGTAAAATATGTTGGCTGAATTATGAAGCAAAACACATCAAAACTTTAAAATTACACTGAAAGGGTACACCAGAACTGCTACAACAAAACTCTAGAATTCCCATCAATTAGCCCAAGTCACTGCAAAAGGAGTTCCATAATTCTACATCGATGCTTTGCTTCTCAACGATAAATATATGTGTAGTTAATAATTTTCTTACTTTATGAATATATAGAAATATATTTGCTAAAAGAATTTATGTGCAAATTAATGCATTACACATATGCAGACATGAATATGTATACTTAGGGTGAGCCCTTTTGAGGAATTGTACACTGACAGTTCCTACATCTAAGTCCAGATTCAACCTTCAAATAAAGTCTATAGGTCCTGAGTCAATAATCTGAGAAGAAATATGAATAAGAAAAGCAGAAAGTAATTTGTGGAGGCTGGAAACGTTTTTGTGTGTGTATGAGTGTGTGTGTGTGTGTGTGTGTGTGTGTGTGTGTGTGTGTGTGTGTGTGAGATTATCCCTAATTGTCTGATGAAAAGCACCTAAGAAGATAAGAGAATTTGTGCTTAAGTGGAGTGGAAATGGAGAATGGAGTGTGGAGCTAAACACTCTTCTGCGTTTTAAAAGATGTTACAATTGGAGAGTGCCAGATGCCATAGTTTGAGGTGAAACATTTCCCACAGGCTCATGATTTTGAATACAGTGTGCCTAGCTGATGGAGCTGCTTTGGAGCTGGAAGGCAGGAGGCCATACCTGATGGGGTTGGAATACTGGGGCTGAGTACTGAAGATTCTAGCCCAGACATGTTGAGGATGACTTCTTCTCTCCGTCCTACCCGCCTGGAAGGGAAGAGTCGGTTTCACACACACACTACTGAGCCCCACTGAGCCCCAGTTTCTTCCTGCGGTTGAGATAAAATAGTCTGATAAAAAGAAACTTGGGACAGGGAAAGATTTTTTTGTCTTACACTTCCAGATCACAGCATGTCGTTTAAGGTACTAAGGGCAGCAAATCAAGCAGGATCCGAGTCAAACCAATAACCACGGAAGAACACTGCCTGCTTCTGACCCCCATCCCATGCTTGTACTTAGCTAGACTTTCTATACAGGCCCAAACCATCCATCCAGAGAATGATGCTGCCCACAGTGGGCTGGGTCCTCCTACTTCAATTAATAATCAATTAATAATCATATCAGTCCTTCACAGATCACCTGCAGGACAGTGGGATCTGGGCAATCTCTCAAATGAGGCGCTCCTCTAAAACAACTCCAGCCTGTGCCAAGTTTACAATTATGCCACGTGAAGACCATTGCAAAGATAGATTCAAACTTAAGGCAAAACCAGGCTGTGTGAAGTGATCTGTCTTTGTCAGGCTTTTTGTTCCCGTGACAAGAAATATCCCTAACATAATGAGTAAAGGGCACATGGCACTGTATTGTGGTCACTTTTTAAACTTCTTGAATCTAAAAACATCCTGGTTAAAACGTTAGTTAAATGAGTGAATTGGTGTAGAGTTATTTTATGTCTTTTACCCATAAACAGAAAATCCACTTAGGCACAGGTCACACTGTAGTGCTGATCTATTTAGACGCAGTCTCATCAGTGCCTTGTCCACAAGCCAGCCTTTAATTACATTGCATCTTCTTATTGCCTGAGATTCTCAGTGTACAGGAAGAGTTGTTGACAGACTTGAAATCTGGCATCTTTGCCCTTGTCTACCTGATTTTGTTATTTCATAAGATGGATGCTGAGATTAACTATATTTCCAGCCTCCATTTGACTTAACAGTGATATTATGTCACCCTTTAGTTTAGTGCTTTAGAGGAGTTTATATACTCAGATTTCAGAGCGAAGCTCAAAGTTCACATACTCACACAATAGAGAACAGGATGGAATTAGGAGTTGGCATCTCTGTATGGTGAATAGGTCATGAGAGTGGAGCCCTCCAAGATGGGACCTTGACATTTTCATGAAGAGGGATGGCGCTGCTCTAGGCTTCTACCACAGAGGGCACAGCACGGCTATGCTCAAGAGGAAGCAGCATTTTTAACACTGCCTTGAAAGTAGACGCTAAGCTCTGGACAGATACCAGTAGTGCCAGCAAATTCATTTTCAACTTTCTAGCCTACAGAGGTGTGAAAAACACACTTCTGTTCCTTATACATTATCCAGAATGTTTCAGTATTCAAAAACGCACAGGAAGATTAGGGGTTCCCTTGATTTTTAATTCCTGCAAGAACTACAACCTAATAAAGAAGAAAACAAAGGCCAGCTGAGACAAACACACCCAGCAAAGAGAGAGGGTTGCAGAAGATGTTTTGGGAAAGTTCCCAGAGTTATCAAAAGGAGACCCTGTTTTTTCCTACATCTTCATATTTTCCCATATCTTATATATTACAGTTCACACTATAAGTTTGTTTCTTTCATGGTGCCTTTTCCCCACAGTACCCCTAAGGCATACTACAGCATCGACATAAACACTTGGGATAAAAAGATCAATAACTATTTAAGTAATTAAAGCTGAAAAATTTAGGGAAACAGAAATATCATAAAAGAACTTGCATAAAGTCTCTTTGGATCTCTCAATACAAAGCAATGGTAAGTTTAATAATAGGTCTACAGATTGGGTTTGTACAAATAAAGACTTTTGTTTTACCAAAATCATGCATATTACTTTTTATAAGAATGTATGCTTCCTCATTATACAATTTGGTTCCTCTAATCTTTCCACACAATGTTTTAAAGCTTGTCTAAATCTGAAAGAAAAATCCAAAATATAGAACACATGATTTTCACTTTAAGGAAATGATAAGTTTTTGAGAAATATTTGCCATTGTTACGCTTTATATCATGTATGTACAGGCATTGAAGCATGACGTGGTAATCCACCATTACGCACACATTTTATTATTTATTCATCAGTTAAAATACACTAATGAAAACTAGAATTGTAAATGATGATTTGATGTAGTCAATCAAATTCTAGGTTGTTAAATAGTCAATCTAATTGCTTTTGTCCAAATTATTTGGCATTGTCACAAAAAAGGCCATGTCCAATTTTCTACTTTGTTTCCTTCCTGACCAAGAGCTAGAATTTGTAAAACTTTATTTCTCAGTGGAATTTTTTCACACACAAAGTTAATCATTGTTCTGGGTAAAAATTAACCTACGCTTATGAGAAAAAGATACATGGGACACAGTCTTGAATGGTGTTCTGTATCAAAAATGTTTGGGAGCTGATAGGGGAAGTCCTTCTGTGTGTATGATGTCCTATCGGCTAATGAATACAACCACTGTTGGCCAATTGGAAAGCAAGGTAGGTGGAACTAAGAGTCGAGGACGATTCAGGGAAGTGTAGTCAAGAGTGGGGAGTCACCATGTGACCTCCCTGGAGGAAACAAAGCTTGAAGAGGGTGTCCTCAGAAATATAAGTCCTTATAGGAATACATATTAGTAATTATGGGTTAATATTTAAGTCAGAGCTAGCCGATAAGAAACCAAGCAAACGGCCAACAGCATTATAATTAATATAGTGTCTTGTGCATTATTTTGGAGGCTAAAGTGGTGACGGGAGAGGGGGTGAAAATCTCACAACAGGGTGGCTATTGTGTTTCTAAAAAAATACCATGCTAGTCCCATAGACTTTTTTACATTTATTGTATGAATTACCCAGTGGCTAACCCTTCAAAGAAATCTTTTAGCAGTAACAACAACAACAACAAAAGACTCCCCCGCCCCAACCTGGATTTCAAAGAATGTAACATTTTGGATTAGAAATGTTGCTCTGGCCTTGGGTACAGCCCTTTACCAGCTGCAGAACTAGCGAGAGCAAGTCCCTCACCTTGCCTGGACAGCAGAGTAGAGCTGGCCCTGGTGGTGAGGAGACCAGTGAGCCAGGCTAGAGGGCATAAGAGAAGGACAACTGACGCTGCCCCTTGGTGCCCGAGGTATTGGGTAAGCTAACGGGGGAAGTGCTGGAGAGCTCACCCTGGTGGTGAGACGACTACCACCACCCAGGTCCTGATACAGGACTATGAGTTGGCGCAACCCAACAATATCTCCTCTATCCATGAACCGCTGGAGCGTGTGAAGGGGCTGGACCTGCAGGTCCAAAGTTGTAAGATCTGCAAGACACAGGCAGCAACGGAACATCCACGAGAAGTCATAGGGAGGATCCCGCTTTGACTGTGTAGCCGAAGCCAGAAGCCTCAAGCCAGAACAGTGACTCGCTTGCAACGAACATTTCTAAGTAAGGACATCTGGACTAAATGGCGTGCTGTGTGACTGACTGTGACATACTATAGTTTCCACACTGATACATTATTTTTTAACTTATTTTATTGGGGGGTTTAAGTTGCAAGGGCGGGCACTGGGATGCTAAGGGATGGGGAGATGAGTGGAACAGGGGTGCATGGTGTGAGATCCACAAAGAAGGAATAAAAAGTTAAAACGAAAAACATCACTTAGTATTTGTCGCCGTGCACATTACTGTGGCAGAATAGCTGACAGAAACATGTTCACAGGTGAGACATTAACTTTGGTTCATGTTAATAAGGAGCATGGGTGGAACGGCATCATGCCTGGGTCTCTGTCCTTGCTGGCAGAAATTGGGAGCAGCATTTGTTATATCTTGGGGGATTGGGGATGATAGAATTCCATGGCTCAAGGCAGATATGTTCTAATCCAAAGCGAGTCTCACCTTCAAGTTTTATCCCCAGGGACCTATTAATTGCCTGGTGGATGCCACTTCCAAAAGGCTCTACACCATCCCAGAGATATTCCTCATTCAAACCTGAGGGCACTTAGTATGGTTATTGCTTTCCATACGTGACTTAGAAGGTTCCTTGCTACTCCCTAGGACTAGCACTCAAATCCTAAGCCATGAAAGAGTGGGGAAATTCTTTCATTTTTCCACTTTAATTTCAGTCAGACACTGAAACTGTCCAAGGCCAATCTATGGGTCATGTAGCTCCCATTGCCCTACAAATTGGCTTCATTACTGTAAATAAGCAGACTCTTCTAAATTAATGAAAGATGTGGAACACGTGTTATTGTTTGTTTTTACCAAGTGCATAAGTAATTCTTTTTTTTTTTTTTTACAAAATGCATCCAATTTGAGAAGGACCTCCATAATTGACACCTGTTAATCATCTCAGAGTTAATAAAACGGTAAAGACTGGGAAGGGACATTTTCGGGCTTAGTTAATTTTTGTTTGGATTCCTGTCCAAGGGGATAATTAGAAAGAAAAACCAAACTGTAACAATGATTAAAAGAAGATCTCCTGCTAAACAGCTTTAAGGAAGAGTTGGAAACATTCCTGAAAATGCTTAAGGCTAAAAAACCTAGTCAAACCTTTACAATTATGAAAGAAAGATCTCCATAATTTAAAATCACATTGAAAATACGGGCACAATTTCTACTTGGCACCAAGTTTCATACACTGTTAGCTGCCTGCCTGTTGAACACTTGGCCTTCACAAAGCAACCCTTGATGTGTATCCTGTGAGCACTGGCAAGTGGGAACTACAATTACAGGGTAGGTATTTGCAATGCAAATAACAGACCCTAACTCGAAGCTGCTTGGCTCTGGCAGATGCCAAGCAGGTGAGTTTTGGACCCTCCACATGTACTACAGCCAACACTAATTTCACAATTTTTTTCTGAACATATTAATTTTCCCTCAGTGTCATTTGTCATGGTTTGCCTGACAGAGAAGGGCTGAGTGTAGTCCAAGAGATACTCTACAATTGAGACAGAAAGCCACATTCCTTCTTTAGAGGGTAATTTTCCAAGAACAAATCAACCAAATGTAAAATAATTAATACTGTGTAATTTAAGTTTATTTTATTTTAAAATAATATGCATTTTACACTATCCCTCTATGACATTGTTTGATCTAGCATTTGGCCGTTATTTTCCAGAAATATCAGTGATTTAGTAATCAAAGTGTTCTGTGATCTTTTCTGTATGTGATATCCTTATCATTAAGTGTATATTTCTGTATCTATCTATCTATCTATCTATCTATCTGTATGTATGTATGTATGTATTTATGTACAAAGATTTCTCTTTAGTAGATCATAAACTTCTTAAGCATATCACATTGCCTGTATTTGCATATTTTGAATTTATGGATGCATGGAAAGCTACAAACTGATGGGTCAGAGGGCAGTATCAGAGATGTTATGGGAATAACAAAATTCATGGAAACACAGAAAGGCAAATGCTCGTGGAAGCTATTAAACTCTAATGTGCTTCCAGGAGTGAGATTCCTGATGTGTTTGAGGGAAGAAGATTTTCTAACATTTTATTTTCAGTAGCACAGTATCTCTGCATCCAACAAGTATATAAAATGTACAATGGTGTGCCTAATTACCAGGTAACAATTTATAACATTAAGTATCATGTTTCTGAGGGGATAGGTTTGAGCTTCCTATGACATCAATCTGCCTTTACCTCTTAGTTGTTTGTTACTTTGGGAAAGATCTTACCTTGTTAATTTCAATTCAGTTTCACTTCTAGCATGAAAAAAATAACATACATCCCAGAGTGACTTTTGCTTGTATGTTTTGAAATAAAATAATCTGTTTTGCACACCTAGAAAATGGAGCTGATAAAATGGGGTGGTGGTTAGGAATGTAATATAATATATACATACCTTAGCTATAATATAAGCACATAATTAGTAATATTGAAATGGGCATTATATATATATTCAGTACATATATATACGTATATATATATATATATATATATTCAGGAGTGGTTTTTAGGAGATTAACCAGCATTGATTAAATGAATCATGTTTCTTCTTCTTCTTCTTCTTCTTCTTCTTCTTCTTCTTCTTCTTCTACTCCTCCTCCTCCTCCTCCTTCTTCTTTTTCCTCCTCCTCCTCCTCCTCCTCTTTCTCTTCCTCCTCCAATTGCCTTCTTCTATGTTGGTGTGTGTGTGTGTGCTTTTCTATGTAATGCAGAGGGAAGAGGTTGATATCAGGTATCTTTCTCAATTTCTCTAAACCTGTCAATGACCTGAAAATTGATTCACCAATCCCAGTGGTGTGGAAGCCCTGTGTTTCCTCCTTCCTCTGCTTTACTAGCACTGGAATTGTAAGTAAATGCACCGTGCTTGGCATATAATCCCTCCTCCCTCTCTTCCACCGGACTCCCAGATTTAGGCCCAGTGCTTGGCTGTGGATCGCTCCATCTGCCTCCATCTGTTACTGGATGAAAGTTTATGATGGCATTTAGGATACTGACCAACCTGGTTACAGGAGAAGACCACTTCAGGCACCCTCTCACTATTGCTAGGAGTCCTAGCTGGGGTCCTTCTTGTGAATTCTCGGTAGTTTCCCCGGCACCAGGCTTCTATCTAACCCCATATTGGCCCCTTCTGTTAAGATATCTCTTTCATTGCTGTCCTTCTCCATCCCTCCCAAAACTCTACCATCCCCAACCCTCATCTTCCTATCCCCCATCCCCCTTCTATCCCCTGCCTCCAATTTTCACAGGATATCTCATCTATTTCTCTTTCCCAGGGCAACCTTTGTGACCCTCTTAGAGTCCTCATTGTTACCTAGCTTTTCTATGTCCTGGTCATCCTTTGCTTTATATATAGTATCCATTATTGCCTGAATACATACTGCGCTTGTCTTTCTGGGTCTGGGTTACCTCACCTGAGATGATTTTTTTCTCTAGTTCTACCCATTTGCCTGTAAATTTCATGATGTCATTATTTTTTTCAGCTGAGTAGTACTCCATTGTGTAACTGTACCACATTTTCTTTATTGATTCTTCAGTTGAGGGGCATCTAGGTTGTTTCCAGGTTCTGGCTATTATGAATAATGCTGCTATGAACATAGCTGAGGAAGTATCCTTGTGGTGTGATTGACCATCCTTTGTGTATATGCCCAAGAGTAGTGTCGCTAGGTCTTGAGGCAGATTGACTCCCAATTTCCTAAGAAAGCATCATACTGATAAATGGGCTAAGAAAGAAAGTGAAATGTAACCCTTTACAATAGCCAGAAATAATATAAAATATCTTGGGGAAACTCTAACTAAACAAGTGAAAGACCTGTATAACAAGAACATTAAGTCTTTGATGAAAGAAATTGAAAAAGATATGAGAAAATGGAAGGTTCTCGAATGCTCTTCAACAGGTAGAATTAACATAGTAAAAACAGTGATCTTACTAAAAGCACTATACAGATTCAATGCAATTTCCATCAAAATTCCAACACAATTCTTCAAGACCAAAAATGAACAACGCTCAACTTCACATGAAAAAACAAAAAAACCCTTAACAATTATTTTCTATTCATATTTTTAATTAACTTTTTGCACATGTCACTCTCAGTTCCCTCTCCCTCCCCCAATCTTCCCAACCCCCCGCCCCCACCCCATCCACCCTCTGCTCCCCAGGGAGGGCAAGGGCTTCCATGAGGGATTTTCAGAGTCTGTCACATCATACCGGGCAGGGGCCTAGGTCCACTCCCATGTGTCCAGGCTGAGACAGCATCCCTCCACATGGAATGGGTTCCCAGAGTCCATCTGTATGCCAGGAATAAATACTGCTCTACTCTCTAAGGTCCAACAGATTGCTGAGGCCTCCTCTCTGACACCCTTATGACCTCATTTTACTTGAAAAGAATTGTGGCCACGTTTATACCTAAGAATCTTGTAATTTATTTAATTCAGAGTTCTGAAATAGCTAATCTTCTGGTGCAATCTCTGGAGTCACTCTCTGGGATATTCCCATACAGTTTTGGAGAGTATGTAATACTTTCCTGGGTATCCTCTGAAGGAAAGACTTTTGACTGGATTATCCCTGCTCTGTGAGGAATTATTTCCAACAGCTGTAGGAATTCAGGCACATTTGAGTGTGGCTCAGAATCTACACAGGAAATTATGGACAGAATCAAGTTTATTTTTACAAAATGAAACCATTTAATTCATAGATTGATACTATAGACTTTCACTGGTTAAACACTGTGAATTTGTTTTTAGGCATATGTGAAATCATGAGTATATGTATCTGTGTGTCCAGATATAATGGATACGGCAAAGCAAGAGTTGCTTTAAAAGTCACTTAGCAAATTCAGCATGCCCTTCCAAATATTGTAATATGTTTGGAATTGGAATTCTGGCTTGGAAATGATATGACAATCTCCCCCACTACTGCAAAAAAATACAGAAGATAAAATATAATTTATTTGATATGCTACTGCAGCTAGCCACATCCAGAACAGAGAGCATTGCCCAGAGAACACAAATCTAATTAAAAAGCCCGAAGAATGAGTATATGTCCACAAATTAATCACTTGATTTTTTTTCTTATATAGCACTCCTGATACACAAACATAACATGCTCCAGATCAAAATGAAATAAACAGCCCAGCTCTGCAGCTGGGAAACCCTGTATCACGGGTTTTATTAATGAATGGCATGCCTTGCGTTCCTATCAGGATTGCAAGGAGACTGGAAAACATATTAATGATGAAAGATATTTTTAAAGTAAAAAAATAAAATGAAATAAGCTATGTAAGGTAGATAAGAGATGACTCTCAATCCTCCCTGGCAACAGTCATCATTTTCCACTGACTATCTGACTGTTTCCACCCAACCATTCCATATCTGGCATTGTAAATCATTATTTCACGTCACTTCCTTCAGGGTAATATACAAATTTCAGGCTCCAGCTTGTAGAGTGCTGACATTTATTTGGTGATATTTATATTCATTTTAAAAAGTGTAGTTGTCAATATCTGAGAATCATTTTGACTTTACACCTGGCTTGAGAGTCTGCATCTTTTTGTTTCTTTTAATAAAAAAAAGCCCAGGGCAAGCTAAGAAATCTAGCATTTTGTCAGCATGAATTCATAATTTTTTCCATTTGTTTCTAAACTTATTGATGGATACTTAAGAGTTATATTTATCTGTAGGCTTCTCTGTATCTGTATGCATGTGTATTTGTGTATGTGTCCTATTTGTGTTTGTGTGTGCACACATACACGTGTGTGATTTTATATATATGTATATATATACATATATATATTTGTACATTCAATGTATGTGCATTTTCATGGCATGAGTGTTTCTATAAATATGTGTCTGTGTATGCATGTTCATGCACATGTTCGTTATGTATGAGTGTGTGTACAACTGTTAATATACATGTTTAAGTATGTGAATATATGTGCATGATTATGTATGTGTGTTTACATGTTCATGTACATATGTGTATGATTGTGTGTACATCTGTATGTATGCATCTTGCCTTGCTGATGAACTTGTGGTGGTGGCTACACCCTTTGGGCATGGTTTCAGGTGCAGACGTGACTCATTATAAGGTAGAGCAGGGGTTGCCTTACACTCTCTTGGGTTGCAGAGAGCATCAGAAGGGCAAAGACTGCATGTTCTGGAGCAGGAAGACTGCGGCGGTTACCCTACCTATGTGAGTGCTTACCTAATAAGTACCTAATTATCATTTATCTTGAGTTGATGGACTCATTTAAACCTTACCTTCACATCTCCGTGCAGGTGTGAATGTGCGGGTGCAACATGTAGGGTAAAACACGCTAGGCGGGCGGGCTGTTATTTTCCACCTAAATTCAGACCATTCCCCGCAGACATTCCCCTAGGCCAATCTGATTGAGACAACTCTTCAACTGGCATTGCCTCTTTGCTGATGACTCTACAGTCTCCGACACATTTACAGCGAAAACTTGTCAGCGGGTTCCAAAGTAACATACGTGTGGGACTGAGAGTCTACTCAGCAGTGACCCCATATGGGAAACAGCATGAAAACAAGAGGGGATGCCCATGAGGGAATATGAGAGTTGCAACTCTAGGGGAGTGTGGAAGAGAAAGGAGGCGTAAAAGAAAAAAAAAATCAAGAAAGAATGTGCTGGGCACAAAGAGGAGTGGGTGGACATTAAACAACTCTTACTGAGCAGAAGAAATCAGTCCCTCACGGCGGCATGGCTCAGACTGTAACTGGGACAGTCCAGGAGAAGCCCGACTGGAGATCTACCATGGAAACACAGTTGTTAGGGACCTGGTGGGGAGAAAGGATAGGCAAGGCAAGTGAGCCAGGGAGGAATTTTTTTTTTTTGGTTTTTACGAGACAGGGTTTCTCTCTATTGTTTCGGGGGCTATCGGTCCAGCCTGGCCTCGAACGCACAAAGATCCGCCTGCCTCTGCCTCCCGAGTGCTGGGATTAAAGGCGTGCGCCACCACCGTCCGGCTGCCAGGGAGGAATTTTAAGATGGCTGATCCTTGAATTACAATGAAGTTATAGTTCAATAAACATCATAAATTCAAAATATTAAAAACTCAGGAATTATGTTTAATATAGAAGCTTGAGAAATGCCATGGCTTAGCCTAACACATCTGAAGGGTGCTCCCCAAATCCTCTAATTCCACAGTGGGAACAAACCAACCTAAAATAGAACCAACTTTTAGTGTGAAGTGTTGATTACTTAGTATAAGTTATTGAACACTGTATTGAAAATGAAAGACACCCATTGTATTGTATGCCTTCACCTTGTCCTGATGTTGAAAAATCCTGTTTCCTAGGATGAATCCATGCTGGATACAAGTTATTATAAATGGTCAAAACACTCAAGGAAAGTAGTAAAATGTAAAGGGAAGCCTTTTCCTTTGGGGGAAGCCTTCCCGCCAGCCTGGTTCCAGAGCCGCATCAGTCCCAAATAAACACACAGTAGGCTATATTAATTATGAAGCTGTTGGCCTTGCTTGTTTCTTACTGGCTATCTCTGACTTAAGTAATTACCCCATAATTGTTAATTTATGTCTCTCTTACCGGAGAACTTTCCGGGCTTCCTACCCCATGGTGTTACATCTTGACTCCCTGTGTTTCTCCTTCCCAGAGTCCTTCTGGACTCCTAACCCCACCTATCTTGATTCCCTATTGGCCAGCAGTGCTTTATTGACAAATGCACAGGACTTCCCCCAACAGTAAAACAATGTGAACTGTGGACTGTTGTTAATCATAGTAGGTATAGTCAATAATATTGAATGAGTGCATACAATAACACATTATAAAACAAGTTTTATTTAATGTATATCTGGCTCTAAGATGTCACTAATAATGGTTAAATGAGAGTTGGACAGAGATATATGTACTTCCTGCTCAATTGTTCTGTTAGAGTAAACCTGTTCAAAATATAACCTCTAGAAATAGTAAAAGAAAAAGCATTGTTTTATGGCCATAATAGACTACACTCCCAAAGGTCAAGTTGTCTTATTCACTTGTCTTTGTCCTGATAGAAATGGGAGCTCTACTGGATCAACAGACAGGGCTTTCCATATTCTGAGTTTCCTGAATATTGAAATGGTTAAGCAGTGAGTGGGTCTGTCTGTCTGTCTGTCTGACTGACTGACACTGAGACTCTACATCTTTACATGTGGCAAGATAATGATGTTCACACTAATAATGGCTAGAGAATTTTTAAGCAGCAACCCCTCAACAGACTCCACTTAGTTCTTGGTCTTACCTGCCACTTTCATTTGTACTGAACTGTCAAGATTCCAAGTGCAGTAGTGAATTAGACTTCACAGAATCAGGAAGCTCTGCACAACACAAACACAGGTGACCATGGAAGTAGATATTTTTGTCTATAGAGAAATTATCTACTGTGATTCCTACTAATTAGAACCACTTTAGAAATATCTGGTCTGCAGTATGCGTAAGTTTTGAAAATTATTTAGTTTGGTATGTTAATTGAATTAACATGATGTAATTATGTTAATTAATACAACTTAATTCTATCATGTTCTTTATGATGAAGCAAATACTTTATAAGATAAAAATATATTGAGAAACATTCATGCTTTTCTGACACCAAAAAAATAAACAAAAAGTGTAGCAAACCAAATGTTTATAGTAAAAAAAATTACACATATGATTTATAAACATACATTGGTACATCAATCCGTATAACTGAAGCAATGATTGTGGTGATAACTATACATTGTTTCTGAAATTAGCAAATTATTCAAGTCACATGAAAAGGACTATTTTTGCATGTGAAAGGATCTTATAGGCTAGAATTATATTAAGAAAAGAAAAAGTTTGCTTAAATATAAATTTGGGTGCAATATGGTGGGATAATTTAATAATATAACATATCATCTATCATTTGTGCATATATTATATATCAATATTTTAGAATTTGCTTCATTTTAAGTTTTTTATCCAGGTCATTTCATCAGAAACCAATTGAAATTTCAACGTCTCCATTCTTTCAATTCTTAGTGTTGAGTCATTGGTTCCTTTTGCTTACTGTGACTCTGCTTGATTTCTCATTAAATAGACATAGTTGTGTCATACAGGAGGCAGGAGTATGACTGAAAAAATAGTCCACAGCTTCCCAGTGAATGACAGAACATGATCACTACTCTCAATGGTTAATATGTACTTTTTCCGTAGTTACATGCTGTCATCTCTTCCTTAATCAGATGCACAGAGAGGAGCAGTAAAAATGATTCAAGCAGCTTAAGATGAGAAGTAGATTTCTTAGAAAGTACTATCTGTTGGCACACCTTCAAGGGAATCAGGTAGAAGTAACAGCTATATAAGCAGCCGAGCGGCTGTAATGAGGGCAGTGACCGAAGTAAATGATGACTTTTCCTGAAGACAACGATTAAAGAAATCCTAGACGAACAACAATTTGGCATTCAGTAAAGGTGTGTATGGGCAGACATCAAAATTCAGCTGAGAATCAATCAATGGGGCTTCTAAGTATCCCCCCAAAATTGTACAAGACCCTATTAAAATATATGATAAATATTATATGATCTAAAGTATTTGATAACAATGGTTGATTTTACTATACACACAGATCTCTCTCTCTCTACACACACACACACACACACACACACACGATGCTGACGTACCCTCCTCCAGGTATGGTTTATTGTCATTTGAAAATGGAGAGGAGGTTGGCTCAGAAGTACTGTGGTGGGGTGTTGAGTTCTTTGCCGGAGTTGACGGGGGAAGACTATGAAGACAAAATGGTGAGGACTACACAATGTTCTGATACAGGCCTTGGGTGAAGTGATTGATAAGAACTGAGAAGTCAGGCTGAAACTTCACCATTGCTGTAACACCACACTTCAGGAAGCCACACAAAGGGACACGCTAAACTGTGTGCCACATGTATTGTCACGGCCGCAGCAAGTGACGCCATTTTCCTGTCATCCATGTTCCCACTGTCGGAATTGTATGCTATTTGCAATCAGTACCCACAATGTAGGTGGAAGCTATTGTCAGACAGCATGTATGTATACATTTGAGATTTCTTTCTTTCAAGGTCAGGAATTACCAATTCAGTCACCCATGTTTTGTGAATATTAACATGTAGTACACTGAAGGATTTCAGGGAGTCCAATGCAAGAATCACTATGATTTATCCATTGTATTTTGTGGAGTGTTAATTTTAAGTAGTTACTTAGCTTAAAACCTTTTTTTTAAAAAGTAAAATGACAGACACTTTTATAGTAAAAAACAATGATGTATACTTAGAGAAATAAATAATTTTGAGTAGAGTTCACTGAAAGTTTACTCAGTTAAGTAAATATATATATACACTTCTTAGAAGTAAAAATAAAAGTATTGTGTTCTTGTCTGAATCATAGAGAACAGAATAGAAAATAATATGATGGGTATGAAAAAGATGGTCTCTCTCTCTCTCTTTCTCTCTCTGTCTCTCTCTCTGTCTCTCACACACACAAACATACAACACAATAATTTTTTATTGTGAATGGGTAAACTTTTATTTTTTTTCTATTCCATTTGCATAAAGTGTAAAACACCCATTTTAGAGAAACTCCCAGGATGCAATAACTCAACAAAGCAAAATAAACAGCAAATACATGATTCATTTTACTTTTAACATTCTAGGGTTCTTAACTAAACTTAAATGAATTTCATCTCTTGATTTCACTTTTTCCTTAATTTCATGTCAGTATCAATGTAGAGAAATAGGAATTCATGAACAGAGAAATTGCCTGATTGTTAAATAATTATCATTCTCATATTGATCTACTATATTTATCTTCTCTGGTTAGAGCAAAGGTTTTATGACTATTGACCATTAACTGAGGAAGAATATCCAAAAACAACTTAACTATTATCATTCTGTTAATAAAAAGCATAATAAATGTTAAAAATAAATCTATTAGTTCATTGCCTACATAATCCAATGTTAAATGGTTTTTAAAATAACAAAAATATAGACATTATAAGATTAATTGTTGTTATCAGATAGAAATAATTAAAGATGAATAGATTTCTTTTTCTACTAATAAATTATGTAGAATATATGGATAATGGGTTCTCAAATGAATGACTACTATGAGAACTATACGGTAAGAAAAGGAAAAATATTATCACTTAAAATTATTGACAGTTCAGGGTTTGTTGGGTAGATGGTTCAAAAGTAAAGCTAAATCCCTTGTCACAGGGCTATTCATGTGAAATCTCTTCCATCATGAGGTTTCTCAATGCTAACTTCCCCCATACATGCATATACTTCTGCAATGTGTTTCTTGTTTATGTCTTAGATAGACTAAAAATCCAAATCAGTGTTTTTTAAACTATCATCAGTTAGCTAGGTCATAGGTAATGAGTCCTGGGTTAGTGACTTGCTTTCACTAAGTTGTTCTTTCAATGATTCTGTCCCTATAATTGATTAATGACTTTTATCATTGCTAAGACAAACTAGGTTACAAAATTTAAAAGGAAGCATAAATGTATTTGTATATGTATATGTATGTGTATGTGTATATGTATATGTATTTGGTTCATAGTGTCAGATAGTTCATAGGACTCCCAAGCTTGGATGAGACATGAGGTCAAGAGGATATGACAGAGAAAGGAGCTCACACTGTTACAAAGAAAAGCAGAGGCAGAAGGGATGCTGGCTCTCTGCCAGCTTTCTCCCAGTTGCCCCTTTTATTTTATCTGGTCCCTGTTCATAATGGTGTTGCCCATCTACTTGGTAGGACTTACTGGTGTATTTATCCACTCCTGGAAATGCTCAGAGATATTCCTCGCCGTTATCTAGCAGAGTGAACAACAGTATTAACCATCACAATGGTCAAATTGAATTTTACCTCCTTCCTCCCGTCCTCCCTCCCTCCCTTCCCTCCTTCTTTCTGTCCTTTGTTTTGTTTTGCTGTTAAAAACTACAAGTTAAAGTTAGGTTAACTACAAATCAGAAAATATAAATTAAAAAATTCTATTTAAAAACTCTTAAAACTGTGTTAAAGGGCAGGGTGGCATGGTTCATGGCATGGTGGCATTTCCACTGGGGGGGGGATAAGAAAAGTAGCAATGCACAAAAATGCTTTCTAAAAATCTCTTTAGAATTTCCCTGTACTTTATAAATTGTTGTCCACTAAAAGATATCCTAGAATAGATCTTTTATGAATGTAATGGGCTTCTTTTTTATTTGCCAAGAGTAAATAAATAAATGTTGTCAAAAATGAATAAAATGAAATATTTATTCCAAATGCAGTTTGGGGTGCAAAGTAAACTCTAGGCACCATATGGTTACTAAAAGGTCTAAGGGAAGCCAAAGATTTAAAAGCCTTGGATTGCCCTGGAATTAACTTTCACTTATTCATGATGACTTCATCTGTGAGTGAAGGGAATTGTAAGAGACATTTAGATCTCCTGTAGAGGTAGTTTGGGAGGGAGGGACTTCTCAAAGTTGGACCCAGGAGTTTGATAGCCTTTTGTATTTAAGGAAGTGACAAAAAACTAAGAAGAGGCTCCTAGTCTTACCTTGGAATAGTTAGTAAGACTTTGATCCTTTTCTTGAATCTGGGGTCTGGAAGGTCTCTTAATGTTTGCTACTTTCTGGTGTTATAAAGGAGGTTAGATCCTACTCTGTGTCCAGATTCAAGGTCTCACTAGTAAAGCACATGTAGATGAAACAAGAAAACCAGTAAGCAAATGAGTTATTCAGAGGAGGAATCCAAGGTGTGCAAGGGGCCAGGTGCATGCACAAACAGGAATGAGGAACTCACCAGGGAAGGCTGAAGTGCCAAGGGGCTGCATGTGAAGGAGGGTCTGCAGGGTAAGACTCCTTGATTGTCTCCTCATTTATGCAGTTCAGTATTAGGAGTTGAGGGTATACCAAAATCGCAGTTGCCAAAGCTGAACAGTCAAGATTTGAAGTAAGCAGTAGCATGCATCAGAATAAACTTACTCTTAAGTTTTCCCTTAACAATTGATCATTGGCTTTGGGAGTTCTTACAACTGTTTTCAGGTCAGGGTCTGGAAGAATTATACATGCTCTCTGGTTTCCTGGCTGTCACTGGTTGTAAAGACCCAGAAAGGCACCAAGGAGAGTAAAATATGTCCCCATTTGATAAGACAAGAGGGAATAGCAGAGGAAGTCATTAAGTGCAAGACAAAAGAATGGTATAAGAAGAAGGCTGGTCATACATAGTTCAATTCCATGGAGAGCAACTGCTTCCCAATGAGAGCAGGGAACCCAGGAATCTAACAATGCTTCTTCATTTTAAATCATATTAGTCATATCAAGGCCAAAGAGATGGTTTACTGACTAACAGCAATTGACGCTTATGCAGAGAATCTGAGATTAGTGATGCAAAACCACCTATAATTTCAAGTCCAAGTAATTCAGTGCACTCTCCTCATCACAGTTAGCATCAAAAAAGACTGGGATACACACACACACACACACACACACACACACACACACACACACACACAAATAAATAATTAAATGCATAAAATTTTAAAAATTGAGCCATAGCTTTATACATCTATGTCTTGGCTTGTGTATATACGCATATGAGTATGCTGATGCAGAGTTCATTCCCACATACGTGTGTAGGGGGTCAGAGAACAACTTCCGGGAGCGGGTTCTTGCCTTCCTCTTTGTTTAAGTAAGGACCTCCCCCCCCCTTTCTCTATCTCCACTCTCTTCTATATTGCCTGCATATTTTAGACTATGTGGCTTACAAAGTTCCTTTAAATTCTCTTGTGCCTACCTTACATCTCACAGTAAGACTCCTGGGGTCAAGGATGTGCTCTACCACGTCTGATATCTTTGTTTGCTGTTTGAAACAGGGGGTCTTTATGTAGCCTTGGCTGTCTAGAGTATGCTCTGTAGACCAGACTGGTCTCAAAGTCACAGAGATTTGTCTGCCTATGCCTCCTCAGTACTGAGGTTAAAGGCATGCACCACCACAGCCAGAAAATTTTTATATAGGTTCTGAGTTTATAAACTCAAGTCATCAGGCTTGTACAGCAAGCACTTTTAACCATTCAGGCATCTCCCTGACTCTCTTTATAGTTTTAGTGTCATGATACTTTATCACATATTTTAATGCATAATTTTAAAGCATGAAAATGCCCAATGGGAAATAAGCATCACTAATGACAAAATACATTTTCATTTATTTAGGTCTATAGCTAGAAATCAGAGCTATAATGTATAAAATAGTGAGCAATGAATTGCTTTATCTTTATTCTCATGTGCATCCTGAACTTTAGATACTTTTAAATATGTGAAACATTAATTAGCATAGGACAATCAATGGATGTCACTCAACATCATCTTGGTTGTTTGGAAATGGCTATTTCTCAGAACAATGACGGGGCATTTGTGTTAGGGTGTGAGAACATAGAGTGAGATTATGTTATGCCTAGGGGGGACTTCAGTTGCTCACAGCCTCTTTTCCAACGGCAGCGTCCACTTCCCAGGAGCAGCAGAATGTTTCTCTCCCTGAATCTTATCTGAAAAGATAATGCAGTTTCCAAATATGAGTTACACAACGTATGTTCTTAAATAATCGTGCATCTCTTAGTTTTTCCTTGTCATAGAAGACTGTAGTGATACCACAATGGAAGAAAACTAGACTTGCCTCCAAGATGTCAAACAGAAAAAAACCCAGTTGACTGTTTGTGCCAACCATTCAGATCAGCCACCTTGAAACTGAGTGGCAATGCCTGCCCAAGCAGCATACAGCCACCTTGCTCACTGAGATGTAGGAAGTTAGAAATTATTCTTACTTTAAGATAATAGGAATGGAATTAGGAGGCCAGGATGAATAGAGAGATCCAGTTATAGCTGGTGTACTTTAACTACAAAGATACAATAAAATCAATCAAGTCTGAAAGTTATTAACCATCACACTGATGACCTGCTTTGCTGTAGTTTCACGCATTTGGAATATATACAAATCATTATATGAACAATTCTCTCATCTATCCATCTCTATAGATCTATCTATCCATTTATAGATGTATGCTTTGGTATCCATACAAAATATATTTAATTATGGACTGGTACATAATTATAGAGCAGAAAGTAGGTCCTTTAGGGTTACGTATTCTAAAGTTATGAAAAAGTAATTAGGTTTGGAATGCATTGACCTTGTTCTTCTGTAAACCTTGACCTTTACTAAAAGCCCAGCATTGGTTTCTGATTTGCTTGACGAGGGGGCATCTGGACTAGGCTGGGCACAAAGCCCTGAGACCAGGGGCTGTCATCAGATATACTTGAGTAGCTTCCATTACCTTTATCTAAGGCCATAATTTAGCCAAGAGCATTTTTGTAATTTATTAAATTGGGTTTCTGACCAGCTCAAAGTCAATGAGCCAAAATACTAGATAATTGCCAAGGCAACCTGATAAAAATCACTTTACAGTGCATAGTTGGCCAGGGCTGAAAGCTGTAGCTAAATCTTCCAGTCACTTCTAGGCTCAGTCATCCTCAGGGCCACCTGAAAGAACTTTATTCATAGGAACAACATGAGAAATGCTTATGTATTTAATGCTTCAAATGTGTTCTTTTGATCCTATAAACTGCTGCGCTTTAACAGAATATTTTCATAAAAGATGGAAAAAGTTGAATGATATTTCAGCCCACTGGTGTATTTCATGAGCACACACTGTGGCATGTATTAATAGTTTAGAAGTCACTCAAGTTGATATTTTTGGTGCTCTGAGTGCAGATTAGAAATTGTGTCCTTGCTGTCTGACTTTTTGCTAGATAATGGGTTTTGGAAGGAGTTTCGTGCAAGGAGAACTATACTGGAATGTCCAATTGTGTTTCTAAATGTGACAATATTATAGACATTTGCAGAATCTGGTCAATGTCTTTATGAAATTTTGACAAACAACAACATTTTTGGAGTTTGACTCAAGTTAAACATCCTGTTTTATCTTCTGGCTACATTTTATGAACTTTGATTATTACAAAAGCACACATTTTTATATGTTTAATAATTGTTTTTGTCCTTTTAGGCATCTATTTATTGTCAGAAATACCCTTTTTCTTAAGCTCAATCAAGGTTAAGTTCTGTCTGAATGAAGACAAGACGCAACCTCTGTCCTCTCAGGACTTCGTGGAGATGCTAGCATTCCTCTCAGGACAGGTGAACATGGGAGTCAAAACTCCCAGACATGAGAATCATTACAACACACAGCCCAGTCTCAGCTCCTAACCCCTATCCAGCAAGAGTTCTAGGGCCTGGGAGCTGAGGGAGAATTAAGAGCTGACGGCAGGAGAATGACACTACCAAGAAGAGTATGTACCTGTGCATGTGCATGGTCTCTCTCTCTCTCTCTCTCTCTCTCTCTCTCTCTCTCTCTCTCTCTCTCTCTCTCTCTCTCTCTCTCTCTCTCTCTCTCTCTCTCTCTCACACACACACACACACACACTCAGACCCTGGACAAAAAGAATCAGTCTTCTAGGGCTCCATTCAGATCATTTATACACCTCAGGCCACATCCAAGCAAGCTCTTTATCCTTCAGGCTGTTTATACATCAGCCACTCTGCTTTCTGAGGGCACTGCACATGCCCGCCACCAGCTTTTGGTGTGTTTCTGATCTTCAGCACTCTGTGATGGTGTGTGGAATGCTGGTGACCGAAAGCTCTGGTTCTGCTTTTGACCCCTGTCGTTTGGAGAAAATAAACCTCAGCTTTGGTATCAAATCACCATCCTGGATCCTGAGTGAATTCATAACTACGACAGGAAACGGTGACAGAAAGCCCCAACCAGTTTCATGATCCAGCTAGTGCAACTGGGAAGCCCAGGGCGGGGAGTGGGCAAGGCCCAGGCTGCTACCCATGGCCCTTCTCTCTCACAGGCCCCCACTGAATTCTCTCTACCTACAATTGGAAGCAAATAAATTACCTGCTGACTAAGATCACGCAGAAATTCTCAACTGAAGTCATGATTTAGAAACTGGATTTATAAATTTGAAAGTATGTCAAGCAATTTTTTTCTCTTTTTTTAATTTAATTTTTTCAATTTTGCATTCCAACCTCAGTTCCTCCTACCTTCCCTTTTCCCAAGTCTTCACCTCCCATCCCCTCCCTTCCCCCCAATCCTACCCAGGATCCATTCCTCAGAAGAGATGAGCTTTCCCTGGGAGAGTTACCCAAGTCTGGGATACCAAGTTGAGTCATGACCAAGCCCCTCCCGCTGATTCAAATTGAGCAAGGTATCCCACCATAGGCAATGGGGTCGAAAGAGTCAGTGAGTGCTCCCTGGATAAGTCCTGGTCCCACTTCCAGCCCTCCCCTCCCCCAAACAGAACAAGCCACATAACCAACAACCACATTCAGAGGACCTACTTGGGTCCCATGCCGGTTCCCCAGGTATCAGTCCAGAGTTCTGGAAAGGTCACTAGCTCTGGTCGGCTTCTCTGTGATTTTTCACATCACCATCCTGACCCTCCTCCTGCTTGCTCATATGATCCCTCCTCCCGCTCTTCAAATGAACTCCAGGAGCTCAGCCCAGTGCTTAGCTGTGGATCACTGAGTCATCTTCCTCAGTTACTGGGACAAACGCTAGACTACATCCAGTGTCTGGCAGTATTTTTTCCTCACAGTTTTTATTTGTTTGTTGTTTTAGAGACAGGATCTTTCTCTAGTGAGGCACGACTCATAGCTTCATCCTCCTGACTCAGCCCCCAAAGGGTTGGGATTTGTGATGCCTCACATGTACTGTTACACATAGTCTGTTTTAATCTTCCTGATTTTTCAAAGTATTCAACTATCATAGGGCAAGAAATGGATACATAAAATATTATATGAGGGTTATGAGTTTCAATGAACACTGTAAACTTTTAATTGTTTTAAAAGTATGTTTTCTAGAACTACCTTTGTGTTGTTGAAAAGTTGAAATTGAAATCTGTGTGCTGTATTTGAGATAAGGATACAGTCTGAGAATTTGATCCATCTGGTAATATAATGCTCTATAAATATTTCTACAGAAGAAAGTGAGAACGCTGACTATAAATACAGCCAAGATGAGAAAATTTATTGGGTATTTTCAGTTTTGCACATTGCAGTTGCAATGCATTCTACTTTAGCTACACAATACATTATATTGTTGGAAGAAAGGAAAAGAGGAACATATTTTTCCTGAAGAAAAAAAATACAGAAGAAATCATGTAGCAGGAAATTTTTCCTTATAATTAGATGGCAACGTTTTTGTTCTGGGACCTAGCCAGACCATAAGCTCAAGATTTTTAGGCAATAGAATTATTTTATCTTGTAACTACACAATAAAGTTTCAATTAAAACTAAATTGAATTCATTTACTCCAAAGGATATGTTCTGAATACACAGCCGTCTACCAGAAGGTCTCATATGCATAAAATAATTCCTGATTGTTTAAATTCAGTACTGAGAAGAAAATGGAGAAGCTTTACCTCACAATTTCTGAAAGACACATTCCTTAATTAATACACAATGTACTTGCTTTATGAATATAAACTTTGTACCTTATTTTATATTTGATATTATCAAGCTTTCTTTCATGAGCTTAGTACAAGAGGATAGTATAAAAGCACAAAATGCAACGCAAATATCAAAATTGTTACCTGCTTATACTGTCAAAGGTTATGTGAAACATAATTTCAGGTCTCATGTTTTGTGAGAATTTACTTTAACAAGATTAATGGTCAGCCAACCTATTAAATTTTTAAAGTGTGGACAGTGATTATAGAATTAATAGAAAGGAAACAATTTTATCTTTTACGTGCTTCCTATCATACTGTTGTTTTAAAATTGCTTTGATGTGGACTTTTTAAAAAAATTCTAAATGCTACTCAAAATATTTGTGACTTGGCTATTTTCAATCTTTTTAGCTGTTGGAAGCAAAGACTAGCATAAAAATAAGTGGTTACAAAAAGCATGTATTTTCCCTAGTTCTGAGAAATAATGTGTTATTATATTATTGAACCATAGAGATAATGATATTTCTCCTTTTTGTTCTAGTTACCATTGAATAATGTTCAGAAACATTAAATAATCATTAAGGTAGTTCCCCTTATGGTTCAATCAGTATATGTATATATTTTTAAGCATCTTCATTTTATATTTCCCTTCATCAAAGCTTGATACAGATCAATCTAGTCGAATTATGTTAAAGATGATGATATACAGTTATTATCATCCCAATTTATAGCATGCAATTTTTACCATGGCATGATCAATATAGTTCATGATATAGGTAGGTCTTGTCCTCATAGTCAAGTCTCAACAGATATCACACCATAGCCTGTCTCTTTTTTTTAGCCTCAGGAAAGATATTATATATGCACTACATTTGAGTCCATGCTATTACTCCTTATCTGTTAATTGAGAGATCCTACACCAAGAAAAGGAATAGAATTCTTTAAAAAAGGAAACCAAACAATATGTAACTTGCCATTTATTTGTTAACTTGTAACCTATGGTAGAGTTTTTCTGATCAAACTCAAAGCTAATACACCTTAATTTGATAACCCAGACAGTAAAAAAGACAGTTTTACCATTTACAATGTTTCTGTGTCACTGTGTTACATGTTAAAGGGACTGTGATTACTGATACTGTGTTTCAATACTTTGTAGAAAAAACAAGGTCAACATGAAAATCAATGAATAACTGTTAGAAGTTAATTACAAATTCTTGTGGGCAAATGCTCAGTCTCAAGTCAGTTATTTTGGTGACACGAACTGGAATATTTTTTAGAAAATAATGTGCTAGAACTCTCGAACTGTCAGAATCATTCAAATCAGATTTTATGTGGCCTTTACAGGGCAGTAACAAAAGCAGATGGATTTCAATACTGTACAATTTTGATGCTGAAATATCCCTAAGAAACTGTCAAACTGTGCCTAGGAGATTACAAATGGAGCCAAGCTGATGTTGCATAAGTGTCAGCAACTTGTGGTATGCTGTCTTGACCAAAATCTCCAATGGATGTCCTCCAATGCAACAAACACATTTCCCCAAATTACAGCACCTTTTACAAGTGCTTCTACTTTCTAATATTTA
This sequence comes from Mesocricetus auratus, assembly GCF_017639785.1. Classification (NCBI taxonomy): domain Eukaryota; kingdom Metazoa; phylum Chordata; class Mammalia; order Rodentia; family Cricetidae; genus Mesocricetus; species Mesocricetus auratus. The sequence continues at coordinate 12,110,498 of NW_024429212.1, read as the reverse complement.
TTTTATTTCTAGAATAAACAATAAATAAATAAATAAATAATCCCATGAACATAGTTATTCATTCTACAGCTACTGTGTGGTCTCTAAGCCCAAGTGTCCTCTCACAGAATGTACAGAGATGAAATGTATGCACGTCTTCCAAGGGGTTTGTTAGTAAAGGATGGCGTGGATTGACCAATCTGTCTCAGGTCTTTGTCCCTATATTTCAAAATTGCTATAATTAAGTATAATTAAGTATGTAACTGAGCAATGGAGTTGAGTCTTTCAGTAAGGCAGGGCATTGAGCAGCTCAAAAATACACAGGATATTGGTTTCCCTTCTTCCCTGATTCAGTCTTACAGTCCCTCATCTCTTGCCTCTAGGAAACTTTCCTGATAAGTAATCTGCACACGGATTCTGGTGACAGGCTTGGGAGAAGGGCTGAGTCAAATGATATCAGTAAATTCTAAAGACTTATCTGTTACATTGCCATAAGCATATCAATGATAATCATTCCCCTAAATATTTGACGGGATATGTAGGTAAGGCGGTTGGTAACAAACTTGGAGAGTAAGGAGCAAGCTCTGAGAATCTGTGCAGGGGAAAGTCTGATATGATGGGAGGTTAAGGCTAAGAGTTAACTGGTGTAGACACAGTGTTTTCCTGGCTTCTGCTAATACCCTCCTGAACAATTTGAACGTGATATCTAGTGGTAAGCAAGAAAAGGAGATGACAAAGTATAGACAGCTCTGTAGTGGCGTCTGGCTTTGCCATCGAACTTGTGATCCTACTGCCTTTGTCTCCTTCAACAAATCCTACCAGCATGTGCCACCACAACCAGCTGGTTAGTCACTGGCAAAGCAAGATCACATTATACAGCTACTTAACATATAGGAAGATGTATACATTATGGAATTCCTTTTACAGGAAGTACAAGGTCTAACAAAAACAAGTGAGCAAGCAACTACACACACACACACACACGCACACTGACACACACAGGCACACATACACACGCACACACATACGAACACACACATGCACACACGCATACACACACAAGTGAATGAATAAAAGCTCATACCATCTACCCAAAGAGTTTTTGTTTTATCTTTAAATGATAAAAAAAGTTACTAAAAGGAGGGGATAATGTTTCATAATGTTTCTCCCTGTTGTATTCTCTGTCCACATCTGTGACCCAGAACCTATGTTCTCTGTGAATTACAGCCCTCTGTGAATATCCAAATTACATGAAATACCTTGTTCACTTCCAAGGGATACTATAACACAGTACTACAACCTTGGTGACAAAAGACCCAGAAATCCCTTCTTAAAAATCCAGCTTCCTCAGAGGCAGGCAGATCTCTGTGAGTTCGAGGCCAGGCTGGACCAACAGCCTCTAAAACAATGCAGAGAAACCCTGTCTCAAAAAAAATCTGGCTTCCCAGTTCCTGTTTTTGTTTATTTTAAGGCCCCAAGATTTTGCTCCTAAAATCACATTTCGCTTTTATTTTGCATCTAATTTACATATCTCCTAATGTATTGATTACTGATAAAACCAGTTAATGCTAGTTTTTGGAAAGAGTAAAAGATGTTGTTAATAGCAAATAGATCCACAGACGTGAGTTCAGGATGGGGTTAGCCCCCACCGACACTCTGAGCCCCGTGTCTTCTGGTAACACTGATGCTGATCTTCACAAAACAAGGGACTCAACCCCCCATACCACTCCCTTCATGACACAGGACCCCAAACAAAGGAGCCCCCATAAGACATTCCACATAATGATGTCTTTTAGGATGCATAGGACCTGCCCCACAATACCACACACCACACTATACAGTACTCCACACAGCATTACCTTCTCTAAATCACCACCACACCCCAAACCCCTTCACCCTTCACATGGAACTGCCTTCCATACAACACAGCAACCTTCCTATTCCCAAGATAGCTCTCCACACACAAGACCTGCCACACATACGCATCACAAAGCTTTCTGCCCAACATGACACACAACAGTATTAGTCTATCATGGGCAAGGTCCTAGGTTTAGTTCTTAGTACAATAGGAACAGCAGCAGAGAAAATTGGCTAAATTTAAATCTAAATTATATCCTGTTATCTCCAAATGATCTGGACAGTTCTCTAAACTTTCTACCACCAAAATCCATATATCACAGTGTTGTCGTTAAAAATCTGTAATTGTCACCTTTTTTTTTTAGTAGCAACAGTTAGGAATGAATATAATTGCAACATTTTAACTTCTAGCCCAATGAAAACATAGAATTGTGTCTGGGGCTCATTCGGAAACCATGGGCTCTCCCTGGCATGGAAGTATTTCACTTTCATGACTAATTCACTTGACCTGTAGTTGTTTTTAGGATTGAAAGGGCAGATGTTCTTTGGAGAGAAGTTTCTCGTTAATCAGATTTAATGTCAGTCAGGTCAGCTTTGCTTTAATTTTATGCCACATTATACATCCCTCAGGGCTCACTGTTCCTTTCTGAAATGATGCTGTATATGTTTGATTATTGAAATTAGCCATCAAGAGTGAGCTTTTATTTCTGGGGTAATATGCAAATAAATTGAACCTCCATTCCCAGAGCCTTTTGTGTGTGTGTGTGTGTGTGTGTGTGTGTGTGTGTGTGTGTGTGTGTCTTAATTCTCTTTGTCTTTCCAGACATGCATAAAGGAGAACCAACATGTGCTCTTGGTTCCAGGAAAACCTGTGCCAAGTTTTTCAACTATAAAAATATTTTCCTCCTTCTGTTGTTTCCTGGCTGTGCTGTTAAAAAGACTCATGGTTCTTAAAGCACATGGATCATAAAGCAAAGGGACCTAACTATGCAGAGGCTGGCATATTGGGTGGGTGGCCTTGGAAGGCATACTTTAAACAGGGTATTCAACCAAATTTCTTTTGCTTCCCTCTTTTAAAAAAGATCTAAGTTTTAACTGAAAAAAATACAAGCACTTTTATTGACTGTGGCAGTTTATGGTAATAAATCACTGTACTTCTTTTCCTCATCCCTGCCATGTACACTTGCAAAAGGATGTATTACTGGCTCAGTTTATATTCATTAGAGTAATCATGTGTGCAAATATTTCATAGTCCATAACTTTACTTAGTTCTCCTGTGGTTCCAAGGTTGTCAATCATTAAGAAAATATACGTATATATATTTTATAAATCACAGATGAATTTTCCAAGTGCATACTCAGCTACTATGTAGGGAAAAAAGTGGCTCCTAAAATCTACATCTCAGACTTAAATAATAAAATTCAAGCACACAGAATGAACCATTTGATTGTGGTCTTTTGTAACAGGAAGGACATTTACCCATATGTCAGGATCAGTGAGTAAGAAGGAGGCTTAGATAAGAAATTAAGGATGAAAACACAACGTTCCTCTCTGGGAAATAGGATGGATTACATAAGGGAAAGGTTATTTTCTAGTGGAAAACACGTTGAATATCAAGAGCTAAAGGAGATCCAAGGGTGTTAAATGCAGCCACACCCTGGCTTTCTGTCTGTCTTGCTTCCGACTCTCTTCTTCCCCGAAGCAGTACACAGGGGTTAGAAATCCTTGTCTGCAGCTGAGTCGCAGACATTGGAACTTGCTTCCTCCAAAGAAAAGCACAAAAATTGAAGCCAGTTTCAGTGCTTCTAGGGCACATCTGAATCAGCACTGGCCAAGCAGAAACTCTCTGACCTACAGAATCATCAGTAGGTTGTAAGGGCTGCCTTAATTCTAGGAAGGGTTTTAATCCAAATTCATTCAGAATGTATGCCACAAGAGAGGACAAGAGGAGTTTGAAATGACCCTTTGCTTTTTATTGTTATTAAATTAAATCCTCCTGTCAACTCTTGTTCCATATATAGTTGTTCATTCTGCATTAAGTCTTGGCATAGTGATGGTTCTTTGGGTCTTCATGATTGAAGTCTCCCATATCACTGGGATAAATAAATCTGGTACAATTTGTTTAATCTACCTTTCATTAGAGGAGAGTCAGTCTTGATCCTTATAATGAGAATAGCAGCCTTCCTTTTTGGCCCTGCAAATATCTGGAAAATCACAAGGAAAGCTAAGAGTGCATATATATATATATATATATATATGTATATATATATTATCTTGTTCAGTCACAGCAATATGCTAAAGTGTGGTTGTTATGATTCCATAGATAGCAAAATTTAAAGTACGACATATAAATTGAGCTGCCTGGAGTCCTGAAGCAAATAGGAAATGGAGACTACATTGAAACCAAGATGATGTTGAGTCTCAGTCTGTAGGTCTCCCTGAACTACAGCTCCTAGAATGTGTCACTCTGTTAACATAAGGTCAGCTGCCGGGCAGTGGTGGTGCATGCCTTTAATCCCAGCACTCGGGAGGCAGAGGCAGGCGGATCTCTGTGAGTTCGAGGCTGGGCTGGACCAACAGCCTCCAAAACAATACAGAGAAACCCTGTCTCGTAAAAACCAAAAACAAAACAAAACAAAAAACATAAGGTCAGCTGATACCAAGTAACAGATGATAGGAGATGGCTGTATATCAGGAAAAATCATCTCTTTGCTCTGAAATATGCCTCTGCTATATCAAAGAATGCTTTGACTAAGAAAACCTGCCATTCATTATTTTGATCCTAACTTTTACTGACTTCAGATCTCAAATGTTTAGCTTCCTTCTATAGTATTCCCCCAGGGACTCTGAGGAAGAAATTGTGTTAGTTCCAATTAATTCATCCAGGAAATGTATAATTCTGTGTTGGAGCCTTGCTCCAAAGAAGCAGTGTCTCTTCAATCTTAGCTGCACAGAGGGAGCCAGTAGAGAACCCAGTACCTCGGTGTTCAACTCACACCACAGGCCTGAGTTTTAAAGTCGTGGTTCCCTTGATAGAGAGTGGTTTTACTGAGAGGTGGTGAAACTTTAGGGTATGAGACATAGTGGAAAGTCAGAGGTTCATACAGGATAAAGTCTTGAAAAGGTCTATAGGATGTTCATGGCTTCCTCTTCTACTTTTTCTTCCTGGTTTGAGAATGGAGGTTGATTTTGTTCCTACTGATTCAGGAGAGCACTTGAACCATAGACTCAGTGGATCATAGCATTCATTCATTCATTATTTGCATTGTTTTCACAGTTGTAGGAGTAGCACCTCAGTCCTTGCACACAATAGGCAAGAATTTTCTACCATTAGTTTATATAACTACAAATAACCCTTTTAGCTCACATGTTATAGATCTCAGGTGTATTTGTGATGAAAACTGGCTGCCAGATGTCTCTTAGAATATTGACAGATTATATAACTGTCATGTAAGTTGATCTTCAGATGCTCTAGGAATGAAATAGCTACTCAATGGTTTCCAGCATGTACCAGGAAACCAGAAAAATTGCCTCCTAATACAGTTGGTAGATCCATGTCTCAGCTCAATTGTTTCATTTTCAAATGCAACCATTAATGTTGTCCTTCTTATTTGTATTCTGTAAGCTGGCAGACATCAACAATGCAAAAATGAATATTGGAGGAATGGACAATAAGAGAATGGAAATTATGTACAGAGAAAATGAAAGATACCCAGGGCATAATGCCAAGTCAGTTAGAGGAAAGAAATTTTGATATGAAAATCATGGAGTGTGGAAAATTCCCAACACAGGATATTGATGATGTCCTTAAGAAACTAGAATACTCAAAACTAGGCAGAGATAAGGTATTGGAAATTGGTAGATTTATTTTGGTAGGACAATCAATTACACTGTGCTACATTTTCCTGGTCTGTAGGAGTTTACAGCTGCCCTATCTAATACTATCTTCTTAAACTTCTGTCTTCAGTGTTTCACCACAAAGACTATTAAAGCTGGTCCAACTGTGTTAAAGTAAGACCAGGAACTAAGCCTATTAAAAAAGGGCATGGGAAAATGGTGTTTAATCAGCCATAAAAAAATTGAGGCCACTTCTGCCCACACTCAGAGCAGAGGGCAGAGGCGAGCTCTGGGTCCCCATATTAGACCCAAATCTCTCCTGCTCGCCCTCTCTTGTATCTCGTGACCTGGGGAGCACAGCCAGGTCGACTTGCCCCAGAGAGATGACCAAGGACCAAGCGACCAGGAGCCTGCAGAGAGAGAGAGTCCACTTCTGCTGACACTCAGGACAGAGGACAGAGTACAGAGAGTAGAGAGCAGAGAGTATTGGATTTGCTTGCACCCCCTGAAAGGGAACCCTGGTTGCCTACCCACCAAGAGAGGAAGAGGCTCTTTCTACACCCACTGTAAGAAGGGATGGGAAAGAGGCAAAATAAGAACACACTCAGCAACCAAAAAAACAAATATGACACCACCATAGTCTAGAGATTCTACACAAGCAAGACCTGAACACCCCAGTGCAGATGAAGCAGAAGGGAATGACCTTAAAAAAACCTTCATGAAAATGATAGAGGCCCTCAAAGAGGATATGAGAAAATCCCTTAAAGAAATGGAAGAAAAAGCAAACCAAAAAAAAATTCAACAAATGCAAGAAAGGGAGGAAAACACGAATCAAAAATGACAAGAAACAATTCAAACAGTGTAAGTGTTGAAAGATGAAATAGAGACAATAAAAAATACAGCCTGAAGGAATGCTTGAAATAGAAAAGCTGGGCAAGTGGTCAGGTACTACAGATACAAGCATAACCAACAGACTACAAGAGATGGAAGAGAGAATCTCAGATGTTAAAGACACACTAGGAGAAATAGATTTGTCGACCAAAGAAAATCTTAAGTCCAATAAATCCCCAACACAAAACATTCAGGAAATATGGGACACTGCAGAAAGAACAAACCTAAGAATAATAGGTATGGAAGAAGGTTAAGAAACCCAACTCAAAGGTAATAATAACATATTCAACAAAATCATAGAAGAAAACTTTCCCACCCTAAAGAAAGACATGCCGATGAAGCTACAAGAAGCTTAAAGAACACCAAATAGAGTGGACCACAAAACAAAGTCCCTTTGCCACATAATAATCAAGACCCCAAGCATACAGAATAAAGAAAGAATATTAAGAGCAGCTAGGGAAAAAGTCCAAAAACATATAAAGGTAAACCTATAAGAATTACGGATGTCTTCTCCATGGAAACTCTGAAAGCCAGAAGAACCTGGATAGATATCCTATCAACACTAAAGGACCATGGAAGCCAGCCCAGACTACTATAGCCAGCAAAGCTTTCAATCAATATAGATGGAGAAAACAAGATATTCCATGACAAAACCATATTTAAACAATACATATCCACTAAGCCAGCCATACAGAAAGTTCTAGAAGGAAATCTCCAATCCAAGGAAGTTAGCTACAACCAGACAAACATAGGCAATAGATAATCCCGGTTTACCAAAGTCAAGGTTTACCAAAGTCAAAAGAGAAAACCGGTGGAAATCTGCACACAATTCCACCACCATCAACCATTCCAAAACAAACAAGAATGAGCAATCAATGGTCCTTAATCTCCCTAAATATTAATGGTCTTAATTTGCCTATAAAAAGACATAGGCTAGCAGAATGGATTCAAAGACAGAACCCATCCTTCTGCTGTATACAAGAAACACACCTCAGCTTCAAAGACAGATGTTACCTCTGAGTTAAGGGTTGGGAAAAGATTTTCCAATCAAATGGACCCAAGAAACAAGCAGGTGTAGCAATCCTAATATTTAACATACTAGACTTTAAACTGAAATCAATAAAAAGAGATGAAGAAGGTCATTACATACTAGCACAGGTGAAATCCACCAAGATGAAGTCTCGATTCTGAACATCTATGCCCCAAACACAAAGGCATCCACATTCATAAAAGAGACATTACTAAATCTTCAAACCACACATAAAACGTCACACACTTATAGTGGGAGACTTCAACACCCCATTCTCACCACTGGACTACCAGACAGAAACTTAACAAAGAAACAAAGGAACTAATAGAAGTTATGACTCAATTGGGTTTGACTTACATCTATAGAACATTCTATCCAAACACAAAAGAATATACCTTCTTCTCAGTGCCACATGGAACCTTCTCAAAAATTGACCACATATTTGGCAACATATCAAACCTCAACAAGTACAAAAAAATTGGAATAACTCCATGTATCTTATCAGACCACTATGCTTTAAAGATAGAATTCAACAACAGCAAAAATTGCAGAAATCCTACAAACTCATGGAAATTGAATAATGCACAATGGTACTACTCCTGTGTCACAGAAGAAATAAAAAAGAAATTAAAGACTTCCTAGATTTCAATGAGAATGAAGACACAACACACCCAACACTTTGAAAGCAGTGCTAAGAGGAAAGTTCATAGCACTAAGTTCCACATGAAGAAACTGGAAAATAGTCACACTAGAGAATTAACAACATCACTGAAAGCTCTAGAACAAAAAGAAGCACACTCACCCAGGAGGAGTAGACACCAGGAAATAATCAATTGAGGGCTGAACTCAATGAAGCAGAAACTAGGAAAATGATACAAAGAATCAATGTAAGGTAGAGTTGGTTCTTTGAGAAAATCAACAAGATAGACAAAGCTTTATCCAAACTCAACAAACGGCAGAATGTAAACATACAAATTAACAAAATCAGAAATGAAAAAGGGGACATAACAATAGACACTGACAAAATCCAGAGAATCATCAGGTCATACTTTGAAAACCTGTACTCCACAAAATTCGAAAATTTAAAGGAAATGGACAACATTCTGGATAGATATCACCTGCCAAAATTAAATCAAGAACAGATAAGCAATTTAAATAGACCTGTAACCCCTATGGAAATAGAAACAGTCATCAAAAGTCTTCCAATTAAAAGAAGCCCAGGGCCAGATGGCCTCAGTGCAGAATTCTACCAGAAATTCAAAGGTCTGCTTCCACCAATTCTCCCCGAAGTATTCCATGCAATAGAAGCATAAAGGTCTTTGCCAAACTCTTTTTATGAGGCTTCAATAACCTTAATCCCCAAGCCACACAAAGACACAACTAAGAAAGAGGACTTTGGACCAATACCCCTCATGAACATTTTATGCAAAAATACTCAATAAAATACTGGTGAATTGGATCCAAGAACACATCAGAAAACTCATCCACCATGATCAATTATGTTTCATCCCAGGGATACAGGGATGGTTCAACATAAGAAAATCCATCTATGTCATCCACCATATAAACAAGTTGAGAAACAAAAATCACATGTTCTTCTCACTAGATGCTGAAAAAGCCTTTGACAACATCCAACATCCCTTCATGATAAAGGTCTTGGAGAGATCAGGGATAACAGGAACATACCTAAACATAATAAAAGCTATATACAGCAAACCAACAGCCAACATCAAACTAAATGGACAGAAATTCAGAGCAATTCCTCTAAAATCAGGAAGAAGACAAGGCTGCCCACTCTCTCCATACCTCTTCAATATTGTATTTGAATTTCTACACAGAGCAATAAGACAACAAAAGGAGATCAAGGGAATACAAATTGGAAAGGAAGAGGTCAAACTTTCACTATTTGCAGAGGATATGATCATTTACGTAAGTGACCTGAAAAACTCTACCAGGGAACTCCTACAGCTGATAAATACCTTCAGCAAAGTTGCAGGATACAAGATCAACTCAAGAAAATCAGTAGCCCTACTATATATGGATGTTAAAAGGGCTGAGCAAGAAATCAGAGAAACATCACCCTTTACAATTGCCACAAACAACATAAGATATCTTGGGGTAACACTAACCAAACAAGTGAAAGACCTGTATCATAAGAACTTTGAGTCTTTAAAGAAACAAATTAAAGAAGACACCAGAAAATGGAGAGATCTCCCATGCTCTTGGATAGGTAGGATCAACACAGTAAAAATGTCAACCTTGCCAAAAGCAATCTACAGATTCAATGCTATCCCCATTGAAATCCCAGCACAATTCTTCACAGACCTTGAAAGAACAATTCTCAACTTAATATGGCAAAACAAAAGTCCCAGGATAGCCAAAACTACCCTGCTCAACAAGGCAACATCTGGAAGCATCACTATCCCTGATTTCAAGCTCTATTATAAAGCTGTAGTCCTGAAAACAGCTTGGTATTTGCACAAACATAGACAGGTAGATCAATGGAATCTAATAGAAAACTCTGATATTAACCCACACACATATGAACACTTGGTTTTTTACAAGAAGCTAAAATTATATAATGGAAAAAAGAAAGCATCTTCAATAAATGGTTTTGGTATAACTGAATGCTGGCTTGTAGAAGACTGCAGATAGACCCATGTATATTGCCATGCACAAAACTTAAGTCCAAATGGATTAAAGACCTCAACATAAATCCAGTCACATTGAATCTGTTAGAAGAGAAAGTGGGAGGTACCCTTGAACAAACTGGTACAGGATACTGCTTCCTGAGCATAACAATAGTAGCACAGACACTGAGATCAACAATTAATAAATGGGACCTGCTGAAGCTGAGAAGCTTCTACAAGGCAAAGGACACAGTCAACAAGACAAAAAGGCACCCCACAGAATGGGAAAAGATATTCACTAACCCCACATCTGACAGAGGGCTGATCTCCAAAATCTACAAAGAGCTCAAGAAGAAAGTCCCGAAAGCACCTAACGATCCAATTAAAAGTGGGCTACAGAACTAAATAGAAAATTCTCAATAGAGGAGACTACAATTGTCGAGAGACAATTAAGAAAGTGCTCAACATCCCTAGCAATCAGAAAAATGCAAATCAAAACAACTCTGAGATATCAACTTACTCCTGTCTGAATGGCTAAAATCAAAAACTCCAGTGACAGTTTATGTTGGAGAGGATGTGGAGAAAGGGGAACATTCCTCTACTGCTGGTAGAAGTGCCAATTCATGCAGCCACTTTAGAAATCAGTATTGGAGATCCCTCAGGAAAATGGGAATCAGTCTACCACAAGACCCAGCAATTCCACTCTTAGGCATATACCCAAAAGATGCACATTCATACAACAAGGACATCTGTTCCACTATGTTTATAGCAGTACTATTTGTCATAGCCAGAACCTCGAAGCCACCTAGATGCCCCTCAACTGAAGAGTGGATAGAGAAAATGTGGCACATTTACACAATGGAATACTATTCAGCATAAAAATACAATGGAATCTTGAAATTTTCAGGCAAATGGATCATACTAGAAGAAATCATCTTGAGTGAGGTAACCCAGTCACAAAAAGAGAAACATGGTATGTACTCACTCATATATGGATTTTAGACATGAATCAGGGGAGTGCCAGCCTACAATCCCACTGCCAGAGAGGCATGGAAACAGGAAGGACACTTAGAGAGACATACATGGTACTCAGAGAAGCTGGAATGAAGCAGGATCTCCTGAGCAGATTGGGAGCACAGGGTGGGGGAGGGGAAACAGAGCCAGGAAAAAGAGAGGGAGAGAAGAGGAAGGGAGAGGAGGACATGGGGAAGCAGGAAGGTTGAGCCAGAGTAAGAATAGAGGGGAGCAGGAAAGGAGATACCATAATAGAGGGAGCCATTCCAGGTTTGAGGAGAGTTCTGGCACTAGTGAGATATCCAGAGATCTACAAGGATGACACCAACTGGCAAACCAAGCAGTAGTGGAGAGGCTACATTAAAATGCCCCTCCCTAATAGTGATCTTGATGACTGTCTTACATACCATCTTAGAACCTCCATCCAATGACAGATGGAAGCAGAGGCAGACACCCACAGCTAAACACTGAATTGAACTCCTGGAAGCCAGAAAGGGAGGAGTGATGAGCAAAGGAGTCAAGAATGGAATGGTGAAACCCAGAGAAACAGCTGACCTGAACAAGGCAGAGATCTTGGACCCCAGTCTGATGGCTGAGAGGCCAGCATGGAACTGATCCAGACCCCCTGAATGTGGGTGTCAATGAGGAGACTCAGGAAATCTATGGGATTTTTGGGTAGTAGATCAGTATATATCCCTGGCACACAAATGGACTTTGGGGACCCATCCCACAATGAGGGATGCTTTCTCAATCTGGACACTTTGGAGAGAGCCTGGGCCCTCCCAGCATGGAAATGACAGACTCTAGAGATCACCCATGGAGGGCCTTACCCTCCCTAGGGAATGGAGTGGGGATTGGGTGGAGGGCTGGGGTGCTGGAGGGAGGGAGGGAGTGTGGAGGGGAGGGATAGTGAGCTGGGACTTGAGAGTGAGCTTGTTTTTAATTTAAATATATTATAAAAAGTGTAATAAAAATAATAAATTAAAAAATTTTAAATAAGAAAGAAAAAATTGAAATCATGTCACATGGCAGAAAATGCATGTAACTGAGAATCATCATATTAGATAAAAAGAGCCATTCTTAGAAAGATATACACTTGATTTTTCTAACTTGGGGATTCCGTGGTTTATTTATTTGAATAAACCGTTCATACAGTTATGACAGGAAGGTGGAAAGGACGAATAGGAAGTAAGAGAGCTAGTGGAGAGGGACAAAGAAGAAACAATAAGAGAAGGGAAAGTGGTACATGTGGCCACAGCACTTGATATGATTGAGGAGACTGTCTTACAAAATCTAACACTGGGTATGGTGAAAAAATGTCAACTGCAAAGAGGATGGACACATGCAGTTGTTATGAATTACATTGTCCTGGCTACAGATGAAATAAAAAGCCCTGTTTTCAAAAAAAATCTGTCAAGTGAGGGAGGAATTATTAGGGGAAAGAAAGTAACCACATAGAGAAAGAATGTGCATCCCTCAACTGGCTGGCGACTTCGTGCTAAAATCTTTTCACCAAAACATGTTCAAACTTCGTGATACTCTTATGTGTGTGTGGTGGGGGTAGGGGCATAAAGGCAGTGGTATGTGTCAAAGGAAACACTAAGGAATTTTAATAATTTGCTCAGTGATGCCTTGCTAACAGTGTCATAATGCCAATTTAAAGCCAAGCTCTCTGCTTAATTCATGAATGTTTCCCATGATAACTTTGATCAACTTACTTGCATTTCCTATATGAAGCAGACTTCCTACTTTGGCTGATATCAAACACAATGCGATCGATTTCAGATAATGTGTTGCAACTGTTTTCAGCTAGCATGATAGAGTTCTTGTCAAGCAAACAAACTTACTAGAGTTGGTACTTTGAAGGAAAATCCTCAATGCTTTCCCCTATACAAGAGTTAGTGGGTCTTCATGTGTACTCCTGTTTCCGGAAAGTATTGAAGTTGTTAGGAAGTTGCTTGCTTCTCCTGGTCCGAATTTGTTTCCATGTGCAGACTGACACACTTTTCATTATATCACGTACATGGTTCCCTTTAGAGGCCAGCTATGTAAGTTACAGGGCATGGAAATTATTTACATTAATGAAGGAATACTGGCAATAGTACATCCTTCTTGCTCTCAATAAACCATTCAATTATGTGCTTCACATGGGCTTTCCCAAAATCGTATACAGTTTGATACCTGTGACCTGTGACACTCACATGGTCCTTGATAATTCTTAGGTAACAAGTATTTCCACAAGCATTTTTATTGTTCTGCTTTCAAACATCCCAGGCCTCTAAGATCTTATTAACTATATAAAATAGTAGCAACCACAAGGTGAAAATGAATATTATAAGATGTAAAGAACAATTTCAAACCCAGAAATAGCACTTGCTTAATTATAGTAAAATGTTGCTTCTTAGCACAGGCCAGAACTCTTGGGACTGAGAACTAATTCTTGTAAGTTGACATCATGGTGATTAAAGTTAAAACTGAAGTTCCAATTCTTCTACATATTGCGGAATTACTGATATATGCATCGGCCAAGGACATTGCTGGCTGTGATCTCCTCATCTGAAAAGAGAAGACTGCACTCTCCATACCATGAACTCTGTAGCCCTATACTACAGCTGTTTATTTTCTGTCTATAGCTGAGGGAAATTGAAAAATTCCATCAGTGTCAAGAGACAAACTGATGTCCAGAATCCAAATGAATGGTGGGATGTCTAGACTTAGCAAACAGGTCTGGCATGCATCTGCTCTAGTGAGGACTACAAGTTTGGTGAGTACTTTATTAAAGAATTATTTTCGTGTGTGTGTGTGTGTGTGTGTGTGTGTGTGTGTGTGTGTGTCTACAATCTGTGTCTAATGCCCATAGAAGGCAAAAGAAAGTGTCAAGTCCCCTAAAGCTGCAGCTATGGGAGGTTGTGAGCCATTTGATTTCTGTTCAGGGAATCCAATTTTGGTCCTTTGGAATAGCAGGTAGTGCTCTTAACCACTGAGATATTGCTCCAAACCCCAAATATTATCTTAATGTAATAAAGGTCTGCCAAGAAACAAGTGTGCACATCTGCTGTCTTTGTTATTGTAGGAGTTACTGACTTTACTAAGAAATGCTTTATTAAAAAATGGCCTTGCTCTTCTCATATTAACTCCAATTAATGATGGTGCCCACCTGTCCTCTCAGCATTTGGAAGATAGAGGCACTAGGATCAGAAGTTAAAGTTCCTCTTCCATCCGCACTGTTTCAAGATAAATAAAACAAAGAAACAAAACAAAATAAATCCAATAAAAGTTGAAACAGGACTTCTTAAATGGCCATACTTTGGATGGCTCTGAGGTACTTCTTGCCTTATCTTGTTGAAACACATTAACGTTCTATTCATAGATACATTAAGTACCTTTTTCCTTTTAAGCAAACAACCAGGTCTTTATTCAGAATGTAAGCCATTTGTTTATTTCAGTGTGAGCTACCTGAGTCTTAAGATAGCAGAATAAATGAGCAAACAGGTTGACACTGTGTTAAGCTAATACAATGGCATCTGCTTCTGAGTGCCTCATCTTGAATGGAAACAAGCTTGATCACAGTTCTCACAGACAATTTATTAAGATTAGGAAACTGTCAGGAGGCCTCCCACAGAGGAATGGCATTTCGATTTTAAAGTTGTCCCCAGCTTAACAATAGGTATTTGGATAACTTTTTATTCTCTTCGTGGACTCAGCTGGAAGAAATTTTTTACCACAAAGGAAGCCTGATTTTATGCATGTTTGACTTAATTCAGAGCGATTTATGAATACCACAGTAGCCTGTTCGGTTTGGCTGCGAATAATGCAAGGCAGATAGCTTTCACTTCTTTTTAACCTAAAGTATCCAATGTTTTCTTGGTAACCCCTTGTCATGAAAAAAAGAAAACAGAAAACAAAACAAGACTTAAGCATAAAAAATCTTTATTTGCTCATTTTTACACACTTTCTTTAATGTTTTACAAGTGTGACTTTTACTATTGCAAGAGCTCAAAAGTTCAGAAGAAACATGGCTCTGCAAATCAAAACTACATTGCTAAGTTAGACCTACATTTTCATTTTCTTTTATAGTATTACTAAAAGGAAACAGTTGTGGAAATAAACTGTGTCAGTGTGAAAGCACATGTACTCACTTGAACAACTGACATTGGAACCATGGCTGCTATGTAGTTTTTGAAGGAGTGGCTGACTTGGACCCATGAAATTTGATGGGTATTCATTGGCTCAGATTATGACAGTATAAATTTTGTTAACTTTAGCTTCCTTTTTCATACTCTATACTTACGTTGCTTGGGGATGGTGGTTTAATTTTCATTGATATATGGTGTTAATTCTCATTTCATATTCATATTGTCACATATAGTTAGATCTGGAATCCACAGGTAAGAAAAGCCCCATCCCTTGGCCAGCATATTTATACATTAACACCTTGGATGAAAGCCATCATTGGATGGATGGCTAGAGGAGAGACCATACATCCAGGCCTGTTTTTAGAGGTAGGAGGAAAAGTTAATAAGGGAGAGTTTAGGCCGTGTATTCCAAACAAGGCCAGTTGTAGGGATTCTCAGGTCACACGTTATAGGTTTGGAAATCTCTTCTACATCCAAAGCCAGCAATGGAGGAAGAGGTAGATGAATTTTGAAGAAGCAAAATGTTGAATACCTTGAAGACTTAAGGAAACAAAATTTCTAGGAAAAAAAAGACAGACAGATTCACAAGAACAAACCCACCACCATAAAAACTAACAGCCAAAGCAACAAACTATCATGTTAAACATTCAAGTTGATGAAAACTTCAGTAACTATCCAGAGGTTGGAACGTTGAATGTCACATCCAAATATAACCAGGATGTTGGCTTTAGGCTACTTAAATTCACCAATTTGGGCCATGTTTATCTGCTGCTGCATCTGGTGTGACAGATGTTGTGCCATAACAAACAACTCTTGAGCAATATAATATCTCATTTCTTGATGCTTTACTTCTATGCTAATGATTGCATCTGCTATTGAATGTAATCATGGGATCTTACAGTTATACTCTTTAAAATGTTTTATGTTTCAAAATGGTACATGGGCTATCATTATTATGATATTTATATTTTTAGTAGACTTTCGTTTACCTTCATCTCTACCCCATGCCTCCCTCTCTGGTCCGATTCTGCAAGCTCTCCTCCTCAGACACTTTTCTCCTTCATAACCCATGAGTCCTCTGCCCACCCCCAGGTTTTCCCTACCGCCTATGGTTGCATTTGCTCACCTTTCTAGTTTTTATTTTTGACTATTTCCACACTCAGAACTGTATGTGTGTGTGCATGAGAGTGCATGTGTGTGCGTTTGTGTGTGCATGTGTGTGCTTGTGTGTGTGTGTGTTTACGCACACACTCGGCGTTCATGCATGTGTGTTTCAGCTCTCTAAACATCATAATTTCCACATCCTTCCACTTTCCAGCAAAGGTAATGGCTACGTATTTCTTTTCAATGTGTGCATTTCCACCACTCAACTCAGCTATGATTAATTTTTGTGTTGCGTATTTTCCTTATTAAGATCATGACTGCATTCATTTATAAATCTATTATTTGATAATTCCACACATGAGTATAATGTGCTTTGATCACGATTCAGCATCCCTTCCCCTACAGCTTTTCCTATCCTCTCCCACCACTTTCCTTGCTTGTATTTTACCCATTCCTTGGGCAGCCGCTGTCTGTTAGTGCAGGTACATAGAGCCATCCTTCATGTAAACTCTCCACACCTGACCAGTCTAGAAAAGAGGAATCTATCATTTAACTATCATGTCACTTCCCCCGGTAACACTGACACTTCCTTCAAATTGTCCTTTTTAGTTGAAATGAACATGGTGCCAAAACCAAATTCTTGTCAATGTGGACAAAAAAAACTGTTTGTCAAAGATTCAAAAAAACTGGTTCCTGAAGCATTTCTCACAGCTGGTAGGTGCACAGGTTGGCTTCCCCAAGAATCTTTACTGTGGTACGTGAACTGCAATCCATTGAAGGAACCCATGGGCAGCAGACACACTCCAGAATCCCTCCTGTCATGAGAAATGTTGCTGCAAAGAGGAATATGAACTGTGCTGCTAACAGATAATTATGCTTTATTCCATATCCCTAATTTAATTTCTGGTAAATGAAAGCTATATCTTCTGCAAGCAATCCTGAAGCAAGTCATATTTTTAAATAACCTTAAATTAATCTGCTTTATACACACAGTGAGAGTGTTTACAGGTGCCTCTGTTGGGTACTCACTGAAGCACACCGCTTCATGGAATATTTTCTGAAGACTTAATAAAATGTGAAAGTTTCTTCTACTATTGAAAACTTAATAAAAGTGGGATTCCTGGTAGGAAAAATGTCTGAAGTTAATATCTTACCCTCTGTACGTGACATTCTGAGGGTGATTATAATTTGTTCTGTGGATCTTCTAAAATTAATTTTCTGCTTCTTTATTTATTAGATTTTTCTTTCTCACATTGTTTAGTTAAAGTTTATCTCTGTGCTTCTTTATGAGTACAGAGAATAATATAGAAGTTAAAAATTCAAAAACCTTGGCCAATACTCTTTTTCTCTTAATCCATTTTCAAAATGAAGAGTTTAAATTCTAACAGTACCCTAGGTATTAATATGATATTTTATTTACATCAAGCTTATAATATGTCACAGTTTTCAAAGAAAGAGTGTCTAGAAGGGGGACAGTGCAAATTTACATAGCTGAAAAATTACAGACTTAATTTCTCTACATAACTTCTATGGGAAAGAACTGAGACATTCCCTGATGTATCTGCATACTTGTACTAACATGGCTGAGCAACCTTATTCATAGCCCTGGCTGAGTGACTGATGTAAAGAAGATAGTTTCCCAGACACTGTTTGCTGATTTGATGTGGGCTTGAACAACCAGTACATCTCTAAGGGTAGACTCCAACTTTGAGAGCCATTTTGAGCTCTCACTCAGTCTTGAGGAAAAGACCTTGACCACCAGCATACCTCTATTGGTAGGCTCAGACTTCTGGAACCATTTTGAATATACATTAAGCCTTGAGAAAAGTTATACTATCCCCATTTTAAAAAAATTCAAATTTGCCATTCACTTATCAAAGAGCTTGATACAAATCAATGTGTGTCCTTATCATTAACATGGCAGCAGAAGGTAATGTTACATGAACATTGCCTGGTAGTAATCCATCTGCCATTCATTGTTAAATTTTACTTATTGAGCGAGGTGAAATAACTCATTTATGGCAAGCTTACATTTATTTTCATTTCAGATCCAGATCTGTGTCATGAAAGGAATTTCTATGAGTAGATAGCAGAGTTTAGTGTCACAGACAAGAAGAAAGACCTAGCTGAAACAGTCCAGATGCTTCAAAGAATGAAGTAGAGGTAACTTAGGTGCATGGATACAATGTGATGACTCAGGGGAGGGGAGAATATGGGATGTACATAGAAGACAGCTATAGCCAGAAGACAGAGACTGATGGAAAAATGCAAAGGCATCAGATGATGCGACTTATGTATGCATACAAGGGAGCTGATACTTGCATAACCATATTTACTCACACAGGTGTAAAGAAAAAAATCATATCCATGAAGACTAGCATATGCACAGGATACAATTCTCATAGTTCCAAAGAAAAAATTGTGGTTTGTTGTTATTATTACAAACAATAAAAATGAGATCAGAGGCGATCACAGGACAAGTCAAGTCTAAAAAAAATGTTAACAATGTCATCCAATCATAGCACTCAAAAATACTTATGTAAAGTCATGGAGAGATTGCATCTATAAACTCTGCTTTTCAGATTAAACCTATGAACATCCGAAAGTGCTGCCAATAAACCTTAATTACTACAGTCACTGTACCTTTTATTACTGTTTACATGAGCAAAATTCCAAGACCATGCTCATATCTCCCTTATGAAAGATAAACAATGTAATTACGTTGACTACACATACATAGATATATTATTTCATGCTGTCTTTGCAAACTCATTTAACATCACACTATAACTTTAAGAGAGACAATAAATGATGAAATTTGAATTTCAATACTGTGATAATTATATTTATAAAGTAATTCTATAACATTCAAAAGGTTCAGAAACTCTTTCCAGAATTCTGTATATGCACACGCACACACACACACACACAGACACACTATTGAGAAGAAAGGCAAACAATTGAAACTATTCTTTGAGGATTTTAAAGAATATTAACATTGCACTATCCTTTATATATATTGTTATTGTCCATTGATTTAAAGAATATGAGTTATATAATTCATACTAAGACAAAGTTCTTGCTTGACCTCCATGAACCACTGTAGCTTTTAACATGTACCTTAATGGATATAGATGATCTCACATATGCTTATGGTTTTAAAAAATGAAGAAACTGTACCCTTGTAAGTTCTGACTACCTGGCTTCCTCACTCATCCACTGTGCCACAAATGGCTCCGTGTTTGAAAAATTACCACGCTGGTCATATGCCAGTGCCACTTACCACAACTATTCAATGTTTATGTGGTGTCATTCTCCAAATTGCTGCTCCAACAGTCCTTACACCTTGACCAACAGAATGAGCCCCATTTGCTGAGGGAGCATTTGCTATTTGCCCCTGTAACAGCTGCAAGTTCAAATCCTAGGAAGCCTGTCTGCTATGCTCAATGCTCACTTTTTGCTTTGAATTCCAGCTGTGAGTGGAACTAATTTTCCGCATAAAGAAAGTTAGTTGCCTTTGCAGCTGGAGAAGAAAATTTGTGGCCCACTTGAGTAAGACACTTTTGATAGGGAAAAAAATGCCATGAATATCCTTCTAGTATTTTTGAGTCTCTGCGGGAGTCTTTGGTAGACAGAATCGAAGGCTTGCTCTGTACTCCAGACAGGATGGGCGAGTGGAGGCACTTTATAGGAATTTATTCTTAGGAAATCACTGGGCCTGGTCACCAGTTTTCTGTTTGAGGTGAGAGGAAACTTCCACTGAAGTGCATGAGAATAGTGAGAATATAATTACACAGCAGAGCACTCAGCACAGGATCAAAGATAGAGAAACAGAGCAGAGCACAATGTATTTCCTGTTGATCAGTTCACCAAGCTTCCATTTTGGGGGGGGTGGGGCAATATGATTGCTTTTAAAATAATTTTATTTTATTGTACTTGGGTCTTGAGTAGCATAGTTCATTAACGTATGAAACGTTAGTATTAATGAGTACAGGGACGACAAAATACATTGCAGTTTTAACCATTAAACCATAGGGTAGCCCACACATGTCATCTAAGCATGCTGTACACAGAGGTAGGAGGATAGCAACAGCGTGAGGCTAACCAAGATTATAGTGAGTGGAAGACGCAAGGGCAGGGTGGAGTTGTGTTGGAATTTTTTGGAGACTGTGTTGAATCTGTAGATTGTTTTGGTGAGATGGCCATTTTTATTATGTTAATCCTACTGATCCATGAGTATGGGAGATCTTTCCGTATTTGGATATCTTCTCCAATTTCTTTCATCAAGACTTAAAGTTATTGTCATATCTGTCTTTCCCTTGTTTGGTTAGAGTTACCCCAAGATATTTTATAATATCTGTGGCCATTGTGAAGGGTGTTGTTTCCCTGATTTTTTTTTCTTATCTCAGATATAGGAGGGCTATTGGGTTTTTTTTTTAGTTAATCTCATTTTCAGTCACAACTACCTGTCTGTCTGTCTGTCTATTTATCTATCTACGCATACATCTATGAAATTTTCAAATAAAATATTATAGAGTCATACTTTATTTTTTTAGAGAATTCATACTGTTATCCTTATGCATACTCATTAGTCCAATTAGTCAAATTCATACTATAGATTACATATTCTTTTGAGAACTGGCCATTCAGAAGGACCAAGACATGCAGTGCCCTGTTCTAACACCTACTTCATTTACGTGGGAGCTTATAGGCAAGAAGTAGAAAACTAATATCAAGGGTACTGTATATGCATTTATAAACATAAAGAAAAAGTGGTGCTACTGTTAAGCTGTAGTGATAGGGATTGGTCATAAGAGGAGGTTTCTCCATGAAGACACAATTCATTGTGACACAGAAAAGTCAACAAATGACTATTCAAGTTGACACAGCAGCTAGTATCAGGCCTGAAGTCGTATGTATTTGGATGTGCTGCTAGACACAAGTCAATTGTAAGAAAGAAAGTTAGAATGCATATATAGGTCTAGACCAATAGACTTTTAGAAAGTGGGTTTGATATTTGTGAGGTCTTGTTCATGGAAGAAATTCTGTAAGCCCCATCAGTTTTATGCTTCATATTCCTAAACATGTATTGGGCTCATTATTATATCTTAAAACTGTGCTCATTTTTTCCTTTATTGTTGAAAGATTATCCAAAGATTCTTTCCACATTCACATAGTTCCAAATTTTTTCTGTCATTTTTATATCAATAAATTAGAGGAGGAAATCATGTGTTTTCCTTAGGAGGCCAAAGAAGAACTTAGAGTTAACAGAGTTATTGAAACATATTTCAAATTTCATTCGTTTGTTTCTTTAATTATTCACTTACGAAGATGTCATGAATCTATTGTACACTTTATGGCAGAGAAACAGAAATATGTTCATCTACTTTCTTTTTTATCTGATGCCTTTTCATTTTACGTGCTACTTGCTACGTATATGAATAATAGATTTTTGGGACTTGATTCTCTAGGGCTTGAATCCATCCATGCCACTCTGAGTGATATATGATGCATCACTGTTTTGATACCAAGCTGACCTAAATTTTATTTGTGGTCCTTTATTGAAATCATATATTCAATCTCATCACTGCAGGGAAAAACAATTTTCCATTTGTTATACAACCTCACTGTGACTTCTAAGATATTGTCATAGTCACATGCTATCTACTTTTACTTAGAGGACAGAATGCTGGATTACTAGAAAATACTTCCTAAAAGGTAGAGAGCTATTAATCAGCAACTTCCAGATGCTAATTGATGAATAAGTCCATGATTAAGAGCTAGAGAGTATGTATACAGTCATAAAATCTGCTATTTTCATTGAAATTTACAAATTAATTAATACATTTTGTATATATGTGACTCAAAGAAATAAGTATTGCTAAGATAGACTAAACAATAATATACTGTCTTGCATTTCCCTTTAATAGAATGGGAAAAGATTAAATATCTTAATCTTATTTTAGAGATAAGAGTTTCAAGTGGTGCTTATAGAATTAGTTGTGATAAAATCTCAGAAAAAATCATTCAGCAAAAAGCAGATAAATTTAAGTTTAATGAGATGAATACACATCGGTAGTATGTCAGCATTACCTATCCTATAAAGGGTCTGACTACCGGCGTTTCATATTCAGCAGTTGTAACCCTGTATGGTTATAGTTGTTGATAACTTCCATTGACATAACAGAGCGTGGGAGAAATAGGTAAGTAAACATACGTCCTTCCACAAATTGAAGCTCAAGCATGAGCATGGGCACACCCCCCACACACACCTAATACACATAAATACAACCACATACACACTCATACACACACACTCTCTCACACATACACACACCATATACACACTCATACATACACATGCATACACACCACGGGTTGACTGTGTGTCACTTCTTGAATGACATTTCTTAATAACTTTAAGCAGGGGAAGACATTGAGATAAGGTCTTATACAGCTCAGTTTTTTCTTCATTTTTCAAAGGGGTGGGTAATGATTTAGAATTTTGAACTTTCTATCTCCCCCCTTTCAAATGCTGATATGAGAAGCTTGTGTGACTATGCTGAGTCTTTATATATTTTCACATACTTACTATCTCCAATAACATGGAAGGTTGCTTATTCCATGGAGATTATTCCTTCCCAAATACTTTCCTTGTAACTCTTATGGCAAAACATTAAGCTTGTAATGTCCCTATCCCATTTTCAGAATAATTAAATCATACCTATATCATTTTCCATAGGCTCTGGTCATTGCAACATATAACTATTGCTTTATCTTTCAATATTTTTGTAAATATATAAATAAAAATCAAAATTTTACATGTAAAACAATGTGAATGACAATAAATTAGTTATCTAATTATAACTATTGTTTTATTCTTGTTCTTAGATTCTGAAAAAATAAAAGAAAGCAAATTTTAAAAGATGTAAACTTACAGTACCAGAAAAATAGAAAAATAGAAGTGACAGCAAGAGAATGTCAAAAATGACTGCAGAAACACTTTCCAATAAGAGAAAAATCATTAGTGCACTCTCCATAACTTAATTTTTTTGACTTTCCAAGTCACAGAAATGCTTTCCAAGTCTACATTTGAGATATTTCTCTTCTTGATGAGAGTCCATTGGGCTTTCAAGGAAACTCAGCCAGCTGGATCTGACTGGTTTGTGAAATCCAGTAGTACTCATAACTTCTTTTTATTTCCTTTCCAAGCAAAGCTGGTCATTTAAACTTTGTAATGCTGTGAGAGGGAAAATACTGTCATGTATTGCTTCATGGATGGCTATAGTTAAGTGAATATTCAGATAAGAATCCCCTGGGTACAGAGGATCTCCTCCATGAAGATTCCAACAAAAGGTGTGAAGAACTGTGATCTGAGGATTTAACCTGTTTTGTAATACTGTATAGTTCAACAATATGACCAAGATGGAAGCTTTACAGAGAGTCTTTTAACTCAGTGAGGAGAAAGACTTTTTACTATGCACAGTTCTTTAGAAATCTATTAGTTCTGCGGTCAAAGTGAAGTCAGTAGAATTCAACTATAGGCAGAATGCCTGACTGTATTACCAAGTACATTTCGTTGTATAGACAACTATACATATATGTTTGCATACATAACATATACACATATATTTATTATATATACCACAAGAATTTAAAAAGAGGTCATGAATTTGAGAGTGACTGGACAGAGGAGTAATTGGTAGGGATGCTGGGTGGAAATGATGTAAATACAGTATTCATGTATGACCCAACTCTCTCTCTTCTATTGATACTTTGTTTGTAATCTAGCAAATACAACTTGCCTGAAGATCAGAGTGTAGCTCTTAGCCACTACTTAACCACCACACAACTAGTTAATAGCTAGGCCACTAGTTAGCCACACACATAAGCCACTAGTAAGCCATAGAGGACAGTCCACAATTGTAATCACTGTACTTCTCGGGAGACAGAGGTAGATGGATCTCTGTGAGTTCTAGGCCAGCCTGGGCTACATGAGAGTGAATTAGTCTGAAAGAGAAACAGAGCTCACACCTTTAATCCCAGCACTAGAGAAATGTAAGACAGGAGTTCATGGCAATTTGAGATTTGGTGGAGAGTATCTGCAGTCTGCAGTCACTCTGAGGATAGGAACTCCCCACTTTGGTCAGAGCCTTGGAAGAGGTAAGAATTCTATAATGGTTTGGCAGCTTTGTTTTGCTGATCTTCAGTTTGAACCCCAATATCTGTCTCTGGGTTTCTATTATTTGTGCTATTCTCTCTCTTTGAAATATATGCACAATTACATATGTGCATATATTTCAAAGAAAGAAACAAATTTAAACAAATCAAACACACTCAAGTCTCACAGGATTATTTGGACAAAATATAGACTTAAAATTTGTGTAAAACTTTCTAAGAAAGCTCTTGACATTCGTCTTGGGAATGGATTGCTAGATTTAATTAAAAGCAATAAACCTAAAATAAACAAATGAGAAAACAAAGAATAAAAAGTGTCTATATGACAGAGGCAAGCACCAACAGAATGAAAGACAAACAACATGACTGGAAAAAGCAAAACCACATCATCCAGTAACTAATGGGTTACCAATTAATGTGCATAGAAATTTCTTATAACTCAATGTCCAAAAATATCAATATTGTGATTTAAAAGTGGAAAGAATTGATTAGGGGTTTCTGAAAAGTAGATACATGACTATACCCAATGTGTTTATAATAATAGAGTGTGAGCATCTCCAACCATAATAGAGATGCAGAGTGAAACCACAATGATTCACCTCATGTCTACTATGATACCTGCTATTTAAAAAGACAGTACTTGTACTGTACAAGGACGTGAAAGAAAGGGACACTGATATGAATTTGGGGAAAGGTAAATTAATCAAACATTAAGGAAATAATACAGTGTATTTTTTTGAGATTTAGAGAACGACCTACCAAATAATGCATTACCTCCGCTGCTGAACATTTACCCAAAGTATCTGAATCAAGGATGATGAGTAGATACCTAGTTTTTCATGTTTATCATGGCTGTGGACAGGGTATGGGAGGAACTGAAATATTAAATGCTGATGCCTAAATAAATCTACAGAAGGACATATAATGTTACTTAAACTTAACACAGAAGAAAACATTATCACTTGGATGGCTCTACAGGACATCATTGTAAATAAATTAGGCCAACTGAAGCAGGACAAAACAATATGTGATTCCTACTGGAGAATGTCTCTACAATAGTGAGGAACATAGGAACAGAGTAGGGTACTAATTACCCTGGGCTGGAAGGAGGAGCAAATGAGAACCCATTGCTAGAGGAGATGAAAATTTCCATTATACAAACCAAATGTACTCCAGAGTTCTCCTGTATGACATAGTTTCTATAGTTAAGTCTGTAGAGTTGTGCACTTTAAAACAAATGAGGGAAGTAAAATTCATCTGAATTGTTACCAGAACAAAACAAACAGAGGGGGAAAATGACACAGGGAAGTTTCAGAGACAATGGATACTTTAATGTTATGGTGGTGATGTTTGGATGGTTGTTTCTATCTCTCCAAATTAATCACAATATGGACACTTGACATAAATAAGTAGTTATTACCTTGGTTGATGCCAGTGTTATGTGGAACTTCATAGACACACAAGTATACAGGCAAAAAGAATCCTAAGTAAAACTGAGCCATTGGTCAATATCATATGCTGTGTGTGATGGTATATTATGACTTTGCGGATCTCATCATTATGGAAATTTGAGCAAAAAGGACATTTGGAATGTGAATTCAAGGCTGATTAACCTCAATGCCACCTAGGTTTAATATTATAAGAGAAGAAATAAAGTATCATTACATAAGCTTTTCATTTCCTCCCTATTTATTGTCAATACATTTCACCTATAGAACTATCTTTATATTTTAAGGAAATAAATACCTTATTATCCCCTTGGAAGTTTGAAGTCCTTTCCATATATTTTACACTGTCTAAAAATTAAGTCAGTTATCATTGCTATGTATAAAGACATATAAACTACATTACTTGTAAGAAGACATTTTGTTTCTGTCTAGATGTAGAATCATTAACCACTAATTAATTTCTAGAATTTAATATAACCATTCAAATACTTGGTATCAGTAGATAAAGAGTAAAGCATTGGACATGTGAACAGACATCTGTCTCTCAGGCATTATGTGAACATTGTAAGCATCTGTTCTTCTCTTACCTGACTTTCTTGAGGAAAAGCCAAATTATCACAAAAATATTCCTTCAATTTTATATTCTGCTAGTTCCTAGTGAATGTGTCCAGCAGATATGTGAACAATGTATGCAAAAAAGGTATTAAAGGAGTATTTCCTCCTACGCATGAAAATTAAGAAGGGAAGTATGGAACATTGAGATGGGACTTGCCCAGTAATCCATCACAAAGTATTCTAAGGCAGGAGAATATTCACGAGTTCAAAGTTATCCTAAGCTGCAAAGTAAAACCTTATCTCAAGCAATAAAGGAAGGAATATAAATTATTAGTGGGGATGTTGGGACAGGACATGATCGTTGAACCTGAGTGACACTGGATTTTAGACATGTGCTTGGTGGAGAGATTCTCAGTGAACAGTTCCTCTCACAAAGCTTTCTCTTATGTGCATGCCAAATCAATTTTACAGCAGACCTTTCATCTCTCACTCTGCCAAGGGAGAGCATGTAGTTTAAAACTAAACTCTCTGTTCAGCAAATGAATTTTTTTTAAAAAATCACCCAGAGGGATTTTATGGTCTTAGGAAATTAGTGCCTAAAAATTTGCAGATGTCCCATTTGATTTAAAGAAATCATTTGCCACAAATATAAGCAAAGGGATAAACTTTACCAGTAAACATGTCAACTCGGGGTCATTTGGAGATTCAATTTGCAATCAAATGTCATTTTTCAAAGTCTAGTATGGGGGATTTAATTTATCTTGTGGAAGTAGACTTTATTTCCTCCTCTGATTATGAGAAGAAAAGGAAAATTATTAAATCCTCAAAGAATACACAATTAGTCAATTTTCTTCTCTTAAAGTGGGTGGGCAAGTATTTGTACCTGCAGAGAGCATACATATAGATTGCTGACAATTCAGTGTCCTCTGGAATACACACTTAGGACATCATAATTTTAGTATTTCTATTACTTAACATTAACTTATAACACATCTCGAAGAGCCAAAGGTTCTGACCCATCTGTGTGACATTCTTAACTATTGGCAGAGTTTCCTTGATAAACTATGATTGAAAACCAGATCACTTGTCACAACAGGGTGCGTGCATGGGTGAGAATAGCTCAGTCTCTGTTTCTTTCCCATATTCTCTCTTTTGTTGAGTTACCTGTCAAGATTGGCAGGTTGAGTAAGTCTATCTGTGTGGCCTCCTTTTGTGTTTCAGAATGTTTTCCAAATGTTGACAACATATTGAAATAATTTTTTAGGGATACTGAAACAGGGGCTACTGAAACAACATGTGATTTTGGTAACCACATTTTACTTGTGTCTCACTTCAGAATACTAGACTAGATCTTTTGAGAACCACAGGAGAGGGAACTGTCCTGATTACTTCTTGACTCATTGGTGGCATCAATTTCCTTCCTCATTTCTTTCCTCTAGTTTATCCGTGTCTACATTTCCTTTACACATAAGCAGACCTGATATATTAAATTACAGTCCATCCTAATGAACTTATTTTAATTTAATTTTTCTTTGAATACTCCATCATCAAATTCAATCCCTTTTAACGTATTAGAGCTATCTCAACATTAAAGGTATGACTCCTTGGGGATGGATCGGAGAGTAAAATTTATTCATAACACTGGCAAGAAGCTCCTATTTTGGTCAAGGACTTAAATTCATTGTAACATTTGCTGAGAATTTTTCTATCTGTTGTAGTTAGAAAAATAATTCAATAAGACAGACCAGGAAATAATATGTTAGAATACATGTGACCCAATACCTCAGCTAAATTCATACTTGTAATGGATGCTAACTCATTGACTTTCTCCTCTATAGTATTTATTCATTAGTACCTGTTAACCTTTGTACCCCTGACCCCCTACTATCTGACTCAAATATCTGTGATGGACAGACTCTACCTTCTCATTGCTATTCATGAGTATGAAGGAGAAATTCAGTCAATGTTCACATAAACTTAAGAAAATGAAAAAGCACCTCTCTTAAATACAGTGCCCCTTTGTGTTAGTTAGTGCACACCAAGTACTTCAGTGTAGAGACAAGGTTTCAGTGTAGGGAGTTACTATATTTCTAGTTAAGTCTATTTTGTTTCATGATGGTCATTAATTTCATTTATGCATGCCATCTCCAAAATAGGTTAATATGTGCTAAAGGGCAATTCCTGTTCCTTTAATTTATGCGGAGACTCCAGCAGCATCTGGGATTGTGCACTGAATGCAAAAGGCCCATGGTAATTTTTTTCTTCACCTCCTTCTCATCGCTACACAATAATTATTCCACTGTGCTCCATGGTTGATGGAACCTGAATTCCTTCCTTTATAGTAATGTGTGTGCAACCTTGTTTTACCATATCTAAATTGATCCAGGAAGCATATTTTCCACCGTTTGTGCCTCAAGCTAGCTGCTATTATTGGAAGTTAAATTGTTGGTCAGGGATGTACTGGGAGGGAGCATATCTTTCAGAAACACTCTCATGTGTATTATGGATAAGACCACATTTTCTCCTGTGCACCATGGTAACAAGCCATGTTTCTGTATCCACTTTGCTTGGGTTATCTTTTAAGCAACCTAAGAAAACCGCCAAAGATTCCAATGCCTTGCATACATAACGTCTAGGTTTTGACACTTATTTTGTTTACAAAAATACATGAATGTATTGCTAAAATGTAAAGTCATTATATTTTAAGGGTCAAACCCTCATCACTATGTAAGTGTCATGCTAGGATTGAGAGGTCACTTTTGATAGAGTCCTAGTGTATGTAGAAAATGGAGACTCTCAGAGTCAGAGTTGTTTTTCAAATTGATGGTACTGACTGGCTTCTCACAAAGTGTTAGGAGAACCAAGCTATATACTGACCTGCTCTAACTTGAGACAGACTTAATATTAGAAAAAAAGAACATTGGATACTCTTTGTTGTGTGACTACCTGGGGAGACATGAATAAACTGAACTCACTCCAGATATTGAACCAGTGGTTGACGCAAAATACAATTTTGATCAAGTCTAGAAACAAGTGAATTTGTTTGGGCAACTTACAGGAGGGTGGATGACCCAAAAGTAATCGTATAAACTAATGAGCTCTCCTCAGCATGGGTGATGCCTCAGGAAAGCTGCCCCCCTGAGAAACGTCCCATGACTTGAAGGTAGCTCTACAGGTTACAGCATCTCCTCTCCCCAACAATCTTTTATACTGCTTATATGTAACCTTGGGGAGGAAACTTGTGAATCCTGTAGAGTTTAGCTTACTGTGAGAATTGTGAGTTGCATTTCCTACCTGTTCTTCATACGCCTCTCTTCCCTCTCCAAGTGGGAACA
The DNA here is from genome assembly GCF_017639785.1 of Mesocricetus auratus. Lineage (NCBI taxonomy): Eukaryota > Metazoa > Chordata > Mammalia > Rodentia > Cricetidae > Mesocricetus > Mesocricetus auratus. The sequence goes on along the minus strand of NW_024429212.1, from coordinate 12,080,504 downwards.
TTTCAGGTCAGAGAATATTGTTAAATTATAAATATGAATGGATTCCAAATGATTCTAGGTGTCCATACAAAGTTACAAGTTTTAGGACAAATATGAACTTGAAAATGGTTGTTTTAGTTTTGAACTTTCTGCATTTCTGAACTATTTTAAAATGTACACCAGGCATTTTTAAACATCATAGAATATATAAAAAGCAATAAAGAGAAAATAGCTTAAAAGAAGCCTGTTACTAGAGTTAAAAATTATACTACTTCCAATTGTCTACTCTAAAACAAATTACACATTTAGATTGGGAAGCCAATGGATGTACATTTTGACAACCTGATTACTCAGATATACAAGTTCCATTAAATATTTATTACAATGATTTTTTAAATATTACTAATATTGCCATATAATAAAGAAATATAAATATTTTATCATTGCCTTGATTTTAGAATAAAGAAAATGTTGTTTTATAGTGTAATTTTTTATGTCAACATTGTGCTGAGCTTACAAAGATGTCTTGTGTATTTCCTACCCTCTCACATCTGTAACTGTCTCCAATAGACACAGGTGAAGAAAATTTCACGTTACATTATCTGCCTTAAATCTCGAGATTATTTAAGGATTCACATATTTTGCAGTATGATCTATAGGTCAGACTAATCTATAGTGACATTCATCCATCACTGTGATATATCAACATTATACCCAAGCAAACTTCCTCTAAGCCCTTAGTCCATTAAATAATACCACCTTTGTGCAAATGGGCCTTCAAACCTCGAATAACATAATCAAAAAAATCCCCCACAACCATGTTTTTCAAAGGGTGAATCATATTTATGGAATCCTATCAACGTCACACTACAAACCACCAACACAGGTACTGATTTCAAAAGTAATGTCCAAACTATAGTTTCCATCAGTTTATAAAATCCAGTTAAATTTTTTCTATTAGAACAATTGCAAGGACTATCAAAATCCTACTAATTTTCCTTGATCTATAAAATATCTGAGAAGCAGAATTTAAGTAATTAGTGCATGGTGTGAGGCAGTCCCTACTCTGCATGACTGTGTAGATGTATAAACTACTGTTGTTTTTGTCTTTTTTTCACTTGATCAGCCATAAAGACCAAATGCTCCTGGTGTGACACTCTTCTAAAGCTTTGGAATGACAATGTGACTCAAAAGCCATATAGCACAGTAAATGATATCAGAGTGTTATGAGGAAATGCTTGGAGTCTCCCCTGCTACTCTGCTATCAAGTAAGCCACCTTTAAGTAAGCAGTAGCCACTGAAAGAGCTTACAACATCCACAGCAAGAAGGAAAGCCTTACCATGGAGAAAAAAGGACCAGTGGGTCAGGAACAAGGGATTGGAAGCTTGTAGGAGGCAGGACAGAGGTATTTTTAAGTTCTTACTAAAGAAATTATTGAAATTGGGAGGCATTTGGGGGATGGTGTGGAACTTAGAGCAGAGGAAACTTCCTCGAATCCATGAGGGTGACTCTAGAGAGAACTCCTAGCAATGAAAGATACAAAAAGCTGAAGAGGTCACTATTCATTGTTATCCAAGGCTTCCAGTGGCAGAACCTGGTTGCATTCAGTTGAATGATTGGCTTAGGGAATCCTGTGGAGCTCTCTAAACAACCCAAGCTGATCCTAGGACAGAGAGGCACTCTCCAAACATTAATAGAGATACCCAATTGCTGAGGAGAACAGTGACACAGTTCACTGAAGACAGAGAGGACAAGCTAGTGCCTGTGTGGAGCCTTCTCCTGTATATTCTAGTCTCCTTGTCACCGGAAGGTACTCAGCATTCTACAGAAAGAGAAACCTGCATACCAAGCCAGCCACAAAACCTTCAACTTACAATCTATCCTGCCTGCGGGATGTGCTGGGGCAAGAGTGGCCCAGAATTTGTGGGAGTGGCCAATCAAGGTCCATGCCATGAACACAAGCTTATGCCCTGTACTGTCAGGATAGCCAGGAGTTGGAGACTGAATAGTTCAAAGAAATGAGGTAGAACCAAGCAGGACTGGCAAAAAAAAATCAATGAAGTGCTTCCCAATGATATTCTGCTATACTCATAGTTCAGTGTCCTGTCAGGTCATCATCATAGAGACTTCCTCTGGCAGCAGATGGGAGCTGGTACAGAGCCCCAGAGCCAGATGCAGAGAGAATCTTTATTGGAGGTCTTCATCCTTTGAAGCTTGGGGAACCCCAAGAAAGATCAGGATAAAAGATTGCAGGAGTCAAATTAGACAGCAGACACCATGAGAACATAGCCCACCAAATCAAGTAAGCTGCGCTCATTTGGCCTCACAGAGACTGAAGCAGCAAGCATGGGGCCTACAAGAATCTGCACTAGGTCCTCTGCATGTATGTTAATGGCTTTTAGCTTGATGTTTTTGTGGAACTCCTAACAGTGGGAGTGGGTGTTTCTCTCTCTCACTCTTTGCCTGCTCCTGGGACTCCTTTCCTCCTATTAGGTTGCCTTGTCCAGTCTTGATAAGAGGGCTTTTGCCCTTGTCTTGTTGTATCTTGTTTTTGCCCTGTTAGACTGTTGTCCCTTGGAGGCATGCTCTTCTCTGAAGGAAAACAGGAGGTAGGGTAGATCTGAGGGACAGGGGATGGGGAGTGGGCTTGGAGGAGTGTCAGGAGGGGAAACTGAGCTCAGGATGTGTTGCATGAGAGAAGAATCTCTTTTCAATAAAAAAAATAAAGAAAAGAAAATGTTCATGTGGAGTACAATGCAGGGCTACATTAGAATTTTACAGTCAGTAACAGATCACAAGTTTACTGATGTTATTTGTGCTTTCAGGGAGGAAAATAGACTAAAGACAGGGAGCTTTCAGGCCTGGAAATGAGTTAGGATATATGTATATGTATATGTATATCGAAGTTATGTCTGTATCCAAGTTATATCTGCTAGATAGGGACAAGAGAGCAAGTGTGTGCAGATTCCAGATTCCACAGGTAATTTACTTATTTCACAAACTTGAATGAACCCGAGAAAACTAATTGACTGACCAAAACCAAACCACCGATTTGGAATACTTTTTCTTGTTGTTATTTTGTACCCGTCACGTGGCCCTTTCTTTTCGGCTCTGCTTCTCTCTAAGACATCCCTCAGAGCAGCCACCAGGAGCTGTACTTTTAGCCTAAGGGAAGAACTTTTATGTGACACAATCCCACCATGCCTCCCTCAGGTTGTGATCACTTAATGTCTTACATATTCCTTCCAGTGCTGGGACTGAAACCAACTTCCTGCTTCCTGCTGTCTCCTTTAAGATTCTTTATTGCTTACTGGACAGTGAGAAAGCACAGGCATGAGAGGAGGGCAGGTGGGGGGGGGGAAGACAGGCCTCCCAAAGTCATGCTCGTTAATGTGCCCTATGTAATTAACAATTGGCAACTTCCAGTGTCCTGACTTACTGGTGATCTCTCCAGTTTCCCAATTATGTTTTCCTTAAAACATTTCCCAAACAACTTAACCAACATATAAAACAACAACAACAAAAAAGAAAACAAAAAAATATGTTTCAAGCAGCTCACTGAGCTGTTCTCAGTCAATACGTCATAGTAAAGGATGTCAGAATAAATGGTTGCCCTGAGAAACCATAGCTCATATTTCCTTCTCTAAACTCTTCTCATGGAGTTAATACAGTTACTTTGGTTCATTTAGAGAAGTTGTAGGGAAATTCTAGGAAACCTGTGCAGAGGTATCCCATTCCAACACCTGATTGGTCAAGTCAGGAACAAGGTGAACTAAGAAATTAGCCCTATGTGAGTAGACACCATCAAAAGCCACCATGGCCAAATATAAGGTTGATTTTTGCATTTTAAATAAGACCCAGGGCTTGGGGAAGAACATATAATCTTATGCATCAATTCAGTTTTAAGTATTTATTTAAAGGAACAATCCAGGTTTCTTTTCAACTTGCTTCTCTTGTCATTCCTTCTTTGAAAGATCTCTTTTTATGCAGAAATATAGGCATATGACTTCCTGAATTTGTAATAGAGGTGAGAGGGTTTCTAAGGGTATAATATTTACATACTTAGCAAACTCTGAACTTTTCTGGGAGGTACAAATCCTTTTCATGAAATGTGTAAAAGTTGGAGGAATTCTGTGGTGATATCTTTTTTGTGGGAGGATTTTGAGGTTAAGAGATCTTCCCAAAGGAAATATATCGATGTTTTGGAAATATTTGAGGATGCCAAGCTCACAAAAGGTGTCTGTTGTTATTAATCCCCCTAAATAAAATGGAAAGAGCTCAGGAGGAAACCAAGATTGTTTACTGCAGATCAGAGCAACCAGAAATCACATTCTCACAAGCTAAAATCAACCTCTCCCTTCTCCCTTTCAGCCAGGGTTCAAGGCAATACAGGCAGGTTTAATAACAGGTCTCCCAGTCACATCAATGGTTGCTGTAGATCTGACTGCCCAGGGATTTTATTCAACATTTATCTTTTAGTCTGGACTGTGGCAATTGAGCAATCACTTTATAATAAATGCCTTCTGAAGGTGTTTAACGAAGGAATACACATGCCAATGATGACCTCACTGTGTCAATGCATAGCTTGCAAATGTATCTCCTTCCTCATCATTAAATACAGTACTGTATCTATCTTGATCCTAGCGTGTATAGTTTTAGTCTGATTTCATCTTTTCTTCTAACAGTTCTATTTGTCTACTTCCCGCTTCTTATGAGACATTCTTCCCAGAGCAAAACTGTTACCATTCCAAATCTGAGTATCTGTACTATCCACACGACACCACCAAAATCGGGTTCATTGACTGCCACGCAGTTAAAAAGAGTAGATTAGGTACAGGCAGAATTGCTCATTGAGTAAAGACACCTGCCACTAAGACAGAACTGAGTTCTAGCCCCAGGACCCACATGATGGAAGAAGAAAGTAAAATCCAACAAGTAATTCTCTGAATCTCTTACCTCAGTATGTGTGTGCACATGTTCATATGCACTGTCATGTGTGCAAAAACACACACAAGCACGCACACACACAATGAACATACAATATACATTTTTTAACGAGAGGAAAAAGAATGTCAATGAAATTCTTTCTGAGATTCCTGGACTCAACTTAAAGTGTGCCTTCTTTCTTCCATGTGTTTACAAGTCTGCCCTAGCTCCAAGAGGTCTCCGGAGGTGCTAGAATGCACATACCCTGGAATGTCAGGCTAAGTGAGGGGAGGCCTCTTAGGGGTTTCATCCATTCATCTACATAAAAGATGTCATCTAATCTAACTAAGGTAACAATTTTTAGTGCTGTGACTATTGTGGGATCAGTTTTAAATAATCCCCATAAACTCAATGGGTAACCAAACTAGATTTAATGTGGATCATTACAATGATCTACAGTTGGATTCCTATCTGGGGTGAGTAGGCATTTGTTCACATCATCCAGGAAAACCTCACACAACATCAGGAGACACTAAAATCATTAATGATGGGGACTGCTTTATTCCCAAATTTAGTACAGTGGGTACTTGTGGGAGTCAGCAGCAGCAGTAATCAATGTTTTATGGATTAAGAAGTCAATAACTCGCATGCCACATCCCTGAAATACATGCTAAGGTCATAATTTTGCAGTGCATCATGAAAAAATAGACTTCAGAAGTCAAGTGGTTACTACAACACCCCAGTAGTTCTGTGGAGTGCTGAAAGCCCTGGCCTAAATCTGCAGTGACATTGACAGGACCTAGCACCGTAAAACATGTGATGTGGTCTCAACACATCCTGACACCTGCTTGGTAAGAGATCCATAAGCAGGCCTAGACACTACAAAGGACTGACTCTATGTACTCCACCCAGATGATAAGGCACAAGGGAAGACAGCTTTTTCTACACTGTTCATGCATCTCACCTTTTGTCTTGTGAAACAGAAAGGGTGAAGTCATTCTGTTGAGAACAATGCCTTCCTTCAGTCCCAGACACCTTGAGTAGGTTACATGGTGCCATCAAATTCCTCTCGATTGCATTTCAAGAATTATAACCGGAGTGAATATTTTCAAGTTCCCTCACACTAGTTTTCTTTAAGAGCTGCTATAAATTCAGCTCAAACACAAACGTTCAAAAAAACTGTACAGTTACAGTCTTTTTATGTGCTATGGTCAGCATGTCTCACTTGGAGGACAACCCATTTCCTGTGCGTTTTTAGCATTTAAGGCTTCCTACATTCCTTGGCTCGTTGCTCCTTCTATTCCATTTGATCACATGTTTCTGTCTTCACAAGACCTTCCTTTGTGATATTTTGCATATCCCTTATCAGGACCCCAGGCCCATCTGAGGATGAACAAGGATTCTCTGGCAATTACAAGATCTTCAACAACAATTTTACAGTAACTTTGGCTATATAACATAATATTCAAAGGTGGCAGGGATCATAAGGTAGCTATACTTGAAAGGATATTGTTGAGATTATGACATCATTGCTTCATAAGTGAACCAAATCAGATACTCTCATCAACAAAGAAGGAAACTGTCAGTATGTCTAGGGTCATTCTGTAAAACTATTTCCTGCCTGAGAAATAAAACTGTCCCTTAGTTACCTGTACGTATTCACGAAATGAGCATTAAGAAATAAGAGGAGTCGGGGTGTCATTACAGGATCACGGCTACAGTACATTAACTGCAGCCAAACATCAAATCTGGAAATTTGTGAACAGAGACAATACTGCTTCTGGTCCTACATGATATCCATCTTCTTCTGGGGTTCGTTCCATCTCATTTCTGCTCTTTCCTAATTCACACACACTCTCCTTCCACATCTACCCACACTTTCAGTAAGCACTCTCTTCTTACAGCCCCAATGCTAAGTTTAAGAAAGATTATTTCTCCTCTGGACTGAAGAATCTATCATATGCATATGGTTATAAACACTTTTACAGTTTTCTCAATTAAAAATATTCTATGAAGACATGAATGTCAATTACATGCATCTAAGCACAGAAAACAATGCAATAAACAGAAATTTGTTTAGCACTATTTGTGTTGTTTTGAGACCTAGACTCACGGTCTTCTTGACTTTCTCTCTCCTGAAGAACTTCTCTCCTTGGGCTCACTCCCTGCCTGATATGGTAAACCTTTCCCTGACCCTCTTGAAAACAAAAGTCCTATCTCTTACAGATTTGTTCTTGGAAATGCTTCCTGTTCAAAGCAAATATTTTCATTTATCCCACATACATGAAAATCTGCTGAGAGCAGATTTAGCCAACCAGCCATCAGTTCATTCAGTAATAACAGATATCGCTCATGGAGGGTTTTCCCTGTGACGTGCAGTGAGCTAGCACCACACTGTCATTATCTGATTTAACATGTGCCAATCAAGAGAGAATTCTGTGGCAGTCTGATGATAGGCCTTGTCATGGATGTAGGGATGAAAGCAGCTTGTGTTCTAGTTTAGGAACTGTCTTACTAGACACATTCAAATAAAACTCCAACAGATGCTTGTGGATGCACAAAAGGAGGTACAGGGTTTCGTCTGGGTGGTTGTTTCAGGTGAGGGATATGAAGATGGTAGTATTGCAGAGGCAAGGTAATACCGCTGGACTCTGGGGACAGACACTCTGTACACCAGGCACACGCATTGCAAGTGCGTTGAAAAGTGAACATTACTAAATATTATTGGTCTTGTGTGCCTGTATTGTGTGGTCACCTTCTAGAAAGCCAACAGATACAGCAAATATATACAATTATGCACACGTCTTATAATTTTTTTTAAGAGACAGGGTTTCTCTATATTGTTTCGGAGGTCCAGCCCGGCCTTGAACTCACAGAGATCCGCCTGCCTCTGCCTCCCGAGTGCTGGGATTAAAGGCATGCGCCACCAACGCCCGGCTGCACACACCATATAATTAAGAAGACTATGTCTTAAACAACTGCTATGTATCTTCACGTGGTTACTGGGCTACAAATTCTCTGATATCACATAGCAATTATCGTATGAGACAATCAAAGTGGGTGAAACCGACTGGCTACTTCTGGAGTCTTGCTTATACTTTGAGACATTTTTTTTTTCCTTTTAAACCACTTCTTGATTATTTCTTTCCATTTGAAGTTTACTTGCCTGAAATATCAAGTACAATTTGTGGGCCTCACTCTTTTACCCTTTGCTTAGTCAGAATGTATGTAAATGTCTTGTTCTTATCTGACAAGCAAAGGATTTCCATTTCTTACAGAGTAGCACCTGGGTCAGCATTATCTTTTTCACTTTAAACAGCCTGCACAAGCCCCCTCTCATATTACAAAGCAATTACATTAGGAATATTGTCAGAGTCGGAGAACCAAGTAGTAGTCAAAGCTAATTTTATGGCAACTTGGGTTCAGAAGAAGAAACAACTCCAATGCCTGTCCAAACACACTTCAATTTATTACTTCTGTTCACTTCGAAATTGCAGCCTCCACATTCCATGTATACTTCTGTCTAGAGGAAGGCTTTAGAGTCTGTCTGCTTTATATGCTCAAGGGGTCATGGAATAATGGGCATGGTGTCTATGAAGGGATTACAAAAGCAGTTTCTATCCAAGGGCTTTCCAACGCTGTACATTGCTCTCCTTGAATCCTCACTTCTGCAAACTGAGACTTGAGGAACAAGGATGCGCTTCTCTAAATGACAGTCTAATAGTGAACATAATGAGCTATGTCTTCCTACGTTGGTTACCTATTGCGGCAGTCACCACCATCATACCCAGGCCAACCTGGTCTAAGTGATTACTCATGAACACTATCATCCTGAAGGATCCTAGGATGTATCAAACTTGCAGTTACGATTAAGAAGCACAACTCAGATGCATTCAATAAACACACACACACAAAAAACAATAAACAACTACGCACACACACACATACAAAAATACACGCAACCATACACACATACACATGACTACACATACACAAACTATACACCCACAACTACATGCACAAAACACAAATATCTCCAAACCCCATAAATTAAGGATGTTTCTTCCTCTCTTTGTAGTAAATCTATGAGGCATGTAGAAACTGAACGCCAGCATGAGATCCTTGAACAGCATGCTCCAGACCTGCTCTACATTCAGCAATCCCATAAGCACATGGAATGTTTTCTATTTGTTCTGATGTGAGTGTCGGTTATGGTAGAAAGCATCTAAGATGCACTTTACTGAAAGCAATGCTAGTTTGTCATGATGACACTCTCCCCTGTCCCCTTACTCTGTCCCCATATTATTTATTTCTTGCACTGCACTTACAGAGTATGGTTTCATTGACTCAACACATCATGTCCCTTACAACTAGAATTTAAAAGTCACTGTCAAGTTTGTGTATTAAATGTTGAGTGGACTGTGGTTATGTAATGTACTTTTTTTTTCTACTTCCATGTATTGGATATCTCCCATTTTATAATGAGGATTCTTCACGAGCTAATACAATCCATGGTTCCAAATTCATACATAATTGTAATTTAAGAAGGTGGCTTATTGACCTGGGATGGCTACATGTTCCTGTAGTGCCATTACTGGAGATCATAACACTCACATGTATGAATGGCACACTCAAAAGCCACACACATGCTCATACACCCATACACACAAATAAACATGTACACACACAATGATAATAATGAATAATATTAACAATTGAGGTTTTGCTGTAAGATGTTTGATGACTTAGACCTTCTTAAGGTCCTCACTGAAGAGTATTTATGGCCTTCTACACCTGTGCCATGCCCCTCCAGCCTCATGCGATCCAAACATCATGAACTGTCTTCCTGGCTTAACACTGCCTAATTTTCTTCTTTCATTGAACAAGTTTCATAATGGATGCTTAAAATTGTGTTGCCTTATGAGTCTTCTGTGAGGGAAAATCCTGAATTAAAAACATGAACATTACGGAAGAATGGCTGGTCAAATTGAAAACCCATCATTAAATATTCATTATTATGCATTTAATTTTTTAGGAATACAAATTTAAACTCTCCATCAGGGTCTGAAATTGTGTGTAAGTGAGAAGTAATTTCTCTCTTTTGAAAATACGTGTTATTTCGGTTTCTAAAATGTTCCCAAGACGTATTATACTAGATTATACACATCCTTTTTATTCTTAGAGATATCAAGGCTTTTCATTAAGTTTCATAAAGAAGTTGGTGTAAAATGTTTCTCTCTGCAGCTTATGAAATCATACCGCTTTTTCACTATATAATGACACAGTGTTGACTTAGAATCTTCCTAATGATGTCTATCTCGTGTCTTATTAACTAAAGCACCCACTGGGAACCAGGTATGTTGATTCTCAGCTTCACGTGAGGGCCGTGTGGGAAGGCCCATTAGATCTCACAATTTCATACCTTGCTAAAAATTCAGCTGGGCCACAGCAGGAACCCAACGTATAAACTAAAATCAGTGCAAATGTACACATCCCATACTCTTTGTTTTTCTCTTTATGGGATATGCAAAGCATGGGAAAATGGGCTAAAATATGCCCTCTTGGAGAATTCAAGTCGGATCTATTTTCTTAAGCAAATTAGCTGGCTTTAAATGTTTAATTGTGGGATTTATTCATTTTCCAGTCACATGTGTATGTGTACACACACTTGTGCCTGTCCTGCAGTGTGAAGATGTCAGGAGACACTTGGTGGAAGTCAGTTCCCTCCCACATTATGAGTTCTAGGGTTTGACTCAGGTTGGAATCTTGATGACAAGAACCTTTACCCACTAAGGCCTCTTGCCAGCCTTAGCTCATTTTACATTTAGGTTAAGTGAGAATTATTTACCCTATATCTTTTCTATAAGGGACAAACACGATGATCTTTACACACAATGAGACCAGTCATTCGGGGATTCCATAGAAGGCCCCGGGAAATTTACAGCGATGGAGGAACCCCTGAAAATAACAATTGGTTTTTTCCTAATGCTAGGGAATCACTTAGCTCATATTAGTCTCTGAATCCACTGCCAGGAAGGTCAGATCTTCCAACTGACCCAGTTCTCTCTGAGTCATCTAGTCTACACATGCAGTTACAGATTATAAGCAAGCATGGTCCTATTCCTGCTGAGTGACCATTTGGAGAACTGTGCTAAGTATCAACACCTGTTTTATGTTTTGCTCCCCAATCATCTTTGTTCTCTTGTGGGTTCAGGAAGATGCTAGCCAGTCGAATCCTCTTCCACAAAGTAGCAAGTGTTGAGACTCTGGTGAGCATAGACTTCCGTTTCTCAGACATTGAAAAACTTAAGACAGTTTTTCTATTATATCTTATACCTTATATCTGTGCCATGCACAGAGCCCAGTAGTTAAATAGCCTGTTCCTGAAGGACAGAAAGAAAGACCACAGGGAACTTGACTTCATGTTAGCACTGATTTAGTCTTATGACACAATCACTTAAAAAAACACACACATTTGGAGTGGCAAGATTGTTCAGTGGGTAAAGTGCTTGCTACACAAGGATAAGGACCTACGTACGGATCCCCAAAGCCACCTAAGGATGAATACATAGCAGTCCTGTTTGGAATGACTGCTATCCTGAGATGACATGAGAGGAGAGGAAAAGATCATGGGTCAGGAAGCCTGGCCACAGCAACCATCAACGCCACAGCCTGTGTCAAACAAGTTGAAAGGCAACAGGTGATTTGTGGTGTTACCTCTGACTTCTGCAAGTCACCATGACAAGTATGCACCTTCACACACACACACACACACACACACACACACACACACACACACACACACGAAAGAATCATCAACACATGGTTATCAAATCCCTGATCAAGTTTGGCGTTTAAAAAGTGAAAAGGCTCTAACAAAACGTATGTCCCACTTTATAAATAACTCTGTCTCCATAGTCCTTAATTTTTTTTTAGTGCTGACAATGTTTTGATTGATTGTCTTCATACAGGACAAAGACATCTCGTGAACTCCATCAGTTGACAGCATATTTGCCAAACACACTTTCATCACCTTGCCCAGTATTAGGAGGACATTGCTCATTTGCTTGTGTGGGCCATCTCTGAAGACACATGGGACTGTAAGTCTCCTCACATTTAACCTGCTTGTCTTAGGTTGCCAAACTCACCTCCTGAATTCTTGAATTGAAGTCTCTTCTTCATTTACCTTTTGTGTTTTAAAAATAATTCTGTCAGCCGATGTACACTCCTCCAGGACTTACCTATACAGAAGATGCTGGAACAAAGCAAAGGGAGTAATTTTCTCCATGTTTTCTTTTCTTTTCTTTTTTTTTTTTTTTTGCTCCTGAATGTGTGAGGGGGTAGAAACTTGTCTTTATGAAATAGTTCTTTTAAAAGAAGAAAAAAGGTGTATCAGTTGGCAGGAAACATGTCAACAATTCTTTCATGAAAACATTTCTATGTAAAAATAAAAATACAAGTTGTGTCTAATTTTCAGACAGCTGTGCATACTACCTGAGAGGTGAGCCACCTTGGGCATTGGGTACTAAATTCCCCTGGAGGCAAAGCAGTCAATCTCAAATGCTCTTTCTTCATTACATTTTCTGAGTTTGCCTCCAAGTATTAAAACTGCAATCACAATCTACACAAAGGATGTCAGTTTGGGGGCACGTAAGGCAGTGGAAGGTGAGTCCTGGAACACTTCTTTGAGAAATACACATTCAGAGAGTGAAAACACAAGCCACCCTGGTGAGTGATGGCATTGTGTTGGAGGGAAGAAAGGAGGAATGTGTAATTCCTCATGTCTTGTGTTAGGAAAGAACAGAGCCCTGACAGTCAGGGGGTGAAGGAGAAGAGCAGCAGGAGAGAGAAGGGCTTGGAGTGTGTGAGGTCACACGGGAGAAGCCTGAGCACTACCCATCAAGGGGAAGGACTTGATGGTGGCCGGTGTAGGCACCGATCCCACCCTGAGCAAAGCTGAGTGAGGTGCACACTTGATGACCAAGGTTGTCTCACGCCAAACGTATGGGAGAACAGAGACTGAGGGCACACAGCAGGAGAGTGAGAGAGGCAAACGCAGACCAGACTGATAAGACGGGAGAACAGACAGTTTTTTTTAAAGGAGAGAAAGGTCTGGTGGTGGTGGAGTAGGCCTTTAACCCGAGCACTCGGGAGGCTGAGGCAGGAGGACCTCTGTGAGTTCAAAGCCAGCCTGGTCTAAAGAAGGAGTGCAAACTCATACAGCCACTTTGGAAATCAGGATGGCAGTTCCTCAGGAAAATGGGAATCAGTCTACTACAAGATCCAGCAATTCCACTCTTAAGCATATACCCAAAAGATGCACATTTGTACAACAAGGACATCTGTTCCACTATGTTCATAGCAGCATTATTTGTAACAGCGAGAAACTGGAAGCAACCTAGATGTCCCTCAACTGAAGAGTGGATACAGAAAATGTGGTACATTTACACAATGGAGTACTACTCCGAAGAAAAAACGATGGAATCCTGAAATTTGCAGGTGAATGCATAACACTAGAAGAAACCATCCTAAGTGAGGTAACCCAGTCATAGAAAGACAAACATGGTATATACTGTCTCATATATGGATTTTAGATATTGATCTGGGGAGTGCCAGCCTACAATCCCACAGCCAGAGAGTCTGGGAAACAGAACCTTCATCCAATGACTGATGGAATCAGAAGTAGACACCCACAGCTAAACACTGAGCTGAACTCAAGGAACCCATTGACAAAGAGGGAGGACTGATGAGCAAAGGGGTTAAGACTGGGCTGATTTAATCCCCACAAACAGCTGACCTGAACAAGGGGTAGCTCTTGAATCCCAGACTAATGGCTGGGAATCCAGCATGGGACTAATCAAGACACCCTGAATGTGGGTGTCAGTGAGGAGGCCTAGGTAATCTATGGGTATTTCTTGGGTATTTATCCCTGGCATACAAATGGATTTTGGGTGCCCATCCCACAATGCACTCTCACCCTGGACTCTTACGGGAGGGTCTAGGTCCTGCCCTGGATGAAATGACAGACTATGGACACCCCCATGGAGGGCCTCACCCTCCCTGGAAAAAAGAGGGGGTGTGGAGGGGTGGGAGGGCGTAGGAGGAGGGGAAGGAAAGGAAGAGGGACCTGGGATTGACATGTGAAGCAACCTTGTTTCTAATTTAAATAATTCAAATTTAAAAATAAAAATAAAACAAAGATTAAACAAAAGTCTCTGAAAACAATAGTTTCATGCATCATGGTGAGAAGGTGAAAAATTTGACAGCTTTACCAGGAAATCATGTTCAAGTCATGGGATGATATGTTTAGTAAAGAATCTCTGTTATCTGTCCCTACGAAGTCCCACACATTGAGCTTTTTTGCAGCAGTGAACAATACAAATCTCTGTGCCTAGACATCAAATAACTAACGATGAAGAGATCAAGGACAGAATGCCTATTGGATATTTGCAGCTTGAAACTGAGGGTAGGTGTTTGCTTTACTTTTTTTATTTTTTCTTACATTTGTCCTTTAGCATTTTCCTACAGGCATAAAAATACTTTGTGATTATCCTTTCTTGTCCCTCGCCACTATCAACCCCACACTACCTGAAAAATCCCTTTTCTTATTCATGGACTTCTGTTTTGTCTTGAGACCCAGTGCGTATGTGTCTATCAACTGATGAATAGAAAATAGAAACACAGTACAAATCCACAATCTAAGTTTTAGTGAAAAAGGATTTGCCTTGGGTTGGGCTGGCGACAAGGCAAGGGAAGTGTTGGTCATTTTTGAAAAATAACTTAAATGTATTTGAACATAATAAGTTGGAGTGAAAGAAGCAGATGAAAGTCAATCATTTTAAACACTGATTCTCATGAAAATGTTGGCAGCATAAGAAAACCAGTACCAATGAGAAGACTTTCTAACACAAGGAATGAACAATAAGCATGACACACTTTGTTAACTAAAATAGTTGTAGAATATTCTTTCACAGTTTTTAAATTATATTTTTCCAATTTCTCTCTCTCTCTCTCTTTTGGTCATTGAAGCTGTTTAATCACAATTCCCTGGTGCATAGATTTTTGATATCTTTTGCAATTATTTTTTTCAGTTACATCAGTGAGATCATTGTATTAGGACAGGGAGGTAGAATCTACAGAAGTGTCTGTGTGGGAGGGTAATGAACACATATGTGAATATATTTCCACATTATTTTGAGAAACAGAACCTACTTTCAAGTTAAACTTTGATGAGAAGTTCATGGAATTGTATTTGCAAATTTAAAATAAGTTGACATTGGATAACTCCATTACACTCCGTAAAAAAATGAAATATATCCTGGTTGCAAATCATTGTCAGCTTGTATCAGTCTCTGTGACTCACTATGTTCATCTCCAACACCTGCCCAAACCTCTGTGTGGACTTTTCTGAGACTCTTGCTTTTTTTAATCTTTGGGATGAGAAGCCTATGCTACCTCTTAAATATCTTTCTGTTTTTTCCACAGTGGCAGAGATCAGTCCTATTGCCTTGCAAATGCTAGGCAAGGACTTCTACAATCCAGCTGTGTCCCCAGCTGTAGCTTCCTCTTTTTATTGATGTTTCGATTGTGGATAAAAAGGATTTGCAAGGGAATAATCAGTTTTCTCTCCTCTGTAAAACTGAAGTGTTGCATGGAATGTTTTCCGTCTCAGTGACTTCTTTGGAAAAATAAATTACTTTATGGCACACGAGTATCTTGAGGTCAGCTTTCTCTGCTTGTCTGTCAAAACAGTGTTCCAGGTTCTGCCACATATGGGCTGTAGTTCCAAAGGAGAGGGGAAGGCACCTATTAAGAGGCTCTGGCCCCTAGGGAGGTAAGGAAGAGGGAAAGAAAAATCAATCTCCATCAGTGTAATGAAAAAGAGTATGCACCTGCTTGGGGGAGATAAGCATGGCCTTGTTTGATTAACAAAAGGATAATTGACTCTTGGGAGTGTATATGCTGTGAGTTTGAGGCCAGTTTGGGCTGTATTAGTGAAATCTAGGTCACTCTGCCCTATCATGTGAGTTTCTCCCCTCCCCACAATGTGTGTGATGTGTGTGAGACAGAGAGACAGACAAAGACAGAGGCAGAGAGACAGAAAATCAGAGACAGAGAGAGACATGGGGGAGGGAGACAGAGAGAGACTAATAAATGGTTATGACTTTAAAATGCTTACTGTATAAGAAGAATCATGATTCATCAAGATACCTATAATGGCTTCTTACTCCTTTGGGTCTGATATAATTGTAAATCAAACCAACCATTAACCCCGATTCCTTGAAAAATTTCTATACACTGTTACCAAAGCATGTGACTCCTTGGAGATTTATAGAAACTGGTGACTTTAGGTTCAAGTCTCTTGCTCTAATCATCTCTTACTTCTCTTCTAGTTCAGAATTTGAAGCTCGACTGTTTTCCAACATTGCTAAGAGACAGAAAAAATAAATCTTTTAATTTAGTTTGGAACTCAATACTCTCTCTGATGTAAACTTGTCTACATGCAGTATCTGTGGGGTCATGAGTAGGTGTGCTAGAATTGGCTGTCATTAAGTGTTCATTGCAATTACTGGGCATCCTTGGGTATTTTCATTTTCCACAGTGGGTTACAGTCCCTATCCACTTTCCTAATTCTCTTCCAGACAACATGCTAATTTGTCTAAAACAGGCATTTTATGTAGTGATTTTTAAGTC
This sequence comes from Mesocricetus auratus, assembly GCF_017639785.1. Taxonomy (NCBI): domain Eukaryota; kingdom Metazoa; phylum Chordata; class Mammalia; order Rodentia; family Cricetidae; genus Mesocricetus; species Mesocricetus auratus. Next base: position 12,063,904 of record NW_024429212.1, on the reverse strand, counting down.
CTTAATTTCATAGCCATGCTTTCCAAATTCTAAGCTGCTAGCAATTCCTTTCTGAGCAAAGAAAGCCTCTTCCCAGCATCAGCTAGAGAGAAGAGTGTTAATATATATGACTGGGGTGGGAATTCAGTGGAAAAGAGCTACCCTGGCATGCATGTGTGAGTCTCTTCGTTCATGCTCGGCCTCTCAATATCTCTGTCTCTCTGTCTCTCTGTCTCTCTCTCTGTCTGTCTCCTCTTTCTCTCTCTGTCTCCTCTCTCTCTGTCTCTCTCTGTCTCCTCTCTCTCTGTCTGTCTCTCTCTGTCTCCTCTCTCTCTGTCTCCTCTCTCTCTGTCTCTGTCTCTCTCTCTGTCTCTCTGTCTGTCTCTTCTCTCTCTGTCTCTCTTTCTCCTCTCTCTCTGTCTCTGTCTCTGTCTCTCTCTCTCTCTCTCTTTCTCTCTTTCTCTGACCCCAATTCATATCCCAGCACATTTAAGTGACATTTAATTAGTCACTCTATAAACAAGACACCCATAACTATTACTAGATGCCGTGATCAGCTGGCAGTTTTATTTTAAATTAATATTCCTATCAATTTGAATTGTAAATAGCAGACCCAGATAACTTCCTGGAGAAGCCAGTAAGTACTGTGACCATGTCCTCAATGCCATCAAGTTTCAGTCCTCAGCACACAATGCCTCAGCAGATGCTTTGTAAGCAAAACAATATAAAACATTTTGTTTTCCGAACAAATCCTCCTAACAGGTCTCTCCCGACCATGACCTTCATTCTCCTTTCTATCCACGGGGTTTCTGCTTCTGAATCTAAATTAATTAAGGAGCTGGATGCTGTAATAATAGGAGGAGCAGGGCATGGGATCCTAAATGTCTGCGGAGCATGAAGGAGGCGGAATGCTTGTTCTTCCAGCTGCCCCTGGATCACACTCTGTAGGTACCCGTTTGCTGTTACATCTTACAGTTTTTAGATTCTAGAGCCCCGCCGTCAAGAAATAACATTTTGTATTTGATAGCTCTCATTCCGCGGGGACATACCACCCTGAACTGTAGCCAAAAGTGTGGGATCCCCAGTGTTCTGTAGTTTCGTAAATTCTTTGATGAGGGAGTCGCTAAAGAACCTTGGTCCAATCCACAAAGTCCTGGACTCTGAGTGCAAACATCATCTGGTATTTATTAAAATTCACCTCAATCTCCTCGCTCTTTCCTGCTCCTACTATTTTGAGTCCGTATAGTTTCAGGAACAGTGCCTGTTTGGACAGCAGTAGAGAGAAACTCGTGAACCCGAGGCAACAAATGTGAGCAGGTCCTGCGGTTTACTCCCCCTGTGAAACCAGCAGTGTTTTCCCTGTGGCTTCATTTGGATGCCCAGAAAGCAGGTGGACAGTCTTTGCAATTGTGATAGAGATGGTGGCGACAGCGTGGCTGTTGAAGCACCTTTTACTTCTTTCGGACCAAGTGTTTAAGTTTATGACACATTCTGGTCCCTTTTTAAGTGGTTAAGCCTAGATTTCCAACCCGGTGTTTGAGGAAGAAGGTTCAGCCCCTTAAAATGTGCTCCGCACCCGAGTTCGATTCCCAACACTTGGGAGAAATCCTGGACATACACGGCAGCTTGTACTAATGACACCTGTGTCGGGAGGCAGGCTGATATGTAAGACTGTCTAGCCAGCCAAGTATTGAGTGAGCTTCATTATTTATATTATTACTATGCAATGTCTCAAAATTCTTACCAACTGAACAACAGAAAACGGCTGTGTAATACATAACTGCTCACAAAGATATAATCACTCCTCATTACTTCAGAGTTCATGCCTATGGTTTTGGAGCAGATAACTCAAAAATAAAGTATAATGCTATTAGAAGAGGTGTGTGAATTAAGTGTACCCATAAAATGTTAAATTATCATAATCACTAATACACTTAAAGTAAAAAATAGCGGTACAGCATGTTTCATTTTATATAAAATAATAGTCACATATGTAAAACTATCTAGCCAGCCAAGTACTGAGTGAGCTCCAGGCCAGTGAATGACCCTGGCTTGCAAAACGAGATAAATTGCCCTTGAGGCACAACATCTCAGGCTAAACTTTGGCCTGCACACATGCATCCATTGCATGAAGGAACATGCAACCCTGACACAGTCATGCATGAAACACAGTATTCAAAAACCACCTTTGGCACGTGCAGGAATCATCACTGTTTACAATAGCCATAAACAGCATTAAATATCTGGGGATAACGTTAATCAAAGAAGTGAAAGACCTGTATATCAAGAACTTGAGTCTTTAAAAAAGAAATCAAAGAGGATACCAGAAAATGGAACGATCTCCCATGCTCTTGGATTGGTAGGATCAATATAATAAAAATGGCAATCTTGCCAAAAGCAGTCTACAGATTCAATGCAATCCCTATCAAAATTCTATCACAATTCTTCACAGACCTTGAAAGAACAATAATCAACTTTATATGGAAAAACACAAGGCCCAGGATAGCCAAAACAACCCTATACAATAAAGGAACTTCAGGAGGCATCACCATACCTGACTTCAAGCTCTATTATATAGCTACAGTCCTGAAAACAGCATGGCATTGGCACAAAAATAGACAGGTAGACCAATGGAACCAAATTGAAAACCCTGATTTTTAACCCACACACCTATGAACACTTGATTTTTGACAAAGAAGCTAAAACTATGAAATGGAAAAAAGAAAACATCTTCAACAAATGGTGCTGGCATAACTGGGTATTGGCATGCAGAAGAAGACGTGCAGATAGATCCATGTCTTGCTCGTAATAGTATTAGAGAGGTTCACACTTGACACTGGTTGAATGAAAGACCAGCAGAAAGAACAGAAAACTTCATCATAGCCACATTAGCCATAGCTCTATAACCTCTGCTTCGAAGCCTCCTGAAGATCTACACTGAGGCTACTTTAGAAAGCCCTTCTGGAGGGGATCCAGATGTGGGACCGTTGACACCCTGGCGACACACCACACGTATTGTATTCTCTGCTTGTTGATTATCAGCTGTGACTCACTCGTCAGAACAATGACATTCTCTCTCTCTCTCTCTCTCTCTCTCTCTCTCTCTCTCTCTCTCTCTCTCTCTCTCTCTCTCTCTCTCTCTCTCTCTCTCTCTCTCTCTCTCTCTCTCTCTCTCTCTCTCTCTCTCTCTCTTTTTCATCCCAAGACGAAAGAGCAACATTGGCACTTTTTTTTTTTATAATCTTCATCTCAGTGCCAAATCCCTGAGGGAAACTAGACTGGTGTAAAGGTGAAATTCCCTCTGCCACCAGGGGGAGCTCTCGCCCAATTGTTTTCCAGAGCGGCTCATCAATTTGAAGCCATCTAGGGACTCAAGGGAGCAGCATCAGTCTTCTGCAAAAACTCAAGTTGGTTTGCCTGTGTGTGTTTTGGGTGCGGGGGTTGGGTTGGGTGGTGGGGGAGACTGGGTGTGTCGTGAGCCTTGTGCTATTTTTGAGGTGCTGAGGAACTAAAGAGAAAATAGTAAAATCTGAGCAGGAATGGTATTGTCAAGAAAAGAAAGGGTAATATTTTGTTAGTCTTCTGGCAGTTACTGGTTTACAAAGCTTCCTGAGCTGTCAACACTGAGTACAAGGCAGACAAAGGGACCGGGGTGCACATGTCCTGGAGCCCGTCCATAGCCGAGGCTCCGGGGACAGCTCCTGCTTCTCCCACAGCTCCATTTTCAATCCATGTCATCCCTAGTAGCTTAAAATATTTTCCAACTCCAGATTCCCATAAATGCCAGAGTCCAGTTTTTACAGTTTCGACTGTTGTTTTATTTGTTTGTTAATACAAACGAAAAGAGACATGAAGAGTTCTTTCAAAACAGCAAAAAAGCATTCTGATTTTCCAGAACTCTTGACAGATCCTTACTGGACCCACAGCCATCTGCTTTGGGCTGGAGTCAGCACGTGACGCCTTCCCTGGGTTTTCCTTTCCTGAAGTCACCCCGAGTGGGGCCATGGAGAGCCTGGGAGGGAGTGTGATGGTTTCAGTGGGGGTGTAGGTGAGGCCGTTTATGAGTCCTCTGTCATCTTATTTGCCTCGCCCATGAATACAAAGGCTCTTCTCTTCCATGAAGAGCCGTGATAATAAACAGCTGATAAGGAGTGTGGGCAAGGCTGGGGCCAAAAGAGAGTAAATGAGTCAGACCTGCCACCCAGACAAAATGCGCTCCAATATATGGAATAATTTATGAGTGTTGCCCGCCGTGGACCCAGCTGCTTCCTCGCATGCTAACTCAATTTTAGCAAATAGAAATTGCCAGGGGTTGTTAAGGAAAGGGATGGAGGACAAGACCAAACATCAAGTCCCCCCGCCACGCTTATTCCAATAGTGGTCATTGTCGCCTCTCTGAATTACCTCTCCCCGGGACTCTTAGATAGCACAGAGAAACTATTAGGAAAGTAATGAGGGAGGGGAGAAAACTAGATATTTGTGCACCCTCTGGACTCATCCGCTCTATAGCTATTAGCTGATTAAATGGCAGCCACTGTTTGGGGAGTATTATGAAAATGAACGTTTACAAAAGGAAATGAGGAATGATGTTATCTAAGCCCAAATCATGTTAGACAACCAGGACTTCAAGACGCTCTGTAAAAGGAGAGAATGGAGATTTGGAGAATAAGCAAAGAGGAATTGAACAGCATCAAGAAAGACAAGAATCCCAACTTATTTCCCTGCAGTATCGTTCGTACACTAAAAGTGTTAGCATTCAAGCATCTGAACTGGCCCGTCCTTGGGGTTCTGACAGGACACACCCTCAGCTGCAGCCACTAGGAGCACCACCTGTGCACATTCACTATGTTCCCTTCCCACCTCCCATCCTTCTCTCTTTCTTTCTCCCCCCTCTGTCTGTTCCTCTCTCTCTCTCTCTCTCTCTCTCTCTCTCTCTCTCTCTCTCTCTCTCTCTCTCTCTCTCTCTCTGTCTCTCTCTCCTCTCTCCCCCCCTTTCCTTTCTCTTTCTCCTCTCTCCTGATCTCCTGATGCTCTGGTCTTCAGAAGCCAGTCTCCCCCCTTCCCTTTGCACTTTTTATGATCCCTTGCCCTAAGAATAAAAAAAAAACCCACTGCTTGAACCCTGTCTCATGGTGTCTTTCTCTCTTGCATGATGTTTTCTTAAATTACAACAACAACAACAAAAAAACCAAGGATAATCTGTTAGAGATTTATTCATTTATTCATGTCCATCCATATTTATCACTTTACCTTAAAATATCAGAATGACAAGACCAAATTTTTGTGTGTGTGCGTGTGTGTGTGTGTGTCTTAAGGACCAAAGGAGACAGAAAATGGGGTTTTGTTTAAATAAGAGGCCAAAAAAATCATAATAGGCAGGGGTAATTACAAGACAATGTAAGGTTAGTGTTGCCTGGAAAAAGTTTCAACTATCGGTTGCATATAAAACTCCACAGTTGTCGCTAAGCATCTGGGTGATAAATCTGGGGCTGACTCAGGTGCCACTCTGAAGGGGCTTTGCAAAAGAAGTCAAAGCACCAAGAAGGCAGAGTCCCTGAGTAAGCATAGCCAGACCAGAGGCCACTGGCAAGCAGTGTTTTCTAGGCTGGTTGTACCAGCCCCAAGTGAGATTTGGCACAAAGGGCCTGCCTCCTGTCTCAGTCCCTAGATGCATGAGCAGGGAAACAGGGGCTCAGTTCTAGACTCCAGAAAAGGAGCCTCTAGAAGGAGGGTTAAACTTGGAAGGATTCACAGAAATCTGGTGAGCACTCTCTAGCCTGCTTCAACACTAAACTATCACAGGCCTCAAGTCATGGTACTGCAATCTGAATCTGTGGCATGCAGGTCATTTTTAGCACATTGATGGGGACTTCCTTTTCAGAATAGAAAGCAAGTCTAGTGTCATTATAGAAACTAACGAACAAGGCAGAAGGACGAGAATGGGTCCAGACAAGCAAGTCAGCAGCTGGTTCCTCTGCAAAGGAGCTCACAGTTTGTCTTTCAATTCCTTCTAGGGCCACAGTTCAAGCCCACAGGTCTTCTGACCATCCTCTTCACCACTATGAGCTACTGGAAAAACATTGTGTTAGCATGAGCTACATCCCCACAGTGGAAGGGGAGCAGTTTCCCATAAGTTTACATTTTGAAGAAGCTTTCCTTTATTAAATTATCCGTTGGTTATAGATTCCAATTTGGAAGGGAAACCTGAGTTCTTATGAAATTTCACCGCTGCACTTTCCTAAAATTATATATTCTGGCTTCCAAATGTTTGGGCTGTGGAGGACAAACTGCTGGCGGAAATTCCATTTAGTTATGCGTGTGTTTGTATTTCTCGAATAGCTCTCCTTTCAATTTGCTGACATTTCTGCTTTGCCTGAGCTGCGATTGTATCGGATGTCTGCGGATTAACAAATCATTTTCTCCTGCTCCATGTTTGTCTTTGGGAACCAGTGAAGACAAGTTTTTAGGGAAATAACTTATACTGGACCATCCAAAGAAAACCCCTAAATGCCCTCCCTCTATGAAGTAAATAAATATTTCCATGGTTAGATAATGGAAACAAAGTAAGGTGTTTCTCAAGGAAAAATAAGATCAAACTTTATCTCACATCTTCCTACTGTGTTGTGTTGTTTCCCAGTCTGCCAAATGTTGCTTGGGCACTTCTGACATTCTCCAGGCCTAACAAGCTCAGGAAGCCACACACAGTGGCCCCACCTCATGCCATTTGTCCGCTGGACACCGATTCTTACTCTATTTGATGTTTCCTGGTTTCTAACTGGAACCCAGTTTCCATGGAGCAAGTTATGAAAGGATCTCCCTGGTTTTTCTTGTGAATACTCTATATGTGCTGGCAGAGAGTCTGAATCTAGAGCACTTCTGTGAACAGCAGGTTCCTATCAACCTACTCAAAGAAGGGGAAGAATTGTGACATCCATGGTTGAGCTCTCTGCCTGCTGAGTACATTAGACTTCTATTTATTTTACCATCTAAAAATGCCCTGAACAGATCACAGAACACTGCAAATGAATACACAGGAATGGGGGAAGTACAACCAAGAAAGTAATCATTTCGTGAAGAAGAGAAAAATTAAGGAACACATTAGTCTTAATCCATAGTTAAATGATTTTTTCCAGTTAATGTGATATACACTGATATAAAGAAAATCCAGATAAACAAGTCAGTTGTACAAGTAATTAGTGTTGACAAGTAAGGTGTAAGGCATAACAAGATTTTGTCCCACAATTTTATTTTTGAAATGGTGTATGTGTGTGTGTGTGTGTGTGCGTGTGTGCAAGCGTGCATGTGTGCATGTGTGCGAAAAGAGAGAGGGAGAGAAATTTCAAATACATACATCTTTAATGTTTGTCTAAGTTACTCTCAACATATTTAAGTCTACACTAAGGGGTATACTTACCAGTTTTCCTACCTTTAGCTTAAACACATTGATCTCTAAATCTTATGAGTATTTAATTCCCTGTACTCAGAAAAAGAGTGGGGGAACTGCCGCAAAAGAAAACAGCACAAAGAAAAGCAAACACAAACACTTTAGGAGTCTTATATACATAACAGTCATGTTTCTAGGGCTGTTAGTTGGTAAAGGAGGTGATTGGGTTCTGTGGAAGTATTCCCAGGTTTGGTAAAATCAAACTTGTTTACTTGTTTTGTTGTTTGTTTAGCTGTATGTAATGAATCACTGAAAGTATAACTTTTCAAATTACTCAGAGTTCCTCCATTCTCAGTATCATATTAATAAGATCCTAGGATCATATGGAAAATTCCACCAAAATTTTACCTATTGGGTGCATATTTTAAAGCTAAATTAGTAGATTTTATTATTAAGACTTTAAGTAGGTGGTAGATATAATTTCCCCCAAAAGCCTGACTCCCACTGAGCAGCTCCTGGTGTACATGGAGCAGAAATGTGACTCAACCTGTGGATGAACTGTTCGTTTCCATTTTATCATCAAGTTTGGATATGGATGGCATCAATTTGGCAGAGGTTCAGTAAACTAGCAGAGTAAAGTTTGTTTTCTTCAGACAAGTCTTTATGACATATCCTGACCCATGAATCAGGTAAAATTTCAGTGTCAAGCTGATTCTAAAGGCACTATAACTATACATCTATTGAATTCTTGTCAGCTGATCTGGTGTGATTGAAAAATGGAGGAAAGGGAACCTACATTTCTTGTAGCTTGCTATGGACCATGCTGAAGATATAGTAGATTTTTCAAATAATGTTTCTCATCTTTGCTCTCATAGGGACAACCAGCCGATATGTTTAAGATTTCATAAAGATGAATCAGCATAGAACTAGCAAAAAGTGTTTCTAAAAAAAACACCAATATGTTCGTACTGGAAATATGCAACAATCACGTGCTCCTATATGAAACAGGGACCACACGATGACTTGGTGATTACTATAAGAAGTACTCCTGGCAAAGTCCAGTCAACCAAACGTCATCCCTTGCCTTTGTTAGCTAACTGTCATTTGTTCTATTCTTTTCTGTGTTTTCAAACTATAGGGATGCATATTCTTTCCCCCCTGAATCTGAAACTCTTGACAGAGATCTTCATGGGTCCCTTCAGCTTCTCTGTGTAGGTAAAATTTAGATGCATGTCTGACTGTGACCTTATCCCTGGCAATTCTCAACTCTGTAATTCTAGAACTCAGTTTTAGAGCTATTGAGCCAGTAAAATGGCCCAAATATAATTTAGAATTTTACTTAGTTATGGTTTTTGGAAATGTTATAATAATTTAATTTTTGCTGGAGTGATAAAAATGTACTGAATATGAATATGAGTCCTATATGGGTTTATTGGCTTTCTAATGTAAAAAATATGATATTATTATTGTATAGCACATTTGGTTGATAGTTCTTTTACAAAGACCTCTGACTTACATTGAAAATTGTTTCAAATTCTGACTCAGTCTTGCCAAAGTTTGCTAACTACAGATAAAGGTGTCATTGACAGGAAGCCCAATATTATGTCAACCTTCCCTCCAGCAATCCACAAAAGCCCACGTTGGGCAAGTTTAGGACTTGGTTCAAGATTTCTGTTCCATAGACATTGGCTTCATTTAACAACCTTGTAGTCACATGTTAATGTGCCCAAGCCTGTGCTTTTACTGACTTAGCAAGTGAAAAAAATCTCAACTCAGTATTTATACATTGAAATAAAGACATGCAGGTGAGTAGGCAAAAGGTACACTATGGAGTGTTAACCGGGATATGTGACAGGCAGTGGGGGGGGGTTATTGAATAAACTCTAGACTATCCATTATTAACCCAATGGTATATAGAAACAGAAAACTGTGATAATAAGACTATGGTAACTGTTTGATATATCAAGAAAAGAAGGAAGGGATGAATTGGATAAGCAAATGAATGAATAAACTAAAGAGCAGTAGAGTGAGAGAAGAGAGCATGTATTCACTTGGAAAACTTACTTTAAATAGTATCATCCAATCAGGAATCTACAGTTTCTTTAGGAGGCTATTTTCCCAGTTCATCATATTCAAAATCACACTCTTGCTCCCTCAACACAGAGGTTTGAGGAATGCCAGACCTTCCCCCATTAGGTAATTCTTCATTTTCACTGTCCCACAGGCTGCATCTTGGCCAAATTTATTCTTTTATACTTTGTGTGTGAAGGTATAAGATACCAGGTTGGAGACACCAGATTTAAGAAACTCTGCCCAAGAAGGGTACTTCTAGCTAAACTCCTCCCTAGCCTTCTATCCTTGTCACTAAGGGGCAGTAGAAAATGTAAAGCCTGGAAGTCACTTGTAGTATCTCTAGGCCCTGGCATATAGAGTTAATGAATGTCCTTTATAGGGTCAAGATCACCCACATCTCTCTAATTCTGTTCTCAATTCATTCCTGAAGTGGACATCAAAGCTAAGTAAGCCACGACTTGAGTAATAATGCATTGATTCCTATCCCAGCAATTTCACCTTCCTCTGGGTGCCCTCAGCCTTGACATTTGGTGTCTAAATTCTAGTTGGGACTGAAGAGATGACTCAGTAATTAAGAGCACTGGCTGCTCTTTAAAAGGACCATGATTGAATTCCTAGCACCAACATGACATCTAATAACTTTCCTAACTCTAGTTCCAGGGCATCCAATGTCTTCTGTATTTTGGAGGCATCACGTATGCAAATATTGCACAGAAATACATGCAGGTAAAACACTCATACATATAAACAAAAATTTGTGTGGTGTGTGTGTGTGTGTGTGTGTGTGTGTGTGTGTGTGTGTGTGTGTGCAATCCAGTGCCTTATATATCCCATAGTAAAAATCAATGACAGGCAGCCTTTCCAACCCTGAACTTAAGAGAAACAGAAATGTATTGCCTGGGCTTCTATGTGATACTATGTAGTAGGTAGTAAGGCCCCCACATCAAGAGGACAGCCAGGGTCTCAGCAGAAGACAACACTGTATTTTTGCTTTCGTGTTTGCTCCACAGATTGATATCAGCCAGCTCCATAAGACAAGAGACAAAGAGAAACACCATTGCCCGAGCTTTGATGGGAATAGTATTGGACACAAGGAAGATTAGAAAATATAACCTGTTTCCCTGTCTAGAAGAGCAGCTACATATGTTTAATGAGAACTGCCCAATCTGCAACGCAAATATTAGCTGTCATTTCCAACATTTTTTTATTGCTTTCGCACTGAGTTCTTCTGTCTACTTGGGATTCTTGCTCCTAAGCACAAACAAATGAAACTGAAACAATACAAGTAGTCATTTTTAAAACTTCACCCTTTCTTCCCTCCCAAGACAGCATATAGAAAGCTGCTTTACAGTCTGAAAAGCACAATGGGGACCAGTAGTAGAAACAGGAAGAAATAGCGTATGAAGACTTGCTGCTATAGTAAAATACCAACTGGGTGTTTATGCGTGTACATACAATGCTTAGCTTTTTGATGGAGTTTATTGCAATTAAATATCTTGTAAAATTTCTGATCATACAGTTCACTAGAGGCCACAAAACGGATCTCTTTCTATTTGCTAAAATGCCTGGAGTCTCCAGAAAACTGGTAAGTTTTCACTCTCATTTCTCTGAGTCCAAAGATCACTTTGGTTGCTGAGAGCCAAGGAAGTGTAGCAGAGTCTTTATGTGAGCGTGCCTTTGCATGTGGTCAGTGAGCTGCTGCTTTCATTAAGAAAAATGAATTTTACATTCTGTAATAAATCTAGCACTTAAAAGAGATTGGGAGTGAAATTTTTCATGTTTTTTGTTTATAATGTGGTATTTTCTCATGAATTAACTACTTATCTATCTTAGAATGCTTATTTTTTTACTTAATTGTGCAAATAAATGCGTTGAGTATCATTATATGTGGCATTTACCCATGGGATTCACTTTAAATAAGTTTGGTATATGACACAATGTATTAAATATCTGAAGTAATATAAATAAAGATAGAACATAGCCCAAAATTTATCTCTCCAATCACAATGCTGATTCCATTCATAGATAAGAATTCTGATGGTGAGGAAACTAACTGTAAATCAGAAGGTAAATGGAGTAGGAGCACAGGGGAAAGGTAAAATGAATAAAACAAGGTCTTTGATGAACAGCATGGGAGGAAACTCAGAAGTGACAAAGTGGGAAACCAGAAGTAGACAGGAGTACATCATACAGAACACTTGAGGTTACTTTGACCTGAGAGAAAAGGGTTCATCCTGAAATTTCTTGAACCAAGGTCAGAAGAGAGCCACAGAGTGAAACAATAGGGTTTGTGCAAAAATGGAGTGGATTTCATCACCTTAAGATGTCCTTTTTTTTTCCTGCTGGAATTTTCCATTGTTGATCAGTGATTTATAGATAAAGCAGATGATCTATCTGGCCATTGACTTGCAAATCAGATCCATCATCTCAGAGGATCATTATGAAAAGGATCTGACTGATATATATGGAAAAGCTCTTCTCCAAGATTCCCATACACTTACCATACCACATTCATCTCCTTCGACTCAGAGAACTCTCAGTCTACTCAACACTCTAAGCAATGCTAAGTACTCTGTGATGAACACATGGTTAATTGCATGCCTTGGTTTGTGATGTCTCCACCCAAAGCCTCAACCATTTTCAAAGGTAAATAGGAATCTATGTATGAAACATCTGGAGTCCGAGCAGAGGGGGCAGGGATAGGGTGGGATTGGGTGTAGATTTGAGAGATGATCTGAGAAGAATCTCAATTTTTTTACTGCTTGTCAATGCAGGACTGACCTCTTTAAAAGACTTTCCAGCAGCCTCTGAGGCCAGCCCTTGTCTCTCCCTCTCCATAATCCCCACAGTCCTTCTTGGGGATGCATAAGGACTTCAGGATGGAGAAACATCTACCCTGTCTTTGTCTGTAGTCTAATACTGAAAGATAGTGGTTGCAGCATGTAAGCTTCCTTCATTCAGTTCAGTCCCTAAGTGTTACACTCTGTGTCCAGAGTTTCATTTGTTTTTTTTTTTCCACGTGAAATAAACTTCCAGAAAGTCAGAGATGTGCCAGTGGTGTCCTCTGTGTATATTTCCACGGTGCATGGGTGAATTTGGCAGGCACTAATCACAAAACAAAAATAATAAGGTTGTGGGTGGGCGGTACAGAAATGAGCAACGACAATTATCAGTATGTCCTGTTCCCATGCCCTGGAACAGCCACACCAAATACTTCTTGCTTCTCTACCTCTAAGTAAAACAGGAATGAACATCTGTCTAAATAGTAGAATACATTCAAGTCTCTGGTTCATCAAGAGAGAGAGAGAAAAAAAATGTTGTGCAATAAATCAACCAGTGGCAGACATCGGACTTGGAAGTTCATGGATCAAACTGCTTCCATAAGATAGATGTAAGTCCACAATATGGAAAAAAAATAAGTGAAGGTAATGGGACAACCATTGTTAAGTCACAGAAGGAAAGATGATATCTAAGAGCAAAGAAAAAGCGCAGAAAGCTGGTTACTTACAAGGATTGTTTGTTTGTTTTTTTTCGTTTTGTTTTGTTTTTCCAGACAGGGTTTCTCTATTGCTTTAGAGGCTGTCCTGGAACTAGCTCCTGTAGATCAGGCTGGCCTCAAACTCACAGAGATCCACCTGTCTCTGCCTCCGAGTGCTGGGATTAAAGGCAGCAGATCAGTACCCATCCCAAGTATACACACGGACTTTGGACTTCAATAGAACAATGTGAGGTGCACTCTCACCCAGAACTCTTGGGAAAGGGACTAGGCCCTGCCCTATATGAAATGACACACTATGGACACCCACATGGAGGGCCTCACCCTCCCTGGAGAAATGAGAGGATAACGGGGGGGGGAGGAAGGGAGGGAATGGGAGAGGGACCTGGAACTGACTTGTGAAGCAACCTAGATTCTTATCTAAATTTAAACTGGAAAATAAAATAAAAAAAAAAGGCGTGCCAGTAAAGGAAAAGAGGCAAATGAAAGGACCTGGCTATTCGAAACTTTAAAGTTAAGGAAGAGGTGAACCAGTAAAGTAAGACTGATGAGGTGACCTCTGATCAGACATTAGGAAGGCAATGGTAGAGGCAGGCGGCATAGCAGTCTGACACGGTATATAAGCAAAAGTAAATGCAGAAATCCTAAGACTGGGATATGAGTCCCATGTTCCAGGAATTGGCAGTGGTGGTGAGGGAGAGGCAGAGTAAGAGATATGGGAAGATGACTGAGAATTCCCAAGGGAAATGTGAGTTCATTAAAACCTGAGGAAGACCTGAATCTGAACATGGCAACTATGACAAACAGTCAAACGGGTTAGATGAAGTGGGCCTGTGAGATCTGGTACATGAAGAGCCACATGGCCACAAAATGTGTCTTTCCGACTGAGAATCCCCATCTTCAGATGAGCGACTTCTCTGAGCTTTGGAAGTGTCTCTAGTCATAGTGTGAGCACATGACTCACACAATAAGGAAGTCTTCATTTTAGAAAGACGGCACCAGTCCTAGACTGTTATAATCATTTCATCAGAGAAGGGAAGAAATGCAAAAGTTAGGGAAGATGAAGTCAAACTCGGGGGGGGGGGGCACAAAACCCAAATCACCTGTGACCAAATAGTGACAATGAGGAGGAACATGGCCAGTGGAGCTGAGGAAACACTGAGTTAGAAGAGATCTCCTGAGGCTTGAAGGAAAGAACATACAAATAGGAAATAATAAACCTTGCTCTGACGGAAGTTGAAGAAGTATGAGGAGCCTCCAACAAGCGTGATCTCAGGTGACTGGTCTGATGACTTTGTCCCCAAGGAAACTTCTCTTACAATAAACATTAGGTTCTTAGTTGCTACATGGGATGACAGTGTGTGGCCTTACAGTGGTTCATATATAGATATGGGGGGGAAAACTTTTAGAGTTGGAATCCGCTTTACTGTTTGACCTTGAGTACTAACAGTAAATTCCTTTGGTTAAATCCTTAATAATAACATGCCCATTCTTTTAAAAACAATTCTTAGGCATGAATACTTACTACTTCTTTATTCATTTGAAAAGAAAGCAAACAAGACTGATGCACTCTGCCTACACCATCAAGTTTTTCTTCAATTTTGCATCATAATGAAAGTTAGTAAAATATCACTAGATCTGCCAAAGAGTCATTGCACTTCAAACAAGAAAAAAGACATTGGCAGAGATATTAGGAATAGAAACTCACCCAAAAGGTAGCAGTGACACCTAGAACACAGCAAATAGTAGTCCAAACTGTCTATTTGCCTCTCTGATGAGATAGAGCTAAGTGTATGAATCTGCTTGTAATGAAGAGGAAATTACTGCACATTTCACAAGTCAGGGCTGCAGAACCCCAAAGAGCCTTCATTCACAAAACACTGAAATGATTATTTTTATCCTGGCCATGGGAAAGAAAACGGAGGCAACCGGGTACATTGAGCTCAAAAGAACTCAGTGAAGTAAGACAGACAAAAAGTGAAGACATTATAACCATGGCACACATGCTCTATTACTTAAGATAGGGCTTTGACATGATAATCTCATCATAAGTTGAAAATTATTATAATTCGACAATACTTTCAATGTATTTCACTTACCCAACAACATTGCTTTGGAGTATAGTTAACTGTAAAATTTCAGGTATGTATCCCTGTGATAAGAATACAGACAGGGAGTTGTGCCTTGCTGCTGCTGCCAACATTGGAAATGTCATGCTGCGTAGCTCTAGTCCTGGCCAATTCATTATTGATATGTAGTTTCTATCAGATGCAGATTCCTTTTGGAGTATCACAGAGATGAAACTTGTGAGTTGAAACATAGTAAAGTCAGAGTCCATGACTGTAGTATAAAACACAAGCTACAAGCTTACTTAATAGTTCAGATTTAATAGTTAATGAATTCATGAATGATGATATTTTCACTGGGCACAGTGTTAGAGTAAGAATAAAGCAGCATTGATATTATTATGTTAAACAGAGTAAATCCTGCAGACTGATGGTCATGGAAGTCTTCTCTCATTCTTGAATGAAAACAGCCATACAAGTACAAGTCTATATACAAATAAGTAGCTCCAGAAAGGAGGTAAAGTAAAAAGGTTGAAAGCAATGGTTCTGATGCCTTTCTAAGGCTGAGATCCTTTAATAGATTTCCCTAACCATAAATTTATTTTGTTGCTGCTTCAGAACTACAATTTTTCTACTGTTATGAACCATAATGCAAATATCTGATATGTGATTCCCAAAGGGGTAGTGACCCACAGATTGGGAACTGCTTTTCTAGAGGGAAGGTGGTGTTATCAAGTATGCAAAAAAAATCTTGCCAGCAATTTAGTGAGGACAAGGGAGAGGCTGGGAGAAAATGATATTGGTGTGAACAGGAATCAGATTACCTGAACCATGAAAGGAGATTACCTCCTCATCCTAATTTCGTTAATAAGCCATTGGAAAGTGTCCTGGGAAGACTTATGCACGGTTTGGTATTTTAAAAGCCATGGTTAAATGAAGAAGCTAAGGGGAAAGGAAGGTTGGGGATGATGGCAGGAAAGAGGAGAGCAAGGAAGAGATCAATCTTTCCAAGCAGCGAAAAGAAAGCGATGAGTGAATACAGGATGCAAGAGCAGGAGGATGCAGCTCGTGGGGTAGCAAGGGAGCGCGAGGGACAGAGCGGATTGTGGTTTTTGGTTTGAGCCGCACGCACGTGGAAGATGAAGACCTGTGGGGAGCAGGTGGAGACATCAGGAGCTTGGTGAAATCCTTTGCTGGAACCATTAAAATGGCAAATAGTAAATCAGGCAAAATTTGAAGCCAACTCTGGATGCTGCAGGTGTGTTTTCAGTTTACATACTGCAGGGTTTGTATAAAGTTTAAAAGAGCTTGGTTTCGGGAAAAGTAATGAATATGTTACTCTATAATGGAGGAGCATTTTCAATTATCCCAGTGAATAGAAGTAAAGTGCTTAGAAAACAACACATACAATAGGATGTGCCTCGAGCTTTTCTGTTTGTTCCGTCCGGAGATAGCAAGAGCTCCACCCATGAATGATATCGGTAGCACCCCTAGAACCAGCAAACTTGTTAATAATCCAGTTTGTGTTGTTGTGCTGGATGTGGGAAGTCTGCATGGTTTCGTGTTTGCATATTCACTCCTGAGAACCAATTTCCCTGAAGATTTGGTTTTGAACATTTTTCTTTTTCTTTTTTTTTTTTCTTTTTACACACCTTTTGCTGAGTTTGGGCTTTTTTTTTTTTATATGACTATATTAGCCTTGTGAACTTCCTAGACCGGTCATATCAGAGGGAAATTTCATGCACCAACACCACCCAGAGGCTCACTAGAGAAAAATAAATGTTACAAAAATAGATTATAGAAAAATGTAATATTGTACATGATATAAAGACTGAAATATCTAAGCAATTTTTTATCAACATTGTTCAACTAGGAAATGTCCCATGGTTCATGCTTAGTGAAAAATTAGTCTATATGTGGTCAAGGAAAATGCTACTGGTCTAATATTACAGTTTGGATGAATTATAGGTCTAGTCCTGATTTAGCATTTCCCATCAGTCACCGAGAGCTACTGGTGTGTGTGAGATCATTGATCTAATTAATATGAACAGTTAGACTAATTGGATCACATAGTAGATTTCCCCTGGCTAGAACTGCCCTTGACAGTCAGGCTCTAGGCTCTCAGTGTGCACCCTGTCTTTATATCTGAGGGTTTTAGGTTCAGATATTACTCAAAGTGTTTTATTGGGAAAGATTATCTCAGTAAATACCCAGTGTATTATGTAGGAACCAAAAATGGTCAAGTTAAAGCTCAACTTCAAAAATGCGCTCCTGCATGAAAACAGAACATGCAGTGTAATTTTTATCACGTATTTAGAACTTAATGTTATTTTATATGTATACATGGGGACATATACATATAAGCATATGTGCATAAATGTTAATGCTCATGCGCGCTCATACATAGAAAAACATAAAAATCTTAAAACGCTTGAGTCATCCCCAGAACCACTTCGGGATAGTGGAATTAGAAGTTATTCTCTGTCTCTCCAGGTTCCATTGGACCAGTTTCTCCCCCATAGCCCCTTATGAAAGAATTATTCAGAGGAAAATATTAAAATTATAATTGTTTTACCATTGGCTTAGGTTTTACTGGCTAGTTCTACCTGTAAATTAACCAGTTTCTAATAGTCTGTATTTTTACCATGAAGCTCTTGGCTTGTAATCTCACATCTTGCTTCCTCAGGAGCTACATGCCATCTCCCTGACTCCAACTTCCTTCTATCTCTTTGCTTGAATTTCCTGCATAGCTATATTTTTCTTGGACATTTACAGGAACAGTTTTATTCATCAACCAATAAAAGCATACAGAAGGAGATACCACATCAGGAAGGACAGGCGCAACAGCAGATAGCAATGTGGAATTTCAGTTTCTCCTTGCAATACTTCACTTCAAGCAGGAAAATGTAAATAAAGGGGGGGGGGAATTCAGTTATTCACGTTATAGCATTTTGAAAATTATTTGGGATA
Organism: Mesocricetus auratus; assembly: GCF_017639785.1. Taxonomy (NCBI): domain Eukaryota; kingdom Metazoa; phylum Chordata; class Mammalia; order Rodentia; family Cricetidae; genus Mesocricetus; species Mesocricetus auratus. The sequence continues at coordinate 12,045,936 of NW_024429212.1, read as the reverse complement.
TATGACAATGGAATTAAACTAACATATAAAGCACACATGTGCGACTTATACACACTCCTAGGCCACGGTCAAGAGTCATGCCTTCAAAGACGAAAATAACCTCATTGTTTCCTTTAAACGTCTCACATCTTGGTATCCAAGTATCTGTCTCCGCATAATAAGTGTATGTGCCACCTTTAACATATATTTCATAGTCTAAACAATGACACAAAAATACTGATGAAACTGCATCAAAACAATTTAACGTAGAAAAGATATGAGCTTTGGGGGAAGCTGATTCCTGAAAGGCTGGTGAATTACTCTGTTATTTCCAAAATCAAACTATGAACATTGGAAAATGCACCTTTGATGCTTGATGCAAATTTTAATGTTAAACGCAAAGAAATGTGGAAGTAGCAGGTGGGAAGACATAGCATGCTGATGCCAGCTAGCCCAGGAAGCAGGAGGGAGAGGGGAGAAAATCCACACACTGCTGTCTCCATTGAACAGGCTCCACCATCGTTCCCTACTTACTCTCTGAAATGCCCGCTATATGTGACCTGGAGACTTGCAAAGTTCTCAAGAAAAGCTTGAGAAAGTGGCTTTTGCACTCTCCTGGCAGTCTGCCATAGCCAAAGTTTGGAGACCTGTGAGGGAGAGAGAGATGTGTCAACCCCTGCCACTTCTTCAACAAAGTCCAAGTCCAAAATGCTATTTCTGTAATCAACAAAGGCAGTTATCAAGAGGGATAGCTGTGTCCGTTGTCTGGGTGAAAAGAGCAGATTAATGTGTTGTTTTAAAGTATGTAATGTGCCCATAGGCTGAAGCAATGAGGAAATAAATCATTTTGTGGGGCTAGGGGCAGAAGGAGATTCAGGAATGTTAGTGTGAGGGAAACAAAGCATTCAGGGGTCTGATTAGTAACTGAAGTGTTATAACCACACTTATAAATCCCAGGTCTCAGACGGGAGCTTTCAGGGTAAAGTAGGTTGATTCATGAGTTCCCCACAAGGTTATGCCTGTGATCTAAATTGAATTGTTGATGATACACTACAACTTTCTTCAAGAATATGCTTTTAGCTGTTGCCTACTAAATAAACGGATGTCTTTAAAGCCTGAATTGAGGGCACAACGCAAGTCCATGTTTGAAATTGGAATAAACTTTGAAAACAGATTTCTAAAATAGATTAAAAACATTTTTAATCAAATTAGGTAAGAAAAACCTAAAATATTTTAAACTATCAGATGCTTCTTAAAGTATAGACTTCCAAAAATATATGGTTGTGATTAAAAAGTATAATCTGAAATATCATAATCAAGGGCAATGTAATTACCATGTAAACTACAACGAACCTTGTTTTCTTTCTCTTGCAGCAATGATGCATTATTTTAGCAACATAAATTGATAAATTGGAAAAAATGGCATTTTCCTGATGAAGAAAAAAGCCACTGGAGTCTTTCAAGTCAAAATGCTTATGGGAGTGAAAATGTAGGAGTGAAACTAGAAACAAAATTTGCTTGTAAAAACATAAGCAAAGCCATAAAAATGATTTTCCATGGCATAAGGTCCTATGCTGTGCAGTAAAACTGAGTGGAATATTTCAAGCTACATGTCCTCTCAGGAGTGGAGACCTGAGGATTTTACTAAAGTAAGGCCCATTGTGTACCTGCCTACTCACTCTGGTTTTGAGTCTCTGTAACTATTGGCATCCTGTGGTACTTGCACAATTTCACTAATGGTGACACTGAAAAATTATGCCAATCTTCTCCGCAACTGGGTTCAGGCACATTGTGTGATGACTGCTTCAAGAATTGCTTTACTGAGGTTCCCAAGAAGAGCTGCAGGGTGAATCTCCTTGATTATTGTCTCTTTCTTTCTAATGCTAAGAAAATGTTCAAATCTGATGTGGACATTTCTCCCCACGAAGAAAACACAAAGTAAAATTACGACAGTTGTGAAACCCTGTAAGAAAAGGTAGACAGAACTGATGTCTTCATGGCAGATCTTGAAGCAAGATCAGATAATGCTGAGAGAATAATTGGGTCTTTGAAGGGTCAGGTCAGAAGGTCTACAGCAGTTATGGAATGAATGACTTCCTCTGACTGTCAGAGACTTGACTGTCTCTAAGAAGATAGATATAGAAGAAAGAGCCCGTGTGTGTGTGTGTGTGTGTGTGTGTGTGTGACTGTGTGTGAATGTGAGTGTGTGAGTGTGTGTGTGTGTGTGTGAGTGTGTGTGAATGTGAGTGTGTGAGTGTGTGTGTGTGTGTAGGGGGTTGTGGTAAATGAGTACATGTGTGCAAGAGAATACCCATAATGCAAAATTTGTGGCCAGCTGTCTTTCACTATCACTCTGTACCTTATTGGCTTTTAACAAGATTTTTCACTTAATTTGGATACAGCTGGTGCCCAACAAGCTCCAGTAGTCCTTCTGGCTCCAACCTTAATAACATTAGAATCACCAAAGGACATGATCCCACTTGGCTTTTTACACGGGAGCTGGGAATTTGAACCCAGGGCTTCATGTTTGTGTGGAAACTTCTTTTCCCTGTTGAGACAACTCATCTGCACCAAGAAGGATGTTCTCTGCACTGTGGGTGTACAGTAAGAGTGAATTTACTCACTTGTGTCACTAACACTTTCTACTGTGTGGATGTGTGAGGTCCCTTGTGGGTGGTGATTGGTGTGACACTCAGATAAAATTCCTTTCTAACTCATTGAGTAGGATAGCACTTTCCTGGTATTGATTCATTGTTCATGTGGCTGGATTTTCTTCTTCTCCTTCTTCTTCTTCTTCTTCTTCTTCTTCTTCTTCTTCTTCTTCTTCTTCTTCTTCTTCTTCTTCTTCTTCTTCTTCTTCTTCTTCTTCTTCTTCTTCTTCTTCTTCTTCTTCTTCTTCTTATTCTTATTCTTATTCTTATTCTTCTCCTCCTCCTCCTCCTCCTCCTCCTCCTCCCTCTTCCTCATCTCCTCCTCCTCCTCCTTTTTTTCCTTTTGGCATTATAAATAACACAGAACCCAAAGCATCTAACACACACCATAATATTATCCTCCAGTGACTGATTTTTGACTCCTAAGGCCAGATGGCCAGATTTTACTTTTCTTTTTATCACTTTATACTTAAGCTGCCTTATACGGAAATGTATTTCTTTCTTAGAGGCCTGGGGGAACTTGGGCAATGAGAACTGACATGTTAATGGACAAAACTAAAACAAGGAATGGGATAGGGGGCCTGTGGGGGGCAGGGGAGGAGGGGAGTTAGTGGGAACTGGGCTTGGCATGTAAAACAAGCTTGTTTCTAATTTAAACTAAAAAATGGCAAAAATAAAAAATTCCCTTCCCTAAGAACTCAGGGAACCTTGTGGAAGAGGAGATTAAAAGGCTGTAAGTGTCAGAGGGGATGGAGGACACCAGGAGAACAAGGCCATCTGAATGAACAGGGAAAGGCTCATAGAAACTGACAGGGACTGAAGCAGCAAGCATAGTCTACAGGTGTCTGTACCAGGTCTGCTGTGTATATAGTATGGCTTTCAGGTTAGTGTTTTTCATGGAACACATGGGTCTCTGATTCTTGTGTCTACTCCTGGGGCTATTTTCCTTCTGTTGGTTTGCCTTGACCAGCCTCAATGTGCTGTTTTTTTTTTCCAGTTTAAATTTAGATAAGAAACAAGGTTGCTTCACAAGTCAGTTCCAGGTCCCTCTCCCTTTCCCTCCCCTCCTCCCGTGCCCTCCCCCCCAAGCCCCCCCTTATCCCCTCATTCCCCCAGGGAGGGTGAGGCCCTCCATGGGGGTGTCCATAGTCTGTCATTTCATATAGGGCAGGGCCTAGACCCTTCCCCAAGAGTTCAGGGTGAGAGTGCACCTCACATTGTTCTATGGGAGTCCAAAGTCCATGTGTATACTTGGGATGGGTACTGATCTGCTGCCCAAGGCTCAATAGATTACCTAGGTTTTATCTTATTGCATTTTATATTGTTAAGTTTGGTTTTATCTCCAAGAAGTCTGTTCTTTTCTAATGAGAGACAGAAAAGAATTGGATGCAGAAAGAAGGGGAGGTGGTGAGGGACTGGGGGAAATAGAGGGAATGGAAACTTTAGTCAAGATATATTGTATGAGAGAAGAATCTACTTTCAATAAATGAAAAAAAAAGAAACTCGAATATAAAAACCAGGGGATATCAGCTGCAATAAATTTAATGATAGTTGTGGCTTGCAATACCTCTCGAGTATTTTAGTAAAACAATGTCTTTATAGAAAGAACAAGAGTAGGTTAGATCTGCCTTTCAGAGCCTATCTGATCTCAAAATATAAGCTGTTTTTATCTGTACATGTTTATGAAGTTGACAGTCACCCATTCTAATGATATTTTTTAAACCCATCATAATTTGGGGAGTAACGCAAGGATTTGATAAGGTATGTACTTAATAAAATAATGTTAATAAATATGTTAATAAATCTTGACTTTAGCATCTAGTATGTTTAGAACCAGAACCAAATGGCAAAATAGTATATTTTATTATTATACTTCAGTCATTCAAAGAGAGTTCAGCAACATGGGCCCTCTCCCTTCGAATTGTGGGCTACCTTTTTAAAGTATTGATCCCAGACTAAAATGTTACAGTGCAAAGCCTTGATTTAGAAGGCCATGTTCTGAGGATGTCTGAGTGTTAGAAGATGCCCCACACTGAGGGGTAATGCAGCGAATGGAATGATGTGGGTACAGGAGCTGTAGAAATATCAGTTGTCTTAGAGGATGCTGGCACTTAAATGCATAGTCTTGCTCGCACTTTCTCTAGAGATACATTATGTTTCTGTCAAATAATCAGTTTATAGGTCCACTATTTTTTTTCAACTATCTGTTTTCTGTAAGTCATTTCATCAAATTACAGATGGTCAATTTTTATAGTTCATTTTGTATTGTTTTATTTTTATCTTTAATTATTTATGTATATATGAGCAAGTGAGTGTGGGTTTGTGCCTGTGAGTTCACTGCCTACAGAATCCAGAAGGTACAAATTCCACAAAACTGTAGCTACAGGCCGTTGTGAGCCACCAACAAATACACTGGGAAATGAACCTGTCTTCTGAAAGAACAGCAAGTGCTCTTAGCCCTTGGAGTGTCTCTCCTGCTCTCTCTTTTTTATTCTGCTAACATCAGTCTAGTCTGCTTTGTCCTTATAGTTTGAGGAATTCTTTTATTCCTCTGTAGCATTTCTAGCATTGTAGTGGAGTTTCTGGAAAACCGTTCTATCTATTCTATATCCTCAAAGTTCCTGGTACTTTTTTTCTTAAAATCACAACTTGATTCTGGTCAGGTAATCAGTCAGAAATTGGAAACAGCCTGCATGTCTATTAATAGATTAACTGATAAAGAAACTGTGGTACATTTACACAATGAAACATCACTCAGACGCTAAAAAATGAAATCATGACATTCCTGGGTAAGTGGTTGAAGCTAGAAAAAAATCATCAGAGTGAGGTAATCAAGACCCTTAAATATAAATGTGACATGTAATCATTTATATGTAGATACTAGCTGTTAAGTCTTTGATAAGCAGGCTGTAATCCATATACTCACAGAAGCAAGGGGCTAGAGAGGAGGACTGGATCACCTTTGGAAGAAAAAGTATAACAGATAGCTATGGATTGAAGGGAGGGACTTGAACAAGGGGATCAAAGAGAGACAGGAAGGGAAGTTAGGGATAAAAGAGTGAATTAGCAGAGGGACAGTTAAAACTAAGGGCCATCTAAGAGGTCATATGGAAACCTAGTACAGTGGAAGAGTCCTGAAATATCTACATATATAAAAGTGAACTAATGAAATCAGCTACAGAGAGGCAAAGCTCCAAGAGAACATCTCTCATTACCAAATGCTACCGTTATGTCAAAGGAACACAGCAATAAAATACTGCTAGTGACATTTTGCTGTACTCCTAGGTCAGTGTCATGCTCAGCCGTCATCATGGAAATGTCCTCATACACTAAATAGGAATAATACAGAGACCCACTGCCAGCCAATGCCCAGAGAGTCAGAGACTTTAGAATACTTCCTCCAAATAGGACGACCCAGTCCACTGTCTCCATTCAGGACTCAACAAGACCTTCAGAAGAGGAGACTGGAAGATTGTAAGAGTCACAGGGGATGGAGAACACTAAGATTATGAGGCCTTTCAAACACAGCAAGATGGATGCACCTATGAACCTCACAGAGGATGTGGAAGCATGCACATGGGACTGAGGGGGTTTCCGTACTGAGATGGGAAGTGAAAACTGCCTACGTGCTTAACCCAGGAACTATCATCAATTGATAATTGATCATGTATGAAAAGTTAGGTTTTTCCAAGAGTTTCACTGGTATACAAATCACTCTTAAGGTCAGGTCAACACAAAACAAATTCAATGGCATTTTTGTAGGCTCCTTGTCTAATAATTCTTTGTCAAGACCTTTTTTTTCTCATTTTTTCTTTTTATAAGTTATAGGACCTTTGCATATGTATTGTGAGTTTCAGTTTTGTGTTTTTCTGAGATTTGCATTGCATATAATATATATACATATGCATATATATACACACACACACACACACATATATATATATATATATATATATATATATATATATATCCTAATGAGAGAGAATTAAAGGGTATAGATTTGGGTTGCCTGGGGACAACTGGAAGGTTTGGAAAGGGGAAATCTGTGATCAGAATACATTCTATGGAAAATCTATTTTTTATAAAAATAAATTTAAAAATAAATAACTTGCTTCAATGACTACTTCATGGATACTCTCTCCAAAGTCTCTCTTGCTGACTTTCCTGTGGTGATTATAATACAAAAAAGATTTTTAGATTGCCTTACTTTTCTTGCTTTTCTTCTGTCTTCTTTTTCTTGTTTTTCACTGTTGTTGAAAAAGCTATGGACCTTGTTTGTTACCATACATTAAATAGTTGGATCTTGAATTGAACCATATTCCATTTTGATTTGCCATATGAACTGAAATTGTAGTTCAAATATTTTCCGATTCACTTGAGGAAAGCAAGTTGGCTAATGTTTCATTGATTACTTTCAGCAAGACTTCCAAGATCACAGCTGCTTGTATGCAGGGTCCTGATTTGGACCTGTCTTCTATTACAATGATCCCGTTTTCAGGAGACAGTCTTGGGTTATGCTTTGGATTGCGAAGAAATAACTTACAAAGTGTTTTCTAGAAGAAATGCTTCCCTTGTTGCCTATGTGATTTCTAATTCCAACTGATCTCAAAGCCTTTTGGAGATTTTTGAGTGCTTATCTGTTTCACCTTCATAATCCATTGGACTTTTTCAGTTAAATTTAAGAAATAAATTAAGTGAAAATGAAAATATTGTGGGTGTGGAATGGTACCTTTGTCATCTGCATAGAAAGTGAATTACAAATAGTGGGTTGACAGAAAAGGAAGGTACTGAGCATTTAGCTAAAGAATCAGAACAAAAGTAACTTAGATATATGTCACATATCTATCTCACAAGTACATCACACTCCAATATCCAGCAGGTTCTTATTTATCTGGGTCCAGAACAGGGATGAATTTGACACTAGAAAATTCTATTCTTTTGTGCATCTCTTTGAAGCTCTAAGATACCAATTCTCTTGTTTTCCTTACAGATCTATTACTTCATGTACAAAGATTTTCCTGACTGTGTTTCAAGAGAGAGCAAGTACATTTACTATGAAAGTGATTGAATTAAAAAATCAACCCTCATTTATTTTCTAAAATCCTGGCCTGCAGATATAAGATAGCTCTTACTAGTCAGAGGGTTTTACACTTCTAAATAGCAATAGTTTTGGCAATTCTTTTGCTAACAAATTCTCCTCATATAAATCAGACCTTCATGTCTTCTGCAGCCACCATTCTATTGAGATTTTATCTTTCCCTAATCTTTTCAGATCCACAAATATGCCATCAGTATCATTTCTGACAGGACAGGAGTTAGGCTTCAGTGTGTGTTTGCTATTTAGTTGAGCTCTCAGGTGAATCCCACAGGCATCATCACCATTCCTTCTTTGTACATGAGGACCACTGGTGAGTGCCGAAATCCCAGCTAACTTGCTCCAGTTTTCAAAGCATTTCAGGTTTTGAATGTTGGAGACAACTGTGAAAACTTTCCTCAGAGCTGGTAGTTCTGGGAATTAATGTATTCGTCTTTCTTTTCAGCAATGAGCAAAAGTCAGATTTTTTTAAAAAGTGTGGTTAAGGTATTTAAATATGCACATACAAAATACAATTCACATATATATGTAGATAAATAGATGGTAGATAGATATAGATATTCATATATTCCATTCAGTAAAAAACTGCATGTTATAAAGACTCGTTTCCAGACCCAATGAGTTTCTATGCACTTGCAATATTTACAACCCTGTGTGATCTTCTACTCGCCCATTTTCTACAGTAAAATTTATTAAAAATTTAAAAACTATTTAAAAAACGCATTTCCAGGAAGCATTCAAGGAAAAGTTCTGAAGAGGAGTTTATGCAGACTGAGAATGGCCATTCATTTAGATCTGTGGATTTCATGTGTACTAAGATAAAGGACTCCTTGTCCACAATAAGGAGGCTGCACTCCAGAACTTGACTTATTCACACGTGAAGCTGCACTCACAGCGGGAATTCTATGTCAGAAATTTCTCTGGGTGAGAACAACCCTGAGGAAGGAGTTGTACTGAGGAAAGCCTTAGAACCATTAGCGGTCAACACAGAAGTAAGGTCAGTGATGAGAAGACATGCAAAGCTTGGAACTAAACATGACTAACAGACACGCACAGAGAGCCAAATGTGGAGTTTCCTGTGTACCCTGAACTTGATTAGGCACAGATTCCAGTTGAGAGCTGACCAATTCCCTCTTGTTCCTTGCACGCAAGGTTGTTGTGTGATCAAACATTTCTGAAGCAATGCTTTCTATAAACTCAGCTTCTGATTTTCTTGTAGATGGGATCTTTGTAGGTCAATGTATAAGCCCGTGCGATGTCATTTAGGCCACTAGGCCTGGGCTTAGAAATAGGCCTGATTCCTTGTTGAAAGCCCTTGCCTCAATGTGTCTGCATTTTGATGAATATATATATATAACTTCTTAGGAATGCACAAATTTATTTAACAGGGGAGAATGTCCTGACTATTTAGTGTTGAAGTACACATCCAAAGTAACTATTTATACTTTGGTTATGTCACTGTCAACACTTTAGATATTTTTGTATGCTAATTTTAAATTTATTTTAATGTTGGTAACTATTTTGAGTTCTCCATTCTCTCAGGAAACGATGTACAAATACGGAATATTTGAAGGACAGTCTTCAGTAAGGCTACGATTATCCTCCAAGTTCTTGATGAGTTGAGTATTTTTAAGTAAACTATTTTCTTCATCTAGTGAAGCGGCAAGGGAGAACACATCACCAGTTCCTACTGGCCACTGGGTAACTATGTCATGGTTTCAACAGTCTAATTTCACCTGAATGGATCTCCAGGGCTTCAATCCAACCCTGTATCCCTGTTGTACATTGTCTCATAACTGTAATCTGCCAGAGCTCTGAAGTTCAGCAGCTTAGATGCCTGGATTAAAATGGCCTTTTGACTGATCAAATCAAGTGACTCGCTTTAGATTTCTGCGAACTGTTTCAGCTTGTATCCAGTCCGGTTCCTTTGAATCCTCTGGCTACTTCCATAGCTTTTATGGTATTGTGGGGATTGTAATGTTCCATCTGGACCATCTGGACAGTCTTAATATGAATAACTATAATATGGGAGAGCAGGACTTTGTGCAGCAGGCCTGTAATCCCTGCTACTCAGAAAGTGGAATCAGCAGGACTGACTAAAGTGAGATCAAGAATAGCCCAGATAACTAAGCAAGACTTGTCTCACAGGAAATATAAACCAAGGGCCAAAGATGTAGCTCAGTTGTAGAACACTTGTCCAACATGTACATGGACTTGGACTGAATTCTCAAATTCTCAGGAAGAGAGAGAGAGAGACAGACAGAGTGAGAGAGAGACAGAGAGAGACACAGAGACAGAGACAGAGAGACAGAGACAGAGAGAGAGAAGGGGGAGAGGGGAGATGGGGAAGAGCAAGGGAAGGAAGGAGAAAGGAAGGGAGGAAGAAAAAAATCCATGCCACTTGGCTAAGGTACCAATCACCAAGTATAATCAAATATATCCAGTAACTGCAGCAGAGAAACTGTCGCATCTGCTGACTTTGCTATTTGATGGGTTATGACACTGTGGAAAGCCAGAGACCCTTCTGCCTATGTGGATGTCAGGGCTCACTGATCACATTCCTGCTCACAGTAAAGACAGCATATTTTACAAGAACGCATAGCAGAAAAATAGATGCATTACACATTTCACAACTTTGAGTCGGCCACATTAAAGATATAAAATCAAACAAAAGAGTGGAAAAAAGAGAGTGAAATGTACAAGTAAAATGTGTTCATGCCAGGAAGTACTTTGTTGAATATAAAGTCTATAGATCAAATTTTTGTATAACCAGGGAAGCTGACCTCAAAATAAATATGTTGGGAAAAGAAACATGTTAGATTTGATTTGATAATTCTGGAAGTAGTCAAAAAGTGTTACGATAAAGCACTGGAGAAATACTTTGAAAACCATACAAACTTTTGTGCAAACAAATTAAATCTGGACTGGCAATGCATGTTTTAAGAAAAACAAGTGAAATGAAAGATAACTCCCACCTGGGCTGATGGTTCTGTAACACACACATTAGTATGTAGCCAGCCCCAGAGCAGACCTGGCAATACTTAAAGAAAATTACCTTATAACTAATAACATGAAAAACACTACATTTTATTCTGCTCTGTCATTGAAATCGTTTTTATTTTCATAACTTTCATAGCATATAAATTAACCCAGGGAAATTCATTAAGACAGGTAGGCTGTTTTAAAAATAGTAACAACTAAGGAACAGTGAGATGGCTCAGTGGGTAAGAAAACTTTAGCCAGTCCTGACAAGACTTGAATTTGGTTCCTGATCACCCCACAGTAGATGGAACAAAATAACGCAGAGAAGCTATCTTCTGACTTCCACTACGCCACATGTGTACTGACATGATACACACTCACATACGCAATAACGAAAGCATGATAAGAATAATAAGGATTAAGTAGTATGGTTCTTTTTATATGACTTCAGTAGGCTAGTGAGATGCTTCTCTTTAAGTCAGTTTCTAATGATCTCACTGCCCCGAGGTACAAAGGCTTTATGAGTCCTTGGTGGTCTTGGGATATGGCCTGGCATGGTGACCCATTTGTTACTAGCTGGTCTTCAAATTGTCGTCAAACCTGAATACAAGTTCCACAGATTCTACTCAAATCTACAAATGCTCATTCTGTTAAAAAAAAAAATAAGCAAATAAAATAAGAAAGTCTTACCTGCTCTGTTTACATCTGAACCGGAAGGTTGGGCTTCACCTCTGTGCCTGCCTGGATGAATGATCCTCAGAGACCTTCACTGTTTTTTGGTATGAGTAAAAGCCTGATCCTGCTGAAAAACACAAGGAGTACAATCATTAACATATATCTGGAATAATAAAAAGCCCGTTCCTATCTGCTCTGTGGCCAGTCACATTATAAAACCTCCTGCAAGTTTCCTTAGAGACACCGAGGCTTGAACTTATTGGCAGTCCTTCTAAAATGGAACAGTTAGTTACTAAGAAAGATGCCAAAGTTTCTGTAACCCGGGAGCGGAAAATGATTATCAGAGAGCAGTGAAATTCTTTCTACTTTGTATGTCTCACCCTTAGGTCTCTGCCACTGAAATAACGGTCACGAACTCAGATACTACAAGTGTTTAGAGGGATTTCAAATGTAGTTTTTAGATGGGTGTTTACCATGTGAAATTCCTGTCCCACAGCCTTGTACCTTCCTTTCCAAGGGTCTTCCTTTTGCTCCCCGCTGTAGAATGATAACTTACTGAAGAAGTAACTAGGGCCTAGGTCCCCTCTAGAGGATTCCAAACTTTTCAGGTTCTGTGTGTCCAAGCAAGCGATACCCAGAAACAGTCTATACCAAGGCTACACTTTAAAGTTTCTTGAAATGCCTAAGTAGACCACACACTGCCATAAATTACTTGACTGCCTTGCCACCCTACTCATATTAGTCTCTGGGGCTCAATTTTCTTTTATTTTTACACCTCCCACTTCTGGGCATGAACATTTTGCAGTGCCACCGCTTTCTTCATGGCCTGGAGAACGCTGCCCTCCTTCCACTATTGGTTGCTGATAAAAGGAAGCTAAGCCCAGTCTCTTTTCCTCCGTCTTCTTTCCCCTCTCTTGGTTTCTGCAGAAACTGTCATTTTATGTTGTGCATTAGATCACACACTTTATTTTCAACTGTTTCCTTTTCCCTTCATAATCTACACTGCTTGCCAAATTTAGGCCCTCCAAAATGTGTTTGTGGAACCAGATGACCAAAGCATATGATGGGGTACCCACTGAGTTTCTGTCCCTTTCAATCTGTGCCATTTAAAATGAAGCTATGCATATGTTAGCTCAGCTAAACTGATCTTCATGCATGCTTGCTATGAGGTATTTGCCTTAATTTTCTTTCTACATTAAACATAAACATCAAAATTTTTTTACCCAAAGATCAATGTATGAATCTTTCAAATCCATATTGCCAAATGATTATTGTAAGTGCCTAATTGGCTCTTGGGCAACTGAAAACAGATGCCAGAAATATAAGGATGCACACCCAGAGTTAAGATCCTCTGCTTGGCCTGGGGTTTCTCCACATGAACTGACATTGCCAGCTTGCCTACTCCATGTGCAAATTAATTTAGATTACAATTGACATTTAGCTTTGGAAAGGGAGAGGAGAAATCAATGGTATGTGAACACTGAAACCATAAACAGTAACAAGTGGAAATCCCAAACCTCAAAGGCTCTTGAAGCATGTTGTAAAATCCTGCAGAAACATATGCGCGTATAACAAACAAAATAATCATGTGGCATTAGTATGTGAGCCTGAAGCCACAGGGACCACTACAATACTTCTTTTTTGTTATTTTTATTTTAATTTTGAATGTAATTCTGGCATGGAAAACTATGCATTTATTAAGAAAAGTGTGGAAAACATACTTCCTTTATTAGGCTTAATAGTAAGGGGGAGCACAAAGCCATTGGACCCTGTCCCCCATTTTCTTCAAATGAATTCATCCCATTCACTAAAGTGCAGACATCTCTTCTAGCTTAAAATTGCATTTTTCCCTTAATATCAGGACACTGATTTGATAAATATTCTCAAGTTAATCACCCATACAAGACTTCTTGAACACGGCTCTGACATTGAGCGCTATCTCTGTAACTTAATGTTATAAAACCTGGAAGGCATATTTATAGCCCAGTCCAGATGGACCAAAACAAAGTTCAATTATTCCTTCAAAAGCCGACCTTTGCGTACAGATTAAAATGGACTTCATCCAAGACTCAAATGGAGAAATGAACTCAGTCCTCCAATTGCATTGCATTCATTATAGCCCTGTTGGACTCGGTGGTGGACAGTGCTAATTAGTGGCACGTCTATGTTAAAAGTTGGACTCGGAGCCTGCTTTGCCAGGCAGCAGCGGGAAGTACTGTTATGAAGCTAATTACAGCTATCAGAGATGGTGCTATTTTAAACAGGCTGTGGATTAAGTGCCTCCATAGACAAAAAGGAGGAGCATCTCTTGGCTGAACATTCCCTTACAGAGGCAGGAATACGTGTGTGGCCATTTCTAGACAGATGCCATTCTGCTTTTGTTTCCCTAAAGGAGTAACAAGAGATGTTTCCATCTTGACATTCAGTAGGAGGGTAGCACACAGTAAGGTTGTTGTGATTTATTTCCTTATTTTTGCAATTCCAAAATGGGCAATGGTACACACACATAGTATGATATATGAACTCTAAGAACTCATTTGTTCTTGGTTTTACATTTTTAAGAGTATACGTTTTCTTCTCAATACCCTCACTATTTCTAACCTCATATGTTCCTGTGAACAATTTATAAAGGCAAAGATGCAGTCTCTGCATCGGAGAGACAATATCCTTGTGTTTGTGAAGGAGGAACCAAGGTTCACATAGATTAAAATATTATCCTACCTAGGGGTGGGGTGGGTAACACAGAATATGCAACACTATTCCATTCCCAGAATTTACATAAAACTAACTGACTTTGCTCACAGATGTGTGCTCATAACCTCAGCTTGGAGGAAGCCAAGATAAGAGAACCCTGGAGTCTGCCGACCAGACAGTCCAACCTAATGAAGACTCAAGCTTCTACCGACATATCTTGCCTCATCATCAAAAGTGAACAATTCCTGAGGAATAGCACTAGAGTTGACCTTTGACCCCCACATGGACATGCACACATATGCACATGCACATATGAGGACGCGTATCAATATAGAGAGCTGCAAATGGATACACATAAGTAAACAGACAAATAAAATGTTGTCACTATTGTTTTTTACTCATTCATGGCATCACAGAGATGTAAATTCACACATATTTTATCTCAGAATATTTACTGAGCAAAATGTTTTGACCTAAAGCATCAAATCACTTTAGGGGCCTATTAAGTATCTGTCACACATGCCTGGCATTCTGTTTTGAAGTTGGTTGACACTTCCCGAGTCTCAGCTTGTGGGGTTGCAGATGCAAAATATTTGTGTTTTACAGCCACAATTTGTCCATCCCCTTTGTAGAATTACCCTTCTTGCTACAGTGCTAAGCTAGCTGAACAGATGAAGAACTTATTCAGGGAGAAATTAAAAGAGTTTTACATAGCATGAAGTGTTATTCAACGCAAGAGGCAGGCAAACTGAGCAATGTCTTCTTATTGTCCAAGCCCACTTGATCCCTTTCAGTGGATAGGATTTTTTTTTCTAGCTAAATATCGTCTGCTTCAGTTTCAGGACGTCCCATTCATTGATTGTTGCTCCCAGTGTCTGTGCTACTGATGTTATATTTAGGAAGTGGTCTCTTGTGGCCAATGAATTCAAGGCTACTTTCCACTTTCTCTTCTATCAGGTCCGATGTAACTAGATTTTTATGATGAGGCCTTTGATCCACTTGGACTTGAGCGTTGTGCATGGCAATAGATATGGGACCTATTTGCAGTCTTCTGCATGTTGATATCCAGTTACGCCGTCACCATTTTTTGAATGAAGATGTTTTCTCTTTTCCATATCATTTTGGCTTCTTTGCCAAAAATCAGGTGTTCAGAGTTGTGTGGATTAACATCAGGGTCTTCCATTTGATTCTACTGGTCCATGTGTCTGTAGACAGTCCATGGGACCCAACTCCATGTGGGAGACAGTCATGTAGCTTGGTCTGTTTGTGGGACCACTTTGTGGGTGAACTAGCTTTTTGGAGCACATTCCCTTTGGTGGGATGCCATCTCAGCCTTAATGGAGTGGGGAAGGACTTGGTTCTCCTCAACTTAATATTCCAGGCTTTGTTGACTCCCTATAGGAGGCCTTACCCTTTGGGACAAGTGAATGGGAGATGGGTTGCAGGGCGGTGAGGGAGGGTGGAAGGTAGGGTGGGATGGAGAACTGAAGTTGGAATGTAAAATGAAATTAGAAAAAACAAACAAAAATAAACTTCCAATTTAGGACAAAATAAACAAATATATACCACTTATATAAAAGTAGCAGAATTTGTATTACTATAAATAATTTAAAACTTGAAAATAATTAAACATAATTTATTTTTACTCTTTAAAAAAATCTTCCATTACAGTATAGTGCTTTGGTTTCTTCATAGTGTATGCTCTTTCCTGGTAAGGGTATGAGCAACAGGTATAGACAAAAGTCAGGAAAAACAGTGGAAAGTAACTGGAAAAAGTGTCCTCTGTGGGTCCTTCCTGCTCTTGAAACAACCTGGTCTATGGACTTAATAAGCCCAGGGAAGGTTCTAGCATATTCCACAAATATTTCTTGAGTACCTGCTATGTAGAATGTTCTTAAGAAATTCCCCCATCCCCTTTTACTTCATCCTACTTGTTACGGTGGAAGCATCATTTCAGCCCCTGACATCCATATATTCAAAGAGTCTGGGATGTTATGATGGAAATTCCACCCAAGTCACCTACCCTATCTCTCTCCAAACCCTGTTGCATCTCAGTAAGCCGACCAAATGTTGGCGCCTCCCTGCAGAGGTGCTCAAGACCACTTCTAGAGGGTATTGAACTTGCCTCCCAGAAAATAGACTCCTGGTTTTTCTGATGTCCCTTTTCAGTATCCTCTCTGGGATACTGGAAGGCCATCTGGGAGCGTTGTATCTATTAAACGTGGGATTTTTCTAATTCAGTTTAATTTGGTCTGATTTAGATTGCTGCATCAGCAGAGAGGCTTACCGGGGTGTGGAAACTTTACTGTATGTATGTATGTATATATATATATATATATATATATATATATATATATATATATGTATATGTATACATATATATATATATTTGTATGCATGCATGCATGCATGTGTTGTGTATGGGGGGGTAAGGGAATAACTTGCAGAAGTTGCTTATCTCCTTATATTATTTACAGTCTGAAAAGCTACTAGTTTCTGGCTGGAGAGTAGAAGAACCTTCATACACTGTACACATCCAGCAGATCTTTTCAAGAAATTGCTGACATCCAAAGAGATGTACAACATGACCATAAAAAGCAGAAAATATTATTCATTTATAATATATGGTGAAGTCTTAACCAGGCTCACATGGCAATGCAGACATGGCTCGTATAGGTGACCCTTACAACAGCACCTCTCAAAGTTAGCACACATGTAAGTTACTAGATGTTACATTAAGATACAAACTTGCAGTTGACACATCAGCATGAGGGCCTTGGGTTCTGTACTTTTCCTGGTTCCCTTAAAGAGCACTGAGCAGCAAGAGCTTAGAGAACCCCGTGCTTCTTAAATATACTGAAGATATCAGAGCCTCAGTCCAGAGTCCATGTCATTTTTATGACATTTTCACCTGTCATGAAGGAAAAGACCCTAACTCTGGGTTTTTCCCGAACCGATCACGGCTTATTAAAACTTTAAACCGCAAGCACAAGCCTGGAAGGGAGTTACATACTGTCAGTGAGTAAGCAGTCTTGAAACCTGCCTTCAATGGCCTTGCTATTCAACCTCCTTCCCAGTTTTTGAGGCTGCTGTCTGAATTGCAAGGAGGAAAGCCAACTACCCACCTCCCCATTGCAGTGATGGATGGCCCACGGGGTCAGCTGCCTCTCCATCTGCTGCTGTTATTTCAGATTATCCCCTTCTCTAAAGTAACTTGCTGTGGATGTGTGGATCATTGTATTAGCTTTTGCCCTCATTCAGTGAGAGGGAACCTTCCAGGAGTCGTCTTACCCTCTTTCATTTTTAGCTTTCAGTTTTCTTAATCCTGCTCAGGGCCTCCCTCTTTCTGAGATCTGAAAGAGCTTGGCCTGGGTGAGTGTAGCCATTCTGATTAATTCACACTCGCCTTGTTAGCATATGCATGAGTCTCAGGAAGTGTGAAGATCCTGTCCACACAGCAGGGAGCATTGCATCAGCTGCAGATCGCTTTCCCTGCTGTTCAGAGAGTAGAAAGTCCAAGTTCGTGGGTGTGTTTA
This sequence comes from Mesocricetus auratus, assembly GCF_017639785.1. Classification (NCBI taxonomy): domain Eukaryota; kingdom Metazoa; phylum Chordata; class Mammalia; order Rodentia; family Cricetidae; genus Mesocricetus; species Mesocricetus auratus. The sequence goes on along the minus strand of NW_024429212.1, from coordinate 12,028,324 downwards.
GCCATTAGTAGATTTTACAATATGGAACAAAAAAAAAAAAAAAAAAAAAAAAAGGATGGAAACTCAATTGCCAGAATAATTCAAGAGCTCTTCGCACCACTTGAGCTAAATACCCCCATCTTGCAAGGGTAAACTCTAGGGCAGTTAATTAAAACCTTCACCTTTCACTCTGAGATGGCATTGAATCCCAGAATATTTCTTTCCCAAAGGAATTAATTCTAAGTGTTAGGGAGTGGGTAGGAGAAGTCATATTATTCCCAGGTTTTCCTTTTCTTCTGATTTGTCCCCCCTCTACTTAAATAGACTTTTCTGCCAAAAGAACTTGTCAGAATAGTGATTTTTAACAAAAGTTTAAACCTGGTGTAATCTGAATTATGAGGTTCCAGTCCTTCATTCTCATTTAATTCTAAATTATACAGCCATCAACAAACTTATCCAGTAAGAACTCACTGTTAGATTTTTTACATGAGTTTTAAATGTCCTCTATATATCCAGTAATCCTAACTCAAATATTTTTCTGATTGCTACTTTATGCAAACTATGTGAAGTTTGAGCTAACAATTAATCAAAATTCAATCCCTTCTTATAAATGACTGGACCCTTCCATATTTCAGCTTCAATCATGTCATTCTCCTTTCTCAACTTTTTGCCTCTGCCAGTGATGTTGCAACCATAAGCTTCTGTTCACTGCTAGAAATTACCCTCCATTCATTACTTATCTCTGTTTCCCTCATCTAAGACTCATAGCAAATATATATATATATATGTATATATATATTATTCCCAAGACAAGATAAAACAGCCCTCCAAATTGCAGTGTCAGAAAAGTGTTCTTTCAAAATGTAAATAAACTTTCAGTCAGTTTTATTGATTTACTGATTTTAAAAAGATGCATCTATCTTTATGTACACAAGTTTTTTTTTGTTTTTCATATAATATATTGTAATGTTTCCCTCCCTTAACTACTCCTAGATCTTTGTCTGCCTCCACACCCAACCAACATTGTGAAAATTAAAAAGAAAACATGAATATTGAAACAAACAAGAAACCAACGAAATAAAAACAAAACGTCAAAAAGAAACCAACCAAATACACTCAAAGAGCATACACAATGAAACATGAACTTCATGCTTTGCTGGCCAACTACTCCTAGGCACAGCATCTGTCCTGCAGTCTGTGATACACACTCACTGACACACAATTACAGGGAAACGATTTTTCCCTTTTTCTTTGGTTGTCAATTGGAGAAAGCTTCTCCACTGGAGTGGGTTCCTGGTGGCAATGTATAGGTGTTTGCCTGCATGTATGTGTGTCTAATGCAGTGATCAGAACAGCATCACAGCATCAGATCTCCTGGAGCTGCAGTTCCAGAAGAGTATGAAACGTTATGTGGGCTTTCACAACCAAACCTGTGTTCTTTTTAAGAGTGGCAAGTGTTCCTTACTGCAGAACCATGGCTGCAGCTCCCTGTTTCTCTTGTTTTTGGTGCGGGGTGAGGGGTCACTTTAGCAATCAGGTCAATATTTACATAAGCAGATTATACTAAAACATGCACCAAGGTATATTAAGAACTATGTGAAAATTCCATATGCCTTGATGCAGACTGGAGATATATCCATGGGGCATGCATTTGCAATCTGTCTCACAAAATGCAAAGATTTCCCACTAAAACCCCACATTAAAAACACCACAGTCCTCTGAGAGCTGCCAGTTAAAAAGGGAAACAATAGATGCATTGTTTAAGCATTGCTGTGTAGACTCTAGCATGCATCAGCAGGTTGAGGAGGCACTTTGGAAAGTTTTGGCTAAACAGTTGAGTAGTTGGAAATGAACTTATCTTGCTGTGTGGGGTGCCTCGTTTCCGAAAAGCCCCAGAAGGCACCTGCCTACGCAATTCCCATTGTCATCTTTAAAATAATGACACCAGGCCACTTTAGATCAGCTCAACACCCATGTGTGGCTTTGGACCTACATTGTGAAACAGAGACTTCTCACCCTTAATTGCTAGAATTATTATGATTTTGAAGACTTCAGGGGAAAGTCTCCAGTCATTCCACAATAAATGGAAAGACATCTTATACCATTCATCTGTCAGAATATACTTTGATGATAAAGTGATAAATAACACAAAGGAATTTGTGTTTCTTCTCTTATACCTAATAAAGTAACACTGATGGTACACACTTAGGATCATTATGGCTCTTTATTACTATTATTATTAACTATTTGCATTCTGGTGATAGACTGTTTTTTTAATGAATTAACACTGATGCTTTTTATAATATTTTGATATCTGCTTATCTACACATCCTCTTTAGGCCAGTGACATTTGAGCTGACTCTTGAGACATGCCAAAGACCATGACAGGCAGACAGGAGGCACAAACAGGTAATGTACTTTCTGTGACGTGGATTACAGACATTTGAATCTGCAGAAAGTGGGTTATGTACAAGACTGGAGAAAACTGCAGTAGTGTCAGGCAAGATACGTTGGTAAACAAATCATGATATCTTTAATTTTTCTTTCCTGGTAACTTTCAAACTCTCGTCTCTCACCTCATTTCTCCATAAATAGGAATTCCAAGGTAGCAGCTTTTGGAGTAAATATAAATGGCAAAATGGCTGCTCTGGGTGAGTTGGGTGAAGCCTGTTTGTCTGAGCATTAGAGGTCCCCAGGCTTTTGACTTCAAAGACATCTTAGTAATAGGTGTTGAGCAACAGCCAGGGAAACAGCTGCAGTCCCTTTTCTGTGAGAATTTCCAATGTCCAATGGCTTTATGTATCTTCTGTGTTCACTAGCTGTACAGCTACATACTCACTCATTTTATTCTGAATAAGGCATAGAGGCATTTTTTTTTTCTGAAAATTCAACCTCATCCAAACAATGTAGTTTACTTCTGCACATATAGTTGTCATGGAAAGTTCATAGGATTTTGATGAGTAAAACAGAATAATAGGTTTTATATCTGGCAACTGTTTTCCATGTATCCTTATTTTTACTGACTTTCAGTTAGTTAAAACCTATAGCTAAAGAATGCCAATAACAAGGCAATAAATATTGTCCATGAACGCAATTTTATTCTGGAGAAATTTGATTGTTCATTTTCTTTGGATAGAAACTCATAAATTTGCTTCATCAGTCCTAATTCTCTCTGAACCAACTGTTGCTCAGATTCTCCTTTGAACCTGCGAAACAGTTCATTGCTTCTCTCATTTAGTAAGTAATCAAATAAATATGCCTTCATTTTATACATGTGTAACAGCCATGAATTTAGGATAAAATTGTTGACTAATGAAGAAAAGAGGTGTTGCTTTGGCCATGCAGCCTGAAGTCATAATTCATCAGTGTAGAAACTTTAGAATTCCATACATAGGCCCTGACCCTACGCTACTATGGACTAAAGGTAACATAAAATTAAGCATTGTTGGTATTGGTGTCAAAAAATGCATGTATATATGCACAGATAAAGCCCAACATGAAATGGTAGTTTTCTAAAGTTGTAGCACACATAACTCTAGCATTCACTCAGTGATACTGCTGAAATACCTTTGTCTGTTTTCAAAACAACAAGCCAGCATTTTCTATCATTCCCATTTCTTTGAAGACAACAAATCTCAGTAAACTGAAATTTGATCTCTAAGAGATGCTTTATTCCATAGATTTCAAAATTAACTGATTGCTAAACTTTAAATCATTAATTACTACCTGAAAATAAAAATAAGTATTCAAATGCAAACAGAGAGAGACACAGAGAGAGAGGGAGGGAGGGAGGGATGGAGAGAGAGAGAGAGGGAGAGGGAGGGAGGGAAGGAGGAGGTCGGGAGGCAGAGAGAGAGAGACAGAGACAGAGACAGAGAGAGAGAGAGAGAGCTCTCCTTCTAGTGGGAACTTGTTAGGAAGAAACGTATGGACACTAGCACATAACCCGTTTTAGCCCTCTAGCTTCTGTATAACCAGTACCCTGAGCATGGCTGCTCTTACCTATTTCTTTTAAGTGACTTACCATCACTGTCTTTTTTCCACACCACACCACTGCCACCACCCTGGACCACACCCAGGTTTCTATCCAAGTCTTTCCTGAGATTAGGGAACAACACTTAATTACTGAGCCATGGCCACTCCTTGAGTCATCATTGACTCCTGCTGCTGTATTTCTGATGGAAATTAAAGTAATTAAGAACAGCTGTCTGGCACTCTATTTTGAAGCTGTAAAATACGCCTGTTCTAACCACTAGGAACTTTCAAGATCTAACATGTTAGAAGATGTAGTCCTTGACTCAGGTTACAAATGGATTCATAGTCTTCCTTGTGCTACCTATACAAACTTACACAAACAATTCCATCCTCAGGGGCCTCATAGTTAATATGTAATTTTATAATATATTTTCCCCTATGAACGTGTTCTTTAAATTATTACCCAATTAATAGCTAATGATAGAAAGAGTCCCAACTATGACTGTTCACTTGCAGAAAAGATTAGACCAACAATACAGAAAATGTGGTATTCAGTATTAGTACTAGATTGAGAAGCCTGATTTTCTATGCTTGAATTTACAATTTAGAAGAAGTAAAAATTCAATTGTAGAATTTTGTTTATATATATAGTAGCTAAAATTAAAGTTAGAATTTAAAAAATGTATTCACCACACTCTAATTATTGAGAATTTTTACAAACTAAAGAAAATCTAGTAGCAAATCTAAAACATTAGTTTGCAAAATGATGCTTGTATACTGTTATTTTCACATGTTTTCCTCATTACAAAATCTTATTAAGAAAAAATTAAATTTAGCTTCTTTTTAAAATAATTTTTTAATTGAGTATTTGGGAATTTCACCTCATACACACAAATCTCTTTTATTTCCCATTCCCTACATATCTATTCCTCACCACTCCCCACGTCAACAAAAGACATTTAGAAAACTATTAATTAAAAACAAAATAAGACAAACAAACAACAACACACTCACTGGGATCTCCACTTCTACCATCTCTGCACACTTCAGTTGTCTTAGTGGCACTGGGAGATGAGATGGTCTCACAGTAGACTCTTTGGAGAGGAGATGGTCTCACAGTAGACTCTTTGGAGAGGAGATGGTCTCACAGTAGACTCTTTGGAGAGGAGAGGGTCACACAGTAGGCTCTTTGGTCCCCTCTATTTGTAAATGTTCACTGTAATGAGTTGCTGACCTGGCTTGAGTCCCCTGGCTCCTGGTATGCCATCAACACTGGACTCTCACTGAAACTCCTCCTGGATATCCTGCCATTGCCCTGAGATCCAGAAGCCATGGATCCGTAATTAGAGATATGTTTTCTTTAATTTTGAGGTGATATATAGTTACATCAAATATCCCTTCCATTTCCTCCTTCCAAAGCCCTCCCATATACTCTTTCTTACAGTCTTTCATAATCAGGGTTTCTTTTTCTTCATTAAATGTTGTTACATACATTTAGATGTATAGTAACATATATGTATATTATTCCTGAATATAACAGGCTTAGTCTGTACAACGTGAAAAGAAACAGGTGAAGTCAACACCTGTGACACAAACCTCTTCTCTCAGCACCTGAGAAGGCAAAGGCGTGGAAATTGAAAGGTCAAATGCAGCTTAGGCTACAGCATGAGTTCTACTCCATCTATGTATGTAGACCTGTTGGGGAAGTCTTATGTCAATAAAGTACTGTTGAGCCTATAGGGAACCAAGATGGGAGGGACTAGGAGTCCAGGAGAACTCTGGGTAGGAGAAACACAAGAGAGTCGACATGTGACGCCATGGGGGTAGGAAGCCGGGAACTATTCTCCGGTAAGAAACATACTTAGATTAACAATTATGGGGTAATTACTTAAAGCAGAGCTAGCCAGTAAGAGACAAGCAAGGCCAACAGCTTCATAATGAATATAGCCTTCTGTGTGTTTATTTGGGACTGATGGGGCTCTAGAACCAGGCTGGCGCGGCAGAGCCCAGGCGACTGGCGGGGGATAAACCAAAGCGGTTAGCAAAAGAAAAAGCTTCCCTTAACATAGACCATGTCTCAATATGGTATACAAGTAAGTAAAACAACGTTAGCATTCTTAGTGAAGTCATTGCTGACATTGTGATTTATGTACTACCATTAGGATGTCTATATGTGTATATAAATCAGGGTTTTTGATTTTATTTTGGTCAAAATTTTTATTGAGAATAGATTTTGTTTTTACAGAATATATTCTAGCTATTGTTTCCCCTCCCTCAACTCCTCCCATATCCTCCCCATTTCTCCACTCATCCAAATGCATACCCTTTCTTCTTTTCTCTCATTAGAATATAAATAAGCATCTAAAGTAATTATAACAAAATTACATAAAATCAAAAGAAACAAACAAAAGTGCGATAAAATAAGCAAAGGAGCAGACTAAAAGAGCCAAAGGAAAAGCTCAAGAAACACATATAGATGCGGAAACAAGCATATTCTCACATACATAATCCCATAAAACCAGAAACCATACTATAGATGCAAAGCACTGATAAGGCTAATAAAAGAAAAGAAAGAAAGGAAGGAAGGAAAGAAAGAAAAAGGATTCCTGAAGGTAGCAAATAAAAGGAAAGAGAGGAAGGAAGGAAGATTCCTGAAGGTAGCAGAAAAAAGGAAACAGAGAGAAGTGAACCAAAGAGGGGTGGGGAATAATAAGAAAGAGTGAAAAGAAGCAAGAAAATAAAAAGGAAGGAAGGAAAAACAGGAAGAAAGGAAAAAAGAAGGAAGGAAGAAGGAAGGAAGGATAAAATGGAGACCAAATAGAGCCAACACAACAAAACCCATTCCTGTTTTCACTGTCCTCCCCCCATATCTTTTCATATGTACTAGAAAATGAACTCACTTAGGGAAAGCCAAAGTTCAATGTTTGGTAAATGACATAGATAGAATGGAAACTTAAGGATCATCAGTGGTCCTCTGGACCACAGGAAGGTCTTTTGTGCAGCTCTCATGGGATTGGTTACTGACTGTGTAAACTTAGTTTCGCAGTACTTAGTTTAGGAGCAACGTTTTGACTGGTGGAGCTCTATGTTCTCCAGAAATGTTTGGCGGTACCTCCCTATGTGTGTCTGCACGAATGTCTTTAAGGGCAACTAAAGACACAGACACAGTCCATGTACACCCAATAGTTTCTGAGATACCTCCTCCTTCCGCAGTGAGATACCGTTGTTCAATGATGTAGGCAATACAGTTTGCATTCTGAGGACATCTTCATTTACAGAATCGATGGACCATGGTCTACATTACCAGCTCTATTTTGTTTTTGTGCTATACTTACTGTCAAAGCAGAAAATAGTTGCAGATGAACAAATATGGAAGAGGACAATATACACATTGCTGTTGCCTGATGTTAATGGCAAGACCTTTCTGACTGCTTGGGGAATGGGGTTGAAGAGGTGACAAGGGTGTGTTCCATTTATTATTATTATTATTATTATTATTATTATTATTATTGTTTTTTGTTTGGTTTTGCTTTCTGAGAGAGATTCTATATTGTCATGTTGGCCTCAAATTAACAATAATTCTACTCTCACCTTACGAATGCTTGGATGACCGGTGTATAGTAGACTTGGCTATCATCTACTCTTAGCTAAGGGTACCAATTCTGATACTTAGACTGCTTAGACTCCTGCTCTGTATTCCCCGCCCTGTACTATTTTTGCCTGAGATATAAGATTCAACTCTGGGGATGCTAAATATGGCTAACTCTAAAGTAAACAGAATGCTAATCACAGTGATTAAAATAGAGATAAAATAGGCAGAGTTGAACTTAAAATATATTTCTGCTAACAAAAATTAAGGATGGAAAATCCAATGACCCTGCCCCCCCAAAACAAACAAAAAAAACACCAAAACGGTTTTTCTAAGATAAGTAGCATCTAGACAGGAAAGAAGATGAATTATTAGTGATGAGAGCATGGCATCTGGTGTCCTTCAATGTTCTCTGGGATACCTTGGGGCTCCATCTGTATTTCAATATACACAGCAGGGGGGTGAGCTAGGCTAAGCACTTATCATCAAATCTGTAGTTAGTGTGTTTCAGGAGTAGTCTGAATCTGTATGACCTGCCTTCTGGGGTAGCACTTGCTAACAAAATGCATGTTCTATAAGGATCTAACACTGAAAGTGAAGAGCTTTAAATGAAACAAAAATGATGGGGTAATTTATTTCAATATTTTCTCTATAGCTTTGTTCTGAATAGCTTTAATGTGTGTTGCAAATTTTCACTGGACTGACAAGAAACACTTTAGGTGCCTCAGCTTTCCAAAATTGCTGTCATGAGATACCAGAATGGTAATGATGAATTGCAAAATAAACACAATAGATAGAGTGAAAAATGATGGAGAGTCAAATCTCCTGTGATAATTCACTCCAGGGACTTGCTGATGTCATAAATAGGAAAGCAAAGCTTGAGTTATTTATGTTTAGCAAAATTTTAAGAGTCAACTATCACAATTGATCCAACATTTGGATATCAAATGTCTTTTCTCTGTCTATCCATCTTCAAATTTGATAATAGGAACCAGGGAGAGATTGGCAGTCAACAAAATAAAACAAAAGAACAAAAGCAAAACCTGGTAATTTTTGGAAGCTCTGTGATGCATAAATAATAAGCAAGGTTGTTTTATTTTTATTTCAGGTGTGTGTGGTGTTTAAACATTCATACAACTTGGTTAAATAGTGAAATAAATGTGCTTGTTTTTGTGATCGATTCTTATATCTTGTCTTTTTATTAGATGATCTTGCTACTGTGTGTCATGTTAGCTCTCAATGTCATTTCTCCAAAGTGAAGAAAATTCTGCAATGTGCTGTTGATTGATGAGTTACTCTGTACTCATATTTTACCCTGAGGTATAGATTCCTCCTTGAAGGGGCTCCTGAGACAGAATGAGGTCTAGACACCATCTTCTACCCTTCCTGAGCCTCCCTCCTCAGTGGTTCCTACCTGCTACCAAAATCAGTCATATGAGATTTTGCAGCTACCATCTTCACACTCTGTTACTTGAAGCTATATTTGCCCACTGACCATATCGGAGCAAGCTGCACTTACTCTCTCTTCCCCCCTCTCTATGCCTCAAACAGTGTTGATGGTTGTTACTATTCAGGCTCCTGTCCTGGCCTGTCCTTGTGGTTCTGACAGGAAATGCATGCCCCCAGCTGCAGCCACTGAGCACACCATCTCTTCACATTCACTAAGTTCCCTTTTAAAAGGGCCCTGCCTATTTCCCACTCTCTCTCTCCCTCTCTCTCTGTCTCTCTCTCTCTCTCTACCTCTCTGCCTCGCTTTTGCTTTTATCTTTCCACTGTTCCTGTCCCTGGTCTACCCCCTTTGCTTTCTCCCCTTTCCCCCCCACTTTTTATTTTTATTATTTCATTTTACATTCCAACCACAGTTCACATTCCCACCCCTCCTCCTGTTCCCCCTCACCTCCCCCCCTGCCTTTTTCCTAATAAAAAGCCCTTGTTCTCTGTCACTAGTGTCTTCCTCACTGGAGCTGGTTATCATCATCATCATCGTCATCACCATCATCATCATCATTATCATCATCATCATCATTATTACTACCACAGTTTTAAAATGACTTTCTTCTAGGGGAAGGAAGGATTCAGTGAATTTTTCTCTGGCAGGAGCAGGTATTACCTACTGCTCTATTTCTGCGATGCTGAGATTATTAATGCAGCCACATGAAATTAGCAACTACAGAGCTTACAAGTTAGCGATGTCTTGCCTTGTGTCTTATTGCAGATGCATCAAACACAAGACCTCCAAAATGAATAAACTTCCTAACATTGCTTAATGCCAATAAAATGTAAGTCTTCCTAGTTTCCTGTCTCCATATACATACTAAGTACATGTATGTCTATGCATGGAGAATAATTTCCCAGAACAAACATGATTCACCATTGCTTTTTTTTTTCTTTGCTCTAATTCTACTTAGATGCTGTAGAAAGAAAGAGTTTTTCCTGGCATAGGGAAGTAAGTCCTGTTTATTTTAGCATGATAGCTCTGCTGAGCTTGAAAACTTAAAACGTAAGTGTAGGAGGAAAACAATGCAGCCATTAACCATGTGACTTACTAGAGGCGCATACAGATTAGGTAATAAAAGAGCAGTTTACCACACTGCTAACCACACCCACTTTAGGCATGACTAAAGATGTATACGGACGGACATAAAGACGTATACGGACATAGGCGGTGAACTACGTCACTAGCCAGGCCCACTTTTGGGCATGGCTAGGGGCGTTACGGGGGGGGGGAGGTATAAAAGACAGAACAACGGAAGTCTTGGTCTCTTTTTACGGCTTTTGGTTTCCAGTTCAGTGGCGGAAAACTACTGGGCTCATCTGGGTTACTTGTTTGGTCTCTTGTGAGTAATTTCTACAATAAATACTTAGTTTTACTTTCAGTAAGTGTGCCGTTTATCATTGCAGCATTCCGTAAGTTTTTATTATATAAGCTTGAAAGCACGAAATTTTAATATTGTGAAAAGTTCCATTTTCTGTATATATGTTAAGTACAAATCAGTATCATTAGCATTAGTTCATAGAAGGAACATCATAAATACTCAATGTGAAGATGCTAGTTTGGAGTGGTAACCTTGAGATCCATCACATCAGATGTGTTCTCACTTGACTTCTGCATTTTATCATTATCCAATAACATTGTATAAATGTACAAAGTGCTCAAATAATATAAAAGAATTTCTTAAAAAACATTGATTTTTGTTTATAAATTATTTCTTATATGTAGTTAGATATTCTTGGATAGAGAGAAGAATCTGTATTAAGTATATTATGAAGCATGTAACATGAATTTCATCTTGTACTTTTTTATTAGACAACTTTTCAGTGATGTTTTGTGTTGCCTCTCAATGGAAATTCTCCAAAGCAGGAAAAAAAATACATGGTATAACAATTGTATCATGACTCAACAGCATTACCTCACAGCATGCCACTATGAGGATCTGGTCTATACTCCAATACCTCAACCATGGTTGTGATGCAGTGTTCATTCATACTACTGAGTAGTAAATGTAGAATTTCAAGCTAAGAAAGAACAAAATTAAAGTTCTATTCTCTAGAATGTCTACTGCATTCACAATTAGTAAATTAGCAGTAATATTATTTTGTAAGTTCTCTAGCATTATGATTACATTATAGTGACCACATCATTGGATAATAAAACTCTTCAGAGTCCTATATTCGAAGCCACCCTTTTAAATATGCTTAACATGTTGTCTAATCCATTTTATTTTCTGATGAAAAAAATCTGTATGTGTAAAATCTATGACATAATTATCATATTACCCAAAAGTTTTAAAAAATATTTCAATTTTTGTGGTTAAAAAAATCTCACAATATCTGTAGAATCAAGTACTAATAGTACATTAGAGTCTGAGAAGCTCAGGCCCTGAATTAATGAGCTTTGTTAGTGTAAGTGATTATTTCTTCACCAACCAGGGTGAGAGTATTCAGACTGAAGCATGAATTGACACATTTTGGGTGGAGTGATGCTGGGTTTCTATTTTGATTGATCGTTAGATGAAACTTCAGGACAATGTTCATAAATCTGCATATAAAAGCCAACAGTGAAAATTCGGAGCCTGTTTACTCTTCAGCAAACTGAGACAGGAGACACGTGACTTCAGTCCAGCATCAGCTGTCAGGGAGTGTGACTTGAGAAGTCTGAAAGCCTTTCTCCTTTAAATGGGATCCCATGCTTGTTATAGAGTTTTGGCTTTTACCATCTTAAATCCTTAGCTTTTGAGTGAAATACTTTTGTTTCACCTTGCATCTAGGTCTGAAAATTATGCAGCCATCTCTGGAAAAGTTTGCCATGAAGATTGAGCAAAATAATATAATTATAGGGGCTATCAAAGCCCCAGAATATCATTCCCTATAGTGCCCTCAGAAAGGCACATAATGGACTGCACACACGGAAGAAACAGGCAAACGATTCATCAGTGATGCCCCTGGAAGGTCCTACAGAAGAAAATAGCCTCCATTTTAAAGATGCTCTGTGCCTTGAATTGAAGGCTGTTAGCAAGAAGCACTTTCAATAGCAAAATAGGAGACTGACAATAAATAGCTTGACAGAAAAGGTTTTATTCCTCCTCAACTCATTTTTCCATGTGTCAATTCAGCCCTAACCCCGTGAGGTGCCCATTGTCAGTGGTGAGTGAACATCCCTCCCTACATACGTACAATGACACTCCTAAATATCCATCTCCCTTCTGGAGAATAGGGAAAATAACTATCCGAATCATCTTCTTATTCTTCTCTCAGTTCAGGAATGTGGGGAAAATGGTCCAGAAAGCCTCTGGAGCCAGGAGAAACACCCAAACCTTGGGGAGCCTGCTATGCTGTAATCCTTTGGCTGGAAGATGAGCAGCAGCTTTTATTGCATCTACAAATTACCAGCATCTCACAGTGTTAGCTACTTCCTAGGTCTCCCTCCACAGCTCTTCTTGCTGGTGCTGTTTGTGTCATGTGCACACGGCCATGCTTCAGAGGACTCTGGATAATCAAGAGTGTGGTTACTGATTTGGAAGAACAGAGGCTATTACCTCGAAGAAACAGTGCTGCCAAAAGTCAAGGAGCAAATACACAGTAGACAGGAAGTCACCTTTTATTCCTATGCTTCTTCACTAATGGAGAGGGAAAAGGACAATATCTTTAGACAAAGACCCCGTCACCTGTGTCACCCACAGGCAGGATTGGAGGGTGAAAGTTGCATTATGTGCTAGCGGACAACAACATGAATTTACATCTTAAAGCACATAGGACTAACTCCAGCCCACAATGATGATGGATTTGATCGATACCAAGTGCCGATAATGCTGTTTTGGAGATTCTGTCTGCCTACTCAAATCATTACTGTGAGTCACATATATAACGGATGAGAGTGAAGACCAAGAAACAGGACTATGAAGTGCTGTCACACCAAGATGCTGTCTTATGTGTTTGATACCCCCAGCTACACTGATATGAAATTTACTTGTTCTGTTTAATCAAAAAGTGTCACCTGCATAATTTTGCTCCTTTAAGGAGGCAGGTGTCATTTTAAATCAGAGCTCGAAAGAATACAAGACAATCTTCTATCCCCTGTCCTTTGTGTTGACTCTTGAAAAGAAAATCATAAATAGTGAACAAAAAGACGAGTCTTGCATTCAAGTAGTGTAGAATACTTTAGGGAATATAGAAAACAAAATGAGTCATTTTCCATATATCGTGGAATACTATAACCAAGAGGCATGAAGTGTCTTGATGGAAACTGAAAGTAGGGGTACTAGGGAAAGATAGTCTTAGGGTAAAATTCACTGGAGATTGAGTAGAAATTTTCCACAAGATTTATAGAGAAGCAGAGACATGGCCACCAAAGGACATGTCCTTAGGAAGTGTACTTGTATCTTGGAAGAAATCTTATTTTTAATTAGCATGAGAAGAATTAGATGCTACAGCATTTAATGCAAAATGTGCTCTAGTGACTAGCCTAGCCCCAACTCCTCAATCCCTGTTCCCAGGTTCCTCTCCCATTTTTCTTCTCCTCCTTTATGTCCCAAGTACCTTCTTTGCCAACCCCTATCCTTCCTTGTCAACTATTTTCACCCTTTCTTGATCTGGAAATTATAATAGTGAGCAAGGGGAAGAAAGCTTTCAACTGTCAAAAAGCATGTTAGTGGAAATCGTAGCAGGTAGTTCTTAAAATGCCAGAATGAACCAACTTCCTGCTTCAGATCACAGACACCAGACCTTAAGATTTACTAAGTAGCTGAACTTGGTGATAGAGGGCAAGAAACAGAAATGAAGTTTCCTAGCATTATGCTCACACTATAAGTGACATGATCAGATGGATGGGGCAAAATATTATCGCCAGAAGATTCTCTGAGCAGAACTCTTGTGTGAACTTGAACATGTCACACAGGGTCATGTTCTCAGGGCTTAGGTGTTAGTTGATGGGATGTCTTAGTTAGGGTTTCTCTTGATGTGAAAAGACCCCATGGCCACAACAACTCTTAAAAAATGATCACATTCAATTGGGGGGTTGTCTACACTTTCAGAGGTTTAGTCATCATCATCATGTTGGGACATGGCAGCATGCAGGTAGGTGTGGTACTGGAGAAGGAGCTGATAGTTCTACATCTTGATCCACGGGCAAGAAGAAGTGAACTGTATTCCAATCTGTGCATAGCTTGAGCATAGGAGACCTCAAAGCCCACCCCCACAGTGACACATGTCCTGCAACAAGCAACACAATCTCTAAAAAGCTACACCTCCTAGTAGTGCCACACCCTGGGTTTATGGAAAAATCAGTACATCCAACTATTGTTAGCACTATGGTCTAACGATGGATGCAACTCTACAGGGTTACAATATAATTAGCTCTTGGGACTTGACAGAAGCTTGGGTGTTGAATCTGGCAGGAGGAAACAGGTCATTGGATAAAGACTCATATCTCCATCCCCTTATCTACTTCTACTTCCCAGGCAACATTGCATAATCAGCCTCCTCATTGTAGACACCTGCTGCTGCATCAAGCTTAAAGCCATGACCCTAAATGTAAACCTCTGAAAGCCCCAGCTAAAATAATTCCTCTCTAAAACTGGGGTATCTCCTTAAGTTATTTCACTTCTACAAGTATCATTTCCCATATTTATTTTAAATATTATATTTGTGTGTCAGTAGTTCTTTCTTTTGCTTCATCATTTTATTGAACCATATTCTACCTTTGTAGCCCAACCTGGCATTGAGCTTGTGAACTTCCTGACCCAGCTTTATCAAGGGCTGTGCCTTTTATCCTGAGAAGTATCTTCATTTCATCTTTCTATCTCAGGATGACTTTGGGCAGATAGGAGGTGCTGGAATATCCCTTTCTCTGTGTATTTGAGATTCTTCATCCTGTTTATATTACTGTGAACATGGTTAGGGCAAATTCTACTCCTCGCACTCTGGCAAGCCGCTTTTTGCTTTCTGACAGATTATTTCCCTGTTTCTGATAATTTAAAATTCATTCAACTGTGGTGAAATGTGTTTTCATTTTGCCTTCCATAGGCAATGCTATGGGATCATTTGCTGTGAGTTTCCAACTAGCTATTCACTTACTACATGAGAAGCTTCAATAGTTTGTATTTCAAAACAAGTTAGTTCTTCTGCACATCTTAGTGTCTGAACTCATGAGGTTTCTAAGTTATTAATGCCAAAACTCCTCTTCTCCACTCTCCCTCCTTTGAATTCAATATCATTATTTGTGTGTTTTCTGAGATCCACTCTCCTCTCACGCTTCAGTGTCTTATTTATTTGATAATTTAATCCACTTCCGTATCCATCCTATCCACTGGGTCTTTATTTCAAATCACACATCTGTCACACATAGAATCTTCCGTTGATTCTCCAAAATTATGTTTCGTTTCATATTTTCAGTACCAATTGCTTTTAATTAGCAATATTTATAAACATATTCTCTTTTAAAATTTGCAGTCTATCTGGTCTACTAATTCCATTTCCTCTGTCAATGATTGTTCTTCTTACTTCCACGTTACATATACACCAGTGATTTAGCACTGACTTTTAATGTAGTATTGCCTTCTTGCATCATGTTTCTGAGACAATGTTCCTCATGTACCTTAAGCTGGCTCTGTGCGGGCTTTGTTACTGAGACTGGAGTTGAACTGGTGGTCCATCTGCCACCACCATCCATCGACTAGGATTATAAGTTTGTGCCACCATGCCTGGGGGTATCTTATCATTTTTCTCAATATATGTTTTTATTTAAATTAGAAACATGCATGACTTCACATGTCAATCTCAGCTCCCTCTCCCACCTCTCCTCCCTTGTCCCTCCAATAGCCCTCCCAGTTCCCCACCCAATCCCCACATCATTCCCCAGGGAGAGTGAAGCCCCCCTTGGGGGGATCTCCAAAGTCTGTCATTTTATCCAGGGTAGGACCTAGGCCCTTTCCCATTTGTCCAAGCTGAGAGAGCATCCTTCTATTTAGAATGGGCTCCCAAAGATCATTCATACACCATGGTAAACATTAATCTACTGCCCAAGGCCCCAGTGATTTCTGTGGCCTCCTCACTGGTACTACATTCGTGAAGTCTGGATCAGTCCCCTGTTGGCCTCTCAGCCATCAGTATAAGGTTCAAGAGCTCCCCCTTATCTGGTCAGCTGTCTTTGTGGGTTTCACCATCATGGTCTTGACCCCTTTGATCATCACTCCTCCATCTCTGTCACCAGGTTCCAGGAGTTCAGTTCAGTGTTTCGCTGTGGGTATCTGTCTCTGCTTCCATCAGTCCCTGGATGAAGGTTCTAGGACGGCATATTGGGTAGAGTGGAGGTAAGAATAGAGGAGAGCAGGATGAGAGACACCATAATAGATCAAGTCATTATAGGTTTGAGGAGAGAGCTGACACTACTGAGATCTCCAGAGACCTACAAGGATAACACCAACTGTCAAACTAAGCAATAGTGGAGAGAATATATTAATAGCCCCTCTTCTTTTTAACAACCTGCTGCCATTTACACACTTGACTTCTTGGGATGTTATAAAAATACATTAAGGTCCTGGAAAGACTGAAAGTTAGGGGATGCTCTTATGAAACACAACTATTGTGGAGCACTCCTACATAGATATTTGTGGAGGATATAGACTGCGCAAGTTATATTGTCACATCTTCGGTTTTGAAGGAGAATTCTGCTCTTTCTTGTAAAATGATGACTACTATGGTTTAGAAAAAGAACAGCATGTATTTGGTTTTTCTCCATTTCTATCTCTATTTTCTATCCAACTTGGCTTTCAAACTGACTTATTGACTGTATCCTTCTGACACAGAAGGACTATTGCAGGGAGATTCCGTCTTAGTAAAACATAGAGGGGACACAGGTTGACCTAGGCTAACAATACTCCATGTGCTCCTTGTCCATACTCTGTCCCTCTGCCACATCTTCATACATAACTTCATATATCCAAATTATACTCTAGACCCCGTTCATATCCAGTCCTTTATGGCTTTTTCATAGATCGCTATGAGATCTGAGACTTACCTGACACTCTTCTTTCTCAAATCACTCTCCTGGAGCCAATTCAATTTCATTGATTCTGTTGTTTTCTTGACTCCTAGTCTATCAGCCTGGATACCCGTTGTTCTATAGTGTTGCTCTCACACCGGGGTCCTGATGATCTTTTAAGAGACCTTTTTAGAAATAAGTGTATTTAAGTGTTTCTCTTTATAAATGCTATCCTACTTGGAAAATGTGATAATTATGAGTGATAATTGCACTTGAAGTTCTTTGAAATAATTATATTGAGTAACTGTGATTTGAAAGACTAAAAAATATTTCAAAATTGTTCAAAAATATTATGTTATTGTTAAAATGGACTTCTTAGAGAATCAGGGTTGTTGATTTTTTTCATACAGGATGGATTTATAAGCAAATATAAGATGTTACAGCAAAACACTGGAAAAGAGAGTACCATAGTTCTCTGACCCAGAGAACCAGGTGTAAATCCTAGCTGAAGAGCTAACACAGAAGTTGAGCTTAACATTCATGTAATTGTTCCAAGGTAAATGAATCATCCTATTTTAAAATATTGAGACCATATAATACATAAAATGTAGTATAGGTATGGTATAATTAGAAACTACATGCCATGCTATAATGAAATCTGAGGTTGTATAAACTTTTTAACACATCCAATTCTTCACACAGTTAATAAAGCACCACAGCGATGGAGTTATAGGTTCTTCTAGTCAATCCTGAATACTGCTGCCAGATTCCTAAATTTTTAAAGTTA
This sequence comes from Mesocricetus auratus, assembly GCF_017639785.1. Classification (NCBI taxonomy): domain Eukaryota; kingdom Metazoa; phylum Chordata; class Mammalia; order Rodentia; family Cricetidae; genus Mesocricetus; species Mesocricetus auratus. Next base: position 12,010,516 of record NW_024429212.1, on the reverse strand, counting down.
TTTCATAACTTCAGGTTGCCTTTGAGTTTTCAAAGATGTCATCCCATATTATAATTAGTGCATTATCTGCTTGGCTTTTATGAGTCCCCATGACTTGGCTTCCCATTGCATATGGGTGCCAGTAAGAATTTTTCACTATAAAAAAACATAAAAGATCACTAAGAACAACCCAAATACAGGGTAAGCACAACCGTCTTTACATTGTATCATCCCCTGAGACAAAAAATATCTAAAACAGCCTGCTTAATTGGAATGGTGCTCAGCTGCACCTGGAGTTTAGGCTATTTGTGGTTGGAGTCTTCTTGTTTTCTCTATTAGGATTCCTCCTGCTGCTTGGCAAGGACAGTATATGAGCTGTACCCTCAATTAATCTTGATTGAGTAGCATCAACAATTTACAGCAATGAGCTACAGAGTTTGCTTCTCTTCACAAAGGTCTAGTGCAATTGAGCTTGACTTCAATCTCAGGTTAGAATTCCCTGGAGAAGTGCAGAGTTGGGAAGGTAGGAGGTAGGCAATGGTAGTTTTCCACTGGGTCTCTGTTACCAATTTCTATAAAATCCAGTAGGTGATTCAGTAGAAGTTGATTGTCTAACACAGTTTTGCAGGGCAAATCCTTCTCTCTTCAGTAGTATTTGCCTCATAATAAAGAAAAAAATGTGTGACCCTTGTGTCATGTCTTGTGTCAACTACTGGTTTCTGAGTCTTAAGAGACAAGCCACCTCCTCTTCTGTACCTGGAAGGGTCTGTCTGGCCATGACAGTCTTGCGATATGTGTATTGTATTAACAGAACAAATAATTGAACAAACAGTACAGTTTGGAATCACACCACTTTCTGCTTTCTCAAAAACATTTCTGCATATGGCTTAAAGTTTTAGAAAGTTCTGGAAAATGAGTGTCTTTAGTGTCTTATCCATAGGTCAAACAGAGCTCTTATAGCTATGGCAAAAATACCTAACAGTAACAGGCTGTCCCAGGACATATTTTACTTAGTGATGTTTAGAGTGGTTTCAGTCCATGGTTGGCTGGCTGTTTCTTTTGTGTTTTGATATAAGGTACAGCATAATGGAGGAAATAGGTGGTTGAATACAATGTCTTATGACACGGGGTCTAGGGAGGGGAAAGCAGATTGGAAGAAGAAAAGGAAAGGGGAGAGCAAAGGGGGGATTGGAAAGATAGGGAAAGTGGGACTGGGGAGAATAAAAGGGGAAAATGGGATAGGGAGACAGAGAAAGAGAGAGAGAGACAGAGACAGAGACAGAGAGAGACAGACAGAGAGAGACAGAGACTGAGACAGAAAGAGACAGAGAGAGAGAGAGACAGAGACAGAGAGAGATGACTAATAGGTACCTAGGACAATTTGCCACTTGCAAGAATATTTCCCTTCCTCAGTCATTCACCTTTTTCCCTGAAGACCGGTCATTAACACTTCCAAAGCCTTCTGAAAAGCCACTCAGTGATGAGTGCACCAGTGTATTAACCCATTGTGTCCGAGACCTCAGGAGCTACCACTTCTCAGTGACTAGATCCACAGTAGGAAAAGACATCTTCTGCACTCAGGGGTTTGGGAAGAGCACCGAATATTCTTTTCCCCGTGTGTGATAATTTGATCTTCTACATGGATTGTTGCATATCTTACCTGTGGAATGATCATTCTGTACACTGTGAATGTGTTTGCCTGCCCCCTCCCCCAATAAAAAGCCGTCAGGCAAGTTCCAGGCAGGAAGTAAAGGTGGGACTTCCAGACACAGGGGAATCTGGGAAGAAGAGCAGAGCCAAGGGGGTCTCCAGACAGACACAGGGGGAACAGGAACATGCTGCCAAAGGTGCTGCCATGTTACAGAGATTAAATAAGGACTACAGGTTAATTTGAAATGTAGGAGTCAGCAATAAGCCTGAGCTATTGGCTGAAAACTTATAATTCATATAAGCCTCTTTGTGATAATTTGTAAGCAGTTCCCAGGATGGGAAAACTTTCCTGACAAACCTTCAGGCAAATGTGACAGCAGCTTCAATTGTATATTCTTGAAGTTAATTGTAACATTGAAATCCTGGTTTGTACACAAAAGATTTCTTGAAGCAGACCAAAATTCGCCCAAGACAGATCATGGCAATTCAAAGGAACCTGAGTTTGTGTCTACATTTTATGTATATCTACTGATTAAAAATGATTTCTAACATCATGTTTCATTTTGCAAAGATATTCATGGCAAAGATTATTCACTGGCAACCAACTATAATTTCTTACTCTTTAGTTACATTATTAATAATTTTTCATGTACTTGATACAATGAAATAGAAGAATAGTGTTATTGCCAAGTAAAATAATGACACACATAAATTTTTTATTTTAATTTTTTTCTTCCTTTTTAAAATTTAATTTAGAAACATACTTGCTTCACATATCAATCCCAGCTCCCTCTCCTTCCCCTCCTCCCCAGCCCCACCCCAACTAGGCCCCACAGCCCCCGACCCAATCTCCAATCCAATCACCAGGGAGGGTGAGGCCCTCCATGCAGGATCTCCAGAGACTGTCATTTCATTCAGGGCAGGGCCTACCACAAGAGTCCAGGCTGAGAGAGCATCCCTCATTGTGGGATAGACACTCAAAGTCTATTTGTACGCCAGGGATGAATACTACCCAAGGCTCCATAGTTTGCCTAGGCCTCCTCACTGACACCCACATTCAGGGGTCTGGGTCAGTCCCATGTTGTCCAGCCAGCCATCAGTCTGGGGTACAAAAGCTCCCCCTTGTACAGATAAACCAGCCTAGTCTTAACCCCTTTGCACATCAGTTCTCTCTTTTTGACACTGAATTCAAGGAGTTCAGGTCAGTGTTTTTCTGTGGGTGTCTGCTTCTGCTTTCTTCAGTCACTGGATGATGGTTCTGTTTCCCAGACTCTCTGGCAGTGGGATTGTATGCTGGCACTTCCCTGATTCATGTCTAAAATCCGTATATGAGAGAGTATATACTATGTTTGTCTTTTTGTGACTTGGTTACCTCACTCAGGATGGTTTCTTCAAGTACCATCCATTTGCCTGCAAATTTCAAGATTCCATTGTTTTTTTCCGCTGAACAGTACTCTGTTGTGTAAATGTACCACATGTTCTCTATCCACTCTTCAGTTGAGGGACATCTAGGTTGCTTCGAGATTCTGGCTATTACAAATAATGCTGCTATGAACATAGTGGAACAGACATCCTTATTTTCTTCCCTTTCTTCTACACCTATTATTCTTAGGTTTGGTTTTTCATGGTGTCCCATATTTCCTGGATATTTTGTGTTAGGGATTTGTTGGACTTAAGATTTTCCTTGATAATGAATCTATATCCCCTAGTGTATCTTCAATACCCAAGATTATCTCTTCCATGTCTTGTATTCTGTTGGTTATGCTTGCATCTGTAGTACCTGACCATTTGCCCAGATTTTCTATTTCCAGAGTTTCTTCAGACTGTGTTTTTTTTTTAGTGTCTCTGTTTCAGCTTTCAACCTTTGCCCTGTTTGAATTATTTCTTACAATCTTTGCTTTGTCTTTTCCTCTCTTTCTTGCTTTTGTTGGGTTTTTTGGTTTGTTTTTTCTTCCATTTCTTGCATTTTTTAGTTTGTTTTTTTTCTCCCATTTGTTGGATTTTTTTGTTTTTTTCTTCCATTTCTTCAAAAGATTTTTCTCATATCCTTTTTGAGGGCCTCTATAATTTTCATGAAGTTGTTCTTAAGGTCTTTCTCATCTGCATTGGGCTGTTCAGGTCTTGCGGGTATAGAGTCTCTAGACTCTGGTGGTGTCATAATGGTTTTTCTGTTGCTGGGTGTATTTCTACATTGTCTCCTTCCCATCATTTCTTCCAGTGGGTGCAGAAGGAGTCTCTGCTTCTCCTGGTGGGTATGTGATCACTCTGGTGGCTTCTCTCTTTTATGGATGGAGGCAGTCCTAGTAACAGGTACTTGGCAATCTTTGGGATCTTTGGGTAGGCTGGACCCTGTTTGGATGGGATCCACAGTATGTAGTCCACAGGTCTCAGGTGGTTCTGCTCAGGGCACCAGAAGTTAGGCTTGCCTATCCCATGAGTGGAGACTGGGACTTGGACTCGGGCAGTCTCTGGGTGGGCTGGCTCCTGCCAGGATGGGATCTGCAGTGCGCAGTACCCTGTCCTGGGCTAGCTGTGAGCAGATCACCAGAAGGAGGGCTGTAAACAGGCCCAGGCCTATCTAGCCCCATGGGTGGAGAAAGGGACTATGGAGCTGGCAGTATCTTAGAGTGCTGAATCCTGTTAGGATGGGATCCACCGTGCACAGTCCCCACATAAAGTTGTTTTTATTCTTGCTAACATGAGCACTGAGAGTAGGAATGAACTGGCTCACACTCCTCTTGATGTCAAGAGCTTTGACTACAGCCGTCGTAGTCTTCCGCTGTATTGTTGTCACAATTGTTAGTGAAAACAAAGTGTCCCAGCTACTTGTGTTAAATGCATTTAGTCAAGTTCCAGGCAACTGAAGATAATGATGTGTGTATGTTGTAACTGTGTCTATGTGTATATGTACATGTGTAAAGAGCAGAGGTCAACATTAGGTGTGTTCATACCATTTTTGTTTTACACTAAAGAAAAACACCTTCTCTCTTTGCAGCAGAATCTCACAATGTACCTGAAGCTTCCTGATTCAGCTGGGTTAAGCGACCAGCAGGATTACAGGTTCCTACAACTCCCACCACTAGGATTACTGGTGTAGGATTGCTATGCCAGGCCATTTGTGGTGGGTCCTGGGGAACCAAACTCAGGTTCATGGTTACATGTCAAGCACTTTCCAGAATAAGCCATAACCCCTTCCCAAACATAATGTATTTATGAGAAGCATTTATTGTCCCATAGCAGTGGCAATAGCAGCCCTTTGTGGACATTCATATTTATTAGAATTGAATTAATCACTCTGCGTAAACAACCAAATTTTTATATCACAATTAAGCAATCACTTACTAGTGTTTTACCCTGTGATATTGAGATTGAAGTTCTTTATATAATTTGCTCAAGGAAACAGCTAACCTATGGGTTGGCCTTCTTTTACAAGGCATTCTAGTCAGCCTTGGCTTCAAAGGAAGCCATCAACTGAGCAATAACCAATGGCATCAGGTAATATTAGGTAGCACACAGGCTCCCTTGATCTTGAATGCATTCACCTTTCCAGAAAAATGAAAATAAAATTAGCACGTTGAATCTCTTCTTGATTTTTATATAGAGTTTGTTATAAAAATATTGCAGCAAAATTGTCATATCTTTGACAAATTCAAATATAGACAGCACTACTTTAAATATTGTTACCTCTCTGTCTCTGATTGTACAAATTCTTCAACTGAGCTTAATGGTTTTTTTAGGACCAAAGATTGAGTCCTTATATGTTCTTATCATATAAAATGAGTTTTAATATGTTGGAGAAATTTCCTAGCTCAAGAAACGGCATTGAAATCTAATTTCAAATCATTGCAATGGGTGCCATCACAGAAGATACACAGCTGTAGTGACGTCTCCTAAGTCAGGCTCCTTTGGAACAGTCAGGAACATGTGTCATACTAACTCTCTATCCTTGCCCCTTTGTAATGAGTAATGAAATTTAAAATACCATTTTGACAGACTAAAAATATATCTACATTCATCTCATCTACAGGCTAATGTGTCATTTCCAATCTGTTTTATTGCTTAATGAAAATTTTATCTCATCCCCTTATGATGTAAGAATGAAAAAGAGATACCATTAGATCTATGAGTGTGCTGATCCAAAGCAGAAGATGTGGACAAAAAGAGAAACAAAGGGGCAGCCATCTATCTGTAAAGTGCCTTCAGATGGAAATGGTTAAATATTAAAAAAAATCTGAAAGGCTTTGATAGAGATTCCTTTCCCAAGTTATCAGCTAAGGAAGAATGTATTCAACGTCACATATGTAGAAGGGAATGTGTAAACATAATGGTTTTTCCAGTGGATTCTCAGACACTGGAAAGCATTCAAGCGTCCTTGTCTTAAAATATACGTGTATGTAACAATAAGTCAGCATGGAGTGCTGACATTCTGCACTTGAATACTTCCAGGAAATGCAGAGGATCTGCGGTACATTCTTGGAGCAGAAAGCATTTAGAAGTGGCTGATGTTTCTCACATTTTGATAGATGTAATCTAGCTCCGAGGACTGGAAGAGGTCTGCATTTAAACAAAGTGACTGTCTCTTTTCTCTGTTCTGAGACAAGTATTCTGCAGTGACCTCTAGAGCAAAGATGGCAAGAAGAGAGGTCTACTATTGACATCTGAAAATTAGTGATGTTTTCACAAGAGCTACTAAACATAGAAAATCAGACATTTTCTCATACTTTCTTTTATCACTGTAATGTAGACACCATGGTTCTAAAAACAAATAATTCTAAGTAGTAACCAGGTATTTAAATTAGTTATCATCTAATCAAAAGTTAAGTCCTAATTTTTTTGTTATTTTATCCTTTACCCAAGGTGGAATTCAAGACCTCCCAAAGGCTCACTCACTATGTAATCTTTTCCGTTGAGAGTCAGTAGTTCTAACTTCCGTGCAATGACAGCTTATGACAAATATGTGACATGACAATCTTTACTGTATTTTCCTGTATGGCATAGATGAAGAAATCTTGCACTCATATATAAAATCTCAGATGAGGTGACTTTTGTTAATCTAGAGAGAAATTATGCTGGATGAGTAGACTTGGCCAGTCAAATTCTTGAAAATAAAATCAAGGAATCACACCAAAGCGATGAGAGATGCTTTCCTGATGTATGTGAAGATGTGTACCGGCAATGCAGACAGTATACAACATCAGGGCATTGCAGATAGCTCCAGAAATGTAAGAACTTTAATCCCCAAACCACAAGGAAATGAATTCTGTTGATTAACAACGACCCTGTGATAAGCACAGGGAGCTAGAGATGAGATCATCACTGTAGCTTAGAGAGACCCTGAGCACAAAAACAGTTTGCACAGCACTCAGACCTTAACTTGCGGAAATTCTAAGAAACTCAGCGTGTTGTCATTTGTCATACAACAATGGAAAGCCAACACTGATACTGCGTGTTCTACCTTAAGTAGTATTTTAAACCACAACTGAACTCAGAAACTGTTACCATGTACATACAATACTCATGTGACATGGTCCTTCATCATGCAGGTTGAATTTAGAGACAGACTTATTTACCACATACATTTATGATTTGTTTTTATATTGAGGGATAGATGAGATTCAGTATTTAGTTCTATGGTATGTCTTTAGAAACTATATTATTGAGATGATCACACAATGACATCATTTTCCCCTTCCCGTTTTTTTATCACAAAACTTCCCATGTTTTCTTTCAAATTCATAAATTCATGACCAATTTTTAAATTGTTGTTGTCATTGCTGTGTGAGTGAGAGAGAGAGGGGGGAGGGTGGGAGAGAGGGAGAGTGAGAGAGTGAGAGAGAGAGGAGCTTGTGCCATGTGTGTGTTCCTAAATACATAAACAGAACCTGCTAAGTCTGTATAATGTATTTTGCATTGCATAACCAATTCTGTGCTTTTCCATGCATAGGATTATTTCTCCTGCTCTCAGCATTCCTTACTTGACTAAAGATGGTTACCAAGGGTTGAGGCCTCCCCATGAACAGTCCTGGCCCACATTAGCATTTTTGTTGGTGTGACTTTTGCTCAGGTCTTCCTTAGGTGGTCCTGTTGGTGAGACTCCATCCATACAGGTTCTCTGACATTTCAGGAAGACACAATTTCACAGCAAACTCTGTTGCACTGACTCTTAACAATCTTTCTGCCCCCTCCTCTGCAGTGATCCCTAAATCTTATGTGCAGGAGTCGTGCTGTAGAAGCATCAGTCGGGGATGGGATATTCATCTACTTTAATTGGTTGTGGTTTTTGGTAAAGGCCTCCATTTGTTGCAAAGAGAAGTTTCTTTGCTGAAGGGTTTGGGACATTAAATTCAATTAGAGATCTGTTGGTTGCCACTGAAGTACGCTTGCCACTTTTGCATCGTTAGGATTATCTTGCCGTATTGATGATTGTTGTGGTCCATAGGCATCATAGCAGGGTAAGATTGTTGGTTGCTTTCCTCCTATTGAAGCTTGAATGAGCTCTCTCCTGATACCATGAAAGCTAATCCTCAAGGAGGTGGTTTTCAGGTAAGATCTAGCATGGGTCTGAAATACATGGTATGTTCAATGATACGAACTTACCGTCTACCTATGAGGGGTCACAGGGTTTTATTATTGTGGACTATAATTCTTTGAGGTAGCATTGACATCCAAGTTGAGGCATGTAGCACGTGTGTTTGTATTATAGTTATTTTTAGGTAGACTGTTAATAATATAATTGCTTATGCCATTGTTAGACATCCTTACTTGTTACACATCCTTACTGTTGATTTTCTCTCCTTCCTGTTTCTTCTGTATTTATCTCTCTCCTCCATTCATAAATAGAGGCCCTAGTTTTCCCCATTTCCCTCTTTGAATCATATGTTCCCTGGTATTTCCTCTAGATTGTCCCTCTCCACCCACACAATTGTCATTTTAACCTCTGGATGTTTGCACTCACTTCAGGTTCTGTGCTTACATGCAAAGACTCAGAGCCAGGATCCACAAGCAAGATACCACATGCGTAATTTTCTCTCTGGATCTAGGTTACCTCATTTATTCCAGTATGTTATTCTTCCACCCACTTATCTGTGTGTTTATTGATTTCATTTGTCCTTATGGTTGAATGGTTCCACTTTTAGTGCCCACTCATCAGTTAAAAGTCATTTAAATGAAGACTATGTGAAGGGTCTTAAAGAGTTTTTATGACGAGAGCTGAAAGAGTGCAAGGTTTCCCAGCTGAGGAGAAGACACTCATCTGCAGTCACTCCTAACCCTCTCTGTGGCTAAAGAGAAAACGGGATCCAGGATCCAGAGTTGTTCTAGGTTGATCTCCAACAGCCCTTTCCATTTCACAAATATTTTCAGTCACTACACCAGGATCTCACTGCCAAGACAGTGGGCCAGCCTATTACCAACCGCAGAGGTACAGCCTTTTCTTTATTTATTTGCTGTAACTATGTAAATAAATATGAGGCCAGAGAGAAAATGGTTTCTGCACAGTTTACTTTCTTATCCTGCTCTTTCATTCTTTCTATCTGTTCTCCAGATAGCATCATTGGTTTATTACTCACTAACAACTATCTGACACCATCCATCTTTCATCTTTCGTTTTAGTTCCCATTCATCCTCCATGAAACACTTATGCTCTACATCTATCATATATTTTCTATATTTATTTATCATCTATCTATTTATCTATCATCTTTTTATCAATTTTAGTAGTATTGTTAGCTTTTGTTATTTAATCCAAAGGTTTTCTTTCTTCATGTCAGCCTCCATGCACAGTTTTGAGGGTTAAATCAAGTAGTCTACATGGCAGTAACTCATGTAAATAAAACTATCAATAACTTGTTTTCTTCTTAAAGACCTGAATGGCACCTGGGCGGTGGTGGTGCACACCTTTAATCCCAGCACTGGGGAGGCAGAGGCAGGCAGATCTCTGTGAGTTCGAGGCCGGGCTGGACCGACAGCCTCTAAAACAATACAGAGAAACCCTGTCTTGTAAAAAAAAAGAAAACAAAACAAACAAACAAACAAACAAAAACCTGAATGGCACATGTTTTTAAAAAGGTGTGGTGACATATGCATGTAAATGTAGCTTTATTTTAACCTAGCATAGTCTATATAGTAACCCTCTGTCATACATCTTTATAGTACCCAGTGGAGTCAATTTGTGAAAGTAGAATTAATACGGTTTTGTTATGAAGAAGTCTTATCATGGGGTGTACCCTTGAGAGTAAAGTTCATTTATATGACAAGAATTGATCTCACACTTATTTTTGCATTTATTTTTTCCAAACTATATTTGCATATGTAGATAACCTAAAAGCTTAGTGAAATTTAGAAATGATTTTCTCCTACACAAATAATTTTGTATTATCAGAACTATTATAATATTTAATGATCACTATAAGCCTAGAATGATGGAGCCTCAAGTCCTACACTTATAGAGTTATAAAGACAATTATCAAAATATTCCACATCCACTCAAGAACACATCAGCTTTTTATTGCCACATACTCTGAATATGTTAACAGTTACCATTTCTTTTTCCTTTTATCCTTCACTAAACTTTATGCATTCATTTGTATGGGTGATGTAGAATGCTGCTCCATGCTAGACGTACTTCAAGGCATCGGCGGTATGACTTGCCATAAAAGTGTGCTTGGTGTCTCCCAGTGTCTTCCTGCCAGTCACGAGAAGTAACTGAGAGAACGAGAGAACATAAAGAGAAGACTAGGAAGTGTGACAGAAAACCTTGAAGACATTTGTAGATTAAGAAGCATCATCACTTTTTTTTGCACAAAGGCTGTCATGCTAAAATCACAGGGAGACCTGAACTTAATTTGTGTACTACCAAAGCAAAAGTTCTGCACTCCACACTTAAAAGTTTCTAAGAATCTGGAGAGCTTACAGACATGAGCACGGTCATGAGTCACATCGGCATTAGAAAATGCCTGCTTAAATCTTTAAGCGATTCCTGGTAAGCTTTTCTTATTTTTTTTTCAGAATAAATTATTTCACAATGATAGCTTCTGAACCTCTGCGTGCTTTAATGGATTTTTCTCTAAAAAAGCTGTCAGACGAAAGCAATCACTAGAAAGGTCTTTTCGTTCTCAGGGGAGATCAAACGGGGACTTCCTTAATGCATAAATCGTGTCTGTTTATAATACATTACAAACGTTCAAGTGGATGTGACCACAACACATTTGTCTCCGTAATGTGTTTCCATATGAGATTTTGAGTTAAGTCACTTGGTTTTGTTTTCACTTCTGATGTGAAACTTTCCAAGGTAATATTTATCGACCCAGCATGGTTTTTAATCTAACTGGATCACTTCCTTCATTTTCTCTTAATACTCTCTTTATTCCATGTTTTGACCTCCAGGGAAATCTCAGGAGACCAGAAAGCACTGAAAGTATTGAGAGATCTTCAATCCATTAACAGTGAAGCCAGCTCCAGGGTGATTTTCAATTCTCATGCCTGAATCTCAAAAAAAAAAAAACTTATATGCACATAATGAAAAATATAACAGGCTTTATAAAAATAAAATGTACAAATAAGTATAAAGCGAATGAGACCCTTTGGTTGAGAAATTAATTTTTGTTTTGTTCCATCAAAAAATCACACACACACACACACACACACACACACACACACACACTTGCTAAGAGATTCCAAGAGAATTTCTAATAGGGGCTTAATCTTGATCAGGCTTTATTTGTTCAAGTCAGGCCTGGGCCTGATGGCTCAAAAAGTCAATTATCAGAAAATATGCCCCGTGTCCACCACTGTCAGCAAGGGACAAGGCACTCCTGGCAGTTTCAACGGGATTCAGAACCTCTCTCGGTCCCAGCTGTTGCTAGCCAGTCCAAGAGCCACTAACAAATACAGGGTGGTATACTGACCTCGTAGTAATTGAGGTTATGAAAAAGGCTCTTGTTCTCAGAGCTGGTGAATGGAGGCTTCTCCCGGAACAACCCTGGAGCAGGGCAGACCCGCTCAACCGCTGAACTGCCCAGCACTTCCACTCAGGGACTGCCCCAGGTCAGGTCAAGAAGCTGAAGCTGTTAAGGACCCTATACCGTAGCAGCAGGGGGGCAGGTTGGCCTGGTCAGGGAGGAGTTCCTCCCAACCCAGCCTGAGTGTGACTTCTCATCTCTGTGCAGAAACCAAGCAGTGGAATTAAGTATGCTAGCACTTTTCCCCTTATGCCATGTGGAAACAATTCCTTCCCCGAATGCGGGGCATCTCATTAAAAGCCAGCGTGTGACGGTTACTATGTGTATTTACTGGTGCAGCTGGCTGAAACATCTCATGAAAACACTGGTGCTTTCCTTGGAAAGACCACAGCTAAGTTCCTATGTCACCTCACTGTCACCCATCCTCCGAGTCGGAGGACAAGTCACACAAAAGAAACCAAGCAGGGAAAACTAGTAGGGTGGAGCCTAGTTTAAAGGACCACGTGACAAAATTGTCAGAAAAGTGCCTCCCCTCCTGGCACCCACTTACATTGCAGCCTAGAAGTGAGTCTATTAATCGTTTGTTTATTAGATTGCTGAAAATTAACAGAGATGAAAGTTGTCAGTAGACCAATGTGTGCCAAAAGGCGAGATCAAGGAAATATTCGGTCTTGGCTTTGAGGATACCTTGAAATGTGCATCAAGACAGGAACGGCATCACCATTTGAACATTTCATTATTTCATTTTTTTTTTCAGCGATGATCAAGCCAGACAACAGTCTTAAGTAGCCAAGGTAGACTGTGATCAAACATGACGGATAGCTGAGGGTGACCTTGGATTTTAGGTCTTTCTGCCTCCATTTCCCCAGTACTGGGAGTTGCGCACCACCATACAGAACATAGGTAGCTCTGAGGGTCAAAGGCAGTGTCTTCAGGATACCACCTAAGCGTTGAGTCAATTGAGGACCTGCTTTGCTATCCCTATTGCGGGTGGTTAAAAACCTGTTTGTTGTTGTTCATTCACCTGATGGTGCAGATGCACAGTGTTGGGTGGCAATAGAAATAGTCAAATCCTTTATGTCGGAGCAAATATAGACCGCTATTAAGGAAATAGCTTGTAGAGATTGAGGATATCCAAGAAATTAGTCACTGCAACAAAGAAATTGAGGACGAGGGGAAGAGAGAATCCCTTCATGGCTTCCTTTGCATGCAGTTTTTGTGCAACGTTATCCCAATATGAGAAATTATATGCCTAGCTGGAATATTTGAGCATAGAAGCTAGAGCCTGAGCCTCCTGTCTTCAGCTTATTTCTCTACAAGCTATGTGAGGTCCAGGTTCGCTAACTGAGTCCCGCTGATGAGATTTTCATGGGCTCTCCAGGGAAACTTGATAAAACCCAGGAGATACTTTCACAAGCCTTGATAAGAACTTGTCAGATTTGACACAAGTCTATGTTAAAGCTGAGCTCAAAATGCTACAGGACATTCGAATGTGTTTTCTATTAAAACTGTTGGTACTTTTAGCTGTTAAATACTGATTAATTTGAATCCATGTTAATCTGGAAACCAGGTTAGCCAATAACTGCAAACTCTCTTGTGGGTCTCACATTTTTAATTTGTTCATTATCCTTATTGATGAAGATTTCATTCTCATGCCAACTTAGCAAAATGAACATTCTCTGAGAGCTCTGACATGTTATCTAGGTGTATATCCTGGTGTGTGTCCATGTATATATACATATTATACACATATATTACAGTGTGATTAAGTTCATTAGATTGGCTGTCAGGCCCATGGTGATGTAGAATTCCTTATACTGTCTAGAACTATGGATGATAAATTGCTTATTTACATTACATCATGATTTAAAATAATATCATTTACAGGAAACTTCAATAATCCCTTATAAAAATCAAATTTATATTTTTCTTATAACCTAATTTGAATCACATACTTTGTAATGCACCAATACAATAATATACAGAAACTACAATAAGATTATAAATGTTTAAACTATAAAATAACATTATTTCTTTTACATTGTATCTCTAATCTTGTTTCAAAGGATATAGTACAGTTCACAGATGAATAATTTACTATTATCTGTTTATTCTAAAATAACTTTCCCATAATATTGTTGTTTAGTGAGGATTAATAATTGTTTTATTTTGATTTATTTTGCTCTCATACAAGTTCTCATTATGTAGTTCAGACTAGGCTGGAAGTAAAACTTCTCCTTCTTCGGTTTCCCCGGGACTAAGACTGCAGACATATGATCTTGCCTGCTAATCACAAAACTAACTGTTGCTTAATATGAATGACTCTGGAATTATAACTAGAAGAAAATTGAGTACACTGTTTGATGGTGGTGTTCTTTTGTATCTTTGAATACAAACACAGTCTTACCAATACTTAAAGTTGTTGCTGTTTCAGTGAACTTTGTTTGTTTTGTGAGGGCTCACTTTGGCTCAGTCTGAGTTATCTTAGAGACCTTCACAACACACTGATAGGATTTTCTTTCCTGTTCCTAAAAGTTTTGCTAGACTATGATTTTTTTGAGTGTTGATTATCTTCATGATTTTTGTTCCTGTTTCTCTGGGAAAGAAATCACAGACATGGCCGCTCTAGTTTGGACTGCCTTCTCACCAGTTTTTCCCATAACCCTTTTGGAAATCCTCTTTCTTCATCCCATTTGAATCTCTCAGATTGTTTCTGATTTTCTTTAATTCTCACTTAAAAATGGTCCGTGTTGGCAGCTAAAAACAATGGCTGCTTTTACAGAGGGCCCGGATTTGTGTGCTAGCTGCTAACTTAACCACGCACAACCTTCTGTGAGTCCAGCTCCACAGTTTCAGATGTCGCCTCTTGGTCTCCAAAGGTGCTACAACATACATAAGAAAGATAACATACATGCAGCCGGGCGGTGGTGGCACACGCCTTTAATCCCAGCACTCAGGAGGCAGAGGCAGGCGGATCTCTGTGAGTTTGAGGCTGGGCTGGACCGACAACCTCCAAAACAATACAGAGAAACCCTGTCTCATAAAAACAAAAAAAAAAAAAAAAAAAAAGAAAGAAAGATAACATACATGCAAGAAAAACATACATAAACAGAAACATTCTCAAAAATAATCTTGGTGCACGCCTTTAGTAACAGCATGCGGGAAGCAGAAGCAAGCAAATCTCTATGAGCTCAAGGGCAGCGTGGTCAACAGAGTGAGTTCTAAGACAGCTGAAGTTGTTACATAAAGACGTCATCCTGTCTCTAAAACCAGTAACTACGATCAATCTAAAGGAATAATAAAAATAAATTTAAAAAAACTTATAAATGACCTTTATTTTGAGGCAGGATAACCTTAAATTATCTTCATTTGTACTCTCTTGTGAGTTTTTTGTAGTTAGTCATTTCTTCATTTTTATTTCACATATTTTCTGCATTCATTAATGTCTCAGTTCCTCACAGTGTTAGACCCATTTTTATTTTGTTTACAATTTACCAGTGTTTGTGTTTTTAGCCTGTGATGTGCTTATCTCTATGATAGAGTCCCTAAAAACAATTTGTGAGGTGTTGGGGAAAATACTTTGTTCTCTGAATTTTAGTAACATCCCAAATCAGCTATATTTATAAAGTGATGGTTATAGCTAATTTTCACCATAATCAAAAATATAAGAGTGAAACCTATGAAATAATCATTCAAAAAAGGATTTAAGAAATATATGTAATTCCTCAGTCACTATACAATATCTGTTTCTTTCTTCCATCCATCCAGCCTGTTTGAAACACTTCCTAATGGTGTAGCTTGGAAGGTAGAAAGAAAGCATGCTCAAGCCACGGCTTAGTCTTATAAATTATGTGAAATCAGATTTAAAAATGGGAGTCATAAATCCTCAGCACATGTTTTAAAAGCACCTTACCTCAGGCCACTGAGACTGAACCTGATTGCTATTATGAAATAGTATTTAAGCCGAAAATAGCCTGTTAACAAGTTCAAATGCTTCTGTGGAAAATATCCTTTTTGCTCTCTTCAGGAACACAGATGTGCTCACACACACACGCGCGTGTTGAATATACAGTGTTCACACCACGTGTATATCGCTAGCATTTGGTCAAGGAGAGGTAGTTACTGCTTTGGCCAATGCTTTGGAGCTCCCTCAGACATACTCTGAGTTGATGGCCATCATTGTTCCTGAATAGAAAACATAAGAAGACCCCCCGCCTTTCTCTCTTCACTCCTCCTTGGCAATACTTTGCACACTAAGAGCTCTGCAGGAAAATTATGAATGAAAGATAAAATAGGGGCTTTCAGGCATGCACGTTGCCCACATTTCTGTCGCCAATAACTCTCCCATAAACACGGGGCTGCCTTCTCATTATGCAGACTGCGATGCTTCATTGAACCACATAATTTTACCTAATTAAAATAAGCATTATGCAGTTTCCTCTCCCACTCCTTTTCCTTTAGCTGGACAAATGCCAGTAATTATATTTAGAGTATCCTAAGTGGACAACGCATTAAATATTCATTTTTGGTTCTCCTCCGTGCCACCAGATGCAGCCCCGCTGCTCTTTTCAGAATTAATATTAATTTTATTTATAAGCCCTCCCCCAATCAAAGTATACTTCTTTAAAAAAACAGAATTAGTCAGGTTCATTCGAATGTTGACTATGCCAGACAAGTAGTTATATTAACGTGTAACATTCTTGTGTGTCTCTTCCCTAGCGTCTCACAGATACTTTCTAAATTGCCTCTTTGCACACAGCAACATAACTTTCAGCTCAGCAGCCAGTACTGCTTGTAAATATTTCTCTCATTTGTTTTTCCACATAAACAACTGTGAAAGGGGTTAGTCCTCAGCCTTCTCAGTTCTTGTGTTAGAATGACATGGTAGGAAGCCAATGATTTTCTTGAAAGATGTCCTTAAGTTTATTCATTGGCAGGGTCATCCATACACGACTGGAACTGTTGGCAACTGTGGCCGGTCTCAGCTGCAATTCAACAAATGGCATTGCAATCATTTTGTATTTTAAACCCATGGCAGTTCCTTGGAGAGGGGAACAGCTTCTCAACACAGAGTGTTCTGTGAGTTGCAGAAAGCAAACATGCACGGTCCCCCGTAGGATCACAAGCCCATCCCTTGATCGTGACCCAAGAAGTACCTAGCCCGTTCCCAGATTCAAAGGTAGACCAGCAACAGGAAAACTAATTTTAGAAGAGCGCCAGCCCTTGGGCCTGGAAATACATCTCAGCAGTCAAGAGCACTTGCTGCTCAGATAGAACACCTGGGTTCTGTTTCCAGCATCCAGGCTGTGTGGCTCTTAACCGCCTGCCTCTCCAGTTCTGCGGGGCTTTCGCCCGGCTTCCGCCAGCACCCACATGCAAGCGGTGCACGTAAACTCATGTAGCCATGTGCATACACACGAGTTAATGTTAACATGTAAAACTTTGGGGTTGTAGCAGGAATAGGTTAATTCCATGTGGAAACAGGATTCTTTTTAATTGAACTGCGCTTACCATTTCACATTTCAACACCCTTCTCTGCCATTTGTTTGCTCCTATTAACAGTTCCTACCTTGCAACTGGATTTCACTTCCAGACAGATTTAAAATCACACTGCATACGATTTGCACAGATGGCTAGTCAGACAGGAAGCAGGCATGCATGATGCCAGAAGCCAAACTGAGAGTCAGCCTTCACCCACAGTGCATGAGGGAGGCTGCTGTAGTAGTGGTCCACAGACTTTCTCCCAAGCATCCCCACATTAGTTTCTCAAGGGGCCAGTTTGTTATGGAATACTACACTCGTGTTCCTATTTCACAGAGGCTCAATGGTGATTGACAGGAAGTATTACCTGGTAGGAACCATATTTTGTGGGACCTTTTTTATACCTTTTAACTTTTCAGTAGTAGCGTAACTTCCTCGCCCATAATCACTCCTACACCTCAATTATTTCCAACATAGTAATGCGTGGAAAACAGACTACCTGCATGAAGCCAGCATATTAGTACTGAGATTTTGCCCCTTATGCTTCATACGTTTCTTTTAAATGCAACAAAACAAGAGGAATCCATGCCAGACTTGGAAGCAATTTCTAAATGCCATGGAGAATGAACACAGTGCATGTGGGTGTCATATTTTACAAATGGGATAAATGTTTCCTTCCATTGGCATATGAGAGACCAGGCCCAACTTTTTCACACTCTGATGTAAGACAGACTTTAAAGGAAGCGTTGAATCTTTCCCAGAATATTCAGTATTCCATTTCCACAACACTTTCTGTTGTGTCTACTTTGGAAACTGCCAATGGTATGATGAAGAGATTATTTACTTTTCTGCTTCATCTGTTGAATGAAACAGCAAAAATTTGTTTTCTAAGTGACAAAGATTACTAAAATTTACAACAATTTGATCAGAGCATAGCTTTCACTCTTTAACAATGATAAAAGTTAATTTCTAGTTATTTTTCAGGAGGTAGTGCTCTCTTAAATATGTTAATTGTCACTTTACACACTTTTAAATCATAGTTCATGTAATTTTAGCTATTTTTATAATTATTTCCCCCTAAGGAATACAACACTGGGAAGAAGATTTAAAAAAAGAAGAAAAGAAACTAGAAAAGTGAGAAAATTAGCTGGCTTCTAGAAGAGTACATTTACATGCACAGGCTGTTTAATAACATAGGATCTAAAGCTTCCAAACGAAATAGATTTGACATTTTAAGAATGTTTATTAATTTATTTCATTTATGTGTTTGCATGTATGGAGTATGATCAGTGAATGAAGTCTCTGTAGAACCCAGAGGTATAGGATATTCCTGATGTAGAGATGACTGTAGGGGGTCTAATGTGGAGTCTGGGAACTGAACTCAGGTTCTTTGCATCAGTGATTTATAGTCTTAAAACACTGAGCCATCTCCCCAACCTCTTAGGTAAATTCTTAATAAAACCAATCTGTAATATCAGTTCTGACACTAACTACCATGTATTCCAAAAGCATGAAATTACATAAAGACAATGTTGTTCGTTGTTGTTTGGATCGAAATTTGTTTTTGCTGTTGCTTTTGGAAGAACTATCTTTTGGAAACAAAAACAGACGTGATGGGAAGCTCCTTATCTATATCAGAGACGAATACAGCAATAGTTTTGCAGAGAAATGAATCTGCAGGCAGATGAGGCGAGGATGGTTCCAGAGCTTTACAGGTTGCTCAGCACTACCTTTTCTTTGGAGGTACAGCCCAGTTACTTTTTCTAATCCTCTTTATGTAAACATATTAGATTTGATTGCCTGTCCCTGATGATTGTGCTGTGTGGTTAGTTCAAATATATGTAACA
Source organism: Mesocricetus auratus (assembly GCF_017639785.1). Lineage (NCBI taxonomy): Eukaryota > Metazoa > Chordata > Mammalia > Rodentia > Cricetidae > Mesocricetus > Mesocricetus auratus. The sequence goes on along the minus strand of NW_024429212.1, from coordinate 11,991,600 downwards.
CAATTACATTTTCTCCTTTTAGATATTTACCCTTTAAGGAGAAAGATATGAACTTGTGGCTTATGGCCTTCAAGTAGTAAGGCTGTGGCAAAACAGAATATACCAAAGAGACAAAGAGAAGAAACACAGGCATGAGCTTCCCTTTGTTGCTCTACCAAAGCAGTGAAACCTTTAGATTTGGCTTATGAAGACACCAGCTCTGAAAATAGTCTCCCTGAGGTACAATTGGAGTTGATAAGGCAGAACCTTTTCTGGAATGCCTTTCAAATTTCAGGAGTCATTGTTATGTGATACCTCCTGACTTCTTGGCTCCATCTTTGAAGTCAGAAATGCACGACAATGATTTTATCAAACCGCCCTCTTGTTCCTCTTCTCTCTAGTTTCCTCCTCCATTTTCTATATCATGGGGTTACATGGACACATCTAAATATGCTAAAACAATCTTCTTATTATAGAATTATTAATAATTTGCTAACTTTATCTATACCTTTATATCTCCCTGGACATTTAGCATATACATAGATTCTGGGGTTAGGAGTCTATTGCTACCATCGTTCAACCCTTAGTCCTCTGTGGGATTACATGGAGCACCACACTAAATTCACCTTCCAGGCCACAGTAACTTTTCCAGGAAGCATTTTGAGGTGTTTAGTTTTGAGGTCCATTTTTCCACCCACTTTGCGCATGAGAGGAAGGAAACTCCAGAGAAGCCTGAAGGAAGTACAGTTTCCAAAAGGTGAGGTTGACGGTCAGTGAAGTAGGATCAACATATTTGGAAAAATAGGAGCTTTGGAGATGGATAGCTGTTGTAGTGGAGGCAGGCAGGGTCTGTACCAAGCACACCATCCCAGTCTTCTCTAAAGGGGTCAATCATAGAAGGCAGGATGGTTCAGAGGCAGGCATGCATCCAGACACTATCTACAGGCACATAGCTACCCTTGGAGAGAATCTCAGTGCTCATACTGCGAGATATCTGTACCCATTTTGCTAAAATATTCTGAAGTGTACAGAGTGTAATTTACCATTTGCCTTCTTTTAGGTCTTCTGGAATATTGTAATTCAACCTGAAGATGTTTGATCCACTAATAAAGCCTTTTGAATAGATGCTTTTTTTCTTTGAAATTAATCCTGCTCTTTTATCCTTACCTAGCTAGGAAATATTATCCTCACCCATGTACATTGTAAAAACATTCAGCTTCGATATCTAGGACTGTGAGTGGGAGGCAGATGAAAAAGAAGAAAAATACAACATCGAGGCAAGGAAAGAATGGATTCTTCCCAGTTCAATTGCATACTTAAAGGCAATTGAAAGAGATTTTTTTTCTATGTCACTCTCTCCTTTTTCAGGTGTCAGCTGGACTTCAAGAGATGCGTGTGATAGTCTGCAGTAGCTGTGAACCATAAGGAAAGCAGCCCCAACCAACATAACCCGATAGCTCTATTCAGCAGCATATACCCAGGAGACATGAACACATCATAAAGAAACATGGATAAGGATGCTAATAAGTGTTGTGCACTGAAGCCAAAAGATATAAACAACTCAGATATCCTTAATGATGAATGGATAAACAAAGTTTATAGTTTGTTTATAACTTAGTATATATCCATGAGATAATACTATTTGGACATAAGAAGGAATGAAGTTCTGCTAGAGGCTGTGGTATGGGTGAACACCGAAGCCTGATGGGGAAATAGATTCAGTCACTAACCACTTGTTCTGATTCAGTTACAACACTGATTGAAGGGGACAAAGTAGTTGCGTAGGTCTGGAGGAGGGAAAAGAGGGTAAGGTAGCAAAAATATTCTGGAACCTACTGCGGTGATGGTTGTTGACATCTGCAAACTTACTAAAACCCATTGAGTTAATCTACTTAAACAGTCTGACCATATGCTATCAAAGTGATATCATAGTGAAACAATCACAATTTAAAACACATATATGCATGCATAGAAAAATTCTTGACTGGTATTAAATGAAAGCATTAATATAGAATTTTCTGAGGAGCACAAGAGCTGTTACTTTCTACCCCATGTGAGGCCCTCCGGGTGAGTTTTCAGGCTTCTACACTACACATGTGGTACTTCCTTCATCAGAAAACACATGTGTGTGTGCATGCATGTGAGTGATATGTATGTGGTATGTGTTTGTGTGTGTGTGTGTGTGTGTGTGTGAGAGAGAGAGAGAGAGAGAGAGAGAGAGAGAGAGAGAGAGAGAGAGAGAGAGAGAGAGAGAGAGAGAGAGAGATGTGGGTGTGTGTGCAGATACTCTTTCACATATGGGGAGGTCAAAGGAGAAAACAGATGTCTATCTCTAGTACTATCTACCTTTAGAGAGCCTCTCACTGAACCTAAAGATTCCCGGTTCAGCTAGGCTTCCTGATCAGTGAAGTTTGATATCTAACTGCCTCGGTACTCATTGTCACTGCTCATGCAGCCAGCATGAATATACCTGAATTTTTACATGGATTCTGGAGTTTGAACTCAGGTCTTTTTGTTTTCACAGAAAATTCTCTTATCAAGTGAATCATCTCCCAAACTTCCAATACAAGCTACTTTTAAAAGTTATATATTTTCATATTCTATTTTATTCCATTTACATGTCTCATAACCATATTTAAACAAAGTTTGAAAGGAAATAATGGTTATTTTATGGAACAAAGAAAGGAAACCAGAATTTCACCACTTGTGGTAGTGAAAAATGAGGTTATGCTACTGTAAGTGTCTTCTGCAGACACTCTTTTTGGGAAGAGTTTCTGAAGAAACAGCACACGATCTAACTATACTACCTTTGGCTATTTGCTTTAGTTTCCTCATAGCCAAATAAAGCCCAGACGTAGATCTGTTAGTCTAGTGGTTGCCAAATACTACATCCAGAAATTTCTCACTGTGTGAAAATCCAGAACCTCTTATAAAGAACTTCCCTGGTATTTTTTTCCTTTATCTTTACCTTTCTTCAGTGGAGAATGTGGTTTGGTGAAGCTATACCCCTCTGCCTGATTAGTACCTTTTCACCATCAGTATTTCTAGAAACATCTGGAGGAAGGAATGTACTGAAGGTAATATTACAATCATCCTGACGTTGAGGAATAGCCTTGATGAAAAATAGGCCAAAATATTGGATTGAAGGGCTACATTGGCCCTAGCACTCCAGGCAATGTTGGTGGTGGGCTCACTCTCGCGGCACGAGTCTTAGGCTGGATCAGGAGGCATTGGTTGGCCACTCCCACAATCTCTGTACCACCCTTACCCCGGCATGTCCCCAAGGCAGGACAGAGTGTAGATCCTAGGTTGTGTGGTGTAGAGAGCTGCGAAGTGCTGCACCCTTAAGATGGTGCTGGCTTCTGCCTTTTGCTAACCCGACAGTAAGTGCTCTCTGTGATAAACAACTCCTTATTTGGTCAAGGCTGGATATCAGGCTTGCTTCCTCGTATGTGGACCTATCTGCTGTCGCCACATGGCTTACTGGGGTTGGCCGCCCAAGGGCCTTTTTATGCTGTGGGCGGGTACTCCCTGGGGTCAGAAGATTTGTTCAAGGTTCCTGAATAAACTGCTTGTGAGAAGGATTCCTGAGTCGCATCTTCCTTGCTGGTCGAGGTGGTCATGACAGTGTGGCTAGTTGGTGTGCCAATTCCTGCACTGAACGTCTTCCCTGTTCATAGGAGATGCCCAACTCAGGCTACGTATCCACTATGGCTAAGAGTCTTTGCCAGGATCACTCTTGTAGATTACTGGAAGTTTGTCTTTCACTAGGTTTCTGTCTGACCCCAAAATGCACCTCCTATCCACTCATCTTTCAGTATACTCCACCTCTCTCCATCCCCAAACAGATCTCTCATGTTCCTACCCTCATCCCTGATATTCTACGCAGGAGATATCCTCTATTTCCCTTTCCCAGGGAGATCCATATGTTTCCCCCCCTTGGACCCTCAAAGGAAATATTTTACATCAGATGCTCACACTCTATTACTATTGTTACAAGGAATATTGATCTTTTAATGATTCATTCATTTTATAGACACTTTGTTTCATTACCTTTATTTTATAGACATTATCTATGAAAATTTTATAATTGTCTTGATACAATCAGTGTTTTCTCAATTAATTCCTATGAAAGTTAATTGGGTTTTAAATATAGAAACATCTAAAATTAATCTCTGCCAGTATTGCTATATATTTTTTCCTGCCTCAATATCAATGAAGAAAAGTGAAGAAGATGGAATTGTTGAGGATGCTGTTGGCTATTTCAAATTAACCCCGTTTAAATCAGCAAGAATTTTCTGCTTGTCCACAGCATTATGGACACCATGGAGGACTGATGGGTGCTTAGACCAATTGGGTTGGAGGAGTATGTAATGCTTGCAGGACGTACAGAAGAAAGCCACAGGTAACAGATATTTTAATTGAAGCACATGAATTGGTTCCTACCTTATTAATGAAGACTTTCTACATTTACCTTCAGAGACTAGGTTGCAGCAGATGTGCAAACGAGTGATGAGTGCATGCCCCTGCAGCAGCAGAGCTTTCATGCCACTCTTCCCCATGATTCTCAACTGCCTCTCTAACATTGTCCCATTTTCATTGTGCTGACAAATTCACTGCAGGAAGATGTTCATACTTTTACTGACCACACGGGCATCTAGCGGATAGCACATACATCCATAAGACCTAACTCGTGGTTTTGCTTTTTATATCTTTTTTAAATACACGCAGACAATTTCTGTGACCACTATTCTAAATATCCATTTTCATTCACTGTTAAACTCATTTTACCCATCTTTTTATTGATCTGGGATTCCAACAATTCTAAGCATTTTAATGAATGTATTTTCCTAATGTCTTGAGCAACGAAAGGAGGACCTGGCTTACTGTTTACAGGCAAAGTTAGGATGTATTCTTGCAAAAGTAAAAAAATAATAAAATTGAGCATTGGCATCCGGAACAATACAAATGCATGATTTCAGGTGAGAGAAAATGAGCAAGACTTTGCCTATGGGATACCATGTTTTCTGAAGTAGTAACTAAAGCGCTAAGGAGATGTGATGGGAGTCAGGAATTGAGCACTAAACAGCATATAACCTTTAGTCATCGTTCCTTTGAGTCAGAGAGATCATTATAGAGATAAGCAGCTGGATACAATCTGTATTTTATTAAGAAAGTTCTGGCAGTTGCATGTAGGGTATAAAAAGCAATAGATTTTATCTAGGGAAAACCCTTGGCAAGTAATTGAAACAGTTCATGTGAGAGATGATAATCACCTGGCCCTGGGTGACATCTCTAGGGATAAAGCTGGGCTAGGAATTGAGATCCAGTGCAAGTCTGCAATCTCAGGAATGTGTTAGCAGAACCTGGTGGACCAAGACAATATGAGAGCTAGGAAGACATTTATAAAAACGGTTCAGACAATTAGGAGGACAGAGAGAAAATCTAGACAAGGAGCAACATAACAGACACCATAGATGGGGCATGAAACTCATGGAAGTATAAAACATATTGACTTGGGTCATTGAAAGGAATAAATTGGAGACTTTAGCTATAATGAGGATTACTTAGGATGAAAAGAAGAAGGGCTATGGACACAAATAATTCCCTCCAGATCTAAAGATTGACAGCATCACCAGGAACTTTTAAAATAACAATAAAAAACTGAAATTTGTGTTAATTGTTTTCCCTCTAGTTCATTCCTTAAGCAATGGTTTTTAATACTTATGGAAGCAACACAAAGAAAATAGTGTAGTTCTTTAATTCAGTATCATTAGCTGTAATGGAGACAAATTGTAATACCAACAGAAAAGCTTTGTTTTCATATGGGAAACTGACTGGATACAAGACATATTAAAGTCAACACCAAATATTCTCTTAAAATTTCTATTTTCTAATTGAAGGATCCTGAGATCAAATTCTTAATCTCAGGCAACACAAGATCTACCAAAGAGTATGGGTTGGTGCCCAGTGTTCTGGCTTCAGAATCTATTCTTTCCATAACAGCACTCACATGTCTTTCAAGATGCAAGCTAGGGAATTTACTTAATTGATAAAGGGGGTCCGAATAATCAGGATTATTAGAAGTCAAATACTGGGCTTCCATGGCCCTTATTTGTAAAGTAGATCCTCTTGTCCTAATACACTGATTAAAGAGACAAGTATTAATAACAGGCAGTGAAAGGAGAGTTTAATAATGTTGCTACATCAAACAAAGCAACATAAAAATGGGTCCAGCGGTCACTGCATCCATTGGGGGTACTGACTTGAGTTTAGTTTTAAATAGAAATACTGGTCATGCTGTTTTCCAAACCACCATTGAACCATTATTGCTTCTTTTCCAATCTCTCCTATAAGATAGTCTGATAATGTGGCAAAAAACTATGTGAAATTTCTCCCTATAAGTGAAACTATGGTGTTGATATGGGATGATTCTTTGGCATCCATTGCCTTAATAGTTTGATACTTGAAGATACAAATGACTAATTAGAACATCTCTTTTGCTTGGGAAGTGACACTCACCCAAGTTTGGGACACTAGCAAGGAAATCTGACACAATCCCCATGGAATTTACATGTGAGATTTTGTTTGATTCTTTTCTCGCAGGAAGGCGTTGACTCTGCCTGACCACCGGTCAAAGACACTTTCCATCCACTTTTCAGCTCGAGGACCAATAGGCAGGATTGTCCTAATATCCTTCTTGTCCCCCACTTCTACAGATTTTGCTCTGTTTTCTCCAACAGTCTTCCATTTTATACTTCAGGGCTTAGATTCAACTAGTCACATCCACCATGAAGCACAAGTAGACATCAAGATTTGCATTTGCTTACTTAACTCCTGCTCATAAACTAAGCAAAGCTCTACAGAGGGCCAGTGCTTTCCCCAGTGCTGTAGGCTCTAAAATACCTAACAAGACACTTTCTTGACATGAGGGACCAACTTTCCAGGAATGGCATCCTCTTTGACATAGTGCTAGACAAATGACAAATATTCAGAAGCAAGAAGTCATATAGATAAAAGTAAAAAAATGTTGGTGTTGATTTTAATATGTCTTGTATCCAGTCAGTTTAACATTCGTCTTGACTTCCTGTGGCCTGGTTAAACATCACTTTCTGTTCTTAAAATGCAGAGTATGCTTTGGGCTAAATGATGAGAGAATAAAGAGGGGTTTCATACTTCCCAATGCTATCTGAAGGTTTCTGTAAAACTAAAGAAACATGTTGTATCAGTTAATCATTGAGATATGACTGTCATTAAAAAAAAGAAGAGGACTCAAAAGTCATCCTATTAAAGATAAGCCACAGAGGTCAGATTTTTATTAATGGCACATTAATATCTGGTGCATCCACAAAATTCCATTAAGGTATGGAATGCTTAATTAAATCCTACCCTTAGTGTCTATGTTATCATTGACAGACTATATGACATCTCTGTAAAATGAGAATGCTATAGAACTTGCTCTCTGAGGCTTTTATGGATATTTACTAAGCACTTGCAAAGTTTAATAACCCTTGGACTACAGTAGTTCTCACATAGGGGCTCTAATGTAGACACAGGATTGTCTCAAAAAAATCTCATTTACTCATTCCATAGTCTAGTTCTTATTTTCATTGGTGACATTGTTGGTTTCCACTTCAGCATAGTGTTTTCCTTATGGTTTTTGCCATGAAGAAAACTTGGCTTCTTTCTCATCATCCTTTGCTTTGCTCTGTGTTAGCTTCTGCAGTGTGAGCAGACAGGCTTGGTCTGCTAGCAGTAATCTCTGGTCTATTAGGAGTTCATATAAAAATCTCTCTGTATTCTTACATATGGAATCATTTCTCTAATTCATGACATACAAGACTTGAATAAAACCTATTTATAAGGGAAGGATTATCTGTCCACTAAATTTGGGAACTCATGAGGAAAGTATTATCTAAAAGTCCACTTCTACAAGTAAAAGCCAAGAGAATGTGGTCAATCCTGGATCATTTGTTCCTTCCATATTAATCCCAAGTACACATTCTGCTGCATTTTACAACTATCCTGAAAAATACTTTCCTTATAAGTATCTAACCTGAAGGAATTTATTGAATTCAGAAATATTTTTCTGTACATTTTTGGCTGTTTCACTGGAGATCCTGAGATTCCTGTTAGTGAAAATGGGAGGACACCCCATTGTTCACTTAATTAAGTGGCCCATGAGAACTAATGCTTTTCCATGTATTTATTTTAATTTCAAAACAATACTATTTTTCAGAAATAATAGGGATGGCCTAGAAACCAACGCCTGGTTTATATGAGCAAGGAAATATGAAGACAATGACACTGTCAAAGGGCAGAGTAAATAGAACAATAGATACAATAAAATGACCCTGTAAACTCAGAACTCTGACACAGACTCTGAAATATAGAATACAACCATTCCTTTGAAATACTTAGCTAACATTAAATGAAATACTCTTAATATCAACAGTTGCCTGATTTGCTTGTTTAATTGGTTTAACATTAATTTGGTATTTCTAGTAGAGATAGTCCTTAGACATGGGACTATTTCATTTGGCATATGGCCATCTTTTATTTCCTAATTTTAACTCAGGAATTGTAGATGACATGGGGATTTTTGAGGACTATCCCATATTATAAGTGATGTAGTCTATCAATTAGACCATACTTCATAAAAAAGTCCTGCAAAGTCCCCATTACTATAAAATTATGCATGCATGTGTGTTCAATCTACCTTATGGTAACTGTAAAAATTTTAAGATTCTAGGTTTACACTAAGATACTTATCAAATAATTCTGGGTATTACAATTTCTTCTGATAAAATCAGATATACTGAATAACATAAATAAGATTAAAATGATTCTCTCTACCACAACCATGATTAACGTCAGAACATTTACAATATGTAATGTTCTATGCAAATTCAATTTCTTTTGTTGGTGTTTGGGACTCAACTCAGAGCCTTGTGTTTGCTAGGCAAGTGCCCTAATACTGAGCTGAATTCCCCAGTTCCTATGCAAATTAACTCTCGAACTTAAGGTCTGCACTTCTTTTTCTAATTATATATAATCCTATTAGCTATACCACCAGTACATTGTAGTAATTGCTGATAAACATATTTATCAAAACTGTAACTTACCTCACAAAATAGATGAAAGAAAAAAAACCAAGCTTTACGAATAACCCATAAAGCCATGGCATTTTAAATGTAATATTTCTTCTGAAAATCATTATGCCTTGATGTAAGATGTGACATTTTGACTTAGATGGAAACATTTGGTAAATTCTTCATGACATAAAAGAAAGGCAACGGTTTCTTGAGTAGGGCAATTGCTCGGTACATAGTACCAAGGACTGATAGTGGTGTTGCGCCAAACTAAAGGCTATAGGATGAAAGGAAATATTTGGTAGCTATTTATTTCAAAGAGAATAAATATCCAGAATATAGGAAGATTTCAAAAGCATTTAATAGCAAAGAAACAAACAGGAAGAAAATCATTGTGGGCAAATTGAACAGATGAATCTCTGTAGCATAAATGGCTCATGATATTTATTTAAGGAAATTAAAAATCAAAACCACATTGAGACTCTATCTAATCCTATTAAGAATGGCTCAGGGCTTAAAATCTGTACTAAATTTGTAGAGGGCCAGGAATAATTTCCCAATACTCACTTCATCCAAATCACAACTGTCTATACCCCAGCCCTAGGTGATTTGATGCCTCCTAAACTCACTGTTTTAATTTAAGAAAAGCAGCTCCAGAGAGAAAGACACCATGCAACAGAGTTCAAGCAGAGGGTTTTTTATTAAGGAAAAAGGGATTCTAAAAATGGGAAGGGGGACGGAGAGACTGTCCTCCAGGGACATGAGAAGCAGGAGAGAGGAAAGAGGGATAGAGAGAGAAAGAGAAGGAGGGAGTGAAGGAGGGAGAGAAGGAGGGAGGAGGAAGAGGAAGAAGAGGAGGAGGATGGGAGGTGGACAGGGTCCTTTTAAAAGGGAACATAGTGAATATGCACAGGTGGTCCTCTTAGTGGCTACAGCTGAAGGTGTATCCTGTCAGAACCCCATGGACAGGCCAGTACAGTTGTCTGAATACTAGCACTCACCATACACATAGGCACCCATACAATTAAAAGCAATAAAAATACAGGAAAAAATGTTGGCTAGGGTGTGTAGAAAAGGAGTCCACATAAACTGAATATGAGCCAGTACAGCCCCAAGGAGGGATACACTATGATTTAGTTGTGATCTTCTTCGATATATAACCAAGTGAGTGAAAGTCAGTGAACAATAGAGATGACTACATACAAGTGCTTATTGTGCTCAAAGCAGATGAGTAATATACTCATCCCAGGTGCCTGTCCATGATTGAACAAAGACACTGTGGTATTGAGTATTATAAAGCTATTGAGAAAACAGCACCATGAAAGCTGTAAGACAATGCATGGATACAAAGATCATGATGTTGAGTGCAATAAGCCAGGCTAGGCGTGAACACAGAATGGGGACTACTGGAGAGGAGGAAGGAGGCCAGGATGTGGGTGTAATGGGGAAAAGGGGAGGTCATGAAAGGTGTAGTGATCAAACACTTGGCTTGGACACAGAAACTGCCATATTGAAGTCTTGAGGTCTCTGGCTTCAGCCTCCAGAGTGCCAGAATATCAAGCAAAGTCTCCACACTTGGCTCAAGAATGACTTTTCTTCGTTCTCATTCTGGGTTTGAATCTGGATATCTGTGTGGTTCCCAAAAATTCCTGAGAAACTACTTTGAGCTTATTAAAATATGTTAGCTGTTCTTCTGATTTATGAACACAAAAGTTATGGTTTCTAAAATGAATAATTACACAAAAATAGAGAATTAAAAAAAACTTGAATCCCATTGTGAACCAATATGCATCATATCCATTGATATGCTTCCAGGAAAATGCTCAATACAGGTTCCACAGCTGATACAGTTTTTACTACGAATGATTTGTTTTGTAAAAAAAAATAAAAATGAAATGATTCAAATAGATGATTTGAATTAAACATTCAAATTCTACCATTTTAGCAGTTTTAATTCAGGAAGCCTCTAACTCATTGCTTTATGATCTCTATTATACTTATTAACCATATCTCAGAAATAATATAGTTAAATAACCCATAGGCTGAACATAGACTACAGATGTCCTATTCCTTACAGTAAATTTTGTTATTATAAATATAATATCTCTCTAAGGAAGTGTATGGTTTACTTTAGTATAGCTGAAATTGTTCCCTAAAACACTCTGAATTTAAAAGCATCTTTTTTAAAAAATATTTTTTTCTTATTGCCCCACACCAAAAAACTCATACCAAGCTGGAAACATTTCCTTTGCTACTTGATTGAATGGGTCAATGATAACAGAAAAACAAACTGCTTAAACATTTTACTATGTAAGTAAGAATGTCTGTGCACACACGTCCACAAACAGGGTAGCATACAAAGTCTCTAGAATGGAGCAATTTTTTTTAAAGCCAAGTACTTCAACTTCCAGATTGTATGAACTTCAGCTTCATCCATCTTCTCCTGCCCTATAATTCCCTCATCTACTCATCTGCGCCAGAAATCTGAGTACTGGAGAATCAGGTGACTTAATGAGATAGTTTACATAAGTGTCATTTGCACAAGGGGAAAGTATTATGCAAGGAAGAACTCCTACTTAACCTGTATTTTTCCTTTGACTTAAACTTTTGTTTCTTTCCATACTATGCAGTCAAATTAGGAGCATAAGTCCATATTTATTTATTTTTATCCCAAACTGTTCTCATCATCTCGAATTCCTTACTCTGTTTTTGTTTTCCTTTAGATAACTACTGGCCACATGTTACAATATGTGTTTGCTTTTTTTTTGATTAAAAGAAATTTTTTCATTGCCTTCACAAACCTTGTAACCTTACCTAACTGCAGAGATATATCCTCTGGCTTGCCTCAAACTTTTTATGTTGAACTTGCTGTAATATTTCATTGATTTTTGCTTGTTTGTTTGTTTTGAGGAAAAGATTATGTGTGTGTGTGTGTGTGTGTGTGTGTGTGTGTGTGTGTGTGTATGTATGTATATATATTCCCATACTCCAGGAGGTAGCAAATGAAAATACCATCAGGAATTTTGAGGCATGGAGTCCAATTTAATCATGAACAGAAAACATCAGATAATGTTCTGGGTCCAGAGAAGTCGTCATGATGGACCCTACTGATCTTTGCACCCAGTTATCCCTAACTGGGCACAGTTTTCTGATATCGTCCTTAATATCTCTGTCTTGTCCCTGCTCAACAGCAGAACATGTGCACGTCAGGTTTGGGGAATGAGCTAATGGGACCCTAAGTAGAAAGCATCCAAGGAAAATCTCACTAAGAGCAAGGGGTAAAACTCAGAAAGCCCGGAATCCAGGTGTGATATCATCCCCTTCTATCACCCAGTGTACAGGAAATGAGAAGTAGGTAACTACAAAGTCAGATGGGAAGGCCACTGACCTATGAAAATACAAAGGATAGTATTTGAAATAACTTTTGCAGATCTTAATCTTCCACTGGAGAGTTTCTGCTAGGATTCAAACTGATTTGTTACTTGTAATTTGTTAAAAGGTTGTCTGCCCACTTAGGAATTTTGTAGTTGAACTGGAATGGAGAAACCTTCATCAGTGCTCTTTAGAAATGGATAAAATCGCAGAGAGCACAGGGCCAACGCAGCAGGGCCACATTGGCCTTTCAGGAAGTCTATCCCCACCATTACTACTTCTACAGCACCTTCTCTTGCATTTGCCACAATTTTCAGTGTTTAAAACTTAGAAGCAGCCTAATACTCTAGTTGAATGTTATTTGAAGCAGAGCTTGTTTCTACAAACAATTGGATCTACCAAGTACAAACATACTTACACATAAATACATATATATGTGCATAACTACATGTGCACATACACTTACAAACACATGTATATGAGCATATATATATGTACACAGGCATGCATACTTTCTCCTTATCACACACTGGAATATATACATTTGTGTGTGTGTGTATGAAGTATACATTTATATGAAAGGTTAATAATTGCATACATATATATCAACATATTTTTGGAAGATTAATAATAACCACAGTGTGTGCACATACACATTTTATTATTGCTACACATGTAAGTTTTCTAGACACGTCAATCTTTAAATTTTGAGCGAAAATAAAACCGTTCTAGAAGCACAAGTAAAAAGAGCAACCCCCAAGAGGAATATTACGTTTGGAGTCACCCCAAGTTGTGCGCCGCACATCCAAGTGAAGTATTGCAGCACACCTTAGAGGCAGTAAATGGCGCCAGGATGGGTGCAGGCTGTTCTTCCACCCACAGCTGCTTCCCGGTGGCACAGCCGGACCTCACTGCTTAGTAGATGTTCCAATAACAATAAGTGGATGAATAACTTACAGAAGGCAGGGTGTATGCTCTGCCTTCGGTAATAGCTGTGTTCTCAACCTGGAGCTTGCTCAAGCATGTGGCTCTGGTAAGGAAAGCAACCACTGCGAATTCTCATCCTTTCCCCCACTTATCGAAGTTCAAAGCAGCTGTGGCAGCAGAGTGAAGATGATATACCATGGCGGTTTCATCCGTGCTCCTGGAAAGCCTCCATCTTATTCACGCTAGCGTTCCAGGTTAAGGGCTGCTCCACCTTCCCATGGGAACTGCAGCCTGGTAGTACAGTGTTTGGAATGCTTTGATGTCTCAATTGTCTCATGGCACCGTGCCACATACCCATTTTTGTTTTTCATCATAAAACAGTGTAGAAGGTTTCTGGGACCAAGGTGATGGAAAGTTCTCTTAGTAAAGGTTTTCCTACTCTGTGGTGGTTGGTAGAAGTCATCTACAGGCTGATCCATGCTTAGGGATGAGACACTCCAAGGAACATCTGTGATGACTTATTTTTATCTTAATAAATATTCTTAAGAAGATCTATAGGGTGTGCATTCCAGAAGACCATGTACATTGATGTGCTTCTGCCCATAAAACACATGTGCATTTCTGGGTTAAACGTGTTTCTCTTCTACTCAAAGGACAATTAAAGCTTGAAACATAAAGATCAAAATTACAAAAGGAAAGCTGTCTTGTCAACTAATTCAATATTTCCAGAAGAATTTATCTTTTAACATGTCACATTTTAACCTTAACATGAACCCATATAGTACAGTTTTTATACTGCATTCAATGCTATTACCTGAGCTGGCAAAATAAGACTGAATTTCAGGTATTAAATATCTAACCTGTAACAGTTGACTTACTGGGAAATAAAGGCATTCAAATCTAGAAAATCATTCAGAGCAATGGAAAGGCTCATTAGTAGTTCCTTGGGTGTCTTTTGTGAGTGATGTTACATAAGTTGATTGTTTTGTTTTACTTCTTTTAATTTTTAGGCAGCAATCAATACAGACCTTCCTAACTAATCTAGACATCAAGTGATGAGATCCATCTCACTAACTCAGGCAGCATTTAGCTTTATAAAGAACTGACATAACAAGGCAAGAAAAAAAAGCAAACCTATTAAAACTTTGTAACTGTATAGTTCCTTGTGGACAGTATGCATTGCCTTTTAATATGTACAAGGGGGCCTCTCTATCCTAACTCCCCAAAAAGATTTGAAAGACGGTGTCACTATGAATCTTTCATTTCCAGGACATAGCGTGGGGTTCCCCCCTTTCATATATTAATAATTGATCAGTTATATGTGAAATTGCAATAAGGTCACTTTAAGAAACATTTGCTTTTGCAAGTCCCTTCCAAATGCCAGTGAAACCACTGTGTTTCTTTTCATACAGTGTTTTGAAATGTCTTTACTTGGCTTTCTATTTGATAGGCTGCACACCACCTGTGGCCCCATTACAACACCTGGTGGATGCCAGACTAGGTCTTCTGTAAAGGCTTGTGGGCATATGGAGAGAGCCCTGATCCCTAATAACCTCATAGTGTGATCCCTGCCGGTGCGCCCAACCTGCTCTTATCTTATTTGCCACCAGCAAGAAATTATGCTGAAGTAACTGCTTGCAGTGAGGTTTGATCTCCAGTGGGAGGGGACAGAGAGCTGGTCGGGTACTGTCACCATGCAATTGTTCTTTTTGAGAAAATAATACATCCAATTGCCTTGAAATAAGTTTTTAAATGCAAAATCACATTGAAAATTATTAAAAGGACAAAAGAAATGTATCAAGGTGCAGAAACTGAAGATGATTGGAGGTTTCTTTTGCTAATGCTGAAAGTGGTATTTCTGAACAGTCCCATTTATTTTATTACCAGGAGTGTCATAATTTAAACAACATTCTTTCCACTCCTCTCCCCTACATCAATCTGTGGAACCAATTAGCTAAATTTGACAGATAAATTAAGGAAGACCCGACACTGGGTCTTCTTGTAGATGCTACCACCACGTTTCACGTAATCCTCCAACCAAATACAGGGTCATTGTGAGCATAAATCAACTTGTCCACAAATTCATGTTACAAATTCATTAACCACCCTTGCTTCCTTCTTAAAATAGTTGAGTTATACTGCTCATATATAGTTGGAAGCATTTTGCAACAATATTTTAGGCATAACCTCATGAAAATTCAGCAACATTTTAAACATCTTTATTTGCTTTCTAGACACCGCCATAGATCATATTGTGTACAGAGAAGGCCAGTCCCTAAATTGCTCATTTAAGAATTGGATAAATTGCAACTGAATCTAATTTTTAAGTGTCTTTTTATTGCTTAAGAAGTTAAGTATTTAAAAGAATACGATCAGAAGCCGGGCGGTGGTGGCACATGCCTTTAATCCCAGCACTCGGGGGGCAGAGGCAGGTGGATCTCCGTGAGTTCGAGGCTGGGCTGGACCGACAGCCTCCAAACCAATACAGAGAAACCCTGTCTTGTAAAAACAAAAACAAAAAAGAATACGATCAGACTTGTAGAGTAAGTACAGATCATTGCTTTGTTCTAAACCAAAGCATCTTCAGAAATAAACTGATGACAGGTTGTACTGATAGAAGACTAGCCAGTCAGTCAATGTCACATGTAATTGGTAAGTGGCTTCCTTGACAGGGCAAGCATTTAACCAAGAGGATTTTTGGCTCACAAATTAGTGAATGCTTAAGACATGCTCACATGCTCTGTGGTCAATCAAGTCACAGAAACATTAACTGTAAAATTATTTTAAAACATGTATCTCAATGATTAAATATAGGGAATGACATTTGAAGTATTTTCAACAAATGCTGAGTGGTGACAGCCTGTAATCCAGGCACTGAAGAAATAGAGGCAGGAGGATCACCATTTCAGTCTCACCTTCATGTTTACATAGTGAATTCCAAGACAGCCTGGACTACATAAAATCCTGTGACAAAACACCAAACCCGAAATCTATACATGCATTTTATTAGAAAAGAATGTCCTGGCATTCTCATTGAAATTGTTCATCCACTATCAATGGGAGTCCCATGATTCCCTCTGTCTTTAGAAAGCACCTTCCTCTCCTCTTTCCCTTTTTATCTTCTCTCCTTCCCCTTTCTACCTTCTCCCTCCCTATCCTCTCCTCTTTCTCCCTCTGCCACACCTCTCCCTCCTGCATCAGTCCTCTTAACTCCAATCCCCCTTCTCTCCTCCTGTTGGCTCCCCTTCTTTTCCGTGCCCAGGAAAACCACAAGTTCCTGGTAATTAAAAAAGAAAAGTTATATGATCGGGAGCACTAAATTATGTTGAAGACCATTGTTAAGATATAAACTAAAAGGAAAAATTATCACATAGAAGTCAGTATTTTGTTTCTCCACACAGTTCTAATTCCACGTGTCAAGCGCTTTGGATGATGTGGAGACTTTTGTTAGCTGTGGTTATACTTCTTATACTTAAGGGCACGAATTCCTACGGCTCTTCTTTTCGGGAAGTTTTGTGATTACAACAATAATGAGCCAGACTGTCTTAGAAATAATCTGTGAACTTATTTGGAAAGTAATGTTAACACTCACCAATTAGCATTTACAAATTTCATCGCATTGATAGTTTTCCCAGCTTATAAAATTAATAGAACATGACTCTTATTCCTTTTAATTTTTTTAAATTAAAACACAATTACATTTGTCTTTTCCATTTCCTCGCCAGAATCTCCCTGAAGTCTCACCTTTTTCTGCCTTTAAAACTACTGGTCTCTTTTTCTTTAGTTGTCATTGTTACATTATCCTCCCCCTCTCTTTCCATCCTTAAAGTCATTAAAAAATAAATTCAAGGAAAAACAGATCGGGTATAATTGGTACATGCCAAAACTTGAGGGTCTCATGCAGAAGTATCATACATTTGAGCTTAGTCTAGGCTACTAGTTAACCTAATTTTGGGGGGTTTTGTGGTCATTTTGTTTTGTTTTTTGAGGGGGGAAAGGAATTAATAGACACACACATACTATGTATGTAGAGAACTTTATGAATACTCATATATTGATAAAGCATACTCATATATTGTAATTATTAAAAATCACTTTTAAACTCATTGCTTTTAAGAGCAAATGTTACAAGTAATTAGACATATGAGTTCAATATAAAAAGTCACTGAAATAAGTTTTGTTAAAATTTAAAATCCAGCAATTAATGTAGAACAAAATTAAAACAAATATACAAAGGAGGAAGCAAAACATTAAAATTTGGGAATCTATTTCTTAGTCAGAACAGGAAGTAGCCACCTGGAAATAACCCCAGGGTCTACGGCCCTTTTAGTAGGCAGTAATCCCCACAGCAGTCTCTCAAGAAACCTGAAAATTAAACAGAGGTGTTTTTGAATCAAATATTTGAGGGGTTTTTTTTGTTTGCTTTGATATTTCTTGGAAATGGAACAATGTTTTCTTGTTATGTAGTGAAGAGTCACATTTTCCTCTTGAATATGGCAGACAGCACTACTATTTTGCAAATTAACTGCTCCTGAGCACTATTTAGTGATAACCCTACCTCCCTTGGAAAGTAAACACTCCCTTCCTTCTGTTTAACTACAGGTGTGGAAGTTGTTTGCTTAGTTAATTGGACCCAAGGTATCCTCTTGGTTAAGATGGTGGTGCTCCTAGTATAGCTACTCACTTAGGTCCAAAGAAATACATGAAATTGAAAAGACAGTCTTAGAATGTGTTTGTGTCAACAGAACACTGAAATTTGGATGCAAAGTTTGCTTATAGGTGTGGATTTCTCAGCACTCTGGAGTCATGTCTGTGTCTAACTCTAAGAGTATTTTTCACCTCTAATTTACCTTACTAGATATAGACATAACTGAGTTTAGGCTCATGAGTATGCATGTGTGTAGAGAGAGAGAGACAAGTGGCAGAACCAAAAAGAAACATGGAACATATCACAGGAAAGAGATACAACGTGGGGCTGGGGAGAAGGAAATTAGGAGATAATGAGGAGTGGGGAAGAAGAGAGGGAACTCTAAGAAATGAACGAGCATTCAAAAAGCTTAACACAGACATAGGGAGAGGTGTAGCAAGTTCACACAAAGAAATGGGGAAGAAGACATTAGTTTACTTAATAAAATGCCTAAAAAATGGTTGCACAATAGTATCAAGCCACATGCTATGGCATTCTCAGGAACAGTCAATTAATTGTTTATACTTCAGAAGATGACTCTAGTTGGTGCTGTGAAAAGCTTGGCTCATGAACAAAGTTCTGTGAACCATTGACCTAGAAGCATAAAGCCATGTGCTCAGTCTTGGCTACTCATGGAATCAACAGGCATCATCTCACACATCTGATGCAACCAACTCTTCTGCTAAGTGCTCTTGTTAAAGAAAGTATTCACAAAAAGGCATTGCCCATTTCTTTCTTTGTGCTCTGACTTCCAGGACTGCAAAAACTCCTATGCAATAAAGATGCAGGCCCACTTCCAGACCATACTCAGGACTTTTCTAGGGCCATGTTCAACGAGGTCAATGTCCCCATGGACATCTGCATCATTGTAAATCTAATGTTTCAATGTAATTTCCCACTCCCACCCCCGCAATCTCTTAAGGAGTTGCCGAATTAGGAGGTATGGCTTTGTTGGAGTGGTTACTGCTTTGCTGTAGAAAGTGTGTCACGGGGAGCAGGCTTTGAAGACTCCTATGCCCAGGATACTGCCCAGTGAGTCAGTCAACTTCCTGTCTCCTACAGCTAACAGTACCACATATGACTGCACACCACCATGCTCCCCATGTGATGACAATAGACTGAACCCCTGAAACTGTAAGCGAGCTACTACAATTAAATGTTTTGCTTTATAAGAGTTGCCATGGTCATGGTGCCTTTTCACAGCAATAAAATCACTAACGAAGACTTGCACACATATAGGGGTCAATGTCCACAAGCCTGTGTCAGAGGGCAACATGTGCTAGATCTCTAGGAGGAAAGATTTATACTCCCAGTCTTAATGAGAAACTATTGGTAGGTCTACACATTGCAATTTGAACCTGACCTCCCTTCCTCCCTTTGAGGTTTTATTTGAACATATATTCATGTACCAAGTGTGTGCCAGGTTACAAGAGAGACTAGAAGGTACCAAAAGATATCTTGGAACTAGATTACACAGTTGGAAGCACCATGTGGGTGCTGGGAATTGGCAGAGTGTCCTCTGAAAAAATGGTCAGGACTCTTAACCCTTAAGACCCCTCTCCAGCCTCACAACATATTTTTTTAAGATAACATGATAGAGCAGAGGGCCAATTAACTTCTGAATGTTTCACGCTGGACTTTCATCCTCTTGTTCTACCTGGCAAATGCTGATGACTTTAATAAAATAAATGCCTAACATCACCCCTAACGAGAAAGCTCCAAGCCTTTGGTGTAGGAGTTCTGCTAGGCAACCGAGGTTGCAGAAGAAAGGTAGTAATGGTTTGAAGTCTCTTCTTGCAGCCACCCACTCACCAATGAAGGGAAGACTCATACAATTGGTTCATGTCAGTTTTCTGACACTGGATCCTGAAGAACAGATTATAAACATATTTTTTGTAAGAAATACTGACCAGTCCAAACTTGAGATTTTTCCACATTGCTATAAATTTTTCATGGGAACCTTATAAGAAATGGGAAATACTGTTAATATTGAACACAGCCTTCTTAATTTAATTTCACAATAGAAGACGGTACTTTAAAAAAAAAAAAACAAAAGACGCCTACACGGAATCAGCTCTTTCGTTGTTCCATAAAAGCCACAGCTCTATTAGAGGGAAAAGAATTGCACACTATTTCTGAGCAACTGAGAACCCCAAGGAAGAAAAGGGGTCATTATCTCAATGCCTAATTAATTTTCAAGAGAATTTTTATGCAGAAAGTTGCTACAGTGTAATTTGCAGCACATCTCAGATTGGGACATCATGGCAACTGGAAAATTGGCAATTGTAATGGGGGAGAATATCAAACTTAAAATATACACCTCCATAGAAGCATATCCAGTGCCATCTGGATCAGTCGCCACCATCCGAAGCGAATGGTGATGATACTCTTTAGCACTTTCAAAACATAGAACTGAAAAAAAAAAAAACACGAACATTTTTAGTAACTGATTTATCAATCTCAAGGTTATTATCTTTCTTGGAATCCTGTTTTCCTTAATTGAGACATTTGCATTTGGAAGTCCCTTTGAATCATCTTATGTTCAGTGATCATTTGTGAATACGATAACAAACACAGCTCTTTGGAACGTGTTCACTCATCCTAATTAGCAGAAGCCAAGACCCTCTCACAGACAATTATGAAGACAGGTGTTCTCTATGAGCTTTTCTTTCTCTGGTTTGTGGGAAACACACTTGGTGATGTGATCAGACTTCTTTTCAATAGCCATGAAAAGTTAAAAATATTGTTTCCCCTGGGTACCACTCTCATGGATTAAAATCTGTATTGCCATTCTGATCTGATGGTGAAGTGGACAATGACTCTTCCTGCCCAGTAGATTGGTAACTGAGTTAAACTAAGCAGCCCCAAATGCAAAAAGATATTAAATACAATGAGATATGGGTCCATCAGAATGAACTCCCTTCATTTTATAAATTAAATTTTAATCCAATATAAATCCCATTAATTTGTTAATATTTTACTCCTATTTTGATGTTGCAGTTATGAGTTTCAACTCATTACTTGCTAATCCTTTAGAGAAGCATAAATTCCAGCCTTCATTCATTGCCTTGGTCTTCACTTTATTAATTACATGCCTCCTAGTTAGATAGATTTGTAATTAATGATAAATCGTAATTTTCAGCAGTGTTTATCACATAGGGCCTCCCTTTTCCATTTTTCTCTAATTTGCATGAAATGTATTTTGATCATATTCTTTGCATTTTCCAAACTCCTCCCAGATAGCCCTCCCTACCTCCTCTTCCACGCAGCTTTATCTTCTCCCTATCTCTAGCTCTCAAAAGAACAGAAACAAAAGCAAAACAAGAATTGAAAAAACAAGCAAACAAAACAATCCCCCCAAAAACAACATATACCAAAACAAAACAAAAAGGACATCACACACACAAGCACACACACACACACACACACACACACACACACACACACAAACACACACATCATGGCATCCAATTGCATGGGCCAACTATTCCAAGGCATGGGGCCTCCCTGGAGTGTGGC
Organism: Mesocricetus auratus; assembly: GCF_017639785.1. NCBI lineage: Eukaryota > Metazoa > Chordata > Mammalia > Rodentia > Cricetidae > Mesocricetus > Mesocricetus auratus. The sequence goes on along the minus strand of NW_024429212.1, from coordinate 11,970,024 downwards.
TGATAAACCCTCAGAGAAAACTGATTATCAAGTTCAAAAGGTTCTTGGTAGGGTAAGACTTTCTGTCCTTTCCCCTTTCTCACTGCTGGGATTTTGCCTGGTTTAAACCTGTTCAAGTCTTCTGTGTGCTCTAACAGTCTCTTGTGAATTCATATCTGCACCGGTCCTGCTGTGACTGGGTGATGCTCTCTTCTTGGAGACAACTGCGTCTTACAATTTTTTTCTGCTGTCTTCTCCAACATTGTTCTTTGTGCCTTGAGGAGAGCGGTTTAAAAAGATGCACCATTTTCTTTTCCTGTTTGGTTTCAGATTTTCCTCACCGTCTGTCCTTTTCTCCCCTCTTCTCTTCCATTGCTCCCACTATCTCCTTCCCTACTGTCCATCACTCCTCCCTCTCTTCCTTCATTCTTCCCTTCCTTCCTTCCTTCCTTCCTTCCTTCCTTCCTTCCTTCCTTCCTTCCTTCCTTCCTCTCTCCTTCTTTCCCTTGTTTCCTTTGCTTCTTCTCTCCCTCTTTCTGTCTTTGTTATCCTCTCCCTTCGCCTGCTCCTGCTATTCTTTTTCCTTACTCTTTTCCTTCCTGTAGGAGGAAGCCTGTCTGCCGCCATTAACCATGTGACTTACTAGAGGCGCATACAGATGAGGTAATAAAAGGGCTGTTTACCACACCGCTAACCACACCCACTTTAGGCATGACTAAAGACGTATATGTACGTAGGCAGTGAACTACGTCACTAGCCAGGCCCACTTTTGGGCATGGCTAGGGGGGGTTACGGGGGAAGGCATAAAAGACTGCACAAAGGAAGTCTTGGTCTCTTTTCCTGGATTTTGGCTTCTGGTTTGGCAGGGAAAACTACTGGGCTCATCTGTGTTACTTGTTTGGTATCTTGTGAGTAATTTCTACAATAAATACTTAGTTTTACTTTCAGTAAGTGTGCCGTTTATCGTTACAGCATCATTTGGAGCTTTACCTTCCTTTCTCCATTCCTCCTTTCCTCAATCTTCTTTCCTATTTACCTTAGGTTTTGTCTGGTTTTTTTTTTTTTTTTTTGGTTTTTGTTTTTGTTTTTTTGAGACAGGGTTTCTCTGTGTAGCCTTGGAGCCTGTCCTGGCACTTGCTCTGTAGACCAGGCTGGTCTCGAACTCACAGAGATCCACCTGCCTCTGCATGCTGAGTGCTGGGATTCAAGGCATGTGCCACCACTGCCAAGCTACCTTTGGCTTTTTATTCTTTCTAATTTAATTTTGATAGAATATAGCTAGTCTCTTCTCTCACTAAAATGTCAACTTCTGTTTTCTTGAAGTTTACAGAATACATCTTCAAAAATCTATGAACAAAACCTCCTACAGTATTTAAATTTTGTTTTAAAAATTTTAAAGCAAAATTTATGAAAAATGTACCTAGGTATAATAGCTTAGTTTAAAGATTGGTGCTACATATATATATATATATATATATATATACATACATATATGTATATATATATCATATAGTTTTCACATAAATTTCTTTTAGATATTTTATGTAAAATATCATTGCAACTCTATACATGTACATTACTTTTCTCCAAATATTGTTTATAATACTTGCTGTATAAACAATTTACAAGAATAAAGCACAAACTGAATACACTGTACCAACACCCAGAATAGAATGTGCCTGAAGTCATTAGTGTTATATTTGCAACATAATCAAAATAACTAAGAGGAAGCTTATAGTAAAAATCAGAAAACATTATTTTCATGAAAATCCAAGCTAAAATTTATACAAAAGGATTAAAAATATTAAAGATAGATGAAAAGTATATATTGTTTCTGTGCTTAATTATTTCTGTAATTTATACTTGTGCATGTATTTAATTTCTAAATCTTATAATGAAGTAAGCAAATTCATTTAAAAATTAATAGTATAAATCAGGGGTAATGAAAATGAATGATGAAATTGAGTTACTGTTTTGCATTGAAGAATAGCTTAACTCCAAAGGGGAACTGTGTTTTCCATGTGTTGAGGGACAACTAAGTCAAAGTCACTATATATTGAAAAGATGGCTCCATTGCTGTTACTGTCCTTGGAAATGACAGGACTGCTAGAACTATACCATTAAGCATTCATAGAATTCATGGCCTAGTTCTACAAATGCTAACCTACTCAGTAGTTTCTTTACCAAAAATGTGTGCATTGATATCACAGGAGAGATTCAGTCTTTCAGACAATTTGGAGACCTAGTCTGAGCATGTTTGAACTATTTCCAAAAGTCACACAAAGAGTAGATATAAAGCCAATAATTAGCTTTAGCTGCTTACTAAGTAGCTGAAATGCTAAGTGTTTAACTGTTTCTCTGAATACCCTACCCTTAAAGTTAACAATTAAACTCAATACTCACACAAAATAGAAGAATGAGCCGCATGGAGGAGAAGACGGAGAGTGTTATTTCTCCCCTTACGGTGTTCTCAGGACTCTAAGCAAAGTGTGATTCCACAAAACAAGATTGGAGACTATCTATGCTCCTCTGGGGCAGGGGGCGGGAGGAGGGTGGATGTTTGGGAGGAGGGTGGGGTGGGTTGGTGGGAGGAGGGTGGGGTGGGTGGGTGGGAGAAGGGTGGGTGGGGGACCAATGTCCAAAAGGTGCACTTTCAGTTATCATCCTGAGCAATCTCTCAACACCTCCTGGATTTAATTTTAATTACTTAAATTGAAGGTGTACTAAGAAAGAACATGTATGAAAGGCAAGTATTGCCTTATGAATAAAACTACTGAATATGGATATTTAATTCTCTGGCAGCAGACAACAGGTATAAATCCCTGGTTTGAGGCAACACTTGGGTATCAACTGGAAACCTTGCCTGAGGCAGCCTTACACATTAGCATATGAAGCTCAGGGTCATCACTTTTAGCATGTTCAGTCTCCAGATTTGCTATGACTCCATCAGTAACTTTGATGTAAGGGCTGGCCTCTGGACAGACATTCTTCTACAAAGGATTTTGGTGTAAACAAGTTCAGGGCTCCTGTCCTGTAGACCCAAACAGCTCATCTACGTCCTAGTAATTTGTGGTGGGATGGAGTAATCTAAGTTAAACAACATCTGGCCCACATGTTTTTTTTTTGTGATGTTTTGAGTCTCACCACTAACATTGGCATAACTTACATTCAGACAGCCTCTCTGATGGAGAGTTTTAGGCTCCATATTTCCCATGCTGTCATAACTGGCTATTCAGTCAAACTTATGTGAGTGACAGTGAAGACATTCTGTGCATAAGGTTAACATCTAGAAGGCAGAGGGTTAATCACAGAGCAGAAGAGATGATGGTGAAGATGAGAGAGTTGTGAGAAAGTAAACAGAAACTAAGGCTATGAAAAAGTCACATGGATCCTGGCTGTCTTGTCACCCAATTATAAATAGAATGATAAAACGCAGTAGGGGGTGAGATACTGTACATGGCTAGGCAATGTTGCTACAAAAAGTCATGTAGTGCTAAATCACAAACTCATCACCAGATGTAGGTACCTCCTTATGAGCTGTTGGTCAAAGACATTCCAGAGAATCTGCAAACAATGTAATTTACTGACATCCTATTTGCTTGCTGGAACTAGATGACAAGACTCTATTGCTGAAGATAAATCAGAACTTCTTTGCAAAATATCCAGAAATCAACTTGGAACTGAACTTGACCTTTCCTCCCTGATAGTGGCTGAGAGATATTGGTGGCATATCCTGATCAAAACTCAGTTTCTTATCCCAAAATAGGGTATTTGCTTCTATTCATATACCATAGGGAGATCAGAATCAGAAAGCATTCAGGTTGAATGTGGCCATACACACACACACACACACACACTACACTACTTAATTGTTGTATCAAATAGAGGAAAGCTAAGAGATAGGATTAGAGCCTGCAACATGGGTACCAGTAGGACACAGTATCCTCACAGGCTTAGATTACATTAAATAAAGTCAAAAGGATCAAAGTGACTTGATGAAATGGGTGACAGAGGCGCAGGAGCTAGTGTTTGGTAGTGATTTGAGTAGCCTATCCAGTGGGTAGTAAGGAGTTAAGAACATGTTAAAGTGAGTGAAGGACACTAAGTATTCTAGAAATATATTGTTAAAAATCTGACTGTGAGGGCTTGAGGAGAGCCACAGTAAATCTGTCTCTTAGAGGTATTGAATGCTAGCCCCCCAAAACCACTTCAGTCCACCATAGATTCCAATGCCCTGTGGTACTGTTGGAAATTATGTTATAGCCCACCCAAAGAAAAGTGATTGGTGTCAGAGCTGGAGCAACAGGGATTGGGTCTTCAGGCCTAGACCTTTCCCTTATGTTTAGTGACATTAGAATGACTTGAAATGTCCTAAGCACAATCCTACTTCTAACATACAATGTGTTCTCCAAAGTGTCAAAGCAAACGTGTTGTAGTTCTGCATAGGCTTAAAAAGGTTAAACGGTAATGGTCAATACCAGTATCTTAAACTACTTTAATCAGACTTACACATTTTATTTATTTATGCTTATTTCTGTCATTCTCTTAGCACATTTATGTTGTTCAAGGATCTATGAATTAATTTAAAAACTTATGTTGCCAACATTCATCAAGAACATAAGCCATACTACTTGACTATGACTTTACATGCTAGGCTTACATTTTTTTTTTCTATTTTCTCTGCAGGTTTGTTTCATCTTTTACAAAATTTTGGCAGTTGAAACATCAAATTCTGGAAAGGAAGGGTGAGTGAGTACTTTGCTTTGAGAAGTGCTTTTGATATGGGTATTTAATTTTTTTGAGAAGTTATTTACAGGAGTAGATTGGATAAAATAGCAACATATGCCAGGAAGTGGCAGCCACAGCAGCTTCTTTTCTCACTCCCAGTGGTAGGGAGCACTTATGATAATCGCCAGGAAAGTGGTGAACTCACTCAGCTGGAGGCATCAGAGTCATTCAACTTCACTGGAACCGAATGTCTCTTGCTTCTTTACAGTTGGATCATACCTTTGTCTTTGGATACTTCACAAATTAGAACAAGGGTGATTTTTGTATGCAAATATCATAATTCAAGTCTTATGCTTGTTCAACTAATAGTCTTCAAAAGATATTCATCAAAAAAGGAAGAAATAAATACATTTATCATTGTGCACAATTCTTTATTGACTCTTTGAAATTTTCATATCATATACCTCAATTCACACAAACCTCCCATTCCCTCCATATCCATACCATACCCCTGCAGCATCTCTCCTCCAAATTAATTAAAAACCAACACAGAAACAAAAAACCCACCTTGTTCCTCCTTCGTTACAACACTTGATCATACCTCCTAGTGGCACTGGGAGCTACAGTGTGTCACTCAGTATACCCTTTTGTACCATCAGCCCCACCCACAAAGCATGTATTACAGTGAGTCATTGTTCTGGTTCTGAGCCTCTGACCCACCATCATTTCTGGGCCCTCATTGAAACCAATCTTAGATATCCCAATGGGGCCCCAGTCTTGGGGATCCGATAGTTATTCTCCCGACGAACCAAATCCTTTGTGTGCTCCATCAGGTCATAGATGGGGTAGATGTTAGGGTGTGCCAACCCAAGGCTCTTAGGAAAGGAGCAGAGACATATCTTGTAGGCCTATGCCATCAGAGCCTACTCTCCCTGACGTTTGGTGAGAGTTGAAGCCGGGTTTGCCAGGGAATGGAATCAACTCTGCTGTTGAGGCAGGGAAAAATTTCCCAGGGCCTTTGAGGGGCAATGGTAGCTCAGCACAAGCTTCATATTTCAACACACATGGTTCCTATGATACCTTGTGGTAACAGGAGCTATGGACATTATCCTCACTGCTGTTGGCTTAAGGATCCAAATGACACCATGGTCCCATGTGGCTGCGAAGACCACTTCATCTCTTATCAAATTTACTTAATTTCAAAGATATCATGCATAAATTTATACTTACTATATATTTGTTTAATCAATAGATGAAGGTTTAGACACAAGTACTCAGTAATTAGAGACAGACTCCCATTGTTTCAGATAAATACTATGCCGAAACTTGGAAGAGAAAGTGTTCCTTTAGGCTTTCTTTAGTAGAAAATATCTACTTTCTCTCATTCCAACATTCTTTATTTATGCTTGATACCATTTTTCTAGCAATCAATAGCTTTATAAGAATCGAGTAGACTCTGTATTTGTAAACTGACATTGTAACTGATGAGGCAACAGAAAAAAAGCACTGAGTTAAGACAGGATTTTTGTCTGTTTTGTTTTGGGTCAGTGCTTATGTCTAATTCCCAAGCTGTAAGGATTGTAAGGCATGGGAATCGAAGCAATCTGCCATCAGGAATGAAAAAGACTTGGAAGAGTTTGACAGTAGTGCGTGTTTCAATATGAACAGGCAATGCACACCACAGTTTCAATACTCACCCAGGACCAGAGTCTCAACACACACAGATCTTTGACAGAAATGTTTTCCAGCATGTTTATTCCTTATTCCAAACACCTTCTGTGTTGGAATATACTTCAGGTCTCTCAAGAGCAGTAATTTAGAACAATTCCCAGTCAACTCTTAAGGACTCTCCAAAGGAGATGATTGTACATTTTTTATCAAATATTTGCTAAGGATAACTGTCAAAGGACCAAAACCATCTTTGAGGAATAATATAAAATGACATACAGAAAACTAAATTACACGTCGCCACTGATCTAATGAGGAATAAATCCACTGGAGTGTAACAAGTTTTCAGACGTGCAGACAACAATTTCAAGGGTCTTCTCCCTGGCATAAGTAGTTAAATAACAGGTGGGAGGCGGAAACAAAGATTCAGAAATATAAATAGGGCTGTTAGTAATTGAAGATTGTAGAGAGGTAAGACTATTTTATGAATGCATACAATCATTGAGAAATTCATAGGCTATCATGTCCATAAATAAAGAAATGAGCAAGCATGAACACAGGATTCAGTAGTTTCTTCCCTAAATAACTTTTAGTATATCTTAAAGCTCTGATGGAGAAGACACTATGCCATTAAATGCAGATTAAAATGAGTCTACTGCTTCGTTGGATGGGTTACAGGTACTGATAAAAACTGATATCCAGGAATTGACAGAGTAGTTCTATGTCTAGTCATTTACCCAACAGAAGGGCATGTTTGTAGAGAGTACATAAAAATACATAGTACTAACATTAATATTTGCTAAAATTTTGAAGCAAACCAAATATATAAGATAATAATGTTAACATGTGAGTGATATGAAAATAATATGAATATACTCATGAAAAGGTTCAAATAGAATAGATAAAGCTCTAGAGAAAAGAACTGTGGGCCAATATATCAAGTGATTAAAAAAAACTTCAAGTGGGAGAAACAAAGAAAAAATTATAACCTGTCTAAATAAAAGTAGATAGGTCAAACTCCAGAAGCTGATGCTTAAGCAGGGTATTGCTATGAGTTAAACACACGATGGGTTCTTGATTAGCCTGAGTTATAGGAAGAGACACCATATGAGAAATAATAAATCAAATAAAATCATTAACTTGTAATGTTAGATGTGTGCTTATTGGTTATTTGGGGAGCTGGGTTGTAATGGGGGAGATCTGATGACTATTGCGTAATGATAATTCTGTCTTCACTGAGTAAGAACTTCTTTTTGTTCTTGTTTGTTCATGACACAGTTTCTCTGTGTAACAGCCCTAGGTGTCCTGGCACTCGCTCTGTAGACCAGGCTGGCCTCGAACTCAAAGAGATCCTCCTGCCTCTGCCTCCCAAGTGCTGGGAGTAAAAGTGTGTGCCACCTGACATGTAGGAACTTCTGAGACTTCAATTTGATTTTTTCTCCATTATGATTTTTGGACTTGTTCATGTAATTGTTAATGTTTGGGGGTATACATTAGGGAAATTTTCTTTTGAGTAACAGAAATGAGGCAGGGCACTGGAATTCTACTGTATGCATCCTCCCTAATTCTCAACGGTCAGATTTCAACAAAAATGGCTCTGTTTTAGTGTTTGCAGTTTGCAAAGGATTTGAGAGATTACATGGACATATATTAGTTATCAGCAGAAAGGTAGGAGGCACTCAACCCAGGTTAAATCTGAGGAAAGGACTAATATGAAGAATCACATCTCTTAAAGTCTAATATTTACAGATTTACAAAACAAGAATAATGACAACTATACAAGTATAGAAACAAGAAATATGGAAAATATAATGTATAAATAAAATATGTTATATACATGGTTCCAAAGTTGAGTGGGCAGAGTTACAAAGGATAACATTTTACGGTCTGAGAATCCAGCCTCATACAACAATATACCTTCTCTCACACCACACTGAATACATCATAAAGGCATTGTATGGCATACAATGTATGGCTATGAGATTGGAAACCAAAGATACAGCTCAAAAAGGTTCTGTTTAGAATGGCTTTGAGAAGAACACCTAAATGTGTAGTTATCTGAAATGTAAAATGGAAGACAAGTAACACAGGCATGGCAAATTAGGAAGGAGTCATAGGGAGTCTGATCAATTAGAGGACTATTCATGGGAAATTAGTTCTATTCATGGGAAATTAGTTTTTATATATCTACTTGAAAGATACTTGCTATTTGAATAAAAAGGATAGGTGGTAGCTCTTCAACACTTTGTAATGTATGCAGGGAGGCATCTATCAGTTCAAAAAAGCAAAGCCTGATACAGAAATCTTAATTTCAACTGGAAAAAAACTGTATCTATAGCATACCTGAGGAAAGAAGTCAATAAAAGTTCAACAAGTCTGTGAATGAGCATTTATAAAGGGCTTGATATTTTACTTTGGAAAAACCACCTTAAAGTTAAGTTTTGAAAACGAGTTTGGCAACTATGCTTAGGAAATCAGAAGGGGTTGTTGTAAAATCATTGCAGTACTCACACAGAATGCTTCAGAACTCCAAAATGCCTATGGGTACAGTGGAAATGGAGACAAAGATGGAAAGACATTGTTATGGTAGAATCAACTGCAGCCATTTCTTGACTGCATGTGCCAAGTTAATGTGAGATATTTAGAGATGAAAACATAGCTGTTCAGCAGAAATTACCAAAATCATTAGTGTGCCATCACTTAGAGATGAGACCATTAACAAAACGAAGATGACCAAAGAAGTGTTACAATGGATATTGTTGGAAATTACATAAATCTAGGCAGGAACATTTTGAATGAACTGCATTGCTACTATATCTAGCATAGAGTAGGATGAGTAAATAATGGATATGGAAATATAAATGCCTGTAAGAGAAAAGCACCCTGAAGGGAGTTTTTATATCTAGGATTCAACAGATGTTTAAGAATGAGCTTGAGTCAAAGAAGAAATGAAAAATGAAATTAAACACTTCCTAGAATTCAATGAGAATGAAGACACAACATACCCAAACCTATGGGACACTTTGAAAGCAGTGCTACGGGGGAAGTTCATAGCACTAAGTGCCCACATGAAGAAATGGGAGAATAGTTACACTAGAGAATTAACAGCACAGCTGAAAGCTCTAGAACACAAAGAAGCAAACTCCGCCAGGAGTAGATGCCATGAAATAATCGAATTGAGGGCTGAAATCAATAAAGTAGAAACTAGGAAAACAATACAAAGAATCAATGCAACGAAGAGTTGGTTCTTTGAGAAAATCAACAAGATAGACAAACCTTTGTCCAAACTTACCAAACAGCACAGTGTGAACATGCAAATTAACAAAATCACAAATGAAAAGGGGGGCATAACAACGGACTCTGAGGAAATTCAGAGAATCATCAGGTTATACTTTGAAAACCTGTACTCCACAAAACTTGAAAATTTAAAGGAAATGGGCAACTTCCTGGGAAGCTATCACTTGCCAAAATTAAATCAAGAACAGATAAACAATTAAAATAGACTTATAACCCCTAGGGAAATAGGAACAGTCATCAAAAGTCTCCCAACCAAAAAAAAAGCCCAGGTCCAGATGGCCTCAGTGCAGAATTCTACCAGAAATTCAAAGAACAGCTTATACCAATTCTTCTCAAAGTATTCCACGCAACAGAAACAAAAGGGTCTTTGCCAAATTATTTCTACGAGGCTTCAATAACCTTGATCCCCAAGCTGCACAAAGACACAATTAAGAAAGAGAACTTCAGACCAATATCCCTCATGAACACTGATGCAAAAGTACTCAATAAAATACTGGCAAATCGGATCCAAGAACACATCAAAACAATCATTCACCACGATCAAGTAGGTTTCATCCCAGGGATGCAGGGATGGTTCAACATACAAAAATCCATCAATGTAATCCACCATATAAACAAGCTGAGAAACAAAAATCACATGATCATCTCACTAGATGCTGAAAAAGCCTTTGACAAAATCCAATGCCCCTTCATGATAAAGGCCTTGGAGAGATCTGGGATACAGGAACGTACTTAAACATAATAAAAGCTATTTACAGTTAACCAATAGCCAACATCAAAGTAAGTGGACAGAAACTCAATGCAATTCCTCTAAATCAGGAGCAAGTCAAAGCTGTCCACTCTCTCCATACGTTTTCAACATTGTACTAGAACTTCTAGCCAGAGCCATAAGAAAGGGGGTCAAGGGGATACAAATTGGGAAGGAAGAGGTCAAACTTTCACTGTCTGCAGATGATATGATAGTTTACATAAATGACCCAAAGAACTCTACCAGGGAACTCTTACAGCTGATTAACACCTTCAGCAAAGTGGCAGCCTACAAGATCAACTCAAGAAAATCAGTAGCCCTACTATATACAGCTGATAAAATGGTTGAGAGAGAAATCAGAGAAACATCACCCTTTACTATTGCCACAAACAACATAAAATACCTTGGAGTGATGCTAACCAAACAAGTAAAAGACCAGTATGGCAAGAATTTTGAATCTTTAAAGAAAGAAATTAAAGAAGCCCTCAGAAAATGGAAAGATCTCCCATACTCTTGCATAGGTAGGATCAATATAGTAAAAATGGCAATCCTGCCAAAAGCAATCTACAGATTCAATGCAATCCCCATTAAAATATCAGCACAATTCTTCACAGACCTTGAAAGAACAATAGTCAATTTTGTATGGAAAAACAAAAGACCCAGGATAGCCAAAACAACCCTGTTCAACAAGGCAAGGTCCGGAGGCATCACCATCGCTGACTTCAAGCTCTATTATAGAGCTATAGTCCTGAAAATAGCTTGGTATTGGCACAAAAATAGACAGGTAGACCAATGGAATCAAATTGAAAACCCTGATATTAACCCACACACGTATGAACATCTGGTCTTTGACAAAGAAGTTAAAAATATACAATGGAATAAAGAAAGCATCTTCAACAAATGGTGCTGGCATAATTGGAGACTGGCATGTAGAAGAATGCAGATCGATCCATGTTTATCTCCATGCACAAAACTTAAGTCCAAAGACCTCAACATAAATCCAGCCACAATGAACCTCTTAGAAGAGAAAGTGGTGGTACCCTTGAATGAACTGGTACAGGAGACAGCTTCCTGAACATAACACCACTAGCACAGACAGTGAGATCAACAATTAATAAATGGGACCTCCTGAAACTGAGAAGCTTCTGTAAGGCAAAAGACACAGTCAGCAAGACAAAAAGGCAGCCCACAGAATGGGAAAAAATATTCACTAACTCCACATCTGAGAGAGGGTTGAACTCCAATATTTACAAAGAACTCAAGAATCAAGTCTCCAAAAATCCAAAGGATCCAATTAAAAAGTGGGCTGCAGAATTAAATAGAGAATTTTCAACAGAGGAGTCTAAAATGGCTGAGAGACACTTGAGAAAGTACTCAACATCCTTAGCCATCCGGGAAAAGCATATCAAAACAACTCTGAGATTCCATCTCACTCCTGTCAGAATGGCTAAAATCATAAACACCAATGACAATTTATGCTGGAGAGGATGTGGTAAAAGGGGAACACTCCTCCATTGCTGGTGGGAGTGCCAACTTGTTCAACCACTTTGGAAATCAGTATGGAGATTACTCAGAAAAATGGGAATAAACCTACCACAAGACCCAGCAACTCCACTCTTAGGCATATATCCAAAAGATGCCCATTCATACAACAAGGATGTCTGTTCCACTATGTTCATAGCAGCATTATTTGTAATAGCCAGAACTTGGAAGCAACCTAGATGCCCCTCACTTGAAGCGTGGATAGAGAAAATGTGGTACATTTACACAATGGAGTACTATTCAGCAAAAAAACAAAACAAAACAAAAAACAAAAAACAAAAAGAAAACAATGGAATCCTGTGATTTGCAGGCAAATGGATGACACTAGAAGAAACCATCCTGAGTGAGGTAACGCAGTCACAAAATAGAAACATGGCATGTATTCTCTCGTCTATGGATTTTAGACATAGATCTGGGGAGTGCCAGCCTACAATCCCATGGCCAGAGAATCTGGGAAACAGAACCTTCATTCGGTGGCTGATGGAAGAAAAGGCAGACTCCCACGGCTAAGCACTGAGCTGAACTCAAGAAAGCCAGTAACAGAGAGGAAGGACTGATGACCAAAGGGATTAAGACTGGGCTGATTTAACCTCCAGAAACAGCTGACCTGACAAGGCTGATGCCTGGGAATCCAGCATGAGACTGATCAAGTCCCCCTGAATGTGGGTGTCAGTGAGGAGGCCTAGGTAATCTATTGAGCCTTGGGCAGTAAATCAGTATTCATCCCAAGTTTACAAATGGACTTTGGACTCCCATCCAACAATGTGAGATGCACTCTCACCCTGAATTCTTGCGGGAGGGTCTAGGCCCTGCCCTGGATGAAATAGTAGACTATGGACTCACCCTCCCTGGGGAAATGAGGGGATATTGAGGGGGTTGGAGGAGAGCACGGGTGGAGGGGAGGCAAAGGGAGAGGGACCTGGAACTGGCTTGTGAAGCAACCTTTTTTTCTAATTTAAATTTAAATTTAAACATAAATAAAAATTATTCAATTAAAAAAAAGAATGAGCTTGAGGAGAGAGTTGAGCTTGGGCCCCCTGTCTCAGGCTTGACTTCTGCTTGCCCACTCTGGGATCTCATGGCCTGGCAACTGCAGGCAGGTCTACTCACTCCTGGCAGAACAAGCAACTATGGGTCTCCTGACATTGTTCTGCTAGACCCACTCCCACTCACCAGGAGAGGGAGTGTCTCAGACAAGCCTGCACCCACCGTGAGATCAATCAGCATATTGGACCTGCTTGCACCCACCAGAAGAGAACCTCAGACCTGTATCAACCAAGAGAGAAAGAGTTGCCACATGCACCTACAGGAAGAAGGGATGTGAAAATGACAATGTAAGAACACATTCAACAACAGAAAAACCTATATGATGCCACTAGAGTCTAGGGACTCTACACCAGTAAGGACTGAACATCCCAACACAGATGAAGCAGAAGAGAATGACCTTATAGACATTTTCATGAAGATGACAAAGACTCTAAAATAGGAAATGAAAAAATCCTTTAAAGAAATGGAAGGAAAGATAAAGAAAAAATTGCAAGAAACAATTCAAACACTACAAAGTTTGAAAGCTGCAATATAGACAAAAACACAGTCTGAGGGGATGCTGGAATAAGAAAAGATGGGTAAATGATCAGGAACTACAGATGCAAGCATAACCAACAGAATACAGGAGATGGATGAGAGAATCTAAGGTATCGAAGCTACACTAAGAGAAATAAATTCATCAATCAAAGAGAATCTTAAGCCCAACAATTTACTAACACAAAATATACAGGAAATATGGGACACCTTGAAAAGACCAAACCTAACAATAGTAGGTACAGATGATGGTGAAGAAACACAACTCAAAGGTGCAGAAAACATATTCAACAAAATCATAGAAGAAAACTTTCCCAACCTAAAGAAAGACATGCCAATGAAAGTACAAGAAACCTACAGAACACCAAATAGAGTGGACCACCAAAGGAAGTCCCCTACCACATAATAAACAAAACACCAAACATGCAGAATAAAGAAAAATATTAAGAGCAGCTAAGGAAAAAAACCAAGTAACATATAAAGACAAACCTATCAGAATTACACCTGACTTCTCCATAGAAACTCTGAAATCCAGAAGGTACTGGATAGATATTCTACAAACATTAATAAACCATGGATGCTATCCCAGACTACTATACCCAACAAAGCTTTCAATCACTATAGATGAAGAAAACAAGATATTCCATGATAAAACCAGATTTAAACAATACATGTCCCCTAATCCAGCCCTGCAGAAAATATTGGAAGGAAAATTCCAGCCTACTCAATAGATAATCCCACTTTACCAAAAACCAAAAGAAAAATCAGGGTAAATCCACACACAATACCACCACTGACAAAGAAATCCAAAATAAACAAGAATTAACACTAAATGATCTATAATTTCCCTCAATATTAATGTTCTTAACTTGCCTATTAAAAAGACACAGGCTAACAGAATGGAAACGAAAACAGAATCCACCCATCTGCTGCATGCAAGAAACACACAGCTCAACTTCAAAGACAGACATTACCTCAGAGTGAAGAGTTGAGATAAGATTATCCGATCAAAGGCTACCCTAATATCTAAAAAAATTAGACTTCAAACTAAAATCAACCAAAAGAGATGAAGAAGGTGATTTCACATTCATCACAAGAAAACTCAATCAGGATGAAGTCTCAAATCTGAACACCTGTGCTCCAAATATAAAGGAACCCACATTCATACAAGAAACATTACTAAAACTCAAATCACACATAGAACTTCACACATAGGTCCTCACAGTTACAGTGGGAGACTTCAACCCTACTCTCACCACTAGACAGGACCACCAGACAGAAACTCTCCACTTTCTCCACTTCTCTTCAATATTGTACTTGAAGTTCTAGCAAGAGCAATAAGACAACAAAAGGAGGTCAAGGAGATAAAAATTGGAAAGGAAGAAGTCAAACTTTCACTATTTGCAGATGAGATAATAGTTAACATAAGTGACCCAAAAAACTCTAACACGGAACTCTTACAGCTGATCAACACCTTCAGAAAAGCGGCAGGAAAAAGAATCAGTAGCCCTACTACATACAGATGATAAGTAGGCTAAGAAAGAAATCAGAGAAATATCACTCTTTATAATAGCCACAAACAACATAAAATATATTGGGGTAACACTAACCAAACAAGTGAAAGATCTGTATAGCAAGAACATTGAGTCTTTAAAGAAAGAAATTACTAGAAGATACTAGAAAATGGAAAGAACTCCCATGCACTTGGATAGGTAGGATCAACATAGTAAAAATGGCAAATTGCCTAATGCAATCTAAAGAGTCATTGCAATCCTCATCAAAATACTGAAGCAATT
The DNA here is from genome assembly GCF_017639785.1 of Mesocricetus auratus. Taxonomy (NCBI): domain Eukaryota; kingdom Metazoa; phylum Chordata; class Mammalia; order Rodentia; family Cricetidae; genus Mesocricetus; species Mesocricetus auratus. The sequence goes on along the minus strand of NW_024429212.1, from coordinate 11,954,685 downwards.
CTTCACAGACCTTAAAAGAACAATGATCAATTTTATATGGAAAAGCAAAAGACCCAGGATAACCAAAACAACTCTGTACAATAAAGGAATTTCTGGAGGCATCACTATCCCTGAATTCAAGCTCTGTTATAGAGCTATAGTCCTGAAAACAGCTTGATATTGGCACAAAAATAGACAGGTAGACCAATGGAATTGAAATGAAAACCCTGATACTAACCCACACACCTACGAACACCTGATTTTTGATGAAGAAGCTAAAATTATACAATGGAAAAAAGAAAGCATCTTCAACAAGTTGTGCTGGCACAAATGAATGCTGGCATGTACAAAACTGCAGACAGAATCATATATATCGCCATGCACAAAACTTAAGTGCAAATACATCAAAGACCTCAGGATACATCCAGCCACACTGAACCTCTTAGAAGAGAAATTGGGAGGTACCCTTGAACAAACTGGTACAGGAGCCTGCTTCCTGAACATAACACCACTAACACAGACACTGAGATAGACAATTAATAAATGGGACCGCCTGAAACTGAGAAGCTTCTGTAAGGCAAAGGAAACTGTCAATAAGATAAAACAGCAACCACAGAAAGGAAAAAGTCATCTGTCAGATGGCTGATATCCAAAATTTACAAAAAACTCAATAATCTAGTCACTAAAACATCACATAATACAGGGTACAGAACTAAATAGAGAATTCTCAATAGAGAAGTCTAAAATGGCTGATAGACACTTCAGAAAGTGCTCATCCTTAGCCATCAGGGAAATGCAAATCAAAAAACACTGAGATACTGTCTTACTACTGTCAGAATGGTAAAATCAAAATGACAGTTTATGCTGGAAAGGATGTAGAGAAAGACGAACACTCCTCCACTGCTGATGGGAGTGCCAACTCATACGGCCATTTTGGAAATCAGTATGGAGATTCCTCAAGGAAAATGGGAATCAGTCTACTACAAGATCTAGCAATTCCATTCTTAGGCATATATCCATATGATGCGTATTCATACAACAAGGATATCTGTTTAACTATGTTCATAGCAGTATTATCTGTAACAGCCAGAACCTGGAAGTAACCTAGATGCCTCTCAACTGAAGACTGGATAGAGAAAATGTGATACATTTACAGGATGGAGTACTACTCAGCAGAAAAAAAAAACAACCAAAAAAACAATGTAATCTTGAAATTTACAGACATATGGATGACACTAGAAGAAACCATCCTGAGTGAGGTAACCCAGTGACAAAATAACCAAAATGGTATGTACTCACTCATATATGGATTTTAGATATAGAGCAAAGGATTACCAGCCTACAATCCATACTGCCAGAGAATTGAGGAAACAAGGAAGACACTAAGAGAGACATACATGGTCTCCCAGAGAAGGGGAAAGGGACAAGATCTCCTGAGCAAATTGGGAACACAGGGGGAGGGGAGAGGGAGCTAGGAGAAAGAGAAAGGGAGAAGAGGATATGAGGGAGCAAGAAGGTTGAGTCAGGGGAAGAATAGAGATTAGCAATAAAAGAGATACCATAATAGAGGGAGCCATTATAGGTTTAAAGAGAAATCTGGCACTAGGGAAATGTCCAGAGATCTACAAGAATGACACAAACTAACAATCTAAGCATTAGCAGAAAGGATACCTTAAATGCCCTTTCCCAATAATGAGATTAATGAGTACCTTAAATGCCATCCTAGAGCTTTCATCAAGTAGCTGATGAAAGCAGAAGCAGACACCCACAGCTAAACACTGAGCCGAACTCTGGAATTTAGTTGCAGAGAGAGAGGAGTGAGAAGCAAATGTGTCAAGACCAGGCCGGTGAAATCCACAGAAATACCTGAACTGAACGAGGGGGAGATCATGAACCTCAAACTGATACCTGAGAAACCAGCATAGGATCTATCCAGACCCTCCTGAATGTGGGTGTCAGTAAAGAGGCTTTGACAATCTGTGGGGCCTGTGGTAGTGGACCAGTAATTATCCCTAGTATACTAATGGACTTTCGGAACCCACTCCACATAGAGGGATACTTTCTCAGTCTAGACACATGGGGGTGGCCTAGACCCTGCTCCAGATGGTGTGACAGACTTTGAAGATGCCCCATGCGAAAGCCTCACCCTCCTTGGGAGCAAAAAGGGGAGGGGGATAGGGTAGGGGGCTGGTGGGGTACAGCGGAGGAGGGGAGTGAGAGGGAACTGGAATTGACATGGAAAACAAGCTTGTTTCTAAATTAAATAAAAATTGAAAAAAAAAGAAGTAGCTTATACTTCTTGGGAGGTCAAAGAAAAGTTACAGGAATATCAAGCTCAAGTGACCCCCATTGTGGAAAGTTCAGTGCCAAGGAGAGGCAAACTTCAGACAAGGGACACATTCTAACAGCTATGGCTTTATTTATTTCCTGATAAATATATGAAGAGTATTAATCTGAAGTTGCGAAGAGAATGGGTGGTTTCCTACATTTCTGGCACTTTTTTTTCTCTCTTGTGATTTGACTGTAAAATGAAGAGGCAGAAAATTGTTGTTTTCCTGAATTAGCAGAAATTTTGCTGTGAGGACTCTGAAAAGCTATTTGATGTATAAGAGTCGCTTTGCCTAAAGAAAGGAGCTGATTTGCTTTTAAGCAGAGTGCATTGTTTTACACAGTAAGGGACAAAAATACAATGAGATTGCAATTATGGTACATTTACAAGTACTTCATGTAGTAGAACAATGTGGGCTGAACTCGCTTAAGAGGCAGCAAATTCAGCCTGCATTTCTCTACTATAAATTGATTACGAGTATAGTTACACTGCTGTTTATCTCAAGCATGTTTGTGACTGCCACTGCAGGTACAGTTGGGCCACAAATGATGGAAAAGCAAAGTTCAGGCATGACAGAGAATGGAAAGAATATCCAGGATAGGATAAGTGTGAGTCCTTGGATATGCATTGTAAAACGTCAACTAAAGAATCAGTGAATTAGGTCTCAAAATAGTGACAAGGTTCATGTGCAAACCCACTGGCTATAGCCAAGCTCCTTGTTTGTCAAAGGAAGTAGATTAGAAGCACAAAGGAATCTGGGCATTGGTGGCCCATGCCTTTAATCTCAGCACTAGGCAGGCAGAGGCTGAGGCAGGTGGATCTCTGTGAATCTGAGACCAGCCTGGTCTACAGAGCGAGTACAGGACAGCATCCAAAACAATACAGAGAAACCCTCAGAAAAACCAATAAAAGAAAGAAAGAAAGAAAGAAAGAAAGGAAGAAAGAAAGAAAGAAAGAAAGAAAGAAAGAAAGAAAGAAGAAGAAGCACAGAGGAACTCAATATTAAGTACACTTTTAATTATCTGGGAGTATGCTTTCTGAGACAAGAGATAAAGTCCTGTTGAGCTGGTGGGTCACACAGCACTCTCCAATTAACATGATCTCCAGATGATGAAGGAGAATGGAAGGTGAAGCCATTGCTGTGGGCAAGGTCAATTCTTTCGTCCACTTCTATTTCGGTGTCACCGAGTCACTCAGGAGTTCCTTACTGTGACAAGAGACCTGATGTCTTAGGATAATTAACCTACAAAAAGTGAAATATTCATTTTAGGTTAGTTTTGATCTATGGTCACTTAGTTCTGGGTGTGTGGTTTGCATAAGACTGTGCTTGGCCGAGCAACATTGATCTGCTCACAGCAGCTAATACAGGATGGGGCAGGGGTGGACATGAAGGGTGAGAGGGACAGTGGGATCTAGGGACCTCACAAGAGCAAGCTGGAAACAAAACACATGCTTCAAGGACATGACTCCAATTGCACACATTCTCAAATTAGTCCCCTCCTATTGTAGTCTCTTTCACTTAGAGGCTGTTACGGTATGAGTACACTCAAGGGGTCAGAGCCCTCATAATCCAATCTCCTCAGGAAGACTTCTAGCCCCTCTTAATCCCCATTAGACCTAATGATAGTTGGATATGGAGGTCCAAGTTATCACATCTCCTATTTGTGAAGTGTTATTAAATGATAAATACAGTATTTAACAGCACAAGGATCTTATGAATGACTTTTTTTACCAGTGGAATTGAAAACACTGGACAGTCTTATACAAAAGTAAGAATTGCTACTTAGATTTTTTATACAATGAATGTACATAGTACTGGAATACGATACACACATTTAAAATGCCCATAATACATAAATTATATTATTTATGTATCTGTGGTTTCATTTTTAATTTCTGTGATAAAATATGTAACTTGACTATAAAAAACATGCTTCAGAAATTATTTTTTTCCTTTTTTTATTTAAGTTAGATACAAGCTTCTTTTACACATCAAACCCTCTCCCTCTCCTCCTCCCTTGTGCCCCACCAACCCCTTTCTACTCTACAGGGATAGTGAGGCCTTCCATGGGGGATTTTCAAAGTCTGTCATATCATTTGGAGCAAGGGCTGGACCCTCTCCCCCATGTGTCTAGGCTGAGAGAGTATCTCTCTACGTGGATTGGGCTCCCAAAGTTCATTCATGTACTAGGGATAAATATTGATCCACTGCCAGACTAACCAGACTTCCAAACTGACATCCTCATTCAGGGGGTCTAGAACAGTACTATTCTGGTTTCTCAGCTATCAGTCTGAATTCATGAGCAATCCCTTGCTCAGATCAGCTATTTATGTGGGTTTCTCCAGCCTGATCTTGACCCCTTTGCCCATCACTCCTCTCTCTCTGCAACTGGATTCCATATTTTAGCAGTGTTTAGCTGTGGGTGTCTGCTCACCAAAACACCAAATAATGCAATTGAAAATGGGGCACAGAACTAAATAGAGAATTCTCAATAGAGGAGTCTAAGATGGCTGATAGAAACTTTAAAAAGTGCTCAACATCCTTAGCCATCAGGAAAATGCAAATCAAAATAACTCTGAGATACCATCTTACTCCTGTCAGAATGGCTAAAATCAAAAACTCCAATGACAGTTTATGCTGGAGTGGATGTGGAGAAAGGGGAATTCCACGGCTGGTGGGAGTGTCAACTCATACACCTTCAGAAATCAAAACAAAACAGAATTTATGTCAAATAAAATGTATCTCCAGCATAAGACAGCGTATGCAGCTATATAGAAACTTACTATTGCAGGCAAAGAATTTACAGCAGAAATAACAAATTGCACATGTAGTATGAGAAAAGCTACCACAAATCTTTGAAAAGCATGCCAAGAACAAGATAGATGCACAAATATGTTACTTAACCATGTAAATCACAGGGTCATTAATATGATTGCATACTGAGAAAAATTCAAAACATATTAAGTCAGTGTGTGACTTTACCTGTTATTCCAACTATGAAAGGTTAATTGTGTTATAATGCCAAATATGATTGAGAATTCAGTGTTAGCTTCACATATAAACAATACCAGCAAAATAATACCCTACAGAAAAAAACATGAATGATTTTGTGTAAAAAATAATGTCATTTTGAAACTCTCTTCTTTAAAATGAGTAAAGTTTCCTGTCAAGATGAAGATAGTTGCTTGTATGAGAAACATTTATCTTAATATCTTAAAAAGTAGTGATGACTGATTAACCATAAAAAATCTACACTACATTTATACATGTAAATCAGTAAGTTATAGTAAGTATCCTCATCTAACAGGGTCAGAGACACATAGTCAACAAAATTCAAAAACAGAAAATTACGAGATGGTTTTGTCAAATGAGCCATATGAACGAGAAATAGGTAAGAGGAAGGGGAGAAGGAAGTGTATGAGGTTTGAGAATTTTAGATTGTATGGCCAAGAAATATTTCTTTTAATGAAAATGAAATAATTGAAAGATAATGGGGATGGTTCAACTGAAGAGTGGATAGAGAAAATGTAGTACATTTACACAATGGAATACTACTCAGCAGAAAAAAAACAATGGAATCTTGACATTCGCAGGCAAATCAATGGAACTAGAAGAAACCATCCTGAGTGAGGTAAAGTAGTCACAAAAAGACAAGCATGGTATGCACTCATTCATATTTTGTTTTTAGACATAGAGAAAAGGATTAACAGCCTACAATACACACCATCAGAAGAGCTAGGAAACAAGGAGGACACCAAGAGAAGAATGCATGGTCCCCAGCTGATAGGGAGGGAGACAAGAACCCCTGAGCAAATTGGAAGCATGGGGGGAGGATGGAAAGAGGAGAGGGAGAGAATGGGGACAGAAAACAGGAGGACTGAAATGGGGAAGAAATGGAGGAGTGCCGGAAGGGAAATCCCTTGATGGAGGGAGCCAGTAGGGGTTTAGAGAGAGGTCTGGCACTGAGGAAATGGTAGGGGATCCTCAGGATGACCCCAACTAGGAATCTGGACAGTGGTGGAGGGGTTGCTTTTGATGCCCTTCCCCTAGAGTGAGATTGATGACTACCTTGGTTACTATTCCTAGAGCCTTGATCCAGTAGCTGATCGAAGCCCTCTGAAAGTGGGTGCCACCTAGGAGGCCAAGGCAGTCTATGGAACCTCTAACAGCGGAGTCAGTGTTAATTCCTATGTCACAAATGGACCATGGGAGCCCATTCCCTATGGAGGGATACTATTGCAGCACCAGATATGGAAAGGAGGGTCTGGGCCCTCCCCCAAATGACATGATGAACTTTGATGATCCCCCCTGGAGGGTCTCACTATTCCTGGGGGGGGTGAGTGAGGGATGGGTTGGGGGGTCAGTGGGAGGCATGGGAGGACGGGGAGGCAAGGGAGTGGGGGGATGGATATGTAAATAAGCGTTTCAAAAAACTAATAAAAAAGAAAAAAAAGCAAAAATAAAAGATGATAGGGATAAATAAATAAATGCATATGGGTGCATATTTAGAGCTCTGTGTTGAGGTTTAGCTTATGATAATTTCATGGAAAATTTAGGAGCAGTTGATGGACAAGCCGTGTACACACAGTAGTCACTAATATTCCCTGTAAATTGGGAAAGTGGGAGCTCACAGGTCCTGCCAAGCTGTTTATGGTGTCAAGGGGACACAATTGCCACTGGGTCTATGTGATCAGGTGACAGACGGAAGAGTTCTTCTGACAGAGCTGAAGGATGACACTCAGAATGATCATGTTTGTCTTCTTGGCAAGTGAGCCTTGCCTCTAAAGGAGAAATGAAGATAACAGGGAAGTTGCTGTCTTGAGGCAGGTAGGACAGGAAGGTGACCGGCGTGGGATAGAAGCCACAGCTGGGAGGAAGTGGTTGGTCTTGGAGCCAGAGCCAATAGAAGATTCTCTTGAATCCAAGAACTAATATGAAATAGGAAAGTCAGTCTATATCATGGTACATGGCTCAGTGTGTAAGAACACTTGCTCTGAAAGGGAGCAGATAAGATTTCAAATCCCTGGATCTCACATGAATTCTAGGCACGGCTACTCTTGCCATTAACTTCAGCATTTGGTACAGAGAGAAAGGGATACTGTCAGCTCACTGACTGCTCAGTCTAACCACTGTTCTAGGTTCAGTGAGAGCTCCTGGCTTTTGTTTGTTTGTTTCATTATGTCTTTTTTATTTTTTGTTTTGTTTTTTGTTCATTTGTTTTATTTGAGGTGGATAAAGAAGAAACCTGTATGTCTTCCTTTGGATTTCATATGCACACAAATGGGCATACGTTAACACATTATGTCTATATACCACATACACAACATAAACATGCTTTGGCTCACGTTCTTATACCATTTTCAAAGTATAATCACACGTGTTCACACATGCACACACACACACACACACACACGAGCTGGCAGAGATGTGTCTAAGGAGCTGGTGAGCACAGTACTTTTTGCCATCTACGTAACAACTACAGTAAGTGAGGGAAAAAGTCATGCGCACCCTACTATGTTTTCACACTAGTTCTTAAATGAAAAGAAAATGACAGCATAGTAGCTGGCATTCTGTTTGATTTGCTTCTGTAAAAAATATTTTTTAAAAAAATTTCAGAATCATAAACTAAAGGGGGCCGTATGGCTGGGACAATGCCCCTGTTGAAGGCTTGGTCTGTTCTGAATTTAGGGAATCTGAGCCACCTCTCTCACACAACTTTGAGGTTGCTCGGCAGGTGTCATGATCTTCCGAAGGAAGAAAGCAGGATAGACATATAAGCTGTATCTATGTGAGGTCGTGCAACTGCTTGAACTCACTAAAGAATTGATGTTTAAAAATCAAAGGAGGTGACGGTTAATGGTGGTAGCAACAAAATAAGTGACATTACACAAATAGGAACTCTCATGTTTCCATCCCCCACCCCTCCCCTCTTACCCCTCCCCACTCCCAGTTTACCCAGGAGATCTTAGCTCTTTTCCCTTCCTGGGCCCTCCATGTGTGGCCCTGTAATGGTTCTTCCTTTTTTTTTTAACCTAGTTTTTTTTGGGTTGTGGTTGTAGTCTGGTTAGAAAGAGCATAAGAGGTTTATATAGAAAGGCCTATGAGCATGGAAATTGGATGTTCCCACACATCTTCAAGAGGACACAGCATCTCACTTGCATAACGAACCACATATCACTTAAATGTTATTTGAAGTTACTGATTTTTAAAGTCATTCAAGTGAAGTTTATATGTACTGTAACCTTTTAGAAACCACTTTATGAGATGTAAGAACTCAGACCTGTGTGTTTTGCCTACAAATGATCCATGCTGTTATGAGAAAGATACCTGTTTTGTGTTTCTTAATTCAGAAAAAAAAGTTAGTGCAAATACCTTGACATGCTCATGATATGAAGAGGAAACAGACAACAAACACTGAAGATTCTAAATTTTAGAAACAACGAATTTTGTAATTCTGATCGTAGGCTCCTGCGCTTGAGTACCTGGTACCTCGTCTGTGGGACTGCTTGGGAAAGATTAGGAGGTGTGGACTTGTTGGAGGTATGTTTCATTGGAGGTGGTCTCTGAGGTTTCAAAGACTTGAGGGAATCCCATTATGTTTTTCTCCCTACTGTTTGTGGATCAAAAGAGAAGTGCTCAAGAATGTGGGCGTTGTGGGCGTGGGCGGAGGACAGGGGTGGTGGACATGTTGCAATTATATCATAATCTCACAAAAGGATTAATTAAAAAAAACATATTGGAGTTCCTGGCTCTTCTGCCACCACGCTTTTGCTGTTCCATTGTGAATGCTACTCCTTGGAAACCTGAAACTCAATTGAATACTTCCTATTATAACTTGCCTTGGTCATGGTGTTTCCTGACAGTAATAGAAAAGTAACTGAGAAACGTACTGAACTTTGTAAAGTTTAAAATATGACAAGGCTTATAAATGTAAATAACTTTCTCCGTGAGACAATGTTCAGACACACTTTTACATCACTTATGCACTAAAACAAAAATACTGAAGTTTAATCTGAAATGAAAGCAACACTTCAGGAATAGCCCAACAAAATTTAAAAATAAGAAAATAGATGTTCTACTTTAAAACTCTGCCTAGAAATAAGTATATACTCAAAATAAATCTAGTATTTGCAATAGACAGTTTTACTAGTGTTCTTTTGAAATGACATTTGTACACACAAATGTCTATTTTAAAAAGCATCCAAGTCCTAGGAGATGGCTCAGTTTGAAAGATAGCTTTGAACATGAGACTGAAAAATTGACTGAAAAATTGAGTTAAGTTTCCCAGAACCCAAATAAAAGCCAGATACAGGGTTCCATGTCGTCAATCCCAGCGCTCCTACCACGAGGTGGTGCTCTTGGGCCAACTTAGTTGGTGTATACAGCATTGAGGATAACAAGGAGAGAACCTGCCTCAAAAAAGATGGAAGGTGAAAAACAAGATGTGAAATTGTACTCTGACCTCCACACATGTACAGTATCACCTTGTGCCAAAACAAACAAACACAGGCGCAGGCATCCATCCATGAAAATAAATAAATAAATATTTTCCAGCAGGACTTCATTTTTCTGATAGATAATATGCGTGTGAATTCCATAGATAGTATGGTTTATTGATCCCTCATAAGTACATAAACCAAAGATATATCAAATATAGAAAACTGTGAAATAAGATAGATAACAAAATGTGAACTTTACAACCACACATCAATGTTTGAAACTGGAGTGTTTTACATTAAACACATGTTTATTCTTTCTCTAAACATATTTAGCAAACAAATTGCTCACGCAACCCTGTTTGCCAGCAGATGAACAACAATGGTCAAATGTATTTACTGCTTATAGGGAAGCTTCTAGAGCAGAAACAAGAATTCTGACTTGATGAAGCAATGACAGGGCAGTCTGTGAGAAGTGAGGAACTCACTCTCAGTGCCTGTGTTTAATGTGTACAAAGCACAAGACTTCATCCCCATTTATGGGACGTCTTCTTATAAAATTTAGCATATGACTTTTCTTATATCAAAGCCCTCATTCCTAAACTATTTGCCTTTATTTCGTACTTTATAATACTGCCACAAAATAGAAACTTTTGTCTATTCAATGACAAAATATGCTTCATGCTCTTCTTACTATTGTTATTTACAGTGCTGCAGATTTGACATGAACTTCCAGAATATATAACAAACTCTGTTAGATATCACACTTAAAAGCTGTATTACTTTAATGAATTATTTTTATGTAAATAATAAACATATTCACTATTTGCAATAGAACCATTTTCCTTAATATTTTGTATTTTTAAATACATGTTTCCTTTCAGAAATAGAAGTTACCTTACTTCCCAGTTCTTCCAAAATTAGCATGCCTCCAAATTCTCTTTTGACTTACTAATGTAAAAATTCATGTTTATAGCTAATCTTTTCAAACTGCTTGTTAATTACTTAGAATAAATATTGTGTGGCAATAGGTTTATTTTCTTATTAAGTTGTATACACAACCATTATGTTAATATAATAGCTAGGATTTTACATTAATTTTAAATAGACTAGTCTAAAGTTTTCTAATTTATATCTCTTCTTATATTTATATTTATTCTTAGATTTCCTATTACTCATCACAGTTGAGTTTATTTTAGATAGGAATTTTCTTCAGATAACAAATGTGTTCTCCTGTCTTCCTAGTTCAGGTAGAGGTAGAAGACTAAGAACAGAAATATCTTGACCTTTTCTCTTGTTTCTTCTTTGCTTTCATTTGCTACCCTTATTTCATAAATACATACCATCGGACACACACTGGAGCAAGTAGGGGATGGAGGGAGAAGGTATTAGGAAAGACAACTGGAATTGTGGGTCATCTTGAGGATAAGGCACAAATCTAGTGCAAGGGAAACTCCAGGAAATTTATAATGGAAACTGTAGCTAAGACGGCAGGTAATGGGGGGATATGGAGCCTGAAAAGACCATTTTTTTAATCAGGGAAGAGTTCAAGTGGAGGAATTGGAACACCAACCAGTCACAAATCCTTCCACCTACAATTTGTCCTACCTACAAGATGTGCTGGGATAAAGGTGACACAGAGATTGTGGGAGTGGCCAACCAATGACTGGTCCAGCTTGAGATCTACACCATACACAACAGTAAAATGATTACTAATGGTACTCTGCTAGACTCGTAGACTGATGACTACTGCAGTTGCCAGAGAGACTTCATCCAGCAACTAAAGGAAACAGATGCAGGGACCCACAGCAAAAGCTAGAGGAATCCTGTGGAAGAGGGACAGGAAGGACTCATAGGAATCTAGGACACCACCAGAAAACCCACATAATCAACTAACCTGAACTCATACAGGCTGACAGAGACTGAACCAACAATCAGGGAGACTGCATGGGACTGTCCTAGGCCTTCTACATATATATGACAATTGTGTATCTTGGTCTTCTTGTAGGACTACTAACAAGGGGAGCTGTCTCTGTTCTGTTGCCTGCCTTTGGGACCCATTCCTCCTACTGGATTGCCTTATCCAGTTTTAATAGCAGAGAAGGTGCCTACTTTTATAGCAACTTGATATGCCATGACTGACTGATATCCTTGGGAGGCCTGACCTCCTCTAGAGAGAAACCAAGGAGGAGCAGATGTGGGAAAGGGGGAGTTAGGAGGTGTGAAAAGAGGAAGGAGAGAAAACTGCAGTCATGATATAAAAAATAGAATTCATCTTTTAAAATAAAGAGGGAGGAGGAGGAGGGTGGAGGAAGATGAAGGAGAAGAAGATGAAGGAGAAAAGAAGAAGAAGAAGAAGAAGAAGAAGAAGAAGAAGAAGAAGAAGAAGAAGGAGAAGGAGAAGAAGAAGAAGGAGAGGGAGGAGAGGGAGAAGGAGAAGAAGAAAAAATGATGTTAAAATTCAAAACAAACTGGAGTAAATGAAATGAAATTAGAGGGGAAGTACCTAAGTGAAGGCTCAGTTGATAAAGACTTGTTGCACAAGCATGAGGGTGAGTTTGGTTTCAGTTCCCCATAAAAAGTGGAGTTGTGCACCTGCAATCCCAATCATGAAGAGACAGAGAGATCCCTGGACTTCAATAGCTTACTATATTTACCAAATCTATGAGCTCCTGGTTCAAAGTGAGACCTTCTTTCAAAAATGAGGGTGGGTAGGCTGGGGAGATGCCTCAATGAGTCCAAAACTCTTGAAGTACAACCAGTAGGTCTTGAATAGTAATCCTAGATGACATGATCACACATAAAGGCTGGGAGCATAGCAGAAACACCTGTCATCCCAGAATTCTGCTAGGAAGATAGGGGGTAGAAAGATAAGAATCATTGGAAGCCTGTAGGATAGCAAGACTGGTGTACACAGTTGGTAAATAAATAAATAGGTAAACAAACAAGCAAATAAATAAAAATGACTTTCTCTCAAAACCAGATGAAAGGTATGTAGTGACATGCAAGGTTTTCCTCTGACTTTTACAGGTGTGTCGTGACACACCAGCCACATTTGCACACATAAATGCACACATATGAATGCACACATTCAAACAAATGAATAAGGTTATTGGTGATTGAGAAAGATATCACACTTGACCTCTGGCCTCCACAAAAATATACATGTGTCCACAGGCACACATTCATATATGAACTTTTACACTCACAAGAACGTGTGCACACAAAAAGGAAGTTAAAAGTATGTTCCCGAGCTAAAGAAAGCATGCTTTAATCCCTGAAAGGAAAACTCAAGAACAAAGAAGAAATTTGAAGGAGAGTTGTGTAGCTGGAACTGACTGAGGGGTTGAACTACTTTTGGCAATTTTTAGGCTGAGGGAACACCATGGGTTATCTTGATGAATTGGCCTCTATTTAAGGGCAATGGGAAGCCTCTGTGGGAAAGAAAACACTGGGTGACACTATGCAATTTGCCTTTTAAGAAAACAATTGGCAATAAAGTGGTAAATTGGCTGGAAAGGCTTAAGGATAAGGTTAGCTGCTGGAATGAACTAGAATGGTTCTTCAATAATTCATACAATGTCTTGTTACTTTGAAATCCAGGATTGGAGTGAGAGAAACGGGCAGCTGTAGCAACACAGAAGAGAAGGAGAAGTAGGGAAGATTAATATTTACCTACCTTGACCCATGGCAGGCCTAAAGAGATGCATAATATTGAGGGCACTACTAAAGAAGGTCCTCTTCATGAACTGAGTTTTAGATATTATAGTAGAGACTTCTGATGCATGACTGGGTTTCCTTGACTTTACTGAATTTTCTTGGTGTCATAAGGTTGTCCCAAATGGGTAATTTTTTATACACATACATGTAAGGATGCTTATGTAATTTATTAATAGCCAATGAGAAGGAAATTACAGTTTGCTGGCTGTAGCTTCATGAAAGTCTAATATTGCCAATGAGAAAACAAAGTGAACAAAAAAAAACAACAGACTGAAAAAAGAAATACAAGCCCTTTATGCTTCTCCATTATCCACATTGTTGTTTGAATGAGGATGCCCCCTCTAAAGGAGAAGCGCCCCCCCTTAAAGCATGGAGAGAGTCACTACAGAGGAAGGATATCACTGGATGCCTAGAGAATTCTGCTGGTATTGTATTCACTGTTATCCATAAAAGAATCACTTGCTTTTGTAACCTATACTTCATTAGCTTATATTACATTCTCTTCATTGTCACCCTAGGTTTTACATACTGGCTTGCGAAGTTTGACATCCTCAGGAGAAGAGAGATGTGTAGTTTTAGATTTTTTTCCATTTACTCAACGTATATTTATTGAGAATCTGCAAATAGAAACAAATCAGGATGGGATGATCTGACAGATGCTGGTCTTCAGGGAAAAATCAAATGACTTTTAAATCAACTGGGGTGATGAGTTGGGAATATACAGATATAATTCAAATAATTAGAAAGAAATACAGAGTCAACAACAAGGCGTAAACACGTGTTCAGAATGTATCAAGAGAAGGAAATATGGAAAGACAGGCTCAACCATACTACAATTCCCCTCTGCATCCTGCTATGCTCAGCCTTTCTAGAAAATATCTGACAGATTTTACTTTATGGCATATATATTGTTGTGCTTTGAAATACTTGTCATGGATCCACATGAGTTCTGTATGATACTGCCTCTACCATCCATTTACTATTTGTCCACATTCTCATTCATATTGTCAAAGAAGACACTGGGCTCTGTTAATCACTAATTATTGAGCCAGAGAATCATAAACAACTAATGTAATTGCTGCATTCAGTGTGTGGACTTTTGGGGTAGCAATACAATATTTGAGTGATTAAATTCAAGTATATTGTATAAACCTGATTATATTGTGCTGTCCTGATGACCAAGTTTGAAGTGGTTTATAGTAGTCTTCATTATTTCTTCTTTTGCCCATTGGTTGATGAAAATGGTAGAGTCTTAAAAAGAACTAGACTACTCTTATTGCTGGTTTTTTTCTCTAACTTTCTTTGTTGATAGTAATCAGCCTTGTACTTGTTTCGTATTTAGAGTCTCAATGTGAATCTTAGGATAACTAGTACATAGCCTAAACTATGCCAAAACTCGGGGCGATCCTCCTACTTCAGCCTCTCTGCTGCTGCTGGCATTAAAACAGTTAACCATCATGTCCAACTGATCCTGAGAGTTCAGGAGAGATATATTATTTAAATGACACATGAAAGAGAATGAGAAGTCCATGAATAGATGGTCAGTAAATCACTGGATACAAAAGAAAATGTAGAAGGAAAATTTGGAGAAAGAGCTAGGAATGAGTTATTGTTTTATGAAATTTATTGGGAGCTAGGCTATAAAAACCTTTCAAGGAAGACAATAGGTTATTTTCCAAACAATTAAAAAGGAAGTTAGGAATTCCCATTCTCCATGCCTTTCTGTGATTGTTCTGTCAAAGATTTTACTCACCAGTCAATTTATTGCGTTATGTATTTCTGACCCTGTCTGATTTCATACAATGTCATAATTGCTGAGGCCATATGATTAAAAGCCCTTAAAGGTCTGATGACAATCAGGGGTTTTCACTTTTGTTTGTGTCTAATTTTACTCTTCCTCCTGCCTAAAATACATATTTTCTTTCTTTGTGTGTATTTGTATTGCCCCCTTTACACCAAGTACACTATTCATTTTATGTCCTCAGAAATTACCCAGAACTTCCCTCAAATCCCAGCTCCTTCATAAAAGCTCTCTTCAGCTATTCTGACTCAGATTTCTCTCTTCCTCTAAGGCCCACAACACTTAAGATTTTTAGCGTGAAACAAGGAAAGTCAATGATATTTGTTGTTCCCACATAGTTGCTGAATACTTATCAGCTCTCTCAAGCACATCTTAAGCACTCAGTCTCCTATTTTTTTCTTTTATGTTGCTAAGAGTATTTAACAAAACATTACCCTTAGGTAGCTTTGTCTACTAAGCTATAAAAACGTTGATGTAGATATTTCTCTGCACCTGACTTTATAGGATACTCTCATCCTATGATGTTGCAATTCCAAGGGCCCTTCCCTGTATTGCATGTCAAATGCTCCCTTAAGAATTATGGACTACTAAGGAGGGCCTTACCCTCCCTGGGGAATGATGTGGGGATTGGGCTGGGGGTAGGGGGTGGGGGTGGGGCTGGTGGAGGGAGAAGGGGGAAGCCGGGATAGACATTTGAAGCATGCATGTTTCTAATTTAAATAAACAATATACATAAAAAATAAAAATAAAAAGAAAGAAAAAAAAGAATTATGAACTAATTTACAGGACCTCTCAGAGGAATAGAGAAAAATATCATACTTTCATTATATCACTTACTTCTCTACTTGAGATGATATATCATAATCAGAGTGATAAAAAGAAGGTGGGGGACTTTATTTTGGCCCAGTCTAAGCTTTATGTACATCATGGTGGGGAAACCATAGAAGCAGTGTCTTAAGTTAGGTGTTTCATCAGTCAATATCTAGATAATCCCTCACAGACTTGAGCAAGAAATAAATCATCTGGATAATACATCACTGGTACTCACAGAAGACTCTGTCTTTGGTGATTTTAGAACACACCAAGTTAACAAGAGCCAAGCAATAGAAAGAAAGAGGGGGAATTCCATTCTGCATGCTGCTCACTGAATGGGCAGTCAAGCATCACATTTGTACATAGCTTTGCACAGGGTTAGAACATAGCACAAGCACATGATTCTTTGTGTGCTGAGAATGAAAACGATTTTCAGAGTTTTGTGGGAGCCAAGTGACAAAACTTCTGTTGGACCATCATCTGACACAGGAGGTGATTCTGGTTACATCCTTGACTGACCATAGCCTTTCATCATCCGTACAAACCATTGAATCTATAGATACAAGACAGATGGGGTAAGCAAAATCACAGTGGGGATCAGACTTTCTTGGTGGCTGAAGTCTTTAGTGCTGTGCTGTATGGAGATTAACTACAAATGCAGTCATCTCTGTTATGTGATATTGGTTGTGAGCAGGTGACTTTGGGTATTAATATTTACTATGACTTTCATACTCTACAGTGTACAGATCAAATGAGGTGTATTGACCTTAAAAGTGCAGTTCTCTAGTCATTTGCTGTGGGTATCTATCCATCACTATTATTACTACATATGCAGAGGCCAAGACCATGACCACAAGGTTATATAGCTCCCTCTAATTAGTTTTAAGTAAGCTTTGGTTAGAGATCAATGTTGTGATGGCATGTACAGTATACTTGATGAGAAATACGGCCTTTCTGATAAAGTGATCAAATAGTGTGTTTTCTAGGATTGGAGACTGTATAAAAAGTATTCTCATCTCTTGTGAATCCTAAGACGTTGATTCATAATCTGCTAAAATTACTCTGCATTCCCTGCTTCTAAAATCAAGAGAACAATAATAACGACAGCTCATTTTGGCCTGACCCAGATATCATTGCTTGGATATAAGAGCTTCAGTCAATAAAATGCCACCACATGTTTCCCTATCAACATGGTTGTCTCATGCAAGGTGAATATACTTTCCTCCTTCTCTGACACTCCCAGATCCATTCTAAATGCTCCTAATTTCCTGATAAATAGCTTCAGATACGTATCACATGCTATGATTTTTCCTGTAGAAACAGAACTGAATTTCTTTGTATAGGCTAAAACTTAAACCTAGCAATCTGGAGAAGTGGTTTTCCAATTTATAGTGGC
This sequence comes from Mesocricetus auratus, assembly GCF_017639785.1. Classification (NCBI taxonomy): domain Eukaryota; kingdom Metazoa; phylum Chordata; class Mammalia; order Rodentia; family Cricetidae; genus Mesocricetus; species Mesocricetus auratus. The sequence continues at coordinate 11,937,210 of NW_024429212.1, read as the reverse complement.
AAGGACTTATTAAAAATTCAAATGACTGGTACATGATATAATCTACTTTTCTCAGTACTGTGAAAAAAATACTCGACAAAAGCAATTTGTTGACTGGCATATTGATGGTAGATTCCATTGTGGTAGGAAAAGCATGGTGGCAGAGTATAGCGGCCGTTCACTTTGCATCTAGAGTTAGAGAGATGAATGTGAGTGCTCAGTTTTCTCCTTTCCATTGTTTACTGAGACCCAATCCCACACAGTGGTACCACAGTTGCAGTGGGCTTTTCCACCTCACTTAACCCAGTCTGGATATTCCTTCATAATCAACCTCAGAGGTATGTTTACATGTGATAGTAAATTAACTATCATATCCACCCAACACATTGAATGTGAAGCTTTTGACATAGATCTTATGCATGTGCATGTCATGTTCTCTGAGGGATTACAACATATTCTAAGGTTCGAAAAATAAAATATTAAGTTGGTCGTCACCAATCCATGAAACAGTACTGAATATACCATTTCCTGCTTACTCAGTTTTGTGTTCAGCTTTAAGACACAAAAACATCTCAACATTTTGGTTTCCTGAATTATAAAACCATGCCACACATTCTACAAATAATCAGTTTATTTCCTTTTTAGTTCCCTTGTCAGTACTTTACTCACTCTAAATTTAAACACAAGCATCTCCAAATCTTGTTATATATGCCTGGCTCTTTGCTTTCTGTATATGTTAAATGGTCTACCTTTTGTAAGAGTAAGAGAATATGTCTCATTGAGGTAATGAGGATTATCTGAATATGTCAAGATTGTTTTTCAGTCAAATAAGCATCACATTTTTTGGATATCTTGACACTCAAATTTCCAGGGACATGGATCATGATTGTCAGGGTACAGTGTTTCACACTGGACTGCATTATTCAACAAGAAATAATGGGTTTGAAATATAAGATATTTGAGGTATGCTAGTGAGATTGTAATCTCATTTTAACTGAAGTAGGTAGGTGAGGCTGGATGACAGAATGCTTGAATTATGTCTAATAAATATATAGAGGCCTTATATCAAAATTAAAGGAAAGTTAAAAGTGCGAGAGATGTAGTTCGATGGTAGAGCACTTACGTAGACTGTTACAGACCTGATGTCAATCTCTAGCACAATGAAGGAGATAAAAAGAAAAGAAGAGTAATAGTGACAGAGGAGAAAGGACAGGGTGGGGGGCAAAGGACGAGGAACACACAGAACTGTAATATAAATATTACACTGTGTGTGTGTGTGTGTGTGTGTGTGTGTGTGTATAAGAAAGTAATACAAAATACAATATCTGCTCTGTCTTAGTTTTTTCTGATGGGGTTTCTCTCAAACTAAGCTAGCACTCAACAAGGCCCAAGAAACTTCTGTCTCTATGCTTCACAGCATTAACACTAACTTAGCCACACCCAGAATCTTTTAAGAATGCTAGAGATTCACACTTAGGTCACAAAAATGTATAAACAACATTTGTACCTAAGGAACCAAATTCCAGACCAAGAGTTTCTTTGGATTTTGGTTATTTGAGAAAACAATTTTTAAATATGAGACATTTTCCAACTTTTACTTTCATGTCTGAGAATGATGATTTTAAAACATCTATATCCTTGTAATGAATAAACCTTATATCATAGGCTTGCCATTGTGTTATAATTTGCAAATTGGAGACATTGTGTGTTCTGTTATTACTCTTATATGGTAACTTATTTCATGACCGCATGCGAGAATGCCCATACCAGCTATTCATGAAAACACACCCTTACACTGTCAGAATTCAGTTATTTCATAGTTATTTCTTATCCATGACATCTAATTTCATAATGTCTTCATATTCTGTATTACACATTTACCTATATCCTAAATATTTCATAGTTCACTTATTCCCTTAAGATAATATTACAGTTGAGAGTAAAATTAAATATGTTTCATTTTCAACTATCAACAGGATTCAAAATTGAGTTTGAAATTACAAATTAATAATTAGAAGTTTCAAGACTAATGTGAAAAATGTAGATATTTAATTTTAATTGTGCAGGTATGTCCAAACACTAAATATACACATGTAATGCAAATGTTTTCTTATTTTAGTCTGTCATAACTTGACTTTTAAGCATAAATCCGTGTTTATTGGGTTTATTGGTATGAAGCCTGGATTTATTAAACATGGAGCAGTTGGGTGTGGCTTTTGATATGGTAAAGAGCAGATGGTTGCGTTTCACTGCTGCAAAAGACTGTTTCCAGAAGTTTGGGAGAAAATCTTCACCATGTGGGCATTTCTCGGGCATCCGACTTGGCGTATGAGTCTAGATAGGATCCAGAATATGTGAGAGGATTCAGTCCCAAAGACTTCTGGTTGAGTAGAAGCTTTCTGTTAGTTAGTGGGCAGGTCCTCATAAGTCCCAAGATCGTTACTGATGCATGGAAATTTATCAGTTTATAATGTGTCCATTGATGATGAACAAAACAATACCTGTTACATATAAAATGCTCTATAATTTTATGTCAATGGTTAAATATGAAAATGTATAAAATATGGTCTATCAAAATTTAACTCCAGCAAACTAATCTCTTTTCAGATGTTGTGGTGATAAGAATAATTCTCCAAAGTTGTTTATCTTCCTTGAAAAATGGAGACAGAAACTTGGAGATATTTGAGTACGTAAAGAGAAAGGAGTTGCTATTGGTTGTAAAACAAAAGAGCTACACAAATAATGATGGTAGATATTTCCTTTGCCATTTATGCTACCCAAGATAGTAATTTGTATTATTCTCATGAAGAATTTTGGTGTCTCCCAAATTAACTTTTAACATAAGACGAATCATGCTGAATCCTAATTCCAGTGTTGCTTCTCTACTTACCCATGCTCAAGAACCATTGCCATGGGTGTGCATCACAAGGAAGCAGAGATTTAAAGGTACAGAGGCAAGATCCCATGCCCTCATCGCCATATCCCATTCAGCTTCCAGAATGTCACCTGAACTCAATTTTCCTGGAACACTTAAATCTGGGGATTGTTTTTGTCTTGACTTCCAATTTCTTTGACTAGTTTATTTACTATTCTTCTGAAATATACCCCATAATGACATGTGACAAGGAGACCATATCCAAAAGACTTTAAAGTGAAATTTGCTAAATAAAAACAACTCAGAGTCTTTTTGGTTTCATGACTCGCAGATGAGTAAGATATGTCTTGGAGAGGCTTAAGGTCATCTAGCCACTGAACTTTCCAATGCTAGAAAAAGCAAACATTTATGCAGCTACTCTACCAAAAAAAACCACCACATGTTTATTCTTGGAGAGTATAAATCCACATATACGGAAAATGTTAATCTGAATGGCAAAATATATACCAAGTCAACTCCTTCCACAACTGCCAGTTTTTTTTCTTGCCATCTTATTCTTATCTTCCAGCTCATGCTTCTGATGAGGATGCTTCAAGAACATTGACCACAATGAGTCTAACCGTGTTTTAGTCCCAGTTTTAAACCTGAGTGTTTCAAATGATCCATACGAACTCAACCATTTTCTCTTCTACAAGAACCTAAAGAAATAAGTCCTGAGTAACATCCCCATCTTTGTCCCCACTACCCTCCCTTCTGATGGACTGGATTTATCATACTGTGTAAGTCTCAAGACACTGAAATTGAGTCAAGATGCTAGACATTTCTGTTGTTTCAAGTCATTCTTTCAGATGAATTCTTGGCATCATTTAAGGTTGTTGAAAAAGAATTGAACTACAGTATTTTCTCATCTGTACTCTTTTTACTCTTCACACACACACACACACAGAATAGATGTTACAACCTATAATATTTTAATTCCTTCTTCTCACATTATCGTCAACACTATAAAGATATAAAGAGAGGGGCCAGTTTGTTTTATTCATGGCTGCATTATAGCACCTTGGAGAATACCAGGCTTTGTTGATTCTCAGTAACATTTATTGAATGAAAAAAGTCAGGTGAGTTGGCTGTGCATATGCATGGCAATCTCCTTCCTGTGCTATTGTTCATATCATTTTCACACACAGCTCGTAAGAGGAATGTAAAACTAAATAAAATAAATTAGCGAAGCACATTCTTAGAGCTGGGAAAGCATGTACCATCTGCTCCGATGGGGCTGTCTCCATACTGCATTTTCCATTTATATACTCATCCAATTAATTGCATGACAAGGTGGGTAAATGGAAAGAGCCAGCTGTCTTATAACTTTGCGGTATCTTGGCACTGACACTCAAAAATAAGAAGTAGTCATTTTGCTTTCATCTATAAACAGTTCTTTTAAAAAGTAATTTTAATTAGTTTAATTGTGGGTCTTTAATTCTATTCGGTTTTCTAAAGTTTTTCCATGCTATGAACATCAATTACTATTAGTTAATTAGGGGTTAAACTCACTTTTGTGCTTAAGGAAAAGATACTGTCAAAATTTTAAAGGAATGCTTGAAACTTGGCCAAAAAAATTTTTGTGCAGGATTGGTGTCAGTGTAACCAGAATGCCTGAATGTTTACTCCTGTATGAATTATCTTGTATTTTCTTTAGGAATAAGAATACTTTTTTGCTGATATACGTGCATATATGTGTTTGGTTAAAATATTAGTAGTAGGTTCATCATGTGAAGCAATGATTGTTTATAGATAGCCAATAACACACTTCTCAATTCAATATAATTTGGGAGGTCTTATTTGAAGAAATTCCTAGTTCTGACTAAAATATATGCTTTGCCATTATTGATGTGAAGGCTTGATATTTAATTCAGCACCAATAATTATAACTGGTAAAGCAGTGAGTGTGCAACATCCATTCCTCTTCATGATATAGTTTGTCAGTCAAAACATGGTTATATTACGCTCAAAAGATTAACCCAGTAAACTGAGCCTGGCACTGAGAGTACAGATGACAGACTGCTCATTACATGGCGTTCTCTTTCATTTAGAAACCAGTTTGATTTCTAAGGTCATATATGTGCAAAAGGGCAGCCTAACGCCCCTACAGCTACAGACATTTTAGAGAGAAGATATTATACAAACATTTTGGCAGACTCAATATTATTCACCTTTAATGCCAGCATACAAGTTGCAAAGGCATGGGACTGAGAGGGAGGGGTCTACTTGGCTGCATACCGAGTCCGTGCTCTAATGGGTTTGTGTGAGAGCCTATAAAAAATTCAATTCAATGTGAACTAACAGAAAGAAGCCAAAGGAAACAAAGATGTCATCCAAGCCTTAAAACTTGTAAAACATGATAAATACTTCCTCATTTACATCAGGCATCTCATTACATATTTAATTTTGACCTGCTTTGTCTACACCAAAAAACAAATCTACTCATGGTACAGTTTATCTCTTTTCCCCAGTAATACTGGGGTTTAGTAGACATGATGTCACCTGCATCGTCCTCCTGAAAATGGAAGCCCTTTCAGCAAAGCAAAGTGATTCTTATCCCCTAATGTAGCAGTTTTACCACACGGACATGCAAATTTTCACCCAACTCGCAGCCAGTACCTGTTAAGGAGGGAAACAAGAATCCAGCGTTGGTGCTGTCTTTAGCATAAACTTGGAAGTGTTTCCACGGATTCACGTCTTCTCTCCTTTTGTTTATTACTAATAAGCACAACCTGGCCATAATTAACACCATTTTGCTATTTGCTTTCGAGGTTTCTGTATGTGTGCTCCTTTATTCTATGGACACAACACTTGTTATCATCCACTTGTTTACTGTTATTAACTCCCTTTCTGTATTAGTTTATGGGACGATGTCTACAAAACTCACTGTACATACACATTCAGATGTTGAATATATATGATGTCTTTACATATTAACATTAATCTTCTAATTATAACCTTCATGGCAAGATTTTGAAGAACATACGTTAACAGGGTTAAATGAGAAATGTAGGATTTTGCTGTCACAGTATCTCTAAACTAACTTATATATGATCATTTAGTATTTTGTTCATCAAACAGCTGTCTGCTCTCCTTGGTTTATCCCATAGGTAGTTTTTAAACATTGTCTAATATATTTTGTTACATAATTTCCAGGGCACATAGAGGAGAAAAAAGGAAAAAATTTCACAAAGCATTTCCCTTCTTTGTTCTTTTGATAAACTTATCTTAAAATGAAAGAGACTTGTAAAGGGAAAGGAAAAACTTCAAATATTTGGGAAGATGGGACTCCTCCAATGAGAGGACAAGTTATTTTCTTCATAGTTTCTGTATATTAGGTCTTGTTTTAACCCTCCTAGTCTTGTTTAAAAGCAGATTTTTACTGATGTCTTTGAAATTATGTTAAAGCTACTAATGGAGCAATGCATTTTCCCTGTGTGAGTAATAATTCTGTGTAGAAATTTTGATACATTCCCCACAAGAGTCCCATTTGTTCAATGCTAGCTGTTTAAGCCTCATACCATTTAGGACAATAAATCACTGCCTTTTAGAATATAATTATCTTCTTCAATATGCTCGCTGATACAGCATTTGCGACACAATTTTCCTGTATGAGAATAGATTTTGAATAAAATATGCATCACCTTTGACGCTGAGGAAACAATTATAAATGTGTCTCATCATAGTATGCATATGAATATAGCACCGGTCTTGGCTTCGTCAGTCCCAGATTATAATAAGAAGGCGGAGCGCAAACACAGCATGTATCCCAGATAGAAAAGGCAATAGCTGAGTGTTGATTCAAGTGGCCCCTGGAGACTTCACACGATGACCCCCATCCCTAAGGCTTTAATGTGGAAAACAAAGGCGTTCATCGCCTTCTGCTTCTGTAGCTTGCGTCTTGCAGGCTGCCGTCTCATTTCTCCCAGCGTCTGTTTTCACTGGAAAAGCTGTCCATTGCAACGCCCTTAAGGATGTGTTACATGAAACTCCCACTCTCAAAACCTCCTGCTGGAAGGATTTTTCTCCCTGTCACAGTATGTTCCATCTCCCTCACAGATCACTGTTTCTCTCACGATTGCCTTTTATGTTCATTCAAACACAGTTTTTTTTAAAGTAGTATGGATGTATTTTATAAACGCATCCAATAGCAGCTATGGAAGACAGAGGCCTTGGTCAGGCACAGCACTGCCTGTGCACGTTGCTGTTCAGGATGCTTGCCGTGTTTGTTAGTTGCGGCCCATGCTTGACTGAACGCTGTGTTTTGCATGCACATTTTAGTTTATGTGCTAGGGAAACATAACTGGCTCACGATGTCAAGCTTCTCTTCTGTCCTGTGATGGATCTGTATATGACTCGAGCACATGGCACTCTGGAATTGCATTTTCATCTGAAGGTTCTGCCATGAGGGTATGTAAGTTGAATCATTACACACAATTTCTAAGATACATGTCAAGGAGTTGTGGGGCAGACAGCATGCTGCACCATTTTGTTTGTTTATTTGTTTGTTTTTCTGAGACAGAGTTTCTCTGTATTGTTTTGGAGGTTGTCCTGGAACTGGCTCTGTAGACCAGGCTGGCCTCGAACTCACAAAGATCCGCCTGCCTCTGCCTCCTGAGTGCTGGGATTAAAGGCAGGCGCCATGCTGCACCATTTATTTAAAGTTTTTACCTGCCCTTCTGAAGATAACTTCAATATTAATAGAATAGTTTTTGGAATTTATTACCAAATATAGCATTATCTTTACTGAATTAATTGTTTCATTTTTAAATTGGACTTTTATGAACAATTTCTAGTGAGGTCTTAACAGTCATGGGGTTGTTTTCTCCAGTGATATCTTCTCATCTAATCCGTGAAAATCTAAGAATCTATACAAATGACTCTGATGAAAAACCACCTGTCTGCTTGCAAAGACATCAAGGACCTTCATATTTCAGCATTCCCTCTCTTTCACCTGGCTGTTTAAGAACCAACCAAGGGTGATTCTAGGATGACATATAAGGTAGTCATCAATCTCATTATCAGGGGAGGACATTTAAGGTAGCCTTAATGCCAGTTGGTGTCATTCTTGTAGATCTCTGAAAATCTCATTAGTGCCAGATCTCTCTTCGAACCTATAATGGCCCCCTCTATTATGGCATCTCTCATCCTGCTCTCCTTTATTCTTACCCTGACTCATACTTTCTGCTCTCCCATGTCCTCCTCTCCCCTCCTCTTCTCCCCTTCTCTCCCCCATTGTTCCCAATCTCCTCAGGAGATCCTGTCCCATTCCCCTTCTCCGGGTTACCCTGCATATCTCTCTTAGGGTCCTCCCTGTTTCCCAGACTCTCTGGCGGTGGGATTGTAGCATGGCAATCCCATGCTCCATGTCTAAAATCCATATATGAGTGAGTACATGCCATGTTTGTCTTTTTGTGACTGGGTTACCTCACTCAGGATGGTGTCTTACAGTGCCATCCATTTGCCTGCAAATTTCAAGATTCCATCTCCTCCCCCCCCGCTGAGTAGTACTCCGTTGTGTAAATGTACCACATTTTCTCTATCCACTCATCAGTTGAGGGGAATCTAGGTTGCTTCCAGGCAATGGCTATTACAAATAAAGCTGCTAAGCTGACAGAAGCAGAGGCAGACACCCACAGTTTAAAACTGAACTGAACTCCTGGAACCCAATTGCAAAAATTAGTGACGAGCAAAGGATTCAAGACCTGGCTGGTGAAACCCAGAGAGGCAGCTGACCTAAACAAGGGGGTGACACATGGACCCCAGAATGGTACTGATCCAGACCCCCCTGATCCTGGGTTTCAGAGATGAGACCTCAATCTGTGGGGCCTCGGATAGTAGATCAGTTTTATCCCTGACACACAAATGGCCTTTAAGAGCCCATTCCACATGGAGAGAGGCTCTCTCAGCCTGGACACAATGGGGGAGGGTCTAGGCCCTGCCCCGGATGATATGACAGATTTTGAAAATCCCCCATGGAAGGTCTTACCCTTCCTGGGGAGTGGAGGGAAGATGAAGTGGGGTGTTGGAGGGATTGGGGAGAGGGGGAGCAGGGGAGGGAGAGGGAGCTGGGAGTAACATGTGTAAAATGTTAAATAAAAAATTATTATAATCAATCAAACAAACAAACAAAAAGAACCATGCAGCACCCGCACCACAAGCAACTCCAAGGTATCAGGAAAAGAAAGACCAGATGTCCAGCTGTTTGTACTAAGACAATGCATGTGCTGCCTTTATTGCCAGGAGAATGTGTGTGTGTGTGTGTGTGTGTGTGTGTGTGTGTGTGTGTGTGTCTGTGTTTTTATTGCAAGTGCTAAGAGGTCTCTCTCTTGTAGGAGGGAGGAGCTTTATATACAGGTTTACAGCACAGTGGAAAAAACCCAGGTAGAAGAGAGCGTGTTTTCCTCCTGCTGAATGTTGATGTCAGAGGGTCAAGGCCATGGCAGTAAGCCAGGACTAGAAAACAGGAAGCACTTGGACTGGAAAACAAGTTGTAGGCTGACAAGCAACTCACAGAGACCTCGTGGGGCTGGGGCCCAACAGAACCATGGGTGAATAAAAAAACATAAGGTAAATGAGTAGAAAAGGTAACATGAAAGGTTCTGCAGCCTTAATGGATGGACTGACACAATCTTAACCATTCTGAGTCCACAATCCGTGCTCTGATTCCTCATCAGTCTTGATTCCCTCTGGTTTCTCAGACTCAAGTCCTTTTGGAAAAGTATCATTTGAAGACTTGGATCCCTATCTTCGATCGACTGTTGCCTTGAGCCCACTCCCTTCTGTCTGTGCAAGGTAAGATCTTTGAATTTGATGGGGTCCCCATTCATCCCAAGATGTCTTTCTCAACAACTTTGAAGTACATTCCTCACCTCTCTTCACCTACCCACAACAGCTGCCTAGATAATTTCACATTTGCAATCCCCCAAAGCCTGGGATTGAGTGCCAACTGAGTATAAAATCACAGCAGCTGGGAGTCACTATCTCTGAGGAAATAGTCCTGTAGTGACTTTATTAGAGACCTTCAAGATGATCAACTATGTGGATATTGGAGGGGGCAGGAACTATGAATCCTCCCTAAAGGTCTCCATAATGATTTTAAGAAGTAAAGTTTGTCCTGAAAAGAGATGAAGTAGGGTGGGAAAATCCACAGCACAGGAGTTGCTCCACCTGGCAAGTGTCCACTTTCTAAGAAAGCCGACTCCACCTGCTACAAGGAGGAATTGTTTTCTTAAGTTAGTACTTTTCTATGCAGGTTAAACCTGCCAGATACCATATTATTTTTTCCTTACTGCAACCTTGTTTTGCAAACAGTATCAGTTCATGGTCCCTTTTTGTGTCTTTGAAAGACACCGTTTACATAATATAGCGCTTTAAATACGCATTTTTTCAAGATCTAGGATTTTAAATAAGGGAAAAATAAAATAGCACCTTTAAAAATGCTGCTTCATTCTTTGTAAATCAGCCTGGATGTTTCTCAAAAGACTAGAAACAGAAATACCATATGACCATTCCATGCTGTATACCCATAAGTTTATACTCTCCTAAAGAGACACCTGCATATCCATGTACATTGATGTTATCTTCCAAACAGCTAGAATATTGAATCAACCTAAATGTCCATCAACAGGAGATTTTAAAGTGATGCAATATATATATAATGGAATAGTATGTATTAAACTGAAAAAAAGGCAATTATGAAATTTTCATGAAATTTGTTCTCTTTTTATGAAGATTTTAGTTTATTATTGCTCTCTCTTTCTTACTCTTTTTTTTATTGGTCTTTTAAATTTGGAACAAGAATACAACCTGCAAATCTAGAAAGGGAACTTTCTTGGGAGAACATAATATTGAAAGAGGAATATATTATATATAAAATGAATACTGAAATGTGGAACCTGGGGTTTAAAAAGTGAATGCTTCCCTGGGGCTAGGAGTATGTGTGAAACCTCTAGATAATGGGTAATGCTAACCTAAAGGAAGTGGATATGAAAACCCATTTGGAGGCCTAATAGCTCTCAACCCAACATTAAAAAGTAGTGGAAGGACAGTAGAGCACATGGAAAAAAGAAAGAACAGATCAATTCAGAAGGTTATAGATTTTGGCAGAGATGGAACTTGGTAGCTGGAGTAGTTGAAGAGGTGCTGAGAGGGTCAACCAAAACTGAAGATATATGGGAAAGAATGTTGGAAACCCACTTAGTTAGTAAACTCATTTCAAATAAAATTTTAAATTGAGTTCCACCAGGATTAGCCTGTATGGCGGATACTGTTGCCCCTGGGTATGTAAGTTAAAAATGAAAACTGCACTGTAAGGCATGGGGCAACAGGAATAATTCAGAAGTCTCTTGCCTTTGCCATTGTGACCACCATAACTACTACTGGTAAGACTCTTATTGGTGAAGGCACCAAACTCCTAAACTGCCTGACACAGAGAACACAATTTCAATCAGACAAGATAACCTTTTCTCTGCTGACTAACTTACATAGTTCTAGGAGGTGTTATTTCATCTGCTAGGAAGATAACGCATTGATGGTAACACCCATAGGTGGAGTTTGCACGCTATAGTCTGAAAGATGTTCTTTCTGGTATAATAGTGACAGGGTTGTTATGTGCTCCACAGTAGAGAACTTCATCTCTGGGATGAGAATCATGATCAAATATCCAGGGTTGAGTAGGTCACATGGTAGAATCTGCTATTGTTGCTCTGCTAAACAGTGTCTTCTAAATATTTATGTTTATAGCTAGATATCTGAGCTGCTCCCCATCTTGGTCAGAGAAGCTTCTTTAGCCCATGGGACACAGTCAACAGAGAGGTATGTAATTGACCAAAGTGCTAAGAATAAGAAAAGAGGCACTTATCCATGAACAGAATATTTATATGAACCTCTCCCTTCCCAAGCTCAGGGAGAATCACTTAATAAGAGACAGAAAGAGAATGTAAGAGCAGAACTAGTGCTATCAAATAATGTCTTTGGGACATGACATGGCTATCATGTTCATAAATTTGCAGCAGCAATGATTACTAGTGTAAGACCACATAGTGTCATGGCACATAAAATTCTGGCATAAATGACCTACATCCTCCCCCCTTCCTGAGGCATTGCTGACAGTTGATAGATGCTGGGGGAGGGAGAATAAGTCTCTTTTGAAGATGTAGCAAAAAGTTAAGGTCCCATCCAAATGCATATGTGGGCATCACTCACTGCACTTCCTGGGTGGTAAAGAAAAGTCTTAGCATAGCAAGGTATCCCTTCACAGGCAATGAGCTCCATAAAGTCAGTTCATGCCCTACGGATAAATACTGGCTCCACTGACAGTGGTCCCTTAGACTGCCCAAGCCCCCCCCCCCCGATACAGGAGGGAGGGCCTCTGTCCTGCCCCAAATGATGTAACAGACTTTGATAATTCCCCATGGGAGGCTTCAACCTCTCTGAGGAGTGGATGAGGGTGGAATAGAGAAATGGTTAGGGGAGTGGGAGGCCAGGATGGAAAGGGAACTAGGATTGGTATGTAAAATAAGATTGTTTTAAAAATAGAAAAGGAAAAAAAGTATTTTTGGGAGAAGGGCATGTTGAAGGTATGTGGAAGGAATTGGAATCATATTTAATTATACACATCTATGAAATTCTCAATAACTGAAAAATTGACATTTATTTCGTTCATTTTTAGTTATAAGCAATAGGACATTTCACCCATTATAGCCAACTTGATGTACAAGTTCACCCTGATAGTTGCATTTTCACATTTCAGAATAATGGTAAGTGATTAGCTTTATTTTGAATTTTACAATATATAGTTCTCTATGAGTGGGCATGTGTGTATATGTTTGTATGTGAACACATGTGAATGGCCATGCATGCATATGTGGAGACCAGGGGTCCGTATCAGGTATCTTTTTTTATTATTTTCCAACTTATGTTATGATACTGGCCCTCCACTCCATTGTTGTAGAATATTATTTCAAGATGTGTTACTTTTGTTTATGTTCTGGAAACATTTATTTAATGATGCAAAGGTGTGTTTGATTAAATAAAACTCACCTGTGATAAAGACGTTGTGTCCACAACTGACAGGAAGTTGTAGGGAGGAGTCAGATGGAGAAGGTTTATAAGCCAGCGTGAGGGCTTCTTGGGAGACATGAGGAGGTGAAGCTACATGAGTTGTTTGCTTTTCAGTCTCTCTGGGAAGCAGTATTCTGCCTCAACCTTTGAATCTTGAGTTCTTTAGTGAGGCAAATATTTAAATAAGTTTCCTTAGTAGCTTTGAAAGACTTGGTGCCTGAGGAAACAATTCCCTCAGGCTTCAGCACTTGGGGGAAACTGCTGCTGGTAGCTGTGGTGGAGTGATAGTTGCTAACAGGATAGTCATGACTTAAAAGGCAGCGAATTAAAAAAGAAAAACAACACCCCCTGGGTATTTGTGTGCATGTATTCTGTGTGTAACTGGGATTACTGGTGCTTGTGAGTCACCTGATGTGTGTTCTGGACCCTGAACTCAGGTCCTCTGCAAGAGCACTGTGTGCTTACCACTGACCCATCTCTCCAGCCCTAGGGCTGGTCATTTTTAATCAATAGAAATTTCATATCTATAACTCAGAATTTTCAAAGACTAACAATTTTCGAGTTTATGTAGGCTGATGATAACTGTAATCTTAAAATTCATTTGATGTTACTACACTAAGATTAACATATTTAATATTTGATGTCATAATTTGGGAGGACAATAAATAAAATGATTTATTTCCCAAATATCTGCAGTCATTTTCAGATAATGTGTCATCATGTAATTATTATACTTTCCAAATTTATTATAAATACAATATTATGAAGCTTTTCCAACCCAAAAGATAAACATTCTTTGATAACTTAGAGTTGTGACTTCATTATATCACTGCATTGCTGTGTATTGTTATTAAATATTAAATGATCAATTAACAAAAAGTGCTAAATATAAGATAAATCAAGACATAAACCAGGAAAAAATTCAGAGGAATTCATTTGTCAATTAATAATGTACACACGCATCCAAAATGAATAGAAATTAGCTCATTAGCTGTTTCCCAAGCATAGGCAATAACATGAATTAAGCAATTCCCCAACTACTCAGTTTCAGGTCTTTGATTTTCCCAAAACATTTATTAAATATATAACTAAATGAGGCTTCTAAAATAACCCCAAAGAGGTAAGCAGTTTAAGTGGCCCACCATGTTAAAATTTTTGACAGGATCCTCACAGTTGCTGCTCCATGTACCTCCTTCACAAGGCTGCATATATCGACCAAGAAGGATGAGATTGTCAGTCAGCTGTCATGCTGCTGAGATATTATTTGGGAAAAATCGCTTCTATTATTTTTTTCACTTCTTCTTTTCTTATGTGGATGGATAGGAATGTATCACAAGCATGAGCAATGTTTAACAGTATAAAATAGCAGGAAAGATGTTTTTTCAAGTATTTCTTTTTCAGACTGACCAATGTTCATACTTTTTCATGAAAAAGAAAAAGAAGAACCACTTGTTCTTTCTAGGTTAAACTATTCATACTTAAACATGGCCTCCAACACAAATGGTTGAACTCATTGTCACCACTCTTACCCTGCTGCCTCATATGCTGATGTCATGAATGAAAATCAAATGATTAGTTCTAGGTTGTTTATTTATAAATGTTCACTCAAAGTAATGAGCAGAAATACATATCAGTGTTATCCACGGGGTACTCGCTATCAGTAGAACAATGATATAATAATTCAGCTGGCTTGTTCTCTCTCTCTCTCTCTCTCTCTGTCTGTCTGTCTCTGTCTCTCTGCATCTTATTCTGGTGTCCTAAGACAGGGAAGTAGAGGAGATAAGATATGAAGAATCTAACTTTATGTTTTTATGTTTTTCTTTGATGAGAATTGACATTTTATTTATTCACTGAAAGGGCTTCTGATGCCAAATTGCTAATATGGGGTTCTTATATTAGGATAAAGGCCTTACATCTAATAATTAAATAGGTTGAGAAATTGCATTAAGTGAATGTAGTTGGGATAATGGTTGGTCTGATATGGGTGTCTAACTTTGAAATGGCATGATAAGTGATGGACTTGATTCAGGAAAGCAGTTCATCATTGTATCTCTAATAGGATGATTAAAGAGAGGATTCCAAAGTTACACTAGCACATTATTGCATTTGTAGATCCAAACCTCCAAGCCCAAGGTGCTTTATGTTTGCTTGTTACCTTTATTTTGTTTAGTCTAATTCTACTTGCTATTTTTTAAACTTTCTTCACTTCTGTTTTCCAAATGTATTCCTCTGCTTCCCCCGGCCCCAAATTTGTATGTGATCATACAAATGAAAATTACCATTCCTGTCCTAGATTTCTGTCTCCTTTCTGCTCCTTGCTACAATATAATTCAGACACAATACCCATTCCAGTTCGTACCTTCTGACCCTGTTCTGTTTGATCTACTGTAATGGATTCCAAATGTGTCAACCTGTTCCAAATACTTCCAACTCCAATTGTTGCCAGGATGCACATTTGCCTTTATTTTGCTCACATATTATTACCTCATTTCCCTGAATGAAACGCTGCCACCCTATCTCAAATGCCCATTCTCCATCTGTCAACAATATATTGTCAATAGATGTAGATATTATGCATCCTGTCTAAGTTTATCAGACCTCAGGCATCTGCAGCCTGCCGCAAAACCTGCCATTTTCCATGACCCATCAAATGTCTTCTCCTATTGGATAATGGTGGTTTTCATCTCCAGTCTTGTAAAATGCTTCTGCAAAGAAAAGCTAGGAAGCCCTTTCTCAATAAGAAATCTTCTAATCCCTTCTCATTATGTGCCACATAGAATAATGGCTCTACAATGCTACCCAGATACTTATCTCTAAACATTAGAATGCATCGGCTTACACACACACACACACACACACACACACACACACACAGAGAGAGAGAGGGGGGAGGGCTTAGATCAAATTGTAGAGGCTGGTGAGAAGGCTCCACCTGATTATCCAGTGAGGAAATTTCAATGACAAGGTCTTGAAGATCAGAACAGGAAACAGGACACTCACAGAGTTGACAGTGTGAGGAGACTGGGGCAGTTGTTAAAGCTTGGAGGATGTGAGGAATGAGGCCATAGATAAGCAGCAGTAAACACTTGACTTCGGAAAGGACAAACAGATCCATCTCCCCAGAGCCCACACCAGTTCAGGCCCTGAATCACTGTGGTTAGACTCATTTAAGACTTCTGACTCAGAGAATTAAAACACAATGAAGTGTGTGTGTGTGTGTGTGTGTGTGTGTGTGAGAGAGAGAGAGAGAGAGACAGAGAGACAGAGAGAGAGACAGAGACAGAGAGAAAGACAGAGAGAAGAGACAGAGACAGAGAGGAGAGAGAGAGAGAGAGGGAGGGAAGGAGGGAGGGAGGGAGGGAGAGAGAGTGAGCAGCTCCTTCTTTGGTAATTACTCGCAGTAGAAAAGGGTGGAAAAATGAGCACATTTCTCTTTGAAGTGATAAAAGTGTATACATAAATGACACATGGTGCCAGTCACCTTTGTAGGGACTTTTAATAGTCTCCGGTTTCCTTTGCCAACCCAACTGAGGAGATACCTATCGTTGCGTTCACTTTACAGATAAAACACACAGGGCTCAGAAAACTTTCATTGTTTGTCAACTCGAAAATGTGTGGGTAGAGCTAAGATGGTGTTGTGCAGGAGACACAAAACAGAAGTTTCCCTTAGTTGTTTTGTTTCCAAGTGTGAGACTTCTCCATGCACGCCATGCTTGCTTCCTCGACGTGTTCCAGATTTTCTGCCTGGAGGTTCTTACTCGGTCCTCAGAAACACTGAGCTGAGTTGAATCCAATGATCTGTTCATGATCATACAGCTGGTTGATCTGAATCCAAAGGCCAGGCTCTTTCCACTGTTCTCAGCTTCCAGTGTGCAGGACCAATATCTAAAATCCTGACTTGATATCTATAGCACAGCTGCCTGATTTTGGCAGAACTACACAGAGAATTAGAAAGTGGTGGGTCTGCTTCTTGTCATCTTGATTGAAAAGGGTTGAAAGAAATATTTGTTGGCCCAAATTCCTCATTTCTCCATTATGAAGCAAAATCTGGTCTTTAAATTATCGTGAAGGCAGGCAAACTAATTTAATGGTTGCTGGGTTTTCCCTTTTATACTAGCTGTGAAACATTTAGTTCATCTGCTGAAATATTTAGGGAGTGTGCAGTCCCCTGCCATTTCATTGGTTATGTTTAAAATCCATGAGAAGATCTTGTCTGTATTTTCTTTGACCATTGTTTTCTTCTCAATACTACCTGCTTTCTTAAGGGAAGGAGGTACCTACAATAAGTTAATAAATTAAATAATATAATAAAGATTTCAAAGGCAGAATAATCATTTACTATCCCACTCCTGCTTGTCAGTCTTCAACTTAATTCCATTCAGCTTTTTTCAATATACAAGTCAACACATCAAACTCATTAAAATCTATTTAAACTGAAAACATTTCATAAGCTCCAACTAAGAAAGAAATTTAACAGTATTAATATAAAAAGGTGCAACACTGGGGACATCTTCACTTTGAAAATCCTTGAAATACCAGTAATGAGCACAAGAGGACCGTGAAGAGGAAACCTCACAACTCTCAGCTGTAAATAAGATAGTAATCTTTTTAAGATGTCACCACTAAAAATTGTAATTGTAAATGTCAGCAGCCATTTGCCTGCTCTGGTCACTTCCACTGTGACATTACATTATCTTGAATTATGTTTACCTTGAGATGGTTTCTGGGTTTCTACAGGACATAGAGAAATACGTAATCAAAAGCTGATGGGCAATGGCTTCATCAGACATCCAAACAAATGAGTCAGCGAACTCAACAGTCAACAGTTTTAGCTGATCTATTGTGTGTGTGTGTGTGTGTGTGTCTGTGTGTGTATGTGTGTGTGTGTGTGTCTGTGTGCGTGTATGTGTGTGTGTAGGTCAGAGAAACTTGGTTCTCACTTTGTGCCACATTGTATTCAACTCAAGTTGTCAAGATTGGTGGCAGACCCCTTTAACTCTTGAGGTATCTTACCAACACAGCATTAAAATTCCTTGAGGAGTTCTGAGACATATAGTGCTTTGTTACACATTGGATGGTGTAGGAAGACAAGGCTCATTGGTTAAGGTCCTTCTCCCCACTGTCACACATAGCAAAGTGTTTGTGTTTAGAAGGTTACAAATGTTATGTAAAATGTCAGTTTTGCATGGCGCTCTCTGTTGACTCTTGTCTTGCTAGTAAGAGCCCACAAGAGCATGCTCCTCGAAGGGATGGCTCTGTAATGAGTAACCTCAGAGGAAGAGCCGGAGCAGGAGAGTAGACACATAAACAGTTAAGATAACACATGAGAAGTCCTTGTTTGTATCTGGAGCATGATTTCTGCTACTGAAAAACAACAATTAAAAGAATCCAGCTCCTGCTCCATCCGCTTTTTGGAATACTACACAAACAATGAAAAATGAAATACATTCGTCACTCAAACCTTCTTATCCTTCCTAAAGACAGTTTCAGAAGTTTCATTATCAAATACCAAGGAGTAAGTGAAGGAAAGGGAGAAAATTATTTTTAACATTGGCTGTAATGTATTTGTATCTTCATTAATAAAACACAAGGGAAAATCCCAAGGTACTGGTATTCCGTGGGAAGATTTGTCAGCTGTCATGAAATATATGCTGAGGGTGCCGTGCAGCGAGGCTTACCTTGTGAAGTTTTGTAGAGGCAGAATGCATTGGCATTTTCCATTCTTCTTGGGGAAGCAGTGATCATTCACCTTAGTTTCTTTTAAATAAAGATAACAAGATAATAAATAAAATCACTTATATATGTATCTCAACATTCAGTGAGCTATTAAACTGAAACTTTAACCAAGCCAGACTGGATCCTAAAGTTATTATTTTACCTTGCTTTACTGTTTCTGAAGGGTTATGGCTGACATTAAAAAACTAATAAAATGAAATAAAAATCCATGAGGTGGATATTAGTTGTCATGCTCTGGTTTTTATGAATGCTCACATAAACACTATAACAGAATTTTGCATTAAACTCCAGTAATGTCTTTGAACTTACATCTGTGTGTGTGTGTACATGGTAAGGGAGACGGCAGAGCTTCAAATCCTATGCAGCACTCAGCCAGTTTCAATAATCATTGGCTCATGGTTGCGTTTGCTTCAGATACATCCACTCCCGACCTTTTCTGTTTGCTGAAGCAACTCCCAGACATCCAATTACGCTTGGGTGTGCAGCTCTCTGTCAGTTTCCTCTAAGGTCTATGTGTGAGGTTTCTGGATGTGAGAATAAAGTCTGACTGGGTCCAGAGGCAGGACAAGACATCTGAAAGAATGTGAAGAGTTTGGAGACCAGAAGGCGTTGGGCAAAGTTGAACATAGCTGTAGGCAAGTGAGTTGGATGGAGGCTCTGTGGGCAGAGGCATCTTGGACTTTTGCGTAAAGTCAGACTTCGTGATGAAGAGCATGTTGCGAATGTGCTAATTACAGGGTTCCTCTTCCTATGAAGGCTTCAAGAGAGTGCTTACCTTCGCCTCGTGGAAACACCACTTGCTGCTGATGTTCCCACAGCAGATCATTTTCAGTATCTGTTGGGGAGTTTGGTTATATGTGGTTGTACGTATGCAACATCACCAAATAGTAGCTTATAGTGTCCATCAGACACAGACTGGGGAAGCCACACTGAGGTCGTCCGCAGGAATTCCTTGTGGTGAGTTTCCTTCCACTGTAAGACTCTCAGCCTCTTATTACCATGGTAGACACTTTCATACCGTAGGATAAACAATAATAGTATCTGCTGGAAATGGTTTTCTTCCCAGCTGTTATCGCAGACACAGTGATTGTCACACCTATTGTTGTATGATGCTTTTAGTACTCCAATTACAGGGTATTTGCCAGGACAGAGGATCATGGAGGACAGTTGGGGACAAACATTCTTGGGTCTGAGACAAAGTGGGAAGCCCTAACTCCTGCCCCCTTACCTGAGAGCATCATGAGAAAATTAGGCAGAACTAAAGTTTCCAAGTCTCAAATGTTAAGTGTCAGAACATACTGAGATGAGCATTTCCCAGTGTCTGTGTTGTTAGTGAGTGCTGATCGCCTTGACAGAAGTAAAGGTGGCAATCCCTGCCCTTAAAATTTTGTTTGACACTCAGAACAAACAAATGCTTTCATTCCTTTATTGTGTGGGACTCAGGTGCAAGTGTTACATAGCAGAAAAGTTATCTGGCTAAGGGAAGCAAACTGTTACTGTGTGTATATATATATTCCAGGATATGGTAATATCCCTGGATTGGGGCATCCTAAAATCTCTTCCCAAGCCTACATTTGACATTTATGAATGGAGAGTTGGACATTAAGACAGGTACAAACATTTTCACAGCAGTTTATGAACATAAAATACTGGGATTAAATATTACTTTGAACTAAGAATTGATCCTCTTAAGGGAAAAAATGGACAAGAAGAGAAACCTGATTTTTCATTCAGTGTCATGTGAAAAGTGCCACTGGCCATCTTCCATGTGAAAGAATTAGACAATGAAAACAACACATGAACTAATTAGAGAACAGAATTTAAATCATAGACCCCCAAAGAGAAGTACAATGGAAATAGTGAGGGCAATCACACCTGCTAATAAAATTCAGTTCCTTTAAAGGTGACGTAATTCATGTCTCTATAGCGCTTCCACAGATTTTCATGTCAATTCTACTGAAAGCTACAATAACTATATTGAAGTTAATGCTGATTTTTAAAAGGCAAAATCATAAAACTAAGGGAGAATAGTGCGCATAAAGATTGGTATTTTAACTGAGGAAAATATTATCGGGAAAAGCCTTATAGAAAGAAGCATTGTGAGTTAAATCTAAACTAGAAACTCAATTGTCAAGAATATGTACATACATACATATATACATGCATACATATAGACATATATATCAATTAATGAAAAAGAAGCCAGCCATTTGGGAATAAACAAGGAGTATATGGGAGGGTTTTGACGGAAGAATTGGAAATAGGAAATTATGGAATACATTATAATCTCATATAAAAGAAATGCTTTAAAAAACTGACAAGATACATAACTTTTAAAACTTGCCATTCTGGGAAAGTTAGGCTGAGAGTAATATCATTCCTCATGGCTGACGTTACAAACAGATTTCTAATGTTAGCAGTGGTGTAAGAAGGCACAAAATTGAAAGGCTGTATGCAGTTTATAGTGACTGAATATACGTCGACTTTTTACCTTGTTGGAGACACACGGGCTTGATCTATTTTTAAGGTCATGACTCATTTATTTATTAATCATATTTAATTTGCTTACACACTTATTCAATGTTGCAAATGTGTTTATTTTTATTTTAAAATTAAGATAATATCATAACCACACAGTGTGTAGCTCATGTCATGTACTGGGGAAATCTCACATTTCTTAACTGAGCCCTATGAGAGCACAGCATGGTGAGAACTGACAACATATGCTTAGGTGAAGACTGTTCAGGTTTGAGAACCTGCCCAAGTAATGCTCTGCAAAGCTAACCCCTTATTGGTTTGGTGTTAGCTCTTATCTCTCAGGATTTACTCCGTGATTTGGGAAATTTCTCCAAGACAAAAGCTGTTTGTTGGGCTCCAGAGAACAGATTTTCATACAAATTCTTGGAGAGAAGTAAAGCTTAACTGAGCCAGTGGAGTATGCCATGGGTAGTAGTATCTGCAATCAGCTTGCAGCAGTAATTGATGGAAGACCCAATGGTGCATTGTACTTAAAGAATATAGGTGCAAAAGCATGTGTATGTATACATGTATGTATTATTTTATTTTAGTTTCTGAAATTGGGTAATAAAGTGCTTCTGTGTTATAATCCAAATTCATTTTATTCTCCTCAAATATATTTGGTGTTCAAAGTACAGCCAATCATATAAAGAAAGGGTAGTTTTTTCCTTTCTGGTAATATTATCATTATATTTTACATTCATTGCAGGACTCTGTGTGGATATGGTTTTGGATTTGTTCTCTACAGGTTGGAAACACATATTCTATAACATGCATCAAAACTTTTTTATCTCTTCTTTCTATTGCAGATCAATATCAAGTAGCCCAACATGAAGATCCCAGAGGTGCATGGGAGATGGCTGCAATGTAGTCACTTCTGCAATAAAATATCCTGTCTTTGAATATAGTAAAACTTTCCAGATGATAAATGTGGGATAAAGAAACCTTGCCTTAAAGTCAGTTCAAAGAATTGTATTAACGAAATGACCAGGCATCCATGGGTTTGCACCCCAAGACTAATTCCCCAGTGAAAACACTGTTAGAGTTAGATATAAAATACAATTGTTCAAGAACAATTTCATTAATGTGATACAGAATAGTTATAAAGCTACTATAAAGCCTTATATCAGCTATAGAAATGATCTTTTTTACTACAATAAAAATATCTAAGGTGAATCCTGAATTAAATAGAATTATAAACGAAAACTGTACATCAAAAATTATGATTTGCATGACCTGAGACTCCTTTATTTATGTCATGTATCAAATATGAATGATGATGTGACTGAAGCATAATGTTTTATTATTTAAACATTATGTTTCTTCCTCTTTGATCCTGACATGCCATGGTCAATGTGTTGCACTAGAAGCTGATGAATGACATGACAGTAAAGGCTCTCCGTGGCTTCTTGAGTAGGCACACAAACTCAGTTGTCTAAAGCAGAGACAGAGAATTCTTCAACAACTGGAACACAGAACTAACATCTTTTTATGTATTCTATAACGTCACACAATATCATCTAGGACAAAAAATTAACAATGTCAAAGATATTTTTCTCAAAACTGGAGATTACAATAGTGTTACAAGCAATGTTCATGCCTATGTACATATGACATAGTGTGTGTATGTTTGTGTCTGCTTGTGTGTGCATGTGTGTGGTATTCATACCCAACATTTCATTACTATTTTCCATATGCACTTTGCCAGAGTATGACTTCTAAAATCATGATTTACATTACCTGAGACTCCTTTACTTAACAGCTTGCTTTTCTATGTCATTTCCTGTCTGCGTTGGTTGCATGTCATTTCAAATCTGTAGAGGAGGTCAAGTACATGCGTGAACTCAGACACAGTGAATCATAGTCCAGTTTAGAGATTAGAAGGATCCCTGATTAGAGTCTGTACCTCACTACCATACCCCCCTTGTTGTGCTGAAGCTCACAGATTAGCCTTACCATGGCCTGCCTTGTATGAAATCTGCTCAACTACTGAAGGGTTGGAGTGACTCTCCCTCCTGTTGCCCTGAAGGACCAGGGATAAGAACAGCAGCACTGCGAGTGAGAAGGAGCCTAGGGTGCTATATCATCTTCTTTCCTCCCTGTGAGATGAAGCAAGAGTCAACAGCCATCTTAAGATTCATGTTTGAAGACCCATTGCCTTCAGAGAGGTCTCAGGGCATTCAGAATGGAGGAGTGTTCCTTCTTATATTCTTTCAGCAAGAGCAGGATGAAGTTACTCTCTAGATACTAGGTTCATATTGCTTTTGCATAATTTCATATATGGGTGCCCAAACTGCAAATTCGATTCACACAGACACTAAAACTTGAAAATAATAAAAACAGGGCTCTTGTGGAAATCATCTTCATATTATTTTTAATATTTCTTGCACGATGAATTCAACACTGAGCCTCCTTCCTTTCTAGAAACCTTTTGAAGGACTTTTCCTGAAGAAGAATCACAAAGACACATACTGGATGAGTGCTTAAGGTTTACACAAGAAATATGGCCAAAATTAACTTTGGTAATCTCCCCAGAATGCGCAGACTCGGCATACAACAACTATGTATATATATCTTCCACAGATAACTTCTCGCTATGACTTATTCAAATTATTTTTTCTGTTTTATCTTAAGTGTTGACAGACAATGATTATTATTTTGGAGATCACCTCTTTCAGTGGTGTTTATTTATGGTAAGAGCATGAACTCTTAATAGCTGTATTTAAACACAACATTTCTTTTGGGCCCCGTCAGCTTTGATCCTATGACAGTCAGGGTGTATTGCAGTCTGACTCTTGCTCCAGAGAGTACTGTCTCTCACCTTAGGGACATTCAGTGCCTCATGTGCACCTGGGAGAATGTTTTACCAAGTCAACCAACTATATAAATCTTAAGTTTTCAAACTTTTTCTATGTTCTCATCTTTGCTCTTAAATTTCCAGTATAATATGCATAGTTACTTTAAGAGAACGTCAATTTTATAGTTTATACATGCAATTTACATATTCAAACATGAATGTGATATAGTCTTACTGATTGCTCTGTTAGTATTGGGTGAGTAATCTTGTAACATTTCTATGTTGTTAGGGTTAGATGACTATCTGTGATAATTTTCACACATTATCATTTTATAATAGAATCCCATAAATTAGAAGCAAAGCTATCTGCCAGGTAGAAACTAGAGGCAGAATCAGTTTCCATGTTTGCAACTAGTGGAGTAAATATTCAGATTTAGCTTGTCTGAGATCAACATCTTTTGTTAAATTTGTGCTTTGCACAAATATCAGCATTCTAATTGTAATATTAAGGCCCATGTTTTTAGAAATTTTAGTTAATTTATAACTAATGATAACAATGTTATAATTTAAACACTTAACTGCAGATTGATGCTGGAGAGGTTTTAGGTGAGAAATGCCCAGTTGTAAGTGAAATATATTTATTTTGTCTTCAAACAATTTAAATTATGTAGGATACAAGTAAAAAGCAGGTATGCAACCTTATGAGGGCTGAAGATATAGCTTTGTGGGGAGTAGTATGTTTGTCTAAACTGCACAATGGCACAGATTTGATTCATATCACTATACCACTGTACTTTGTGTCTGTGTGTTTGTGAATGTGTGTACTTGTGTATATATGAATATGAGTGAATGTACAAGTATGATAGACAAAACAAAGTTGGCAAATGGGTCTTAGGGATTGGAGTATATGATAGCCAGATGAACTGTTCAGATAATTAGGGCATCAGAGAGTCAATGAGTAAAGAATGCCCATCAGTAAGATAATGGGTCATCTTTGGAAAGGCATTTTTGTAAATGAGTGTGTTGGGTCATGGGAAGGTGCTGAGAGAGTGCTAGCTGTAGGTATGTAGAACATCACAAACAGGAAGTAGATCAAGATTTTGTTCCAGGGGGACAGTAGAAGGAGATTATTTCAAAGGCTGAAGAAAGTCATTGGAATGGCTTTTGTTTGTATGCCAAGAAAGCTGAGAAGCTACTCAAAGATTCTCATCAGAGGGAAACACACTTTGTCAGGTTTTAAAGAAATTTCTGAGTGCAGTGCTGAGAATTCAAGATAGGGAATTTAATTAGATAAGGGAAGAGAATCATGATAGTATTTTGATAATATTTGTAAGACATGAATGTTTCCTGACCGAAGAAAGAGGAGAGAGAATTGATCAATGAATGAATGACTGAAGCAGAGAAGACACAAAATAACCAAGGTGATGGAAACAGGAAGGCTAGTAATTGTAGGCACAGCCAAGGGAAGCACAGAAAGTAGCTTCAGGGTGTGAACTCCGAGAAGCAGTTCCTTTAGTGCAGGGAACTGTTCTCTTCTTGTCTTATTTTCTCCAGGCTCATAGACGCTCCACATTCTGAAGTTCTAGCATTTCTGACATCTTTTGACTAGAATCTTTCTGTCCAGGTTATCAGTTTATAATGGATTTTTCTTTCCCCCTAGTTTGCCTCGTATCTTCCTTTACAGAGAGGGGGCAGATTTAGTACTGACTACAACATTGCAGTGCCAGTGAAATAATAAAGGTGTCTTTTTTTAAAAAGTGGCACATGATGGAAAGACAGAGTTCACATGGAGGAATGTTTTATTAGGGGAAAAGGGATAGGAAAAGGGGGGAGAGACGTGGGTAGACCGGTCTCAGGAGTCAGGAGCAGCAGAAGAGAAGAGAGGCAGGGGGAGGCAGGAGAGACAGAGAGACACAGACAGAGGAAAGACAGGCACAGAAGCAGAGACACAGAGAAAGAGAGAGACAGGAGATAGACAGCCCTTTCAAAAGGGAGCGTAGGGAATGTGCATAGGTGATGCTCTTAGTGGCTGCAGCTGAGGACATACCCTGTCAGATCCCCAAGGACAGGCCAGTACAGATGCCTGACTACTGACCAAGCACTCTTTGCTTTTCTTATTTTTTCTTTTGATGCCTGGTTTTGAGGCCAGGTGGTATAATACATCAAAACGGTGTATTGCATAAAAACAGTGTCTTAACCAGACTACTCCTTGCTCCAGCGGAGTCCATTTTACAAACACTATTCTACCTCGTTTGAGTGTGAATGCAGAGGCAGAATGACTCTGCACCTCGGTGCGCATGTGACACTACTATCGTCTGTCCAGCACCAGACACGATGCGGACTGGCACATAATTGAGTCCTAGAGGTCAAAGGTAGCACTGTATAAATGTGGTGTTTAGGTTGTGAACGTGTGCATATGGGGGCACATTGAAACCATTAGGGAAAAAACAGGGCTTAGAACTCAGTACAACAAACTGAGGGAGAAAACAAACACACCCTCACCTGAACCCCTCACCTGAATGCCCTCATCTGCACCCCGTTATCTGAATTCCTTCATCTGGTCCCCATAAAGAGGAGAATATGGAACACTGAGGGCTGTCGCATGCTCTGAACGGCCGTTCTACTAAACCAGCCGACAGCAAACTCCTGAGCGTCCCAGTGGTTTCAGCTCAGCCTGCCCCCTCCCCCCACTGATAATGTGACATCATTCACTTGTAGCTCACTGTCTGCTCGCCTGTTTCTTCCCAGACTCATGCTTGCACCTGCTCTGTGGCTCAGCCAAAAGTTGAGGTTCAGCTTAATCCTGCAACCCAGCAGGCAGCATCTACAGCCCAGCTCTGTCCCTCCAGCAGTTCTTCAACACGGTAATCTAATAGGTAAAGTGACTTTTTACGCATCCCTATCATCTCTTTGCCTGTATCTTCCAAAAAGCCTCTTAGCACACATGAAACTCCACCGTGAACTTTAAGCCAGTTTGTCACTCTGTAATGGGCTTTGAGATTGATTGATATGCATAGATAAAATGAACCACTATGTGATATGTAGTGTTAAGTTGAGAATTAATATTAGTAATTAATATAAAAAAAGCCTGTATTTTGCAATGGTCAAGCTACTAAGGTTAACCAGGACAGATTGGAAAACTTCAGCCAGCAAAACCAACATAGCTTAAGAAGTATTAAATTATTATTTTGAGAGTTCATGCCCATACTCAGTTGTGTTTCTAACACCATTATTTGTGACTATTGGGTTCCCAAGTTACTGCAATGTATATAACCTCTATGTAGCTTTCTTTAAGAGACTCAGTATCAGTGGAAGTTTCAGACTCTTAGACCAATCAGGTTTAAAGGTTGTTTCAGCATCTTTACTGCTCTTGACTGATCCGCCACTGAGGATGATGACTGAATGGTAAAACAAAGTAAAACCTCACCCAGCCCGAACAATTAGCACCCCCATCCTTTAGAATGTATCGCTTGGAGACATTGTGTCGAACAGACAAAAACTTCAGTTTAATCAATGTAATCACAATAATTCCCAACAGGCATGCCCAGAGGTCCATTCCGCTGGTGATTTTAGGTTCTGCTAAATTGACAGTAATTATGCACTAACCATTACTTACCCATTCAATCCTAGACTACTGATGAAAATTCAAAATAAAAGTTTTTACCACAGGTGTGCATGCATACACACTTACATTCACATGCATTCACACTGATATACACTCATATACACGTGCACTCATATACATATAAATACACACATGTCTACACACGTTAGTGAATCCCTAGTTCTTACTCCAGATTAGTATGGAAAAAAGTTTCATCCAACTCATCATATCTTATTATGTATTTATTGCTGATTTAGAACTTGGGGTATTTATTTTTAATGAGAATTTGCCTCTCTGCATTCACTCTACAATTATTTCTAGGAGAAGCATTTTTAGGGTTTTATGGCTCAACTGAACAGCACCTTTAACAAGCATAAAGAAACAGTGACCTCTTTGATTAGGCTAAGGCTAACACAGCTGTAAAATTTAAACCCCAACACCCACAGCCTGGGAACTCCTTCAGCACAGGCACAAGAAAGTCACATGAACCCCAAAAATCAGTAGAGAAGGGCAGGTTTGAAGAGGAGAATCTGCTTCACCAAATGTAGACTATAAAACTTGTTTGTTTCTACGATACATCCTATAAGTCCTGTTTGGTGATTTCTAAAATGTTATGGTACCTGAGTTCAGAAACTTCAAACACCCTTCTACAGCCATCACTAATATGTTGAATGGCAGTCACATGTCACTTAATCCCCTCAGGTCTTCCCTTTTCTTTATACAATGAGGCCTTTAGGTAGTTTCTGAGCATGCACTGTTAATATAGCTCATGGGTATCCTGTGATCTGATGGGCGAGTAGCTCTACTTTGAAAGATGTGGCAGATTTCCTTCCCTGTCTTTCTTCTTTCTACCAAACACTTTTAATGCATGCCCTCTTAGTCAGCGGTCTTACCATTAAAGCTTTTTGACAAACAAAGTCTGAAAGATGATCTCTTTATAAGCATGCTTAATAATGAGGCCTCCATGCAAAGGGAGACATTGTGCCTTACACAAGCTGATGCACCCCAGATTAGTACCAAAAGACAGAGTTGAAACAACAGTGAAACAAACAGATTACCAGCAAATATTTCTCCCCTCTATTATTTTTCTCCTTCTTATACTACTTCCATAATAGGCTAACTTTGTGTAGCCCACATTTGAACTTTGATTTATAATTAATTATGTCACAATCATGTGAAAATTATATATATGGATGGATAAGATAAGATGGATGAGATTATAAACCTCATAACTCCTCACCCTTTCTATGGAGCAGAAAATGGATGGGATGGGGGTCGGTGGGGGGCATGGGAAGGAGAGGGAACTGGAATTGATATGTAAAATAAGACTTTTTCTAATTTAAATAAAAATACTTTAAGAATAAAAAAGATTACAAACCTCATAAATGAAGTAAACTGGATATTTATTATACAAGTGAAGAAAAATTTTCAGTGTTTTTGACTTTAATTGGACATTCAGAGTTATTTCAGAATTCTCCAAGGGTTTAAAACAGGTCTCTGTGAGTGTATTTCAATATACAAAGTGATAGAGAATCACATGTCTATATTTTATGCTAGACTGTGGTTCCCTAGAGTCTCTAAGAACCACATTGCTTTAAGTTTTTATCTATTCCAGTGTGACTTTTTCTGCATTGAATGAACACGTTACCATTATTGTGTATCTAAACTAAACAGGCAATATTCTGTTCTTATGATCCTAAATATAGAAAGATGTTCACTTTGAGTGAATTAAAGATTAATTAACTTTGCATCCCCTGAAGGCCACTGATTTGGAAATTCTCTGTAATTGGAAGCTATAAGTTCTGTTTCTGTAAGCAAGAAATCATACTCATAGATAATAAACGAATACGTCAGACACCAACTCATCTACAGAACTGACTCATATTTATGTTTATACAAAAACAAATTTTATGCCCGGAAACAAACTGAATCAATCCAATTGCATTTAAAACACTGTACAAGTAATATTATTTGATCATAATGGGAAATGCGATCCTCAAAACTGATTTTTTTTGGTCCTGTCATAAATTTATTCAATGCCATGGCCCTGTCACCTTTCACCTTCTTGTGTGCTCTTTCCTTATCACAATGGAACACAGAGGTGCTGGCTGCTCCCAAGCCCGTGGTAGAACACACTGACAGGAATGTGCCTTTAAGATCTGTCCTTTATGACGTTCACACCGCGCAAAAACAAACAAAAGAGTGTCACAAGATTGCCGGAGTTTCTTAACTTTGTAACTCTGCATTTGGTTTTAGATCATGCTTTTTTGATACTTTGATTTGATATCATTAATTTATGTGTTCCAAAGCTATGTTAACCTGGTCTTTGGCCTATGACCTCTGTAAACTCAGCTAATGATATGCGCGTCTTCTGTGGGATAACTCTTTTGGCTGTTGCGAGTAAGTTTTATTCCCATTGGTTAATAAGATAGCTGACAGCAAGGCAAAATATAGCTAGGCTGGAAATCTAAACAGGGATATAGGGAGATGAAGGGCAGAAGCCAGGCTGCTTGCCCAAGAAGCAAGACGCCTGTGGCAATGCCATTGGCAAAAGTCAGATTAATAGAAAAGGGTTAACCTAAGTTGTAAGAGCTAGTTAGCCATAAACCTGATCAATGGGCCAAATAACTCATAATCAATATTAAGTCTCTGTGCGATGATGTGAGACTGGGAGGCAGGGAGCCAAACTTATGCGCATGTCAAGAAAGGACCAGACCATCTCGTCTTTGAAAACAGCGATCTTAATTGCAGGGTTTTTGGTTTATGAAGAAAAAAAATAAGCTTGATTGCCCCTGGCTACTAGATTTAGAAGCATCATACCTCCGAGTTACAAAGACAAAAATTGTAAGAAGTGTCTAGATAGACATATGTTCTTAGGGGCCCTGGAAAGCCTGTAACAACGCTAGTGATCCGTACCTGGGGGTAACTAAACTCTTTTCTCTGGCATGCTCTAAGGCACTGAATGACTAGGAATAGAAGAAGACCATGCCACAGAAAAGGAAGTGACAGTTTTAATCCCCTTGGCCAGGAAGTGCCCCTAAAGTTGGGAATCTCCAAATGAACTCCCTGTTCAATGCTTTATAGGCTCCTTTTACCTTCTGTTACCTCATATAGGCCCTGTTTAGACCCTGTGCTTTCTTTACTTTAATGGTAATATAAACGAGATTCCGCTAAAGAGTCCTACAACTGCAAACCACTTTTACTGAAAGAAAAAGAAATCCATAGCTGTCCCAAGGAATGTACAAAAAGCACGATAAAATTCAGTGATCATTCATGATGAAAATAGCCCAGTATTTACACATTCAAGGAATGAGCACCAATATAGTAATGAACACACGTGGTAGGACCACAGCTAACATAATATTCAAAAGTGGAATTTTGAAATTCTTTCCTTAAGGTCAGGGATAGAAACAGGCTTCCAACTCACAGTTCTGTTTTATGTAGTTTTAGAAGTCAAGGTCTCATCAAATAGACAAGAATAAACCAGCCAAACAAATCAAAGCCATCCCAATAAGTAAAGAGCATGCAAAATAAGTTATGATAAATCAGATCCAGTGCAACTGGTTTTATAGATCTCAGCCAGGACTGCCTGAAGAGTAGGATGCTCTGTGAACATCAAGGCCATCTCTCCACACACTGTGCTCAGACATAAACAACAAACAGTTTAGTATTTTGGGGGGTGAGTAATAACCATATCCTTTTGTGTTTTTGAGATTATGAAATAACTATTTCATTTCTCCCTAACCCTTTCTCCCTCCAAAGCTTTCCATACACGTTTCCTGTCTTCTTTTTTGACTCCACGTCTTTTTATTCATTGCTTGCTATTAACTGCATGCATGTTTATATATACATATTGATAAATGCAACCTGTTAATTCTGAATAATGTCATTTGTATATATGTCTTCAATGCTGACCATTTGGTACTGAATGACACTTTAAAAGAAAACTAAGATTACTGCAAAGAGGAGACTATTGCCAAGTGTTGTCTTGTGTGGCTCTGCCACACTTTACAATTCAGAGATGCTAGAGCTGTGACATTGAAATAATACAGAATGTTGAATCAAAATTTATGGCCCAGTGGCCGTATAGTTGGAGCAAAATGCATGTTCTACATTGCCTCGTGGACAACATAATAGGCTTCTTCCCAAAGAGAAACTTCTAGAGAAATACAAAACAAATAGACACTTTAAAGGTCACAGGACTAGATAAAAAAACAGTACTATAGGTATATTTTCTGTGATTAGACTGAGAAAAGCAGGACTTTTGGGGGGTTGTTTTGTTTTGTTTTAAATAGTAAGGAAGGCTTTGTGGAGATGAGTCAGCTAATAAGAGTACCTGTGACTCCTGAGGATTAGAGTTCAGTTCCCCACACTCACAGACAACCTGTTCATAAGCATATATACCTCCAGCTGCAGGGGATCATGCAACCTTTCTGGTCTCATCAAGCACCAATAACCATGTGCCCATGCAAATACACACAACATTCACGTAATTCTAAAAAACAAATTCTGAGTAAAATAAAGATAATATCAAGGAAAGAGTATGGGGAGCAAGAAAGGGGTCTCACTTAGAGGAGTCAAAACCGCCATGCCCTGAAACTTGAAGTCATATTTCAGAGCCAGACTCTTTGCTTACTTTACTTAAACTCCCGTGGAAATACTGTTAATGGGAAAAACCACTGAAAACCTCCCAGTCAAGTTCACATGGAAGAGCAGAAGGACCTACTTTAATAAAGTATCTTGATTTAATTTTTGCACATTGCTATGACTGAAATTCTACCAGTTTGCTTCTATGATCACCCCAGGTTTTAAACATGTCCGTAAGTCATTTAAATGAATCATTAAAAAAATAAAATGGAGTGTCCTACCAAATGTGTATTTAGTGACGTAGAGAAATCTGCCAAAACAGTCTTCCTCAGATGCTGTTCCCATAAGCTAAGAGCTGAAGTGTCATGTGAATATAAGGGTTCACGTTGTTTTCCAACAGGCTCTGCAGGAAGCACTTGTTAAATAAGTAAATGAGGTGACCTACTAAGCTTCTAGAAAGTTGGGTGACTTGTAATGTTGATTTGAACGATGCTTAAATTGTTGTTGTCTCTTCCCTACGCTGAGTGTATGTGTATGTAGAGGTGTGTGTGTACCCCAAAAATCTTGCTTGGAAAGTTCTGCATTGAGCATATCGTGGAATTTTATTACCAAACAACAAAGTCTAATAGAATGGACTATGGAATTTGATCAACTGATCAACACTCAGTGACAGGAGCATACAATTTAGAGAAGTGTAAAGAAAGACAATATATTGATAATTGTGTTGAAAGGTATCAGAAATTTTTTCTGTTCTTCATTTTTCCATACGTAGTCTTTCTTTTTTTTTGCTTCTTATGAAGGATCATGTGACATAGATATTCATATTTGACCATGTCCTGACATACACTCTTTGTGTTTATGGTATTGAGATGTTTATGTTACACCTTTTATTTTTCTTGTTACACAGACATTATAGTTTCTGATCCACTCCCCTAATGCTGGTTGCAGAAATATGATGAGAGATGGCACTATATAAATAGCTACAGTTGAGGGTAGGACTTAATGGGATAGACTTTACTTGGTATAGTTGAGGGCAAAGGATCAAATAAAATAAAATAAAACAGCAATAGACAAATCACATGAAAGTGTATTTCACAAGACTAATTGAATATCATTTCAGCAAGACACAGCCTAAAAAACAGGAATGTTGTAGTACCCACAGACTGTCATCTCCCTGAAGACAATAATCACTATGAGTATGTGTATAGCCTTGATTTAGTTCTAAGTTTAATTTCTGGTGCTTTGATGAAAAACCCTTGAAGAAACTTAAGGAGAAAGGGTTCATTATACCTCATATTTCCAAGTTATAGTCCATCACTGAGGAGGAGTCAAAAGCCAGGACCTTAAGCAATTAATCAGATTCTGTGTCAAGAATCAAGAGAGAACCAATGCATGTATGGTGGCACCCACCTCACATTCTCTATTCATAAACTACTTAAGAGTTTGGGATTTCTTGACTAGGCAATGATATTATCTACAATGGTTAGAACTTCACACCTTAATTAACATACTCAAGCTAACTCTCCACAGAAAGGTCCTCATCCAACATGTTCTAGATGAGTTTTCACTGAGATTCCTTCCTCAAGAGATTCTAGATTCTGGCAGTTGACCATTATAATTAGCCATCAAATGGACTTTTGGTGTCAAAAATAAGAATATTGCTCTCATACTGTGGGAAGGATTTTCATAGGCATAGAAGGGAGAGGGAAGAATGAAAGACACCCCTACTGCATGCTCTGTGAAGTGGTTGAGCAATGAGAAGTGACTTTTGTCTGCATGTGTGACTGTTTTTGTCAGAAAGGATTAAAATCGCAAGAGTTGGACTTAGTGGCAGGTTGTTTGGAAGACTCCTTACTCATGCCTCTTCATCAGCTGCCTTTGCTGCCTTGTACCTACAAATGAAGCCTTTCCCCCTGATTTGTTGTTTTAAACAGAGCCTCTTGTATCTTAGGAATGTGCCAACTCTTTGTGTGGTTGCTTGAACTTCTGAGCTTCCTGCCTTCATTTCCAAGTGCTGAGAATCCCAGCTTGCATCAGCATGACCAGTTTAAATGGTGTGGAGTTAGGACTCCGACATTATCAGTCCTAGCACTCCACAAGTGCAAATTCGTGACTCCATATTGTGTAAAACCGTGGAGTTTCTTCAGATTGTACTTGCCTCAAGATTCCCTATTTACCCAGTCCATTGTGTTTACCAGTGACAAAACAAAACAAAACAAAAAACAACAACAACGACATCAAAAAACCCCAAAGCCCTCAGGACACAGGAGGGGTCTTCATGTTTACCTACAGCCTCACCTTCCTGCAGCAGCTGTCCAGGCCTTGGGCCTATTGCAGATATGACTGCGACTCTCCACTGTTTGTTGAGTTCAGCTTGTTAAACAGTGAGCAGAGGTACTGGCTTCAACCCCACCCATATTCTCTATTTATTAAGGATGAGGCAATACATTTGTTTTGAGCTAATTTTTGTGATATTTATCAATGAATAATATATAAATCTACATCACTCCCCCTCTTCACTTTCAGTATTTATTACCTTTTTTCCCTTCCTGACTTACAAATACATATGGTGGGCGGGCAGTATCTCTTCAGACACTCAAGCACTTTTTAGGAAGCAAATATCACTGGTCTCACTTAAAAAGTCACCTCTTTGCACAAACCAACGAAACTTTGGACTGTCATATGGAGACACTAACACGTTATTAGACAACATATTACCAGCTACCATAAGTAACCAGTGAGTCTTGTGTTATTTGTAAGCCAGCATTAAAATAGACAAGAAGATCCTCCAGATACTTGAGCGCTGGGCTGACTTGATCCACCTTGCAAAGGTCCTGCCACTGGTGAGTGCTGGCTACGCAAAGAGCAAGAGGTGATGGGATAGAGAGAAGTAAATGAGAAAAGACCGAGGTGCCCAAGAACAGACACAGTTGTAACTTCAAAAGCTTCCTGCTCCCAGGTTGAGTTATTTTTCTTTCTATTACCTGGAAGAAGAGGGAAGGGTTTTTGAGTATGTCACCCCTTCATTGGAAACCTCAGAGCAACATCTGCATCACAGTGATAAAATTACGGAGAAGAAATATGTATCTTGAGAGCACTGAAGTATTTCATTGAGGGCTGGCTGAGCTTGAAATGGATTTCTGAAAATGTGGCACCATTCCTTCCTCTGTAATTAGAAATAATTTATACATAGCTATTAAAATACACAAGAAAATCACATCTTTTAATTGCTAACTATTTTATCTGATACACATAAAACATTCGAACCAAGTTCAATTCTGCCTTACCCTTAGCCATCCTTCCAATATGTTCCATGAGTAAAATGAGATAATTACTAAAATGTGCCCTAGAGAATATTTTCTGCAACAATCTGATGTCTTGGATTTTTTTTTGTGTTTTGCTATTGAGGCTCACACCTGCAGATGAAAACATAAGGAAATTACTGTCTTGATATTGCCTCTGAATGTTGTGAGCAGTTTAGATCAAAGTTTGACATTCTGAGCTGTTTAATTTTCTCGAGGGAAAGAATTTCCCAAGTGGAAGAGCTTCAAAGTTATATCTCCAGATCTCAAGTCTTTCTGAAACAAATCTAGACTTTGATAAGATTATTTTCAGATACCTCACCACTTGTAAGGAGATAATGAATAAATTGTTTCAATAAGGGCCTTAGGCAAGGATCACAGCCCAAACTCTCTGATGTTCTCTGTGTAGAAAATGTTGAAAAAGCAGTGCTGGTGTTGTAGAATGTCCTTTATTCTCAAATATCTATATCTGTCTATCTTCTATCAATCCATATATCTACACACACACACACATAGTCTTATTACATGTGAAATAATTTTGTATAAATTATACAGTTTCTGATTCAAATTCTAGAATTTGTTTTTAACAAATATTTTTATTTCTATATTGAATGTTTTGGCAATATCTTTCAAAATATTCATTGTTGAGAATAATTATTATAAACACTATTTTCTAATAGTAGAACATCAAGCCATTAGTCACCTATGTTTCTGTTTTAAGTCAGATTTGAATATCATTAAGTTGTTTAAAATGAAATGGTTTTGGAACTCCTAAGTAGAACGAGGTCTTCAGCAAAATTAACAGTAAAATGAAAACTCATGTCATTTACATAATATATTTAATTATCAACTAATGAAATAATGTAGTATAAAATGTTCTTTCAATTTATTTCGTTTCTAGCTTGTGATTTCATAAGCTAACTTCCTAGTTAAGATATACCAACATTAAGCTAAATAATAATTTTAAAGAAATGTTCAGAAAAATATATAAATTATTTAATTTTTGATTAGATGAAATACATGCTAAAATGGATTGCTTAAATAATAAATATGATACAGTTCTTCTAGTTTAACATCCTGGGACTTTGGGACAACAGATCAAGGATGAAGCAAACTAAGGATCCTGCCATGTGTGAACTGAAGCATGGGCGTTAAGCAAACCTCACTAGTCTGTGGTCCAAAAAGTCACTATGAAATTTTAGTGCATATATTTAGTGCATAATTTAATGACAGAATCAAAGGACATCGTTTTGTTACATGCCATTCAGGAAATATCATACCCCACAGCTAGTGTTATACAAGAAACCCATGAACTGTTGGTTGAACCAACAGAGGAGATATAAGATAGAAGAAGGGTTGGCACTAGTTTATACTGTGGTGATGGGAAATGGTGAAGAGCAATGATGGTTGCTAATGAGTAGGAAAGATGAGGCTAAGAACACTATTTAAAACACTTCTATCAATAGAATAAAATAATTGAAAACAGACTGGTTCAACTAATATCTTAGTAAGTGGCTTTTATTTGTACCCAACAAAAAGAGCTATTCCACAATTTTTAGAGTATCTGTCATGGCCAAATTCTACAATCTTGACTGTAACCTTTTTAATTTAAAGAAGTTAAGGTATTTAAATGCTATCTGGTTAGAACTGTGCTCTTGCTTCCTGAAGATTTCACTTGTTTCAGTATTCAGCATTTTTTTTTTTACTGACAAAACAAAGGGAAAAAATAACTACCATTATAAAGACTGTTACATTTTTTAAAATATTTATATTTACATGTCTGTGCATGTGTTTGTGCGTGTGTGTGTGTGTGTGTGTGTGTGTGTGTGTGTGTGTGCGTGCGTGTGTTTCTACAGGTAAGTGGATGCTCATGAATCCAAAATACGGTATCTGATCCTGGGGAGATGCAATTATGAATAACTGTGAGCTACTTGACGGAGTGCTTGAAGTCAAATACAGGTCTTCTAGAAGAGCAGCAATCCTTGAAAACACTGAATCTTCCTTCCAGTCTCTTATAAAAACTTTTATTGAAACTTTACCATTTTTTCCTATACAAAGAAATTTGCAATGTCTGGATAACTTTCCTATGAAATGTTTAACAACTGAAAATTATGATGTGATTTTAAATTGATTTATGTTCTAAATTTATATTAATAAAACATTGAAGTGTTTTTAAAGGGAGACGCAGACCTTGCGAAACTTTTCCCTAAACAATACAATGTATACATTTAAAAACCAGGAATTCAAATTCATTCAAAACATTAGAAATGTTAAAATGTTAATTTTCATCTTAATGGGGAGACGATTTTGTATATCAATGGAATAGTGATATAAGAAAACACAGAATTACCATATACTTAAAAATAATATTCTGTACGTTCTGTTCCTCTAGATAACCCTGACTAATACAGGAAGGATTCCTTGGATCACAGAGTCCATTCTTGGAAATAATTAGCACTTTCACCTGACAAACACGAACACAACTGACCTGGTATCCATTTCTTGGCCTGCTTGTTTCCTTTCCTTTTCAGTCATAGGTCCTTACGAGTGGTCTATCCCTTACTACTGACTCTAATGAATTTTAAAGAATTCTGATTCTGCAAGTTGGGCCTCTCCACTGCTACTAATTAAAAGTTGGTTTCCTAACACAGATTGCAGAAAACCACAGCAAAAGCTAAATATGAAGGGAACAATAAAAGAGGATATTTCACAGATTAATATTATATGTGATAAGTAGAATTATAGTAAGAACGTCTTCAAAAGGAATTTCACTTTTGGAAAACAAAGTACTTGTAAGCATTTTGTGATTATGCTATAATTACATCATTTCCCCCTAAATTAAACGCCTCAATGTTATGCATGCACATAAAGCGTTCTGATTGTTCTGATTGTTGAATTCCCACCCTTCTGTCCGCACCCTTGCCAGTCCCTCTCCTCCATAGTAGTCTTCTTGTACGTTCTTGCGTTTGTATTTCGATTTGTCTTGCCTTTGATGAGGGAACCTCCTCGGTGTCTGTAACTCCCTTCCCACGCAGCAGGGGGTTGAGTTGACACTGAGACCCTCATTGCCATTACCCTGCTCAAGGCTGTTCCATTCTCAGATCCACTGATGGACACCCCAGCTGCAGCCTCCTGGCTCAAACTGTCAGTTATCATTGCTACAAGGATGCGACCCAGGTGTCTTGCACGCGTGTGTTAGGGGGTGTCAAAGGGCTGCAACCATTCCTTGGAAATACATGTTTAGTAGCAAAAGAAGAGCTTTTAACTTCCTAGCTGCCATTTCACTGGTCCCAATGGGACCTGTCAGACAGCTCAAAGGCAAACCATTCTGCCTGTCAGTTCATAACAGTTTGAAGAAAATGAACTTCTCAGAAATTGAGCCCAACTAGTGATCATTTCTGATTTACTCTTTGCTGTGGCAGGCCCTGGATATGCACTATTGCTTTCTTCAATTGTGCCATTCCATCAAGAGGTTTAGTCAAAAGAAAAAAGGGATGAAATTTTTTAACAGAGCTCTAACTAGTCAAATGTCTTCATAAAATGTTACAAATACACATTCTTCCCTTGATATGTTAACCTGGATGTTGCAGAGCTAACTCAATAATTATATCCAAATTAGTTTCATCACTGATCTACTGGACAACCCCGAGCAGGACATAGTTGTTCAGAAACTAGATATCACTCATTCATGCATGAAACAAAATAAAATTTGGGTTGAAAACAAAAGGCAATCAAGTTTACCTGACTGGAAATGGACATAATTGTCGTGCAATTTTTCTTTTGTTTTTTTTTTGGGGGGGGTGATTGCTTGTTATGATATTGGCATTAAATTGACCACTTTCATCTCATTTGCTTATTTCTGAAAATAGTTGAGCAACATTGGTTAAACATCTCAAGAAAAATTTCTGTGTCATGAAAATCATAGAAAATGAATTCTGGTTAACATAAGTAATATATTCATGTTTATCTAGATATGTCCAGAGATATAATATGAGAAATCTAACTCTCCACATGAAGGATCATGGAATTTTAACTATGTGTTATGTGAGAGAATTTATTTTGCTACACATACCACAAAAATACGGTGATGGTATCAACAGGAATACAAGTGTACCAGAAGTCAAGTGTAAGCTTTTATGGATGTCATGTAGTTTTGTGGATGCCTTCAGAAGAGGGCAAGGTCAGTTGCAGCCATAGGTTTGACCCAATAACTGTGTTTGTATCTACTGTGGTATGCAATTCAGGCAAAGTTTATAATGTACACAGAAAGTGACGTTCACTACTCTCTGAGTTTTTAACACTCAATGTGCATGCGGCATTTGCCCAAATTTTCTTATGTTTGTTATCACAAATTCTCACATTTCAGGTTGATTCTAACAGACATTTTCAGCTGTAAACAGTGTCCCGGAAGGTAGTGGTAATACATGTCTTTAGTTCCAGCTCTCTGGAGGAAGAGCCAAGCAGAGCTTTGTGAGCTCAAGGCCAGCCTGGTCTACAAAGCAAGATCCAGGACAGCCAGAGCTGTTACATGTGGAAACACTGCCTAGAAAAAATAAAGAAGGAAAAAAGGAGGGAAAAAAGTGTTCCATCAAGCAGTTTTGCCAGAACTTAGCAACAATGACTTCTTAGAGACTTCATCTGTCAGGAGGTAGTGTCTATTGTAGACATCACTGGAGTATTTTCACATACCTGTACAGGTGACTTGTTAGGGAGTTTGTTGGCTGGTCTAACTGCCTTAACAATAAAACTTAATGTCGTACAACCATAGTGATGATGTCAGCATCCTGAACGTTACAATGATAGCTTATTTGAAGAGAAGGTTAGAAGCAAAGAAACATGAGTGTCCTTGAGGATGGTCATCCAAGGGACCATCTACAGGGCAGCTTGAGACCACAGCTGTCAGGAAAATCCCTACAAAAGTCCTTTTGTCACTTGCACAGATGTCCCTTCTCAATCCCTCTCTCTGGAAGTAAAGAGTGAGTTTGCCTGAAGGAGTCTGCTCATTATAATTAAAAGCCATTCTAAGGTACTCTGAGATTGTTGGAACTGTGCTTCATACTACACAGCCCTGGATAAAAATGTCACAATACTGAACAAAGAAGATTAATGAGGTTAAAGAGACAAGGGGTATGCTCAAGTGTGTAGGGGAAAATTTATATGATACATGCAGTTTTAATAAATATATTTTTGTTGAAACATGGAAGAATCTCAAGAAACATATCAGTAATATTAATGGAACTAATATATAATACAGTCTATGTGTATTAATAGAGCATAACAGGTATATGGACCATTGCTTCCTTCATGTCTTAATATAAAATCTAAAAATATACTATTTAGTAAGTGATATGTTGTTATAATAAATTACAGATAAATTATTTGCTACTATTTTCTTTTCCAGCATGAGCCCCTTCTTTTAAAAAAAGGGGCTCAGAGTGATGTCTCACACCTACATTTCCATCACTTTGGAGACTGGGGTAGAAGAATTGCCATGAGTGCTATACAATTAGGGACAAAAGATGATGGTGACATCACCTCAATTCTCAAACCGTGCTTCCATTCAGAGAATGTAGACTATGTCCAAAATAACGAATACACTCAATTAAAGTTTAAAATTATGCTATGTATTCGAATATGGTATTTTTAATGCTTTTTAGTTGTTTAAAATTGAAAATAATTTTTTTCTCAGACAATATGTCTTGACTACAATTTCTCCTCCTTCTACTCATTCATCCCAATTGTTGCCACCTCCCATTCCATCAGGAATATCTCCTTTACTGTCTCTCATTAGAAAAGAACAGGTTTCTGTATATAACAACAAAACATGACAAAATATTATAAGATAAAACAAAAAAACCATTACAATGGGGCTGGAGAAGGCAACCCAGATGAAGGGAAAAGAGCTTCAGGAGCAGGCCCAAGAATTCATAGATTCTGCGATTCTAAGCCCACTCAAAAGCAGTTGAACGTGCGGAGTGGTGTAAATACATTAACAGCCCTGGTTTGCTCCCATATCCCATTTCTTCAGAAGGTTTCATCTTCATATCACCATAGCAATGAAGGGTCTAGTTACTTGTGTTGAGCATAACGAGTAGATGATGTTTTCTTGTAATTCCTTTCATTCCAGAAAAAGAAGCAGCCTTATTAATTTAAGACACCTACCTTAAAAAAAACTAGTAAGTTGTAGCCTGTGAAGAGAGACCAGGTTAACATTTCAGGCTTGTTGTACATTGACCCTCTGTAGATGTCATGTCAGCTCAGATGAGCAGCCAGTGTCATAGTTTTGTGAGTTACGGAGATGCTTGGTTGCCTCAGTAAGAACATAGAATGAGAAGTAGTCTTCTTCCCTTTTATGTTTTTCTTTATAGTATAGAGCATCCACTTGAGAACAAGTCTACAAAATAAAGTGAATTTTGTTTTTAACTGTTCCATTAAAAATTCTTGTTTGAATAATGCAGTTGTGTGTGTGCAGGTGTCTGAGCACATGCACTCATTCATGCGTGTGCGTGGAGAGGCTAGAAGTCAATGTTAGGTATCTATTCTTCACCAGCTTATTCCTGGTTGTAAGCCTAGTATTTGAGAGCCAAGCCATCTCTCCAGTTCTGAGCAACTTATTAGTTAAGAACCAACCTGTCACTAAACTTAGAGTTCCTAGTGTTTGCTATACTGGTTGGCCATCAAAGCTCTGGGGTTTTTTATGCCACTGTGATATCTGCTGTTAAGTAGAATCTCATCTTTATGCTTGCATTGTATCATTTTTCCAATAAATCATTTCACTATACCCTCATGTTGCACCATTCTTAGAAAAAAGTTAAAAATTTATGTCTTTAATTGCTGATAAGTTAATGTTTTAGATCATGAAGGTCAATGTTCAGTTTTTAATATTATAAAGTCTGTCTTTTTTTTGCTAATAGCTCAATGGAAAAACACAACTAAACACAAAGTTAATAAATAAAGTATTGGTTCCATTAAAATCTTATATATTTTAAAAATAGTAAAAGTTGTATTAATTCCTAGTTCAATATATTCATATAATGATAGGTTGTTTCTTTTTGCAAAAATATAGAATTTCATGTTATCAAGGGAAATCATGAATGTTATCAACATAAAGACTGAAATGACCTGTAACTGTCATGGGCTCAGACATCTTTATATCAGAAGATTGTGACGTTTACCCTTGTCACAAATGTTTCTCTATCAGATCTGAGTAAAAGACCACTAAATATGGGTAAGTACATATTCTGAGTCATAGATCAGTACTGGCCTCAGGCTCCAGGAGACACTATAGGTGGATTAAGTGAGATTTAATGCTGATGTGCCTAAATATAAGCTGGTTTTAATCCACTGTTCAAAGCTTCCAAAAATGACAAATTCTTTCCAACGATCAGCTATAATTAATTGCTCTAAACATTAGGGCTTTCAAAAGGTAATAGAACTTTCACTTGTGATAATGGAACCTAACTTGTTTGCATAATGTATTAAAATATATTTATAAAGATATGGACATATATTAATTTCTATTCTACCATAAATGTAAAGTAAAATGACATAATTGACACTTTCTTTGCAGGGGACAAAAGTATTCTTAATAACAGTGCAATTTTAATTGAAGCATTTGTGATAATTTCTACTTGGAGCTAGTAGTGAACGCAGGGCTCTGCACTGTGTTGAATATTCTCAGTGAAAACACCATGTTAATAGTTTGAATATCTTTGCCACAGCATCCTGACTCCTAAATTGTCTCCTCCAGGAAATTACTACTTAACCAGTGACATCAAACATAAAATAGAAATCATGTAAGCAGAAGAACTATTTTTCCTAGAAGGATATATCCCTGTAAACTTGGACGAATTACCCACATAACGTAGGCTTGGATTCTATCATTGTGTATGCATGGCTTTGATCAGTATTTAAAGATGTCTCACCTTACCTGATAGGCTGTTTTTCAGCAATAATTGTTTTTGTTTGCTTCAAGGGAAAAATTCGTCTTAATTCTCAAAGTCTTAGTTTCTCACTGGTACCATCATTTGACGGTCATTTTTTTCTTTTCAAGCAGACATCTTTAAATGGTAAAATTATGAGAAGGGAGAAATGGGTGAGCAATGTAACAATATCATCTTCTATGTGTGTATTCTAGCTTCTGGAAAGCTGTTGTTTCTCTATCATTATTATCATTCTTTAATATACACTTCAGGTCATCTACATGTTTCTACATTCATTTAGAGTGACTCACTTTTCTCTGTTTTTAATTTAAATTAGAAACAAACTTGCTTCACATGTCAATACCAGTTCCCACTCCCTCCCCTCCTGATTTACCCCCAGCCAACCTCCCCATCCAATGCCCACTCGACTCTCCAGGGAGGGTGTGGCCCTTCATGGGGGAATCTCCAAAGTCTGTCAAATGGTCCATGGTAGGGCCTAGGCCCTCCCCCAAGAGTCTAGGCTGAGAGAGCATCCCTTCATGTGGAATGGGCTCCCAAAGTCCATTCAGATGCCAGGGACAAATACTTATCCAG
The DNA here is from genome assembly GCF_017639785.1 of Mesocricetus auratus. Lineage (NCBI taxonomy): Eukaryota > Metazoa > Chordata > Mammalia > Rodentia > Cricetidae > Mesocricetus > Mesocricetus auratus. The sequence continues at coordinate 11,893,193 of NW_024429212.1, read as the reverse complement.
TACTTGAGGCCCCATAGATTGCCAAGGCCGCTTCTCTGACACCCACATTCAGAGGGTCTGGATCAGTCCCATGCTGGCCTCTCAGCCATCAGTCTGGGGTTCATGAGATCCCCCCTTCTTCAGGTCAGCTGTTTCTATGGGTTTCACCCACCCGGTCATGACTCCTTTGCTTATCACTCCCCCCTCTGCAACTGTTTTCTAGAAGTTCAGAGTTTTGCTGAGGGTGTCTGCTTCCACCAGCCTTTGGATGAAAACTCTAGGATGGTATACAAGGCAGTAGTCAATCTCATTATCAGGGAAGGGTATTTAAGGTAGCCTCTCCACTATTGCTTAGAATGTCAGTTGGTGTCATCCTTGTAGATCTATGGAAATCTCATTAGTGCTGGATCTGCTCTCAAACCTATAATGACTCCTCTACTATGATATCTCTCATCCTGCTCTCCTCTATTCTTCTGCTGACTCAACCTTCCTACTCCCCTGTGTCCTCCTCTTCCCTTTTCTTCTCCCATCTCTTTATCCCAGCTCCCTGTCCCCTCCTCCCATGCTCCCAGTTCATGCATCAGATCCTGTCCCATTCTCCTTCTCTGGGGTACTATGCATATCTCTCTGAGGGTCCGTCCTGTTTCCCAGACTCTCTGGTGGTGGGATTGTAGGCTGCCACTCTCCTGTTTCATGCCTAAAATCCATATATGAATGAGTACATACCATACTTGTTCTTTTGTGACTGGGTTACCTCGCTTGGGATGGTTTCTCCTAGTGCCATCCATTTGCCTGCAAATTTCAAGATTCCATTGTTTTTTCCACTGAGTAGTATTCCATTGTGTGGGTGTACCACATTTTCTCTATTCACTCTTCAGTTGAGGGGCATCTAGGTTGCTTTCAGGTTCTGACTATTGCAAATATTGCTGCTATGAACATAATGGAACAGATGTCCTTGTTGTATGAATGCCCATATTTTGGGTATATGCCTAAGAGTGGAATTGCTGGATGGGAATCAGTCTACCACAAGATCCAGTTTTCTCAGTTTTTATTGACCACAACATCCATTCTGAAGTTTTCCTATTTTAATCTGTTCTTGTTCAGTAATTGTGAGTTTACTCCTTGTCTAGAATTAAAAGAGAGAAGAGATGGATGGTGATAACATATAGTCTCATCTCTTCTTTTGTCTATGTCTTTAATAAAGTATCCCCTTAACTACCTCCAACCTCTAACACTATATTCGCTTTGAACATAGAAGAAAGAATGTTATTCATTATGGTAGCAAATTCAACAGTGAGGCATTGGGGTTTTCTAAGTCATGTAAGCCCTTTAAACTGTGCTAGAAGGGCCATATCTTAATTACAAAATATTAAAACATATGAGTCAACATATGGTATGCTAGGAGAGTGTTTTTCCTTATTAATGCTCTCATTCACCATATGAGTAAAGTGACTCATATCCAGAAAGACAAATGCTGCATTCTCTTCCATGCATTTAGATTTTCATTCTTTTCTTGGACTAACTATAGAAGACAGGAAACCAAAGAGAGAGACTAGGTGGAGAGGTTGGAGAGGGAAGTTTTTTAAGATACAGTATTTTAGAACACACATCACAGGAAAGGGGAATGGAGAATACCTGAATTGGGGACATTAAAGTGAGCTCGCTCGCTCTCTTTTTTTGGTAGCACATGTCTTTAGTTGAAGAACTAGGAAGGCAGAGGCAGAGGCAAGTGGATCTTTGAGAGTTTACGGCACCTTGATCTATGTAGCATACTTCCAGGACAGCTAGGGCTACACAGAGAGTCTCTATCTCAAATAGGAGCAGGAGCAGGAGGAATCAAACCTCTGTTTTCCCTGTTACAAGTCTCAAGCAAATTTTCTTTCACCTTGGGTTTTTATACTTCCCCTTTTTGGTCTAATGTAGCCTGAGAGTTAGAGAAAGTTCCCTTTATTGTAAGAGTCTTTGGAGACATCAATGACCTTGAGAAGTGGCAAGCTCTTGGTAAATAGGAAAGGCAAGCAGAAAAGAAATTACGTAAGAGCCAGAAATTCTTACGTTAATCCTGTAATTGCAATTTTAGATGCCAGGGGACATTCATTATCGTTGTTCAAGCTATAATGGAGAGGAAGGCACTCAAAAACCTCAAAGAGAAGAAGGGAAGTCAAGGGTTCTTATATTTATAAAATGGGTCCCATCGGGAACCTTCCTGTCCTCAGAGCTTGCCTACTGCTTTTGAGATAAGTTCTCATCAGGTGGCTCCCATTGGCCTAGAACTCAGCACTAGTCCAGGAGGATAAGCGGGAGTACAAGAGGAGAACAAAAAGAAGGAAGAGGCTAAGAGGAGTACATAGAGGAACAAAACCTTAAATCAGGCGGGTAGTGAAACGAGGGTGTGTCTGGAAGGGATAGATAAGGGGCCGTGGATACGATCAAAATTCAATACATGGAATTCTCTATTTTAAGTACTCAAACGATGCCTCATTTGTGGTATGAAAGAAGGTATTCTACAGTGAGATAAAGCGGTAAACAGAAAAGAGGAAGGTGAGCATGTGAAAACATGGGGATTGAGTAGGGTTCCCCGTGGGCAGAGAGCCTGGGTGTCCCTGAGTTGTGGGGACACGTTAAGAGGAAGTGGGAGCATGCTCTCGTGAGCCAGAGAATCATAAACACGCTTCAGAAGGAGACGTTTCACAAAGTTACAGAAAAACGTAGCTTTAAGCACCATAGTCTATTCGGAGATGAGGTACATCACTACTGAAGGTAAAAAATTATTTCCTTTGCTGTTACATTTCATTTCTCCGGCATAATCAGTTTCGTCGCTTAAAACAGCACTGCTTCAGGACTGACGCGGAAATAGGCATGATTTTGTTTTCGCCGCACTATGCACTGCACATTCAATCATGGTGCCATTTACTATCTGAGCTGCGAGGACTGCAGGAGGAAGTAACCCAGTTAGCTCATGTTAAGGACTTAAAGACCGAGCTCACAGGAAAAGGGCAGGAGCTGAGCTAGAAGGGTAATCTGATTAGATTCAATCAAAGCCATTTCAAACTGATTCCAGGTATTTTGTCTTTTATATAATCCTGCGCAGGTCTTCTGGGGATGAGCTCTCTCACTTCTTTTTTTTTTTTTAACGCATTTATTTTCTGGTTAACAAGTGAGGACCGCTGCTCACGCACTGTTTCCTCCTGTTCTATTTTCCACTAAAAGGATGCAGATAATTTCATACCAGGGGCTTTTTATAAGGAGGTTATTATGTCCACAGAGAAGGTAATAGAATCTTCTAGGTCAGAGATGGAGATTACCCGTTAGGTCTCTTATTCTCTCTTTCCCACAATTTCTGTGCTCTGTTTCTTAGGTCATCTTGCCAAATACTTGACTGCTGTGATTTGACAGGCATTTCTGGAAGGACATTGTTCATATTCCAAGACCATGTTTTCTGAATCCCTAACCTGTCAGCGATTCAATGTTTTCAGAGAGGACATCATACTTTCATTTTTGTTTTTCCCTTAACTTGCCTGCTTACCCAATTATTAGTTCAACTCAACTGATCTAACCCCTAAACTGCTCATGTCTCTTTCGTCTGTAAACTGCTCACGTCTTCTTCGTATGGCAGTGATCTTTCCATCCTTTAGCACCTCATATCTTCCGCTGCTGTCGGCTGTCCCTGTCCAAATGAAACCCTATTTCCTCCAATTCTGTCAGGTGGACAAAAGCCAGGAATCCTCAGGAAGGTGTGAAGCCAATTCCGCTCTACCAAAAGGAGCCATTTTCCTTATCACTAAAGGGACAAATGGCTATCTGTGCTGCCTTTTATCACACACCCAAGTGCGTGCTGGCCTCTAGGCTCATTCAGTATCACTTGTACCAGTTACACTTGTCAGAGTCCCTGCTGGAATCCTGACTCTTCTCAGCCCTTCTCCCCTAACTTCCTCTAGTTCAGGAGTTTCGCTCTCCCCGGTTAATCATCCTTGTAGCCCTGCTATTTCAGCTTCTCTGTCTCTGTCTCTGTCTCTGTCTCTGTCTCTGTCTCTGTCTCTGTCTCTGTCTCTGTCTCTGTCTCTCTCTCTCTCTCTCTCTCTCTCTCTCTCTCTCTGTCATTCTCTTTCTCTTTGTCTTCATTTCCCACTCTCTCCCTCCTTCTCTCTATCTCTCGGCTCTGCTCCTGCTTCTATCATGGCCAAGTCCAATCTGCTGGCCATGTTCAGTCTCTTCCTATATTAGACACTTCAAGTGCTTCTGATTGTTCTTTCCCTCCTATCTACAATAAAACCTTCCACTAAACCATGCCATGAAGCTGTCATATCATTAGTTTATACAGTGGCTGCTTATACTCTTAAAGCAATTAGGACTTCAGATGATGTGAAGAAGATAATAAGGTCCATTTAGCTTGTTTTGATGAGAAGGGGTACACTGGAATCCGGATGCTAACCCTTCTATGAATGCTGGTAGAAACAGGAGAAAAATGGGAAGAAACGCCTCATTTTTTTTCCCCTCTGCAAACATTGCTTACGGGAATAGAAGTATACTTAACAAAACTTTACCAAAGTAGAAATATTATCATTGTCTATCCTCCAAGAAGGACAAAAAAAGGGGTTTTTGTGCCTTTGTGTCACAAGTCATAGGATCTCATTGTAGTGACCAGTCCCCCATTTTAGCAGCCATCACAGGCTACCATGTGCTTGTATGACCTTGCCGCTCCTGTCCTGGTCACTAAGGTCAGATGCTCTCCTCGTGGCAAGGAACTGATCAGAAGTTAGTTGGCGAGGCTGTGCTTTACAGCTCTGGGTGTGCTTTACGGACAGTGCACAACAGTGACCTGCAGAGCATAGCAACCGCCCTGGGAGGGCCTATGGGCCATAACAACCAGTTGACCAATCAACACAGAGCAGGTCACCCAAACCTGGAAGTGCACCAATCCTGAGACTGTTTCATACCCCTAGACACTGCCCTTTAAGATCCCTGCCTCGAGGTTGCTTGGGGTCTTTCTCCAGCCATTCCATGGTGGTGTGAAGGGCCAGAGCTAATGGGGTTAGCTTGTTAAACATCTACAATGAAAGACTCTTTGCTTTTGCATCAAAATGGGCCTCTTGGTGATGTTGGGGTTCAGAATTTGTGCACAACATCATCTGAAAAACTGTGTGTTTGTGGCATCAGAGCTATTTACCAAAGCTGATGCAATGTCAACAAATCCCTCTTGTTTGTAATACTTACTTGCTGCATACAACTCCAGCTCCCCGGTATCCAGTTCACTTCTTTATTCTCTCTATGGTCACCTGGACTCCTGTGAACATACGAGTTCCCCCCAAACACATGTACAATTAATTTAAAGTAAAATAAAATAGAATTTTTAAAAGCAACCACAGCTTATATTGTGTATAACACACATATATGAAACAAAAAGGTTCAGATGTTAGCAATTAAATGATGGAGAAGAGGTATTGTAAGACCACTAGTGAAGGAAGTCTGGCTAAGGATAATAGTAGAGTCTTCTAACCATTGCTACTGAGAAGCTGAGGCAGGAGGGTTACATCTCAAGGCCTGCCTGGACTGCAAAGTTCAAGACCAGTCTTAGGAACATAGTGGTAGCATGTGCGATGTCCTAGCTTCAACACCCAGAATGGTAAAGAAAAGAAAATAGAAAGAAAAAATTTGGAATTAATATAGAAAATTGTACAAAGAGACACTGTAATACAGAACAACCTTTGGCAATTAACCAGATAGCATACCAATGAGAGTTGTTCGTATCAATTCAATAGGACCTACCATGATAGTATGTCTTGTTTGTATCTTGACTTTGTCATACAGTTTGGTTTATTGAGGAACATGTTTTAAAACTGCTGTGTATTCTGTGAGGACCAGTGCCATGAGCTTGTGTTACTTTCCCTTCTGAGTCTTAATATCCTGTCCTGCTCCTTCCAGAACTGTGAGTAAATGGAGGGTAGGGCACTGTGCTTATTGAGATGTGTGACCAATCTATAAACACTTGAGCTTTGCTGGATCTGGGATCAACTAATTATATTCAGTAGTTCCCAGCAACATCCAGGAAACATTTCCTGCAAATTCGCATAGAAATCCTTCTTGATACCTTGAGTAAGCACTTTCAAAAATGAAATGCCTTTGATCAATTTCTTCCCTTCCTGATTGTATCAGCTTCATTGAAAACATAAAGGATCAAGCTTACACACAGAGAAAACTTGATTCTCAATTTATCCATGACAATAATTTTTTCAATAACAGAAGTTTAAAATAATGCATACACAGCCCTTAGCAACTGGGTGAGAGGCAAAACGTTGGTGACTTTTTTATCCATACTCACAGTTTTTTGGTAAGATTTCAACATATTTACAAATGCTTCTCTATCAAAGCAGATTATTTTTCCAAACAAATTTCATCTCCATCAAAATGCTTTCTTGAAATGACAAAAAAGCAAGACACACATTTATGGTTTTCCAAAATTCAAAATATTTCTAATAAAAATCAGACATGAAGTCATTTAAATACCCCCTACTCATATACACAGCTTGTCTGTTTCTGGCTGTGCATACATTCTTGCAATTTCATAGGACTTTTGACTAAGAGGAAACGGAGCAAATTCAAACAAGAGAGAAATAAAGTTAAGAAACTATTTTAGAGACAGAGGTGATGATTGCACATGTGGTGCTAGGTGTGGGCATGCCTAGCGTGGGCTGAAAGCTGGGATACATGTTCCTAGGAGATAAAAGCTAGAGAAACAAAAATACATGAGTCATACTGTTCAGTAGAGGAAAGACAAACAGGGAACTCTGTTGAAGTAAAGCTATTGTCGATAACAATTTTCTTTTCTATGGAAGAAAAATAACCTGAGATTTTTTTCTTAAGGAGAAAATATGAATATAAATGTAAATGTGAATATATATGTGTGTGGTAACAATTGTCCAAAAATGTTTGTCATAAAAATGAATTAGAATATAAAAGGGAGTAGCTACTGTGGATGACAGTTCTTTTTTAAAAAATTAGCATATGATTAGCATATAAGCCAGCAACTGTACTTCTGGAATAGGATTTTTCCCAAAAAATAAGAGTATATGCTCAGAGATTTACTCCGTGTTCCCTGTGAGCACAGGATGAAGGGTATAAGCCACACTATGCACATCTATGGGTGAAAAACACAATTGGGCACTTAATGAAAAAACAGTATTTAGGCATCAAAAGTGAAGGCAATACTGACACAGGCTAATTGCTAATTATATGGGTTGGATTATGCCAGTCACTAACCTTCAGTTATTGTGTGAGGTGTGTACAACACTCTGATTCAGAGAGACTGGAATGGTACTTTAAAAGGCTGGGATGGGAGGGATGGAGACTTTCTTCCTAAGTGTATATTTTGGTTAGAAGATTGAAAATCTCTTGCAGGTGGATGGTGGTAATGGTTACACAATGGTTTGAATTTTCTCATTGCCACAGAGCTGTATACTCTGAGTGATTCACATGGTAGATGTTACGCTATCTATATTGAGCCACTTTGAAAGTGGCTTTTGTAACACTCTTCATTATAACATCTCTAGGCTTAAGCAGTGTTCTGAGTGTTGTTTCCTGAGAGCACTTTATACAGGCTATGACAACATAAGCTGATTATACAGCTGTCAGATGATCGACTTAGAAAATGAGGCAACATACCGACGTGACAGTCATGGTTTTCAAGATGTGTGTGTGTGTGTGTGTGTGTGTGTGTGTGTGTGTGTGTGTGTTCTCACAGCATCATAGATCTTGAATCAGAACTCTTTACCAGGGATCTTTAACTTATCAAAATCCTTGAGCTCCTATGAACATAGATCAAAAGCTTTCTCCTTTGATAAGACTGAGTGATAATTTTGTCTTTCTGGATATCAGATTACCTTGTCTTGAGATCTTTAGCATCAACTTGATCAATATAAAACATGACTGAGGTCTACATAGTCTTTAAAGAGTTAGCTGAAAGGCCTCATGTAGTCCCTCACAGAATGCTACTTTGAATAACTAAGTCTTTCATTCCTAGCTGAATTTTTGAATCCCAAGCCCTTACATCAGTGTAGCACATAGAACAAAGTCTGTCTAGGAGGAACTGCTTACTCGAATTCTTCATGTTTTGTTTAACCAATGGCACATTTTACCTTAGCTTTGATGACACATAACACCATACAACAATGTGCTTAAAATGGGGAAAACACATTTTAAGTAAGTGTACTTATAAAAACTCATCCTGTCCCAAACATATAGTTGTTCTTCTATGTAAGCTCTCACATTCCTCAAATATAAATTATGAACACAAACAGCTAACACTATAATAGTCTTTCTATATGTATGTGTTTGACTATTTCTGTGTGTTTTGAGGTTTTAGAACATAGCATTTAAAGTTTCCCCTAGCATAATACACCTCTATTATCTTCATAAACTCTATATTCTTATGTTTAGGTGTGTTCCTTGTGTCCCTGGATAACCATACTACAATCAACAGCCCCAGGAAGACTAGGTAATAAGTAAGGCCCCAAGAGGAACACATGGATTTCCCTGGAAATAGGAGAGATCTCCTGGGTCACCCGGAGGCAGGTGAAGTGGGAGCATGAGGGATCAGGTTGAGGTCAGGATAGAAGGGGAGAGTAATAAAGGAGATGTCATGATAGGGTAGCATTTCAGGGTCACATAGAGACCTGGTGCAAGGGAAAGTCCTAGAAATCTACAAGGATAACCCCAGCTAAAACTCCTAGCAGCAGTGCATAGGTAGCCTGAACTGGCCAGCTCCTGTAATCAGATGAAACCTTCCTTAATTGTCATCAATGAGCCTTTATCTAGTAACTGATGGAAGCAGATGCAGAGATCCACAGTCAAGTACTAGGTCAAGATAGGAAACCCACTGAGGGAAACCACAGAACAACTAACTTGGGCACCTAGGAGCTCACAGACACTGGACCAAGATTTAAGTCCTAGGGACTGACCTTGGCCATCTACATAATTTTGACAGTTGTATGGCTTGGTCTACTCGTGGGGCTTCTAGAAGCGGGAGGGAGGCCTATCCCTGTTGCTTTGGCAGACTTTGGGGAACCTATTCCTCATACAATGTTACCTTACCAAGCCTTAGTATAAGGGTAGAAGCTCAGTCATATTTCAACTTGCTATGCTATGTTTTGTTGATAATCATAGGAGGCCTGTCCCTTTCTGAACAGAAACAGAGAGGAGAGGATTCTGGTGGGGCAAAGCAAAGAGGAGGTGGGGAGAAGGAATGGAAGGAAAGAAAGGAGCCTAAACTGTGGGTGTGATGTAAAATGAATGAATGAATCTGATAAACAAGCAAATCCCCACTAGATTCTATTTTGGTTGTGAGCCTAGCCTTTAATGGCTGAGCCATCTCTCCAGCCCCCCACTAGATTCTAAAACTCCACTGTTTTGGTATATGGTATTTCCCATGACCAGCTTCCTTGGGTCCCTTCAGGGTTCTGCCCTGCAAGTGGTCCGGGTTTCCTAATTCAACTCATAAATCCAACAAGCATATCACTGTAAACTGTTTGTTAAATTACCTGTAGTTTTTTTTAAACCATATTATCAACATGGATTTTAAGTATCTTCTTGTTACAAAGCTACTCTTAGGAATAGCTTGTGAGTTTCCCTTCAGGTCTTTTATTGTGACCTGTATGATGATCCCGTGGAAGTCCAAATGGATTCTAATTTTCCTTCCACACTAGAGCACAATTGGAGTGTCTGCTCCAGGAGGTACATAGTCTAATAGCGAGGCACTGGTGGTCGTTCTTTTGGTTACAAACCTAGGGAAGTATATAAGATGCAGTGAAGGGGGTCTGGGTAAATAAGAGTCAACATCCAGACTCTGTCAACAGGAGAGTAGATGCTTTCTGACAAAGTTGTGAGTTGTACAGACCGCTATAGTGCTTTGTTATCTGCTAATCCTCGCCATTCATGAGTCTCTGTCTTAGTGTGAAATCTTTCCATCAACGAATGTCTTGTCTGTTTTGAGATTTGGATATGCAAGTTGAGCTCCTTCGTTTAATACTGAGTAATGGAATGAGAAGCATTCTCCAATGTAATGCAACGATGCCATTTCACACAAGCAAGAATGATTAGTCATAGTGGACAATTAAGCAATGTCAATATTTTTATTGGTGTCAATGACTTCCCTTTATGGGTACATCAAATTACTGGGAGTGCCACATCCCAAACACTTGAGTTTTGCTTGTAAATATTGATTAGTTTGTAACAAGTGGGATGAGATACTTTATTAGAACTGAGTAATATAATACTCTTCTGTTATTCCAAGTTGTTGCGACACACCCCTGCTTTCCATTGGTAAAATGCCATGTTCCTGAAGATAACAGATCAGAAAAAAAATTGTCATAAGTTTCTGTACCTAAGTTGTCAGGTGAATTTGTTCTTCATTTTCCTGCCACTTGGAATGCTAGGAAATGGCTAGTGAGGACTCATAATCTCAGATTTCCAATTTAGAGAGTTTTTCCTTCTCACTTGTGTGGATGTGAGCACTGCTAGGACACAGCTCCATCCAGCGTTAGTTGTTTAATGAACCAGTCATTCCCCAGTCAATTCTTATATTTTTGGTTGTGAGCCTAGCCTTTAACGGCTGAGCCATCTCTCCAGCCCTCCCCAGTCAATTCTACACTTTTCTTGAATGTGTAATGTCTGCTTTTTCTCTAAGCTTTTTTTTTATTTCATGAGTCAATTTCATAGTAGTAAAACAAAATGTTTGTGATGTTTCTCCACTGGCACAAGAATGAGTGAATTTACAAGGAAGCTCAGTAGGCTGATTTTTCATCTTGTCCCTTCTGATTTAGCAAGATCTGAGCCATAAGTCAAACTGAGCTAACTACTATTTATGTATCTCAATGTGCAAAGGTGATTACATGTTTCCCTTGACCTTTTGTCATGCCTTTCCTGGGTCCCTGTTCTGCCACCTGTAATGTATGTTTAATTGGAAGATTAGATTTCTCTTCATAATTTTGCTGCACAATGTATGTTGGAGCCATGAATCAGGCCAGTTTTTTCATCCATTGACATGGTAGCAAATGTGCCTTTGTTTAATGCCTTATGAACTCCAGCTAAAAGTCCAATATCTTCCCTTATGGGATGCAATTACCATGCTCTAGTATTGCCAACATCTTGAATTCACACACTATTCTCAAGACATTCAAATGTTTTAGAAGCAAATAAGGCATTTATTTATAAACCTCTGGGTCTCTCAGGATAAGCTTGAAATGCAGTGGTAACTGTTAGAATGGAAAAGAAGTTTCATACTTTCTGGAAGAATTTAAAAATGGAAGTTCTACCTGGCATTTCACTGATTCAGCAGCTTAAGGTTGATGAAGGACTGATCCATCATCAAAATGCCTTCTCTGCTGGTCCCAGATTTTGAAGACCGCTCTGGATTAGAAAGTTGGTTGCCAAGCTGGGCGTTGGTGGCGCACGCCTTTAATCCCAGCACTTGGGAGGCAGAGGCAGGAGGATCTCTGTGATTTCGAGGCCAGCCTGGTCTACAGAGCAAGTTCCAGGACAACCACCAAAACAATACAGAGAAACCCTGTCTCGAAAAACAACAAACAAAACAACAAACAAAAAAGAAAGTTGGTTGCCTGTTCACAACTTCAAGGAGGACCCATCCTTTAAAAGGAACACACACCATTTGAGTACCCTTGCCCCCTGAAGTGTATCTTAGTGAGACCATATTTTGCTCAATATTTAAATACTGTGGATTAAGAACTCCACTTCCACTCAGAAACAATGGCAGCTACCTTAGCCCTGACTTCTAAACTTCAGCAATGACTGAGGGTTTCAGGTCTCATAAAAACTAATCAAAATGAGATCTGGTGAGGCAGCTCAAAAGATAAAGACATTAGCTTCATAAACCTAGAGTCTGAGTTCTATCCCTGGAACCCTTGGAAAGTTGAAAGGACAGATTACCCCCCCCCATAAAGTTGTTTTCTGACATCATGTGACTGCACATGCACCATGACACATAAAGCCACCCACACCGTATTTAATGGAATAGTATTAGCTATGTAAAATAAAATTAAAATTCACTATCAGTTATCCTCCTCATTTATGCTGAAGAATCTACATATAAATCTGCCAGTGAATCACAGAATTTGGTGATAGCTATGCCCTTTCTGCCCTTAAATATCCTCCTTCAAGGCATCCTTATGCTTTGTTTAGGGAACCCCAGCTTTTGTGGCATGCTGTTGATGACACACCTAGTTTCATTTGGGATGTGTTCAGACACAGACCTGAAAATTGCTCTTTGGCCTTAGGCAAGCGTTCTGAGAAATTGCACTCATTTTTTTTTTGCATTATCATAGCTAGAGTACATCCAGTTTCATCATACATGTAAAAAGGCACATCACTTAGTGTCCTAGCCCAAGTCTTCTAAATGTCAGGCATGTTAGTCAGCAATGCTACTACTACCAAGATATTGACATAAGAAAGATTTGTTCACCTCACGGTGCAGATGCCACCCAACTATAGGGTTGTTGATCCTACTTATTGTATTGAACTGATCTCTGGCACAGCGAAATGGCTGCTGTCTATCTAAACAAGCCATAAAGGTTGTAGACTACTTTCTTGGTGAATGATACTTCTAATTTCCTTCTTAATGTTGGGCTTGATATTGAGCTCTTGTAGGTAGGGCAGACAACTGTTTTGTTCATAGTTTCTGAACCAAAGTACACCAGACCTGGTTATAGCTCGGAGCTATTATTTTCCTGAGCTGGAGGTAGCATGAGAATGAAGGCAGAAATTAGAGTGCTGCTTCTGAAAGGGAGGCAAACCAGTTTGCCAATTAATAACCAGAAATAGAAACATTAACAAAGTTTCTGGGGCATACCTTGGAAGGAGTCAACTCTACTAACAAGTTGAACTTTACTTCTAGTCTCCAGAACTCTTGATAATAAATTTGGTTGTTTAACCACCCATGTGAGCTGCTTATTTTGACTGTCTGGCCAACTATACCATACCCATGTGGTATGAGTTTGACCCCATGATTTTTACAGAGTAAGGTTATCTGAGTGCTATCACACTCTCACAAACAGATCACAGGTTGAGTCTAAGTCTAATTTATGTATATACACTCTGCCTTATATTAGTGCTTCCCAATAAACATATCCTATGAGTCTTATAGAAAAATGCATGTTTCCTAGCGAATTAAAGAAGCAATATTTAGGCTTCACTGATAACTGTTTACCCAGTAAAAAGCAAACAATAAAGGCATAGTTATTACATCTTCTCAGAGAAGATTTATGGAATCCTACAAAATTTGTTTATTGCTGAAGTAATATGAAACTCATATAGGTTCAGCAATTAGATTTTTCTATGCTTCTTACTCATGATGGATTTACATTTTTATGCTGTTGACATGATATAAATTTCTTTATGAAGAATAGTATATAAACTTTAGGTTTTAAAAATAAGTATGCTCCTTAAATCTCTAAGTCTCCATGCCCTGGTTGGCAATCTTTTACACTTCTCCAAATATTCAATATTGTAAGGTCTTGTAATTTTCCTGTATTCAAAAGGTACTCAATCATTGCAGAACCACAATGTGTCTACTAATTCATATCCATGAGTGACATTTGTGTCTAACTATAAGGATACATTTGAAGGAAGTAAAAAATTAAAGTATCAAATTAATAATTATCAGGAAATGTAGAGCAAATAATTATTGGTTTAAATCACCAATAAAAATGTATAGTTGTTTAGATATATACACATGCATACATTATAAGTCCAATGATTTATCATAAATCATTTCAAACAATTCCATAGCTACATCCTTTATTTATACTTTCAGATTCCGGTTGTTTTGTTGCTCATATATATGAACGTAATGTAAGAGTCTTCACGGAGGTTCTTAAAAAGAATCCTCTCTTGAGGCGCTGTAAGGAAGTGAGGCCCAGATGGCCGGGCAGCACAAACATTTTGCCCTCTTATAAGCAGAGACTACTTCTCAATCTCTTCCTGAGATTTTTATGCTGATTCTGTGTCCAGAACTCTGTGTCATGTCTCTTCTGTGACAGGGAATGTATGCCATGGACACATCCAACGTCAAGAAGGCAGACTTAGAGCCTGGCAAACTTGACCATTATGTTGGAAAAGAAAGTTGCTTATGACTGTAAACAACTAGATGGGTGCAGGGAGTTGTGCTTGTGTCCCGTGGAAGGGCAAAATGGTGCTCTTAACCTTTTAGCTGTCTTTCCAGGCATTACTAAGGTTATTATCTTTTGACGGCTGGTTTCTCTGTTACAGGTGACGGAAATGCACCTATGCGATAGTTTATCAATGTTTTAATGATTTGTATAATGAAATAATCAACAATATATTTATTTTCAGAAGTAAAGTATGTTTAATTCATTTATTCAAACAATTTTAATTAGGTTCAGTCCATAGGTAATTTCTCTTGAGTTTTGTTTGTATATCCTAAGAAAATAATATTTTTTTCTAAATCTCTACACACTCAAAAAAAATCAAGTCATGTGAATAATTACTAAGAAGTAAAGGAAGAGAAAGATCTCATAATGACAAGTGTATGTCATCTCAGAAGTGCTCATATAAACATATACTAATGGGTGTACACAGACAGTAGTCCAAAGGATGGACTAAAGTATATCATAGTATTTATCATTCAAATTATGACATTGACAAATGTTTTAAATTATAAAGCATTATGTTAATTTGACTTAAAACTGAAAGAATGAAGGAAGAATTACTAAGTCTGATTTCTTAAACATGGTGCTATCTTTTAGTATTAAAGAAATAGGTTATTGTAGACTTTAAGCTAGTCATTATGTGCTCTTTTTATTTAAAAAGTGTTTCATGAGTCAGGGGCTTGAGATAAAAATGTGTTACTCTCTAGCTCAAGCTGGGCTCAAACTCAGCGCAATCCTCCTTTCTTAGACTTCAGGATACTGGGATTATAAGTGTGTCCCACAAACCCAGCTATTATGTTCTTACGTATGCTTGATCCTATCCTAGATACTTTGCTACAGAAATTGGCAATAATTTATGCCTTTGTAGTTCTGAATATCCTATTTTGTCAGTGACATGAGGTTTTATATTTTGTGACAATGTCATGCAACTGTATACAGTAGTCCTGACGCTTATTTTGGACTACTTTGATTTATAAATTGATTCAGTATTTACCAGGCATATTGTTAGCAGGATTCCTCTCTCACCATTTTTAATTGACAAGCACACCTGTTAATTGTTGCCAAATTTATGCACACTGACAAGATTCAGCTGTGCCTCTGTGGAAACAACCACCTTGGCAGAACAAAAACTTCTTGCTGAAAATATAGGTAGACAAAACCCCATTGAACCAATATCCATGGCTGTCTGACTCCAAGTTTCATCTTCTCCTTGACTTAGCATGACTGCCTCCTGTGCCTAAACAGTAAGAGGAAGACACGTCAAGAGGTCGCAGTCTAGTTGTAAAAGCGTGTCTAACTGGTGTAAGTAATTGTTTGTGTGATGTGGTTTAAATATGCAGTCTTAAGAGGGTTTACAAACTTCAGATGGAAAAGCTGGTGGTAATTTAAGTAGAGGGGAAGGGAGGACACATGAACGATGAAACTGTAATCCTAACCAGACCTTCCTAGGAACAAAAAGAGGCCGAAATTGACCTGCGCAGTTAGTTAAAATGTGACCATCTCATGGCAGACCATAAAAGCCACACAGAAGCTTCAGAGTCTCATCCAAATGGCACAAGGAACTGTTACCAAGCACACTGAAAAAGTCTGCAAAAATGGACTTGTGACATCTATATAGACCTGTGAGATGGAGAGTGAGGACCCAAGGTCAAACTATACCTGGGTAGGGTGAGAGCTGTTCACTAGGCTTTGCTAAAGTATGGGAACTAAACCATGATATTTTAATGTCGTTTTATTAGGGTTAATGAATTTTTAACTAGTGTTCAAGTGATTTATACCTTGGTGGTTATACCTAAATGTCATAATCAAACAACAAATGAATGTACAGACAACATATAAAATCTGGTGTTAAATTTAAGATTAAACTAATTATTTCTATTAGAATATTATGTTTTGTTTCACAAAATCTTTATATAGCTTCCCAGGCTGCTTTTAGGGCCCCATGGTTATTCTTATCTGTTGCTGAGTTGTTTACATTGCTTTTCCCTTTCTCAGCAGCACTTCCTGTCAAATTCCCTAGTCCCTATATAAATAGATTCAAAATGTACTCCTGACACTGCGTCATTAAATCACTTGGGAACTTGTTCAAACTACAGATAATTTGTCATCTTGCCTAAGATCTTGCAAGCTTGACGTTCTGGTAACAGGAGCAATCTGTGGTGTTTTAAATCTTTTTTACTGAGTTTTATTTTGCTCTTTTTTATTAACTTACTTTTTACATTTCAATCCCAGTTCTCCCTCCTTCCTTTCCTCCCATACCCATCTCTTCTCCCCTCCTCCCATCTCCTCCATGGAGAGGGTAAGGCATCACCTAGGAAGTCTAGTAAGTCTGTCCCATCATCTCCTTGAGGCAGAACCAAGGAACCTCCCCACCCCTCTCACCACTGTGTCTAGGCTGGGCAAGGTATCCCATGTAGAATGGGCTCCACTAGGTCAGTTTGTGCATTAGAGTCAGGTCTTGGGCCCACTGCCAATAGCCTCATATATTGTCCCAATCACACCATTGTCACTTACATTAAGTGAGTCTTGGGCCAAGCTCCTAGAGTACAACTGAAGTGAGGGAAGAGAAATGATATGAACAAAGGAGTCAATGCCATGATGGGAAAACCCACACAATCAGCTGACCTGAGCTAGTGAGCAATCCAGTCTGACAAATGGGGACCCTACATAAAACCGAACTACTTTGCTCATTTAATGTCTAATGACAATAGTAAAAATCATTTTATCCAACTATTAACCAATACGTTATTTTTGCTACAATAGTTGACAATCTTTTCTTTAATTTTTCAGGAACAGAACTGAAGATCCTTATTCTAAGAAAGGACTTCAGAATTAGGAAGACAACTGCAGCATTCTCTTTGATATGCTACCCAGTGATTGTGAGAAATGCAGTGGTCTGCACTACCAATTCAGAAGCACAGTGTCTCTACATGCTAGAGGTGTACTCCAGTGTTAGTTACCTTAACAGTGCTTGACATCACATGCTTTTTTTTTTTAATTTTATTTTCCAGTTTAAATTTAGATAAGAATCAAGGTTGCTTCACAAGTCAGTTCCAGGTCCCTCTCCCATTCCCTCCCTTCCTCCCGTGCCCTCCCCTCCCCCCCCCCCCCCCCGTTATCCTCTCATTTCTCCAGGGAGGGTGAGGCCCTCCATGGGGCTGTCCATAGTGTGTCATTTCATATAGGGCAGGGCCTAGACCCTTTCCCAAGACTTCTGGGTGAGAGTGCACCTCACATTGTTCTATTGGAGTCCAAAGTCCGTGTGTATACTTGGGATGGGTACTGATCTGCTGCCCAAGGCTCAATAGATTCCCTAGGCCTCCTCACTGACACCCAGATTCAGGGGGTCTTGATCAGTCCCATGCTGGCTTCCCAGGCTAATGCCTGGGATTCAAGAGTTAACCTTTGTCTGGTCAGCTGTTTCTGGGGGTTAAACCAGCCCAGTCTTAATCCCTTTGATCATCAGTCCTCCCTCTCTGTTACTGGCTTTCTTGAGTTCAGCTCAGTACTTAACCAAGGGAGTCTGCCTCTTCTTCGATCAGCCACTAAATAAAGTTTCTGTTTCCCAGACTCTCTGGCCATAGGATTGTAGGCTGGCACTCCCCAGATCTATGTCTAAAATCCATATATGAGAGAGTACATGCCATGTTTCTCTTTTTGTGACTGGGTTACCTCACTCAGGATGGTTTCTTCTAGTGTCATCCATTTGCCTGCGAATCTCATGATTCCATTATTTTTTTCTGCTGAATAGTACTCCATTGTGTAGATGTACCACATTTTCTCTATCCACTCTTCAGGTGAGGGACATCTAGGTTGCTTCCACGTTCTGGCAATTACAAATAAAGCTGCTATGAACGTAGTGGAACAGACCTCTTTGTTGTATGAATGGGCATCTTTTGGATATATGCCTAAGAGTGGAGTTGCTGGGTCTTGTGGTAGGTTTATTCCCATTTTTCTGAGGAATCTCCACACTGATTTCCAAAGTGGCTGAACCAGTTGGCACTCCTACCAGCAATGGAGGAGTGTCCCCCTTTCACCACATCCTCTCCAGCATAAATTGTCATTGGTGTTTTTGATTTTAGCCATTCTGACAGGGGTGAGATGGTATCTGAGAGTTGTTTTGATTTGCATTTCCCGGATGGCTAAGGATGTTGAGCACTTTCTCAAGTGCCTCTCAGCCATTTTAGACTCCTCTATTGAAAACTCTCTATTTAGTTCTGCAGCCCACTTTTTAATAGGGTCCTTTGGTGTTTTGGAGACTTGCTTCTTGAGTTCTTTGTAAATTTTGGAGATCAACCCTCTGTCAGATGTGGGATTAGTGAATATTTTTTCCCATTCTGTGGGCTGCCTTTTTGTCTTGCTGACTGTGTCCTTTGCCTTACAGAAGCTTCTCAGTTTCAGTAGGTCCCATTTATTAATTGTTGATCTTACTGCCTGTGCTACTGGTGTTATGTTCAGGAAGCTGTCTCCTGTACCAATTCATTCAAGGGTACCACCCACTTTCTCTTCTAAGAGGTTCAGTGTGGCTGGATTTATGTTGAGGTCTTTGATCCATTTGGACTTAAGTTTTGTGCATGGCGATAGACATGGATCGATCTGCATTCTTCTACATGCCAGTCTCCAATTATGCCAGCACCATTTGTTGAAGATGCTTTCTTTATTCCATTGTATATTTTTAGCTTCTTTGTCAAAGATCAGATGTTCGTACGTGTGTGGGTTAATACCCGGGTTTTCAATTCGATTCCATTGGTCTACCTGTCTATTTTTGTGCCAATACCAAGCTGTTTTCACTTGAAGTCCTAGCTATTGCCATACGACAACAAAGGGGGATCAAGGGGATACAAATTGGGAAGGAAGAGGTCAAACTTTCACTGTTTGCAGACGATATGATAGTTTACATCAATGACCCAAAGAACTCTACCAGGGAACTCTTACAGCTGATTAACACCTTCAGCAAAGTAGCAGGCTACAAGATCAACTCAAGAAAATCAGTAGCCCTACTATATACAGATGATAAAAGGGCTGAAAGAGAAATCAGAGAAACATCACCCTTTACAATTGCCACAAACAACATAAAATACCTTGGGGTAACGCTAACCAAACAAGTGAAAGACCTGTATCGTAAGAACTTTGAATCTTTAAAGAAAGAAATTAAAGAAGCCCTCAGAAAATGGAAAGATCTCCCATGCTCTTGGATAGGTAGGATCAATGTAGTAAAAATGGCAATCCTGCCAAAAGCAATCTACAGATTCAATGCAATCCCCATTAAAATCCCAGCACAGTTCTTCACAGACCTTGAAAGAACAATAATCAATTTTGTATGGAAAAACAAAAGACCCAGGATAGCCAAAACAACCCTGTTCAACAAGGCAACGTCCGGAGGCATCACCATCCCTGACATCACATGCTTTTTAAATCACTGAGTCTAATGCTTTATCCAGTTCTAACTTATTTCACCTGACATTGCTATTTCACTGTGTTGTACTATGTACAGTTGTTTTGATAAGTTTCAATTTTATTCTTATTCAAATGACAGTACATACTATTTGTTATTTGATTTATGATTAAACGGGATTCATCTTCATGTGGCTTCTAACATATCTCAGACAGGGGTGACTTTCTTTAATCAGTGTTATGAAAACACCTTCTTTTGTGTCCCTGTAGTTTGTCTTTATTTTGAGGGACTGCCAGCTCCTAAATAATGACACTGAGACTTATTAATTATGAAAGTTTCACCTTTGGCTTAGCCTTGTCTCCAACGAGCTCTTACAGCTTAAATTAACCAGTTTCTATTAATCTCCATTGTACTGTGTGAGGTTTTAACCTCTCAAGTCTGTACATCTGCTCCCTCTGTGTCCTGCTCACATTTCCTGTGTGCCTAGATTCTAATCCTCTGAGTTTCTCTCTCTGCCCTGAAGTCCTACATAACCTCATCCACCTTGATAGTGGCCATTCAGCTTTTATTAAAAAAACCATCACAATAGCATATCTTCACACAGTGCAAGCAAATATGCCACAACATGTTCCATTGGGTTCACAGACTGAAAAGTAGGGGATCTAAGAAGCAGGTTTTGTTAAACCTCTTGTACTGGCATCTATAAAAAACATATTTTCCCAGAACACTGAGAAGAATAACCCTTTCTTGTGAGCACATAGTCCAAGTTTTACCCAGAAGTTCCCATTTCTGTAGCTACTATAAACTCATTATTTTAGCTTTTGCTATCTCATCTCTTTTCACCAGCAGCTATAGCTACTAGTCTCCAATCAGAAGTAGAAACCAATGGACATTTCAATCTCAGGCTCAAACACAGTTAATGCACTTCAATGGAGCATATTCTTATAGTGTAAGTTAAATGACGTCTTGAAACATCATGCTTCTAATGTGTGTTCTTTTTTTTTCTGTGATTAACTCATCAATGCAAAGCTTCTCAAACCTTGGAAGTGTCTCTAGTACCTCGATACACACCCACAAGCGTAGGAATAGAATCTGAGATCTAGAGAACACAATGGTGCTTCTTCATGGTTTTTTCCCTTTGTTCCAGAAGCAGCATTCTGAGAAAGTTACATTTAAGTAGATTGAGTGTTGGGCTGCTGTGTATGGGCAGACACTGTTTAGGAAGAGCAAGGCTACATGGGGGGGGGGGGGTAACAGCTGCTGGAATTCTTGGTGCTCTGGTTAATAGCGTTCTCTCCGTGAGTCACTATGTCTACATTGGAAGGTATAAAATAAAGATTCCTAAATTCACTCTGAGCCTCAATACTTTCCCACAGCCAATCACTGCATTTATAACATCAGGATGCCAACATGCCTTTTACCAAATTGCTCTGATCAGTTTTCAGGGAAGCCAAAAGCTCCCAGATACTCCAGTCATACTTAGTAAATACACATTTGTGTTCACAAAGTCTCTTCATGCCTAAGATAGAATGAGTAGACCAGGAAAGAAGAGATCGTGGATGGCCCAGAAAGAGTAGATATATGGTATGGCTAGGTTTTTGTCAGGTACTAGAACCTCACATCCAGATGAAGGTGGAACCCCAGAAGAATTAACATTACTGTGTTCATGAGGACACCATAGAGAAGGGAAGATGCTACCGTAGTTAGAAAATATTTAATAATGTTTGCCTTTGTTTTTTGCTTTTTTCGTGGACTAAATCATCATTTCAATATGAAGCTAGGAGATTTTAGCCACTTTTATCATGAACCAGAAAACCTAAAGAATGGGAAAGAGGAGTCAGTCTGTGAAATTAGCAGAGTGAAGGATGGTGTGTCAACCGTACAATTGTCCCAAAGACATTCTCTGCAGTCTGCCATAGATTCCATAAAGTCAAAAGCCTTACCTGACTTGAAGGGTTCACACCCTTGCATTAAGAATCTTACAGCCTTCCTGTGGCTATCAAGTATGTTCTGTAGATTTTCAGAAATGCCCCTAACCCAGCCTGTTTGACTTTGTACTCTCCTTTGTTCCTGTGTCCCAAGTTAGCACACTGCCTCGCCCTTACAAGCCTTTGTTGCTCCGTCACAGCACACCATACCAAGCCACTCTCTGTAGCTCTAAAGTTTCACCTAGTGTCAGGTCATCCATTCTACTCATTACACCTAGCCATTTTCAAACTAAAATGTATTCTCCTTTTTTGCTTAGTTGTTATTGTTTTTCTTTGACTGTGAAGTTTAAAAAAATATTTTTATGTATTACTTTTTGTGTCTTCTTTTAAAATTTTCCTTATTTTTTAGTTTGTTTGTTTTACACCCCTACAGCAATTTCCCCTCCCTCCTCTCCTCCCAGTCCCTCTCCCACATCTCCTCTCTGCCCCACTCCCACAATCCTCTCCTCCTACATTTCTATTCAGGAAAAGGGATATCACCAAAACAGGGTACATGAAGTTACAATAAGACTGAGCACCTTCCCTTGTTTTAACACTGGACAAGACAACCCAATATGAGGAATAGGGTCCCAAATGCCAGCAAAAGTGTTAAAGGCAGTGTTGTGCCCAAATTCTGAACCCCAAAATCACCACGAGGCCCATTTTGATGCAAAAGCTAAGAGTCTTTTATTAAAGTTATTTAACGAGCTAAACCCATTAGCTCGGGACCTTCACCCTGCCACCATAGCACATGGCTGGAGAAAAGACCCTGAGCAACCTCGAGGCAGGGATCTTAAGGGGCAGTGAAAGGGGAGTGTTTAGGGGTATGAAACAGTCTCAGGATTGGTGTGCCTCTAAGTTTGGACGACCTGCCCTGTGATGATTGGTCAACTGGTTGTTATGGCCCTTAGGCCCTCCCAGAGCCGTTGCTATGCTCTGCACATCACTGTTGCGCACTGTCTGTAAAGCACACCCAGAGCCATAAAACACAACCCTGTCAGCTAACTTCTGATTGACTTCTTGCCACAAGGAGGGTGTCTGACCTCCTAGTAACCAGGACAAGAGCCGCAAGGTCATGCAAGCACATGTTAGTCTGTCATGGCTGCTCAAACGGGGAGGCTGGTTACTACAGCAGCACCTGCATCCACTGTTAGGAGCCCCACAAGAAGACCAAGCTAAACAACTGTCACACGTATGCTGATGGCCTAGGTCAGTTCCATGTGTTAGTATTCAGGCATTTGTACTGTCTTGTCCTTGGGATTCCTACAGGATGCACCCTCAGCTGCAGTCACTAAGAGTACCACCTGTGCACATTCACTATGTTCCCTTTTAAAAGGGCCCTGCCTACCTCCCATCCTCTTCTCCCTCTCTCTCTTTCTTTCTCTCCATCTCCTCATCTGTTCCCCCTGTTATTCTCTTTTCTCTATCCCCTTGCTCTCTCCTGCTGCTCCCATCTCCAGAGGCTGGTCCCCCCCCTTTCCCTTTTTGTGATCTCCTTCCCTAATTAAAAAGAAAATACCTCTGCTTGAACCCTTTCTAATGGCATCTTTCTCTCATCCACTGCTTTTCTAAAATTACAACACTGTGCAGGAACCCTGG
The DNA here is from genome assembly GCF_017639785.1 of Mesocricetus auratus. Lineage (NCBI taxonomy): Eukaryota > Metazoa > Chordata > Mammalia > Rodentia > Cricetidae > Mesocricetus > Mesocricetus auratus. The sequence goes on along the minus strand of NW_024429212.1, from coordinate 11,870,079 downwards.
TTGTCAGTTCAGTCTCTGAGCATTTCTGAGACTAGATTAGTTGGTTCTATGAGTTTTCATTTGGCATCCTTGACACCTCTGGGTCCTACAGTCATTTTTCCCTCTCTTCAGAAGGGTTCCCTGAGTTCAGCCTAGTATGTGGCTGTGGGTCTCCACATTTGTGTCCATCAACTTCTGGATGAACTCTCTAACGATAATTGGTCTAGATATCAAATCTATGTGTACAGCAAAATATCATTAGGCATCATTACATTGACATTTTTTCTCAATCCTATTTGATTCTATCCTAGGTCTCTAGACTATCCAGCCCCTGGGTCCAGGTACTCCAAACAGTTTAAGTTGTGTACTCACTCTGGTGGCATGGGTCTGAGGATGGACCAGTCATTGGTTAGCTGCTCCCACAATCTCTGTACGACCCTTACTCAGGTACATCCCACAGGAAGGACTGTTGTGGAATATTTGTTTTCACTGTGAAGATTTCTCTTTGCCAAGATATTTTCCGATTGGCTTAATAAACACCTGAATGGCCAATACCTAGGGAGAAAGAGGTTGAGTGAGACTTTCTGCAACAAAGAGGACTCTGGGAAGAAGGACATAGTCGCCATCCAGACAGAGGAGGAGGAGGAAAAGGAGGAGGAAGAGGAGAGGAAGCAAGAGATAGATGAGAGGTAACACTATGTGAAAGAATGTAGATAATATAGCTTGATTTAAGTTATAAGAGGTACTTGAGCAAGCCTAAACTGAAGGTTAAGCTTTCACAATTAGTAAAAAATTGTGGTGTCTTTCTTTGTGAGCTGGCAGCTGAACAAAATGTTTGCTACACCGGGCAGACCGTTGGTCATAATTGTGTGTCTGTGTTGGTTTTTCAGTCTCTTCACTTGAAGTTTTGCCTGGTCACAGGAGATAGCCAGTTCCGGAAACATATTCACTATTTATTGAAGTGCAAACTTGTATAGCCATTTTGGAAATAAATATGGTGATTTCTCAAAAATGTTGGAATCAAGCTACACCAAGACTCAACTATACCACTCTTGGGCATATTCCCAAAGGATGTTCAGTCATACCAGCAGGACACTTGCTCAATTATGTTCACAGCAGCTTTACTATTACTAGAAAGAACTTAGAAACAACATAGATGTCCCTCATCCTAAGAATGGATAAAGAAAATGTGGTATATTTACACAATGGAAAATTACTCATCTGTTAACAGCAATGACAGCATGAAATTCAGAGGCAAGTGGATAGACCTAGGGGAAAAATCCTATAACAGAGCCCCAGAAAGACAAACATGATATATACTCATTTATAAGAGGATATTAGTTGTAAATAAAGGTTAACTGTACTATAATTCACAGGCCCAGAGAGGCTAGGTAACAAGGAGGGCTAGGGGTAGAGGGGTGGGTAGGGATGGGAATATGGTGATATATTTTTTATGATTTATTAAAGCTTTCCTGAGGAATCAGAAAACAAAGCCAGCCTCAAGTTATAGAGATCGGGCAGTGTTGACACACATCTTTAATTCTAGCATCCAGAAGCTAGCATGTGGTGGTACAAACCAATCCTAGGGCTCAGGATTACGAGGTAGACAGATCTCTGTGAGTCCAAGGCTACCCAGCTCTACACAAGATTGATCCAGGCATGAAGAGAAACAGCTCACACAAAGATGAACTCAGCACCTGGGATCACACGCCTTTAATCCAGGCATTATATGGGTATAAAAGATAGGAGCAGGGTCTTCAGTAATCGGGGTCAGGCATTCATTCTCTAGCTACATTGAGGAAAGGAAGACATTGAAGTCTCCAGATTCTCCAGCCATACTGAAGAGAGGCAGCAGGATCAGTCCATTTAGCCTGGGGTAGTAGTAAGAGCTAGTGACCTGCTACTTTGCTTTTCTGATCTTCAGCTTGAAGTTTGAACCCCAATATCAGTATCTGGGAATTTAATTTATCATGTTATAGTGTATGAGATGACTTGGAGCTGAAATTACAGTGCCTGTAAGCCATCTTCCTAACTTGGGTACTGGGAACCCAACTAGGGACTGATGGGAGATGTCCTTCTGTATATGTGTTTCTCTTATTGGTTGATGAATGAAACACTGTTTGGCCAGTAGATGAAGGAAGATAGGCAGGACTGGGGACAAAGAGAATTATGGGTTAAGGTAGGCAGAGAGAGACTGCAAAGGGGCGCCACGTAGCAGAGGAAGGGATAACGGGTCTGGGACCTTTCTCTCATAAGATAAGACCATGTGGAAATACTTAGATTAATAAAAATGGGTTAAATAATTAGGAGGGAGGTATACAGTAAGAAGCCCTACCATGCCAACAGTTTAATAATTATAATAGCCTCTCTGTGTGTTCATTTGGGCTGAAGCGGCCGGACCTGACTGGACAAGAAACTCCAGCTACAAGAGACCTTTGGTAGAGCAGTGACATTTAACCCATGAGCATCTCCTCAGTCAAGTATGCAGACCTATGTCTATATTCATCGGTAATTGACAAACTTCCTATGATATAATAGCATGAAATAAGCTTTTCTAAATAAACGAGTCCATCTTTTAAAGACCTAGCAATATGTCTTATTAAATATAGATCATCCATGTCTTATCTATGTATGTCTATGGTGTATATGTGTTTGTTTACATGTGTATAGAGGGCAGATAGTTAGGTTGGATGCCTTCCTTTAATTCCTTTCAACCTATTTTTAAAATGGACTCTCTCACTGCAGCTACACCTCATAATCTCATCTCGACTGGCTATCCTGCAAGCCCAAGCAGCCTCTTGCCTCTGTTTCCTAGAAACTTGCTTTCACGTAAAGACTTTCTTGCATAGTTGCCAGAGATCCGAATTCAAGTTCTTGTACTTTCCCAGCAACTACACACTTGGTAAAGATCCTTTATCCTACCTTCTCCATGTCTTATTTTAAAAACCACAAAGCCTCCTAATTGCCACACACACATCAGCACTGACTTTAGTGTGTGTGTGTGTGTGTGTGTGTGTGTGTGTGTGTGTGTGTGTACACATACAAGTCGAATCTCTATAACATATGCACAACTTTGTCTTTGGTGATGTTGATAAGTATAAAGTGAACTAAAACAATTTGCCTAAGTAATGTGGATAAGTTGTGACGGCTCTGATATGTCTGTATGCTTTATCCTGAATATATAAGCCTATTACAATTAAGATATGGACCCATGTCTAAACTGTTAGATAGAGCTCTATCTATACACACGATATATAACCCCAAGAGCACCACATAGGCTATTCATTTTTTTTTGTATTTCCAGTGCTATCTTTGTGACATATGATTTACCTTATTCCTCATATCTGAATTATCAAATAATTACTGGTGGATTGACAGGCAGTAAACCAAATGTATTCATTGATGTTGTAGTCAGAACAATAGCAAGGTCCATTTTCACATAGGTGAATTCAGAAGATACATACCAGTAATGGCAAAGGTAGGGTTATTTTACTTATAACAACAGTGACACATTTAAAAACTATAAGTCAGTGTACTTTTCATTTCAGAACAGAAATGACCAGTGTGAGGTCTTCATTAATCAGGTTTGTTGAAAGGTGCCCGGTTTCTTATATTTTGATACATGAAAAGCTGGTTGTGTTTTACTATCAGAAGGAAGTATGAAAATGGGAGGTATGTTTAGGTTAATAAAGGTAAATTCCTTTTGACATATTTTAGGATAAACACTTGAATTCACAAACCACAGTGGATACCTTCATTATCTTTCACCCAGGGACCATGCAGTATTCTTAAATAAGTCATTTAAAAATTAGTCACATGCGCACACACGTACATACACACTAAGAATTACATGTATTTTAATGGGAAAATTGTGGTACAGAATATTTTAAGTAGAAAATATATTTCTATGTTCTCTAATTGTCATTAAAACATGATTTGAGACTTTGGTCATTCAATCAAAATAATTAAAATATACTCACTGTTTAAATATTAGATGTTTCCTACAGCTTTTCCCAATATAAATGGAGTCTTCATATTTGATTAACATTCTTCATTTGTGGAGAATTTTCCACACTTTATTTCAAAACACAGTCGACAGTGTTTACAAATGCTGCCCTTTAGGTAATATTTTCTATCACTGTTCGAGTGCACTTGATCTTTAACAGGTTAGCTCTTAGTATTACAGGAGAAGACCTCTGCTGGTCAAGAGCAGGTGTGTTCCCTATGAAAAGAGAACCAATAGTGACTTTAGAGTCCCAGACAAGTGATGAAAACATTCACATGCAAATCTAAGCAATCCACTCATTATTCAGAAATTTAAAACTGTGTAACCATATGAATTATTTCAGTGGCATGACTTTAGAATATAAAAAATTGATTTATTATTTATACCAGCTTATAAATCAATTCATATTCATACCGACTTACCAATTATACTCTTTAATGTTATTTTTCCAATTTGAATTTTTTCCATGTAACCCACTAAACCAAGAAGCATTTTTGGTTGTCTCTGAGCTTCTCATAAGCTCTACTTAATTTGTTCCTGAGTATCTAACTTTGTATCTCTTTCACATGTTGTCTAAATACAGCTTCATTATCAAAAGACTGACAATGCCCATCCTCAAAGTTATATACAACGAAACAATTCTAGAGCGAATGGGATTTACAGCAGGCAGCCTTTGCAAGCAACTTGAGGAAAGTTCCTCATGAGGTGATGCTGGGCTTTATTTTGATGACTCAGCTGGTCTTGAGTCATCCATTCTCCTGCAAGTAATTCCAGTAAACTCTTGTTCATTAGTCTACACAGGGGAGATGCTGTTTATTTCATCTTTTGTTGGGAGTCTACGCAGGGTAAATAGATACTTGCTTATGTCTCCACGGGAAATGCCATTTAGCACACAGGTTCTCTTGTGAAGACATTGTACATTCATCTGGTTACTTCACACAGCACCATGGCACTTACAATCCTTAGGATATGGACTATATTGTCAACCTTCACATTTCATCTCAAATACCTGTTTCTCTGCCTTCTGATGTTTGGGCTGCAGGGCCATGCACAGTTTTCTGGTGCCAACAGACCTGTTGTTAGGTTTTTTGAAAGAAGACACTGGAGAGACTCCCAACCCCTTAGAAAGAGAAAATATCTCCATGGGCCCACACTAAAATAGGCCAAATGACCCATACAGAACCACACTATAAAATCCCCGTGGAGTTCTCAATTATTTATTCCCATTTTATTACACTAAACTATCACTTACAGGGTGACTCAAGAAATCATAAATCAAGACCCTAAAGGGTCAGCTCGTTTCCATGTAGCTTAACTGCATCCTAGACACAAGTGTACAAGATTACTAGCTCAAGGTTTCAGGCTTCCAGTCAAGTAAGATGAGACACACAAAGAAACAAAAAGAATAAAACAGGATAAGAAGCCACTGGCTGATATTATTGAGAATTTAATATAGAGACAGGTTTAGCAGTGTTGAGATTGATAGCTAATTGATTTATTTCTGGAAGAAAGGTGAATGATTACATCTGCATAAAAATGATATCCTAGGAACACAATTTCTGCAATTTGCTTAAAGGGGTGGAGAGATACCTAGGTGTTTAAGAGCTGGCCCTTGCAGTAGACTCTGGATCAGTTCCTAGAACCCACATCAGGTGGATCACAATGTCAGGTAACACTAGCTCCAGGATAATCTAATACTTCCTTCTGGCCTCTGTGGATACCTGCACACATGTAGTGGGCACGACTCATTCAGGCACACAAACACACACCCTGACACACAAAAATTGAAACAAAATAAATATTGAAACATTGTTTTACCTTATATAGTAAAGTTAAAGTCAGGAAGACTTAGTATTTACCCTGAGAGTGTAGTTGCTATACAGAGAATGAGATGCATTCCACTCCCAAGCTCGTGGTAATTTTCTGCATAGAGAAATAACCTTACACATTTATTTGAGCCTGTTTCCCAGGAGTTTTAAGGACTTGTGACTGATCTAGCAATGGATGTAAAACAAGACTTGGGATTTCACAGAAACAGATGTGTACTTCTCACTGACTTGACTTCTGTTGGTCGTCAGACAGATCAGACTCAGGCTCTGTGTACCAACTTGAGGTAAAGTTCAAAGGACTCTGTGCATCACACTTACACGGTTAGAGAAGCCGCAGTTACTACTATCACACACTGCTTGAGTCTCTGATCTGGAGCATCAGGAATCCATTATACTATAGAGACGGAACCTCTATCACATTTAAACATGCAGTCTTTCATGTTCTTTGCAGCCATGACTAAACCTAAACCATATATTATTTAATGTAGATAATATATGACGACTGATTTCAATTACAGTATAATTTAGATGTTATATTACGAGGACTAGACATTACACAAAAGAGAAAAAAACACATTTTGTAAACATGGTTTTAATGGATGTTATGATTTAATTACTGGGTGTTTATAACTATATTTCCACAATCCATAAGTAATTAATATTTTTAAACTATGTTTTCATTACTATCGTTATTAATGTATTAATTTATTCTTTTGGCTTACTCTACTTGGCACTAATGTTTTAAAAATTGGGAAAGAATATGCTGTAACTACTGAGGCATACTGAAACCTGCCTGACAGCTAAGACTTGAAAACATGAGGAAGGAGCATGCAATGATACCAACTAGACTGATGGTGTAGACATCCTCCTTACGACATTGAACATATAACCGCTGACACCTAACTCAAGGGAAACAGCCATCCAAACCATTTCCTGGTTGTAATTTATTGTTTCAGTGTGTTCCTGGTATTGAGAATCAAACCCAGAATCTCAACAAAGTAAGATCACTTGAGAGTGAACCACTACCTTTTTAAAAAAATAGTTGTATAACATTTATAATTCATTTTTGTAGAATTAGAAATTTTAAACAGTGTCTTGCAATTTATCCCAGGCTGCCTTCAAAACTCTGTTCATTTGTCCTCCTCAGTATCCTGAATATGCAAATCACAGGCTCACATGAAGATAGTTGTTGTTGTTTTAACTTCTATTTAAACCATCCTTTTTCTCACTAAGCATTGCCTGTTATGTAAAAATCCTGGTTATCTATAATCACATATGCAAATGAGAAATAAATATAATGTTCGGTTTACAGAACTTATATAAATTCCCTGTAATAGCCCGGAATTCTGTTGAGATCCATACTTCTCCGATGACTGGTATTTCAGTGTAACAAACATCTGCTCCAATTATCAGGAGGACATTAAATATAAGCGGGTATGTGTGCATCTATGAGACACTAGACAGGACATCTGTTTTATATTCTCAGAGTCCTTTTGGTAATATCTGGCTCCCCATCAACTTTGAGGTTAAGAGATTTGGGGAGTGGACGGTGAATGACAGGCTGGGCAGCAGGCAAGGAGGTCTATCTGAGAAAATTGCTCAGTGCTCTTATATTTCCTGAGACAGACTGACTGCTTGCCCCAGCAGGTAGGCATGCCTTGAACCCACATCCATATCTGAGAAGACAAAACAGTACACGGATCCTGTTCCAACAGCCATTTAGAATGGAAGCCCATTGGAGTGTGGTTCTCAGTAGAGAAAACTCCCATCCACACCCCTGTGTAATAAATCATCTGGAATATGTACTGAGTCCTGTAGGGTCTACACAAGAAGGTGTTCGCACTTTTCTTTTATATCTGGCAAGTAGAGTAATTAGATAAACCATTAAAATGATAACTTTATCAGCATTACTTGCTAAAGTATCCTCCAAAGTAGTCCCACAAGCAAAACACTCAAGACTAAAACTGAACCACTCTTGTTTTAGACAGGAATTGATACCGTATACTGAATCATGATTTAAAACCAATTGGGGATACTTGTATGGAAGTGAGTCCTCTCTAACTGACTCAGTTCAGGTGGGTTGAAGTAGTCCAATGTCCTTGCCTCTGCTCTGTGTGCTGGTGAGTGCTCTGGGCATCACCCATGCACATACACTTCCAGTTATGACCATCAGGTTTTCATTCTCTGATATAAAAATGTAAAGTGGAAAGACACAGCCTGGTACCACTTACTACTGGGACTAAGGAAACACGGAATTTTCAAAGCAAAATGCACAAGTTACTATCGATGCATTTCTTCCTTTGCTTTCTATCTTTACTAAGTTTTATTACAATTCCGAGGGTGAATACAGTTCCTCTCTTCTAAAAAAAAATCAGATACTGTCAATTTCTGATTCACATGATCCATAAAATATTACTGAAATATAAATCAACAAAGAGATTTTTGTCATTATTCTGAGCTACTTGGATATATGTTGTTTTGAATATTAATCTTTTTCGAAACTTTATTATATGTCAAATCCATACAACCCCAATATATTTTCTACATAAACTTTTTGTCTAAATCCCACTTCTTTTTAAACTCAGTATAATCCCTTTATGAATATAAACAAGTGGGAAAGAATTGAGAATTTCTAAGATATAGGTCATGAGAAATTAATGACCAGAAGAGGGAGATGACTTGGCTTTGTGGAAGTCATTTAACTACTCGGAGTTGATGTTCGGCATGATCAGATTAATATTGTCCAGTGAGAAGTAAAGGTGAGGACCTGGAATGGATTCAGGGAAAAAAAAATAAATGAGGTCAAATGGTTGCTACGGTGGTATGGATGAGATGCCTCCCACAAGTCTCTGGTATTTAAATCTTGGTCCCCAGTTGGCACCTGTGTGGGGAAGTTTAGGAGGTGGGGCCTTGCCAGAAGAAGTATATCACGGGGAGCAGATTTAGGGTTTCCTTTTGCCTTTCCTTGTGTGCGCTGTCCGTTTCCTGCTTGTGGTTCAAGATGTGAGAGCCCTGTGCTGCTTTGGCTGTGTGCTGCCTGCTGTGTCTACTCTACCACTCATGATCTCTAGCCCTCTGGAACTCTAAGCCCAGAATTAACTCTTTCTTCTACAAGTTACCATGGCCATGTATTTGATCATACCAAAAGAAAAAATAATAATAATGAAGACAGTTGCTTCACTTGTACAAAGAGGCATAACAGGGTCTGGGGATGTTACTGGGTTTGAGAAAGGTGCTTAGGTTCAATTAGAGGCGGCATTTATGCGCGAGTGACATAATTACGGTAAATGCATGAAGATAGATTATCTTTACTAGCTCCTGGGTTTCTGGTGTAAGACTGATCCAGATTAGGAATGAGGCAGAGACAAGGATGAATGCTCAGAGGGCAGGCTGAGTTTGAGACATTTTTCAGTATTAGCAGTTCAAGTTGTTTACTAGGCTGTCAGAAGTTTAGGGCTGTGAAGACTTTGAGATGAATATGTGTACCTGTTCCAAAATCACCATCAACACCTCCTTGCTTGGTGGTTCCTCTTGGCTACTGAGCCAACCGCTGTCATCAGTGCTGGTAAGTAAATTAGAGACAAGGGAGAGAGTTGCGGGATGTTTGGCAGTTCTATGACCCGGTACTTTTCCTGGTTTTCATCACAGTTTCCAGCCTAGTACCATTTCAAGGGACATTGCCATTTCACCCAAGTTCACACTTGGAGTATCTAGCTCTGGGGCTCAGAGTGAGCTTTGGACAGCTGCCTCTTCACTGTTTATGCCTGGAAATCTCTGAAGTAACATCCTTTCTACTAGGCCACTGTAATCTTTGACCCTCTCATGACCCAAGGAACTCTAATGCTTGTCAAATACCAAGGCAGCCAGGGTTATGTAGCAAAATGCTATTTCCAAAATAAAAGGGGAGTGGGCAATGAATAACTTATTTTTTTTAATGAACATGTCTGACACACAAAGGAAAAGAGAAAGAGAAAAGATACTCTGTTGTGGTGGCCAAAAGAGGTGATGTCATAAACAGCTATACATACCAGACTTTTGGTAGAGGAGGCTGAAGAGACAGAGGTGCTAGAGCGAGCAAAGACTAATTGTACTAAAAATAATTGGTGGTTATTCACAACGGCTTCCCAATATGCAGTCAAAACCCTGCATTACCTCCGGTGATGCAATGCCCATAACACAGAGGATTAATGGGGAATGTAATGGAGGATGGAGTAGAGGGACTTCTCATCATGTTTTACATTGTTATTTCAACTTAGAACCCAAATGGCCAATGCTAACTTCATATATCTCATGTGGGGAGCAGACAGCACTAGCGACCTAGAAGACATGAACTGAGGGAAAACATTTTTGTTTCTGTACTGCATTTCCTCCTTTGCATTTTGGGATCAGATCAATCAGGCAGACATCCAGACTTCAGGTCTGGTGGGAATTGTGGTCCACACTTACAATGAGCTCTCTGCTGTTAGACGTTAAGACCATGGGCGAGTCCATGCTCCTTCCCATTCCACTATTACCGAATCACCGAGTTAGCTGTAACAGGAGGACTTGGAATTCCAATTCCCACACTAACTGCCCCCACCAAATAAAAATCTGTTTTTTATTAGTAATTTGCAGCTAATGTACTTTGCAGAAATTCCCCCTGTTCTGAGGTTATTCTCACCTGGAATGAAATTCTGAGCCATCCAAAGGGAGGAATAACTTTACCCAGTCATAAAACTCTCAGACATCAAGACCTCCAAATTTAACTCCTAATAATATTTTAAACGTCTCTTTCTTTTTTCTTTCATTTCTCCATCTTGCTAGTTCTTCATCCATCATCCCCTCACGCCCAATCTTTCTTTCCTTTTCTCTTCCTTCCACTCTTCCTCCCTCCCATCCTTTTTTCCCTCCCTGTCTTCCTTCTTTCCTTCCTAATGCCCTTCCTCTCCCTATGTTTTCTAACAGCAAAGGCTTTGAGTAGCATTTATAGGGCACTAATTTTGTAGTACATATTCTGAATATGACCTCTCCATGAATAATTTATTAAACAGCCTCAGCTAGTTACTTCATATACACAAGTTTATGTGCTGAATTTAAACATATAAATTCCTTCAGAAAAATAACTTGCAAGACAAAATTTCCTACAGGCATTCTCTCAGAATTTTCAATAAGATAAAATGTGCCTTAAAATTGAACCTGGAATATACCTCTTATTTAAATTTAAGATATGATTACGATAAAATAAATTTGCTATATCCTTACATTTGATTGCCACAGTTAAGTACTTGGAAAAGCAGTTTTCAAATTTTATCAGTATATTAAATAAAATAGTGGTATCTCTCTCTCTCTCTCTCTCTCTCTCTCTCTCTCTCTCTCTCTCTCCTCTATCCTCTCTGTGTGTGTGCGTGTGTAATTTCTGACAGAAACAAAAATGTGAAAAGTTGTCATGTTCAAGACTTGTTCTGAAATTGATGTCAAGTCTGAACATAAGCCTGTTTAATAAAACAATTGCTGAGTATTAGTAACTTATTAATTGTGTATTATATTTACCTAATTAAGTTGACACATATTTGACCTCAGTAAGCTTTATATTCTACTTAGGTATTAAAATATTATATAATTATATAAATATATAAATAATGGCATTCATTAGTGAAGTTAATAATATAACACAAGTTAGGCTGGAGATAACTGTCTGCATCTGTGTCCAGTTTTACCCAAATAACAGCAGTGGGATCTCAGACAAATAGGCCACAAATCTCCATTTTGGATCAAAAATGTCATAACAGACAGAATACAGTATCATTTTATTTTATGCATTAAGGATTTCTTCGGTGGTGCACACCTTTTATCCTAGCACTTGGGATGCAGGTGGGTCTCTGTGAGTTGAGGCCAAGTTTGGTCTACAGAGTGTGTTCTAGGACAGACCCCAAAGCTACAGAGAAACTTTGTATCAAAAAGCCAAAAAAGAGAAAAAACTACTTTCTTGTGTCCATAAAAATTAGACATATACTAACAAACAAGAAAAAGTTCTGACAGCTTTTTTTAAAAATAAAAAGCATTTTAAATTGACCAGGAATAAATTATGTAGATTTTGACACAGGTAAT